>NC_136417.1:91405098-92028598 GCF_052625555.1 Lactuca saligna | reverse complement strand
ATAAACTCTAGTCAGCTTCTCCATCTTGTCGTTCTCCTTAATTGGTATGAAATGAGCAGACTTAGTTAATCTATCGACTATTACCCAAATAGTGTCGAACCCACTAGGAGTTTTAGGTAACTTAGTGATGAAGTCCACTGATATCTGCTCCCATTTCCATTTAAGTATTTCCGGTTGTTGAAGTAAACCTGAAGGCTTTTGATGTTTTGCCTTCACTCTAGAACAAGTCAAACATTTGCTCACATAAGTAGCAATTTCTGCCTTCATGTTTTGCCACCAATAATGTACTTTTATGTCTAAGTACATTTTGTCAGAACCTAGATGCACTGAATATTTGGACTTGTGGGCCTCTTCTAAGACCATGTCCCTGACTCCACCAAACTTAGGCGTCCAAATTCGGTTCATAAAGTGTCGCGTTCCATCATCTTTTTGTATAAGTTGCTTTTCCATTCCTCTCAAAGCTTCGTTCTTGATGTTTTCTTATTTTAGAGCCTCAAGTTGAGGTTCTCTAATTTGTGCGACAAGGTTAGAATGGATAGTTATGCATAATGCTCGTACCCGACGAGGTTTAATATATTCTTTTCGGCTCAAGGCATCTGCTACCACGTTTGCGTTTCCAGGATGATAACGAATCTCACATTCATAATCATTCAACAATTCGACCCATCTTCGTTGTCTCATATTAAGATCTTTTTGGTCAAAGATGTGCTGGAGACTCTTGCGATCGGTAAAAATAGTACACTTAGTATCGTATAGGTAATGTCTCCAGATTTTTAGTGCAAAAACTATAGCTCCCAATTCAAGATAATGGGTAGTGTAATTATTCTCATGCACCTTAAGTTGTTGTAATGCGTAGGCGATAACCTTTCCTCTTTGCATCAACACACATCCCAATCCTTAATTTGATGCGTCGCTGTATATAATGAAATCTTCTGTCCTCTCTGGAAGGGATATGATTGGTGCACTACACAACATTTGCTTTAGTTTCTGAAAAGCAGCTTCTTGTTTGTCTTCCCAGTTGAACTTCATATCCTTCTGGGTTAGTGTTGTAAGCGGCTTGGCTATTTTGGAGAAATTCTCTATGAATGTGCGGTAATAGCCAGCAAGTCTTAGGAATTGACGCACCTCTGTTGGCATCTTTGGTGCTTCCCAATTCCTGATTGCTTCAACTTTGGATGGGTCAACATGAATTCCTTCATTGCTAACTACATGACCTAAAAATTGTACTTCTCTAATCCAAAACTCACATTTCGAGAATTTAGCGTACAACTTTTCTTTTCTTAGTAGTTCCAAGATTATTTGCAGGTGTTGACCATGTTCTTCCTTGGTTCGTGAATATATCAATAGATCATCGATAAATACAATCACGAATTTATCCAAGTATGGTTTGCAAACACGATTCATGAGATCCATAAACACTACTGGGGCGTTGGTTAATCCAAAAGACATAACTAATAACTCATAATGACCATAACGAGTTCTAAATGTTGTTTTTGGAATGTCGTCTTCTTGTACTCTAAGTTGATGGTATCCTGATCTAAGATCTATCTTTAAGTAGTAGCTACATCCTTGCAGTTGATCGAATAAATCATCAATTCTTGCAAGTGGATAACAGTTCTTGATCGTTAGCTTGTTTAGCTCCCGATAATCAATACACATTCGAAAGGATCTGTCCTTCTTCTTGACAAACAACCCAAGGTGAAAAACTTGGTCGGATAAAGCCTTTGTCAAGAAGTTCTTGTAGTTGGCTAGAAAATTCCTGCATTTCAAATGGAGCCAACTGATAAGGAGATTTCGCTACTGGTGCTGCTCCTGGAATTAAGTCGATTCAAAACTCGACTTGTCGGACGTAAGCTATTCCAGGTAGATCTTCAGGAAACATGTTAGGGAAATCACATACTTGAGGTATGTCCTTGATTTCTTTTGTCTTTCTTTTCCTATCCACAATGTGAGCTAAGAATGTGCTACATTTCTTATGTAGATATTTCTGGGTCTTAGTACTAGAGATGACTTTGAGGTTCTTCCCAGATTTATCGGCATAGATAATCAAAGCTTTGCCGTTTGGTAAGGGTAGTCATATGGCTTTCTCATGACATAGAATTTCGGTGTGGTGTGAAGATAACCAATCCATTCCAATTATAACATCAAAACTATCAATAGGCATTGGCATGAGGTTGATGTGAAAAAGGTAGTTATTAAGAGTTAACAGATAGTTTTCTAGGATTTCATGTGTTTTCTTAGTTTAACCGTTAGCGATTTCTACTTCATAGATTTCTTTTAATATGCTAGACTTATGACTTAACAATTTTCTAAATGTCGGAGTTATAAAACTTCGATCTGCTCCAGAGTCGAAGAGTATGCTAGCGTATAAATTATCTATGAGAAACATACCAGATACAACCAAAGGGTCCTGGATAGCCTCTTTGCTTCCAATCATAAATGCCCTGCCACACCCTATGACTCCTTGACTCCTTAACTTTGGACATTCTTTCTTGATGTGTCCAACCTCTCCACACTCATAACACTTTCTTTCTTCACCATGACCTATTCCAATATTTGTTTGTTGATTGAATGTTGCAGGTGTTGTGCTCCTGCAGTAACTAGCAGTATGCCCCTTCTTTTTGCATTTCGTGCAAATAAAACAGTCACCTGGGTGATGACGGTTGCAGTGGTTGCACCATGCAACCTTTGGTTGAGTAGGTACTACGGTTGTGGCTGCGTAGTTGGTTGCCACTTCTTGTCTTTTCTCAGATGATTGTTTGGGATTCTTCTTATTAAACTTGCGCTTGTTTGTTCTAGCTTTGGGAGACTCAGCCTTCGAGACTACTTCTGTTCCTTGGATTTCTGTGAGGGTTAGTTGATGAGCTATCCTCTTGGTACTGTCATAAGTCATAGGCTTTGATGCGATCACCATGCCTTTCATTTGCGATTCTAAACCCCAGATATATCGCTCAATCTTTTTATGTTCAGGGGTCACAAGTGCTGGACACATTACAGCAAGATCATTAAATCTAGCGGTATAAGCTTTGATCTCTGAACCCTTCATGGTTAGGGTCCACAGTTCTTGTTCCAGTTTATGTATTTCCTCCCTAGGACAATACTCCTCTACTAGCATCATTTTTAGCTCCTCCCATTTCATGGAATTTGCAGTATCAATTCCCATTGTATTCACATGGATATTCCACCATGTAAGTGTTGCGTCAGTGAAAGTACATGTTGCAAATCGTACATTACAATCATTTGGACAAAAGCTTATTTGAAAGATGGATTCTATCTTTCCTATCCACATTGTCAAATTCACTACCCCTTCATTTCCATGAAAGATTTTTGGCCTACAATTTATAAAATCTTTGTAGGTACATGTTCTAGCGGTCCCTACATGGCCTTCATTTCTATCTCCATCTCTTGTGACATTAGATAGAGCTGCATGAATTCTTTGAGCTATGATTTCTTCAAGTTGCACTGTACTTATTGACGGGTTTATTTCTGGTGGTGCTTGTGGTTGTTGTTGTGGTGTTGATGGTTGGTTAGGGTTTAGTCGATTACTCCTTCTAGGCATTTTGTTTGAGTTCCTATTATAAATAATAAGAATTTTTATGAGTTTTGTTGATCATTTAATACACGAGTACTAAATACTCTAGTTATTATTCACAGTATAATGATTACTATAATGTATGCTTCATATTATTACCAGTGGTTACATCAATTTATTTAGGTTTATAAGAGAAAAGTTTCTATAAACATTGCAAAATTTGCAAGCTTTTCTACATCCTTGCTATAAACTTTCCTTTTTTCGCTTTAACCAGTCTGATTTTCTCTATTTACATAACCACTAGTTATAGCTTATCTACCAGAAACCTAAGTGATGACCCAACATGTCAGTGACATTAACCACTTGTTCTTCAAGTGCTTGAGTTCTCTGCTCAAGACTTCCCGTGCGTTCTTCATTTCTTGAGGTTTGATTGTAGAGCTCTAACTCTGCAATCCTGGCATCGTGAGTAATCATGTAATTATAAGCAAAATTTATACGATGATGGACGTCCATCACCGATTCCTGATCTCGTGTCCTTTGTCCTTCTAGCCTTCGCACTCTTCCAGAGAGATGAGTAGCCCTCCCTTCGACAATTTCCATCTTATCTTCAATTTTCACACTTTTCTCAAACAATTGAGATAAAGTGTTATCTTCAGAAGAATGTGGGAGATGTGGTCGAGATGACTGACTAGTGTCATACATCTTGGTAGCTTTTTCTTCTGCCATCCATTTATCAACTGTTTGTGCGATCCGTGCAGGTTCATCTTGAACTCTATGACTTCATGAAGATGTTGCCTTCTGACTCTTCTTAATCTTTTTCCATATCGGTATCGATTTACATGCAGTGCGTTTCATTTTTACTCCTCCTGGAACTTTACGGTAAAGAGTGTTCAGTGGTGGTAGAGATGATGCCACCAACTCAGTCTCTTCCATGGATTCGCTTTCTTCCATTGGTTCACTCTCTTCCCATTGGTTGGAGGGTAGAGGTGCTTCATCGTCAGAAGGTATTGGATGAAAGCTGGTTGGAGTTACAGGATAGTAAGGATCGCCTAACATCATAGGGAATGAAAATTCCTCTTCTTAATTCGTATCCTCGATGATTATCCATTCTCGTGAATGTGCCATGTCAGATTCCTATACATTTTGGATAACCAAGAGTTTAGTCTATCAAATATTTCTCCGAAATTAAATAGTTCATATGATCTGATCTTAATAAAATGTAGTTGCGCACCTACACCTAGTTGTGATAGGATCTATGTACATATAAACTTTAGTTGGAATATTTGATCTAAATCCTTAAGATCAAAAACATTCCGGGTATTAAGGTGTATTCTCATCACGGGTCTGAGTCTTTATATATGACTCTATATTCTTATTTACTGTATTCACGCTTTTACTGTTGTTTGTTACTTCAGACCTATCTGATAAGGCTTCGGCCAGTCAGGACTATCTAAAGGGCAGGATCATTTTAGCATATAGCCATTATGAAATCCAGCAACCCAAATCGACATGTCTATCCTTGTCACCGCTCCTGTAAGTAGACCTTCAATAGTATAATTAATAATACCTTTTATTTATAGGCTAAGGGATATACCGAAACCTAATAGAGTATTTATTAAAGAAAATACATACCTTTATTGATGTTTGAAAGTTACATTATTGTTTTCCTAGTATTTATTACATAATATCCGACCATGACATACTTCTTAATGAACAGAAAGATAATAGTAAAACTTCTCCTGTTCGAATATATACCAGCTTTTCAAGTTCCTAAAAACACATGCATTTTAAAATACGTCAACATAAAGTTGGTGAGTTCACAGGGTTTGATTCCATAAAATACTACATTTTTACACATTCAAAAGTATAGTTATACCTAAACATTTCTTAATCTTAAGGTATAATGGTATACTTATCATTTTGACTCTCCAACATTAGGTATAATGGTATACTTATCAATTAAGCGTTATACCTAAACATTTCTTAATCTTAAGGTATAAGTAGGGAAAAACGTATACTTCACATTAATACTTGTATACGACAAGGTATAATGTTTCTAACAATTTGCTACCATGAGCCTGTAACCGCTGATATGATATAATACCTCTGATAGAACAATACACTCATGATTTACCATGAGAACAAATACACTCATGATTTAACATTACAAACAACACCGTACGCTTCATCGATGCCGAAATAATAACAAATAAAAGGATAGTTCATCACTTGCTTTTGGTTGACTGCAGCTAACAGTCACAAGTGGGGTTGTCAGCCCGTATACTAATTATACACGACTTCCTCGCTCACACGGGATTAACGGTTACAGTTCAGAGGATTTCCGCTAAGATCCCCAATCTTAGTTGATGAATACAATTACTCATGTAGACTTTGACAGCTTCCTATAGCTCTAACAACAAAAGCATTTTCATGTCTAAAACCATAAGTTACTAGACTATGCTTTTAAACATTAGTCCGAACTTCATAATATTTAGGCAGTATAACAACTATATCTTGAAGTAAAAACCCGGTTTTATCTTGACCTAAAACCAATAATAACAACATATAATGTTTCTAGTTTTACCTTAACATAAAATTATCAATAACAATACCAAATTTTATCTTGACATAAAACTAATAATAACAACATATAACATATCCGGTTTTATCTTGACATAAAACCAAAAATAACAATATACTATATAACTTACCATTTAGAACTTTCGAATATTACTTCGGTATTATATCGCACACAACATATATGTAGAATCCTAAGTATAACTCAAGATCTACATTAGTAAATTAACATACTGATAAGTTAATAATAGTTGTATGTATTCAAAATGTTATATTTAGAACAATCATATCTCGATTATCATAACTATATACTATCATATAAACATAATAATAACGTATATACAATATTTAGCATGCGTTTTCCCCTAAATATATTAGAAAGTGGGGCCGTGAAACTCACCCTAGTAGCGTGATTTTATGTTATCTAAGCAAAACAGTCAGTGTGCGAGATCGTCGGGGCTCGGGATGCAAGACGACTTCAGCAAGGGAGAGAGGAGATAAGGAAATGGTGTAAGGAATAGCTGAAGTCGGACCTGCTATTTATAGTAAGAATTTAGGACTCTCACGTCGTGAGTTCCATAAGGCCCACGTCGTGAGTCTTGCATGATCACCCCGTAGACTTGCCCTTTGCGTCCCTAGCTTCAGAAGGTGGCCATGTGACTCCTCACGTCGTGAAAAACACCTTGTTCACATCGTGAGTTTAGATCCTATCCCCTCGTAGCCTCGTCACACCTTCCAGATTCCAAAATGTGGCAAAATGACTCCTCACATCGTGAGTGTCATAAAGCTCACGTCGTGAATTTAGTTAGCTTAGGGTTTCTGAAAGCTGAATCTTCGGAATGCCATAACTTTTGTATACGAACTCTGTTTTTGACGTTCTTTATATGCACGCGTAGGTATTTACGAGTACTACAACTCTATTTTAGACTTAAATAGCTAATTCTAAGTATATTTTAAATTTCTCTTATTGTAGAGATTTATAGTGTTCGGTTTATCTTCTTCATGAGAAGTCAGATTCAGATGTTCTCTATATTTTTGGAATCATATGGACGTATACTTTGAGTTGTATTATAAAGAAAGTTCATATTTATATTAGACTTTATCATGAAATACATAGTACACTTATCACATTAGTTTACAAAATCACATTACATGATTGGCATAATCACATGTGATTGTTATTGACCTATTTTGGCTAGTGTTACAATCCTGTGCAACATTCGAAGACTAAACATATTGCGCTTCATTATCATTTTATCAAGGATGATGTGAAAGATGGAAATATTGAAGTGCATTTTGTGAAAACAACACAACAGTTACCTGATATTTTCACAAACCCATTGAAAAATCGTTCGTGGGAATTTTGTAAGGAATTGGAATGATCGATGGAAATTTTGTTCCATGTGAAAAAAGAGAATGATGGTCCTAAAGAAATGGTTCAGAGACACGTCATCAAAGAAAAAGGTTATTATTCATATTCAACTCTTCGGATCATTCGAATTCGTATAATTGTTCTTTTTTTGAGTCTTTTAAATTTCGCATGTTTGCAACAAATATTTTTTTTATTTTCGAAAAAAATCAAAAATACCAAAAGATTTTGTTTTCAAAAGTTCAAAAAAAAACAAAAATATTTGTGTTCTTTCTTTCTTTCTTTTTGTTGTTTGTTTCAGATTTTCATGCTAAATCTATTAGAGTAATGCTTGCAGTACTAGGGTCAGGTATTTTTCACACACTTTGAACTAGTTAAAATGTCCCAAGAAGCATGCTACAGCATGTTGACTAAAGCCTCTAAATGACTTAATGTTCGAAAGCCTTAATGAAATTTTCTTACGAATATTTCTTCCCAATTAGGCTTACATTCGCATTAGTCCAATGAGCTACCTTACTCTTCTTATATAAGTTAAGAGTTTACTGTTTGGTCCAAAACAACAGAGGTACATGTTATTTCGTATATCAATCTTTTTCATCTCAAAATTCTTACACTATCACACACGAAGATATATGTCCAAGAGGTTTCTGATTAAACCAATCGAAACCTAGACATATCACAAATTTGTGTTTATGATTAGAAATCATGAGACCATTATGAAAGTGAAACCCAATTCAATCAACCTTTAAGGAATTGACGGGGTACTATGTTCCAGGCTTTAATGAAACATTTGTTTCTGTACCTTCATTCGAAACTCCAAATCATATTCATTTCTTATGAGTTGTCTTGATCAAGCATTTGAAACCCACGATGTTTGTTACCCAACAGGATCCATAATATAACTTTTTTCTTGAATATGATTTCAGTGTGAGTTTTATCAGAAATCCCATGTTACTTAAATGTTTTTCAAAGCAAACTTGTCACTGAATACACTAGTCAAACAAGTAATTTCTATTACAATTACTCACCTTATGTTTAGGTTGATATGTAATGAAATTCATTAAACCACCTCAAAATCATTTTAAAAGATTCCCTTCGATATTTCTTTACAAGTATTTGATTGTAATTCATGGGAACATATACAAGCTATTGATTATCTCTCTTGATAATTAACGAAGAAATCTTTGCCCAGGGTTTTAACTGCCTTCGTGTCAATTTGAAGTTTTGACATCACTGAATATCCAAAAAAAAAAATTCTTGCTTCTCATCTATATTCTTTGAAACACGACACACACGAAATCCTTGAGGTTCTGAGTAACACCAACTCAGGCTGATGATTTCAAGAATTTGGCAAATGAATTTACTTTGAAACCCTAAAGTAAAAGAGCCTTACCTCCATCTGAAGGGTTACGATGGTTACTATTCCATTGGGGAACACAATCCAGCCTGTTTGAGGGGACTGTTTGAATTCTTTGCGGGTTTTGAGGAGGCGTGACAGTTGCTTTATGATGCATGTTTACATTTTCGTCATCATGACGCGGTTTTCTCGGTGAGACGACACAGATCATTAAATGCTTATCCCACTTTGATTTCAAAATTAAAAGCTACATATAAAAGGGGATTCAAGGGTTCATTCTCAATTTACGCTTTCATATTACCAAATACACTCTGCTAAAAATCTCGCTTTCAAACCCTAATAATGGCGACTGCTAATCCTGACGCAACTCTGTCTCACACTACATATGATGTTACCTCGTTGCCAATAATGAAGATTCATGGTATAAATTACCAAGTTGAAGAAAATGTCTCTCTATATCCTGAAGAAATTAAGATGCTCGTCGTTGCTCCGCAAAGATCTGTATTGTCTAAAGCCATGTTCAACTCATTCTCTTTTCCTCTTTCATGGTTGTCTCAAGCTGGTTCAACTGCTACTTATTCAAAAGCCTTGGATGCAGTTACTTTCAATCTAGTGACTGATAAAAAGGTTAGACTATCAACGAAGCTTTTCTGTCACATTCTCGACATTCCTAATTCCCCACCATATGTAAATTTTACATTCCCACAAATTGTACATATGTTCAATGAAATGGGTCATCAACCCCAACTGTCCAAGATAAGTGATTTCAAGAAGTCGGGTCTTCCAAGTGATTGGAATTTTTTGTTTGGTATTTTTCTTAGATGTTTAACTGGAAGAACAATTGGGTTAGACAAGGGGAGAATGGAGGTTTATGCTATGGTTGCATGCTTATATTATGATCTTCAAGTTGATTACTCTACTCAGTTATGGAAAGAGTTCTTGAAGAGTATTGAAAACACGAATGCTCTTCATGGCATTTCGTGTGCCTGATACTTGTGCTTTTTTCTACAATATTTCTATAAGAAGGAGGGGATTCTGGTTCCTATAGATGAAGAAAAAGTTGTGTTTCATGTGTATAGTTGTCTGAAGGATGCAACTAATGAAACTAAAGAGTTTCCAGTTGTTGCTCGTATTCCAGATGCCGTGCTTAAAAGAGTTGATCCTACAAACACAGTTTTAGTGGCTTACTTGCAAACAATTGATACCACTGTTGTAACTGGAATTCTTTTGGAAAGAGAAGAAGAAACGAAGACCAAACATTCGAAGAAGACTACTGTTGATTCTTCTAAGAAACCAGTCAAGGAGACTAAATCTACACAACTTCCAAAGCAATTACCTGTTACAGAAGTAGCGCCACCAAAACCCGAAGTTTCAGTTAATGATACACCACTAACTCAAAAAGAACTCATTCCTTTGAAGACTGGATTTTTTCACATAATCAAAATAAAATCCAAACACAAGATCCGATCTCCACTTACGAACGTTGTTCGAAAGCCACAGGTTACTCATCAGGGAGTCCTGTTTCGTGAGATCCCAACGCATGTTTCTCCATCTTCAAAGAAACGAAGGGCAGCTAATATAGCAAAATATACTTCTAAGAAGAAGAAGAAGAAAAGAAAAATCATTATCTCCTCTGAGTCTACTGCTGATAAAGATGAAACAATTCCAAAAACTCCAGAAGCCGATCTTCATAAACAGTCTTCTACTTTTGTACAAACCGATGTTATATCACCCGAAGATTTGGTTGCCAAGTAAGTCAATGAGGAGGCACAAACTTCTAACATTCTTGTAAACGTATCTAATATGGATGCAAATGTCACAATGGGTGAGGATGCATCGCATAAAGCTGACCAAGCTAAAACTTCAGATGTTATCTCATACATTATTGTTTCTTTACCTCCACAACTCGCACCTATCGTTCCTACTATTTCCACCACTGATTCTCCTACCTTCGAAAACATTATCAAACAAACAATTAAATCTCTTTTTTCTTCACAATCCACTGATCCACCTACCACAACTTCACCAATTCAATATTCTTCTTTTATGGAAACTGAGCATGAGTCCGAAGGTTTTGGAGGGACGTTTGAAAATTCGGGGATGATCAGAGATTATGAGTCTTTTTTATTGGAGAAAATTGATATTTGTGATCATAGCAATGAAATGAAGGTAAATGCTTAGAAGTTATATGTTTGCTGATGATTTGAAAGAGTTGAAAATGGTGGCAAAGGAACGACATGTATTATTCATTCAGGATGTTAAGAAGGTGAGACAGAAGGTGAATCTTAAGCTTCAAGAGCTACGCGAAGACATGGAAAAGGAGATTGTAGTGGTTTGCACAGAATTTGCATCTCTAAATCAGAAGGTGGATATCATCTGTGATGCAGTTACCAAGTTTGCCGAGTTGTACGAAGGTCTGAGTCCTCAAATTGCTCAACTTTCTACAACAGAGAACAAGAATTTTATGGAAGTTTTTACACTGTTAAAGGAGCTCAAAGCGCT
The DNA here is from genome assembly GCF_052625555.1 of Lactuca saligna. Classification (NCBI taxonomy): domain Eukaryota; kingdom Viridiplantae; phylum Streptophyta; class Magnoliopsida; order Asterales; family Asteraceae; genus Lactuca; species Lactuca saligna. Next base: position 92,017,261 of record NC_136417.1, on the reverse strand, counting down.
ATCTTCAACAACAACTTCGTCTTCTCCGCTATCTTCCAAAGATATTATCTAGAAATTTTCTAAATTCGAAGCCTTACTTCTTCAATAATTGGCTCCTCTTTCACGTATATCCAGCCTTCTTCCAACAACGAATGCCCCACCTGCTAGTACAGGGGTGCAAGGGGGAGAAAGGAAAAGTGAAGGCTCGAAGGCTGGAGGTGAAGATGCAAAAATGGTGGGAAAGGTGTTTCCTTCAAAGTTCCCAACAACAAAGCCAGTGATAGCAACTGCTGGTCCTATTTCTTTGATAGTGGTAACAATTGTGCCAATCACAAAACCAATTTCGAAAGGAATTGTGATTGGTAAATCTGCTGATATTGGTGGGGGTGATTCGAATGCAAAAGAAATGATTGAAGAATCGGCTTCGAAGGAAAGGGGAAACTCAATTCTTATAGAAAAATCTAAAGAAGAAAAGAAGGCAAAGGCTGAGGCGGAACTGGAAAATATGAGACCGATTCAAAGCATAATGACTCAAAGGGCTAGTGATCCTCCTGGCATGAACAAGGTTGATCCATCAAAGCACTATAGTTATGAGAAAATTGAAGCCAATGTTGTATTTAATAACATGTATTAGTTTGAAAAGAAGCCAAAACAGATTTAAATTGTCACGAATACGGATGCAAGCTAGTTAGACTTTCCAATTAATGAGATGATGTTCATCATGCCTCAGTTTAAAGCAGAATGCAAGTTCAAGGAGATGGATGAAGGAACTCAAATGAAAATCTGGTTTCATGCGGTTCTTGCAAAGCATGCTGAAGAAGTATAGCCATTGACAAAGATAAAGAAGGTCATAAGCATAAAGAAGGATGTGGTTTACGAAAACACAGTCCAAAACATGAAGTATCTGGTGACCAGGGCAAATGGGAATGTGTGCGAGTTTACAATTGCTGAATTTCCTTTAATGAACTTGTATGATCTTATACAAGTTGCATTCCTACTGAAGGAAAGGTCTTTTTCATATCTTCAGAACACAGATCCTGATGACTACAAGCTGGGAGTTACTCACATCAAGATTTTTATTGAAAATTATTATGAATGCTTAGCATTAATGGATGTGGAGTTGGCTACAGCTAAAGGACTGGAAATTACAGCACCCATGGCTCCTTCGAAGATACAAGCAGATTTAAAGAAATATGTTGATGGAGAAATTTTCTTGAAGCCTTTTGGTTTAGTCTTCTCTGGGAAGGACATCTCAGGGAAATCAAAACGGTTTTTATTCCAGGCAAGTGAGGTCTAAAGATATTCAACTTCACAATATACGAACTTGATTGTTTGTATGAATCATTGCAAGAAGAATAATGAAGGGGATAAAAAGGAACTGAAGAAAGTTATCTCATGGTACACTGAGATACGAAGAGTAATGTTGTACTCCATTCAACTGCTTACGAACTGAAGTCTTCAACTCTGTTTACAAAGGGGGAGAATGTAAAGGTAGTTTGGTTGTAATGATTCGTAGTCTATTGTGTACTATTTGTATGGTTTGTAACATATTTTACTAGGGCTCTTTTGATTCGAAGCTTAAGTGTTTTAGCGTTAGTATATTTTTTGTACGCTTTATGTATACTATAAATTTGATCATTTACTAGAGTTAGATAACTTGAACATAACTGTCTATTCTCTCTGTTAAATCTCTTAAAGCGTAATTGAGCTGAAGTGAAAATTTTATTTACTTCGTGTGTTTAATTACTAATTGATTTATAAACATTTACTATGATCCATTTCATACTCGATTGTTTGTTCCATCACTTTGGACAAATCTCTCAAAGCCTTCCTTCCGTAATAACTCAAACCAAGGTTTGCAAAATCAAGGTCAAAATCAACTCCCAACTCAGGTCATAATCACAATCCAAACAACAGTTTTCAAAATCAAAACAGAGGTTTGCAAAATCAAGGTTACAACAATAAAAACAACGGTTTTCAAAACAACCAAAATTTTGGATTCCAACAAAACCATTCTCAACCTTCCCAACAAACGCAAACTCAAGCACCTGAAAGACTTCTGATTAAGAATCAAAAGGATGACAGTGATGAAGAAGTGATTATTTGTCACAACTACCAAGGAACAAATCACTATGCCAAAGAATGCTGAGCCAAAAACAAAACCAAAATCAAAAACTCAGCTTACTATGTTCAAAGAGCCCACGAATTGAAGAAACTAGAAAAAAAAAAGAGCATTGATGGCAATCCATGAACCAACCGTGGAATACTGGCCAACTTCTGATGACGAAGCTGATAATGAGCTACCACAATCAAACTTCTGCTTCGTGGCTGGTGTTGATATACCCTCAAGAGCTCCCAAGGTCATAGAACATGTATGGTCTATGATATCTGAACTTGGTTTTTCCAAAGCAATTTTTGAGTCCTACAAAACCAAGATTGAGAAAAGTCTGGAAGCTGATCTCAAAACATATCATGACACAATGGTCAATTATGTTATTTGCAAATCTGAGTTACAAAACTTGCAACTCAAAATTGGAGAATCAACAAGAACAAAAAGCAAATTGGAAAGAGACGTTGAAAGAAAATCAGAAGATTATAATCACGTCATGGAACAATTAAATTAGACCCTAATTCAGAAAAATGATTTGGAACTAAAAAAATAATCAGTCATTTCTTTTGAAATAAAAGATGTTTTAGAAATGGAAATCCTTCAGTAGAAACAAGACTTTCATGAATCAACTGATAAATACAATATTTTAAATGAAAAACTGACTGATTCTTTAAAACAAATTAGTTCTCTTAAAATCGAGAATAAAAGACTGATATGGAATATGGATTATATCAAAGTTTCTAGAAAACTAAGTGATGATATTTTCAACAAGGTAAACACCTTAGGAACTGGCAATATTGATATGAATTACAGACCATGAATTAGAAGAGAATCCTTTGAAATTGAACAAGCAAAAGAGGAAAACATAACAAATTGTGAAAACTCTGAATCCACTCTACTTGATCTTTTCACATCTGTTAATGAGGAAGATTCAAATGACGAAACAGCTATCAACTGTAGCCCAGATGATACTGTTTTCACTCTTTTCAAAAAGTCTTTCAAAAGAGTTGTAAATTCTGAAACAGACTCTGCTAGTTCTTTAACTCACCAAATCAAACATACCGACATAACCACTAAACATAAAAACCTTTTGAATGGAGAAAATTCCACGTATGAGGATGGTAGTACTTGTGTACCAAATGATTTTCCTACAATGAGTTCATCAATTATTGGGAAAACTAGTCTGGGACAAAAATACTCCAAGAAACAACAAAGAAGCAAAAATTCCATTCAAGTCACCAAAATCCCACTTATCAAGCCAAGCATTTTTGAAAACCAACCAAAGAAACCAGTTCAACCCTACGTCATACCTCATAAACAGGTTTCCAAACAAAAACCAAAACCTTTTGAAAACCGCTTTCAAGATATCACTTTTCATAATTCAAGGAACTTTCAAAAACCATCACATCAGAAAGTTTCAAACCATTATCATCAAAAAGCATTTCAAACTGCCCATCACATCCTAGATATCAAGTAAACTTTTCAATCAAACCTTCACATCTAAGATATCTTTCACCAAATCACAGGTCTTATCAACCCACAATTTTTCAAAAACAAATCACATTTTGGGTATACTTGATAAATCAAATCAAACCTCTACCATTTCATCATTATAAACCAAACTCTTACAACAACGCGAAGTTAAATGCTAACAGAAATTCATTAAGTTAAGCATAATAAATACCAACTGACAAACCATGACCCATTCAGATTTAGGTACCTAAACTTTCTCTCTGATTGCAGGTACTTAATGCTGGAGAACCGAATGATGATACATGGAATATTGATAGTGGTTGCTCCAAGCATTTGACAGGAAACCGGAACTACTTACGTGACTTCAAACCTACACAAACCAATCAAGATGTTACCTTCGACAACAACATGACAGGAAAAATCAAGGGTTATGGAAACATAACAAATGGTAATTTCACCATAAAGAAAGTTGCCTTCATCGATTACCTGAAACACAACCTCATTAGTGTTTCTCAACTGTGTGATAACAATCTTGAAGTTCTGTTCACCAAACAACGAATCTTGGTCATGGATGCTAAAACCAAAGATGTTATAGTTGATTCTGACCGTGCCTGAAATATGTATTCACTTGACATGGATCTTATCTATGGTAAACCCGATATATGTCTGCTATCTAAAGCCCGAACAGATATTAGTTGGTTATGGCACCACCGCCTTTCCCATCTAAACTTTGGGTACATCAACAAATTAATTGGCGATAATCTTGTTCGCGGGCTACCACTTCTGAAGCTTGAATCTTGTGTATCCGAACCACTAGAGTTGCTACACATAGACCTTTGTAGCCCTGCTAAAACCCAAACCATACAAGGGAAGAAGTACATTCTTGTTGTCGTTTATGGTTTCTCGTGCTTTACTTGGGTCTTTTTATAAAGACTAAAATCAGAAGCACCTGAAGAGATGATCAACTTCATCAAACAAATCGAACTAAAGCTCAAACGACCATTCAAAGAATCCACAGTGATCATTTTTTATAGTTAAAAAACAATACTCTAGATTCATTTTTCAAAGACAAAGGAATTGCACATAACTTCTCAGCCCCATACTCTCCACAAGAAAATGGTGTTGTTGAAATAAGGAACCGAACTCTATGTGAAGCTGCAAGATCAATGCTTATCTTCACTGATCTGCCACAATACTTCTAGGCAGACACAATAGCCACAACTTGCTACACTCAAAATCGTTCCTTAATCCACAAACATCTTCATAAAACACCATATGAAGTCATTAACAACTGAAAACCCAACATCAAATTTTTCCATATATTTGGTTGTCGATGTTTCGTAAAGAAAAATAAAGATCACCTTTCAAAATTTGAATCAAGGTTGGACGAAGGAATTTTCCTTGGTTACTCGTTTTCTTTAGCTGCTTATCGAGTACTGAACAAACGTACTAGAGTAATTGAAGAAAGTACCGATGTTCATTTTGGTGAATTTTATATCAGGAAATTGGATTGTGAACACTTTGGTTCTAAAACGATTGATAATATTTTTTTAGAATCCAATTCAACAAAATCCTTATCCTAACATAGACATTGAAATCGATCTTGATATACCTTTTGAACAACCAAGAACTGCTTACAATTCTGAAGTTATAACTACTTCAATTGACGCTATACGAACACCCAGTGATGTTATTCCACAAACAAACCAAAATGATGCATATCAATTCGAGGGGGAACCACCAACACATACTTCCTCTTTAGGACAAACACGGAATCCTCCTTTGAATACCCCATCCCCAAATAGCCAAAACAATCCTGATGCATCATTTATAGGGAAACCTTCAATCCTATTCCAAGATGAAACACCCGGAGAAGAACAATGGGATACTAAAATTTCAATTATCATAGCGGAAGAGAATCGCATAATAAAGTGGACTAGAAATCATGCATCCTACAACCAAATCATCGGAGATCCTAACTCAGGCAATCAGACTAGAGCCGCATCCACAAATGAATGTTTATTTGGAGCCTTTTTATCCATGACTGAACCCAAAACCATACATTCTGCAATCAAAGACCCAGAATAGGTAAAAGCTATGCAATAAGAGCTAGCAGAATTTGAAACAAATGACGTGTGGAATCTTGTTCCTACCCTACCCGATGTTACTGTTATAGGTTCATGATGGGTATACAGAAACAAGACGGACAATGAAGGAATCATTTGTCGAAACAAGGCACATCTTTTAGTCAAAGGATATCCACAACAAGAAGGAATCAACTACGATGAAACATATGCACCAGTTGCCAGAATTGAAGCAATTCACATCTTTCTTGCATATGTTGCGCATAAGAACTTCAAAGTATTCCAAATGGACGTTAAATGTGCATTCATACATGGAGAGATAGATCGAGAAGTATACATCCAACAACCACCAGGTTTCGAAGATCCCAAATTTCCAGATCACAACTTTAAATTACAGAAAGCTGTCTATGGCTTGAGCAAGCACCCCGAGTGTCACAACTAGAAATTTTGTGTCTTGTAATCACTATACTCAAGTAAAATGTTGAACCAAAAACTTAAGAGCGTGTGTGATGCTTATTATATGACATCAAAAACTTCAATCAAATCATCATACAAATTCTACAAATAGTCAACAAGCAATTGGAAACCCTAGAATTTCTTGTTAGGTCCATTTTGAGACTAGGACTTCCGTATTGGACTCATTGGGCCAATAAGCCTCCAATTTGACTATCATGGGATTAGAACCTTCAAATGGGCTCTAATTGGACCCACATCCATTTATTTCAACATTTTGGGCCATATTAGGCCTAGAATGAAATAAATTAAAAATTTTGAACCATGAATAACCTAAACTAGCCCAACAAAGTGTAAAAATCATTTTATATTTTTTTTAGGTCAAAAATCACCAAACTTAACTTCTATATGGGCTTGAGGGCAATAAAGCCCAAAAACCCTTTTCCTTCCAAAATTCTCAACCCAAGGCCCAAATCCAAGAAGAAAAGGGGGGGGGGGGGGGTTGACTTCTTCATGCCACCTCACTTTTGTATGGGGGATATCCAAGCCTTTACACCCCAAACATCCATGCAAGTCTCATTTCTCCATGCAAACCACCCTCTTCTTCTCTCCCTCTCTCACTCTCGGCCGATTACACACACACACATACAATTCTCTCACAACTCTCTCTCAAGAAAACTCCCTCCATTCTTCATCAACATCTCAAAAATTAGGAGGTTTTCAAGGGGATATTTCCACAAACTCTTCATCTAAGGTAAGGTTATGCTTGGATCTATGACCCAGATTCTTTGTTTTATCAAAAATCTCTTCCTAATCCATGTAAAAATCATGATCTTGCATCCTAGAATCACCTCAAGGTCGAAATCTTCATCAAAGTGTGCTAAGGCCGAAAATCACCAAACTTTCTTCCATCTTTTCTCCAAAAACCGAAACCACACCCTAAGGTGAGCTTCATACTCCCTATTTTTCTGTTTTATAAGTTTTTTTTTGGGGGGGGGATACAAGTGAAAGTGTAGATCTATATGTATTTGTATGCCTTGTATGATTTCTATGCTTATATGTGTGTTTTTGTGTGATTATGATGTTGGATCTAGCCAAAAGCTACTAAAAATCGAGATATACTTTATGTTAAATGATACTAACATAAATTGTATTACTACATACAAAGTATTCCAACAAAAATTGCTAAGTGGCTTAATAACATCTTCTTTGGGCTAAAAACTCATTTTTTGGACACAAAATGTTAAAAATATAAAGTTAAAGGGCCCAAAATGACATATTACGAATTCTGATGGATGAGAGGAGTCAAAACAGTTTCAATAAAGTATTTTCTGGAAATATACTCTTTTGGAGGATTAAAAATATAAATTTCAAGCTTAATGGGCTAAAAATGACATTTTCGGCCCAATAGGGCCCAATATGCAAAATTTTCCAATTTGAGGGGCTGAAACTGTGTTTTTCTGTAAAACAGTGGGCTATTAGTGTTCTAAGTCCTTTTCAACGGTTTAAAATGCTTTTCATAATTAAAAAGGACCAAAGTTGCAAAAATTTTCCAATATGGGCCAAAAGTGTTAAAATTGCGAAAAAGAGAGGTTATAGCCGAAAAAATTGTATTTTGAGGGACTAAAACTGTTTTCAATTAAAAATGTGCTGAAAAATATCAATTTCAATAAGTTTTGATGTTAAAATGCCAAGAAAAATGGTTTAAGGACTAAACCGGAAATTAATTTATTCAAAGGGTTGAAAAAGTAAATTTACAAAATAAGGAGGGGTTGTAAACAGAAAAATTTCAATGTTAATTCAATACATCCGTTGTGATCAAATACTGACACTGCGACTGCCGACGAATTACAATACACAACAACACCAAAAATCGTTATCCAACGAATTGATTCGGTCTCGAATCAATAACAAATCCGAAACTACTAACACGACGACAACTCGATTCGTACACGGAAAATTTGGGAATTCAATAGACACGTGAGAGTGCACAGACGTCGATACATCATCTTTGGGCCCAAAAGTGTAAAATCTTGTTTGTTGGGCCTAGCTAGCCTAATGACCTGATCTTTAGGCCCGAAGACATCAACCTTACGAGTTGTTGGGCCTTACATGATCCAACACAGCGTAAAAGGACTTTCAATGGATTTTATACTATTGGTCCCCAAGGGTCCTTTGGTACTGGTAGTAAAGTCGGTTATTCAAATGCGAGTCGGGCCAAGGGCCCTTCGCACTCACTTTATCCCCCACCGACTAATGGAGTTATCGAGGTCTTTGTGCCCTCTTTCTCTTCGAATGTGGGACTACAAGAAGTCAGGGCAGTTGGATTACATGAATAGTACGGATGACGCCTAAGGGATCATTAGTATAGTTGTAACTGGTCGTTTGTGTAACGCGTGTTTATAACAATTCACCATGCGCAATAATCCGACGTCGCCTGGAATCAATGACTTCACATGCCGCGATGGTACAACAACTACATGGAATTTCAAAGTGTTATGAAAACATCGGGTTTTCCTAGGGTATTTCAATATATACAGTTTCGAAATGTACACCAAGTTTAAGAAACACTTTTTACAACTATAGAAACAAACAAGCATACATATGGATCTTCACAAACTTTTTCATAAACTCTTTTCAGAAAATATCGGATTTTCTGGTAGTTTTCAAAACAATACAAAACGTTGTTTTTCAAATACCGCTTATGAACTCACCAACATTTCATATGTTGACGTTTTTCAAAATACTTGTATTCTCAGGTAACAAGTAAACTGAGGGGAAAATGTATTCAGTAATGGCCTGCAGTTTGTTTATCTATGATCGAACAATTTATTTTTGGGAATGTAATGTTAAAACAATGTACTCAGTGTAAACTCTACCAGTTGTACTATCTCAATGCATGGTGATGAATGATGTTATGTTTCATATATATTCAATGTTATGGTATTCAATTAAGTCACAACAGCCCTCGGACGTTTCCGCCGTCTTGTTCGAGGGTGTGACACCGAGCTTCGTATGCCACATTGTCAACCTTTCTCGAAGAAAGAGGTTTTAAAAGAGGTTCAATCCATCAAACCTACTTTCGTAAAATCTTTAATAAACATCTGTTAATCACACAAATATATGTTGATGACATTATTTTTGGTTCTACTGATGAATCTTTGAGTGTTAAGTTTGCAGATTTCATGAAGAGATAATTTGAAATGAGCATGATTGGGGAGATGACTACATTTCTCGGACTTCAGATCAAATAGTCAACTGATGGCATTTTCATCAACCAAGAGAATTATGTCAAAAACCTGCTCACTCGCTTTTCAATGGACAAATACAATACCGCAAAAACTCCAATGGCTTTTGGATACAAAATCGTTGAAGACTTAGATGGCAAACCTGTTGAACAGAAAAGATATCGTGGAATGATCGGATCACTCTTATACCTCATTGCCAGCAGACCTGACATCATGTTTTCTACATGTGTATGTGCCAGATACCAAAAAAATCTTATGGAATCCCATGTAGTTGCTGTGAAACGCATCTTCAAATAACTTAAAGGCACTCCCAATCTTGGCCTTTGGTATCCAGCTAAATCCAATTTTCAGTTAAATGCTTTCATCGACTCAGACTACAGAGGATGCAAGCTAGATAGAAATATTACATCTGGTAGATGTCAATTCCTAGGAGCTAGACTAGTGAGTTGGACTTCAAAGAAACAGATTTGTTTGTCCACATCAATAGGAGAAGTTGAATATGTCGCTGCCGCTAGCTGTTGTTCACAAGTCATATGGATGCAAACTCAACTGCGTGACTGTGGCTTCAAAATCTCACATATTCCTATATTTTGTGACTCAACCAATGCAATTGCCATTTCTCACAATCCCGTTCACCATTCCATGACAAAGGGTCATATTGAACTACAGTTCATCAACTCCGAAGATTAAATTGTCGATGTCTTCACTAAGGCTCTCGATGAAACAAGGTTTCAATACTTCCTAGGCCGGCTAGGAATGTTAAATCGAGATAACATCCATCCTTAAACCTTTATTTTTTTTTTGTACAAAAGTGTTTTTAGTTTCCTTCAAAAAGAAAATTTAAAAACAATTGAAAATTTATTTCATGTGAAAAATACCAAAAAAATTCAAATAACCAATATTTCCACAAACAATCAGAAAAACAAATCTTCAAAAATATAAAAAGAGACTTGACATAATAATATTTTATAGAAGCTTGTGATTAATCGTCTCTTGACTTAATTTTCAGATGTTTATGCTCGATGAAGATTTTATGTCATATTGATTCTCAATTGGAGTGAAGTTTCAAATCTCCTACTTTTCTACATGTATATAACTTTATTTCCTTCAATTTTATTTCATTATTGATAATTTTAAAAAGGGACATATGGTTAGGAGGTTCAGATGAAACCAAAAACCCATGTGAGAATTTGTGCCTCGTCAATCTGATCCATTGTGGAATTCATTTCTTGTGAGATTAGGTGTGTCACAGTTGCTTATAAGGTATACCCAATTATACCTTGTCATGGTCTCTTTTTTGCTTAGATATCAAAATGACCAGGGACGATACATTCGTTTATTACATACTAGACAAACTGTCTTTTATGCCACCAGTCCCTACCTAGATATAAGCCAACCAAAAATGAGGTCTTGAGATCCAGTGATCCATCAACAAGAAAAGACGAAACGAAAAGGATTTCAATAATCACTTATCAAAGAAAAACAAAGATCTGTCCACATCCAGTCTTCAAAGACGAATCAAGATAAAGAAGAATCAACAAAAAAGCCAAATCTTTCACCGAAGAAATACCAAAGAAAACAAAAATACTCTACATTTGGTATTTTCAAACAAACTTTTCAACCAAATGGTTATTTAATAACAAACATCATAAGATCCCTTGATCTGTTTTTAACCATTTTTCACAAAAGAAGATATCTTAATCCCGCAAGACAGATACTCTCAAAAAACCCAATTTTCTCAAATGTAGAAAATTCTCGATGCTAAAACAAAATATCTTTTTACAAAAAAAAATCGATATTGATCAACAAACAGGATACCATCAATGATGAAGCTACAACAACATTGCATTTCCCGAGATACTGTAGCCTTCATCACTAAAAGTTCTTAATTGCAAACTGCACTATAAAAATTGTTAAACCCCTCTACATGTATTTCTTAATGGAGTGAGAGTGAAAGTTAATGGCATGAAGGAAGAAATCCTATGAGTAATGCTAAAACCAGTCTGATGTGATTGATTATCTAATGATGAGACTAAGTGACCTTTTAGGAAAAGCATAGTTGAACACCTCCAATATGCGCATGAGTCGTCAAAGAGAGATATCACTCATTTTTGGTGATCATTAACTTGTTGTGCTGCCAGAACAACCAAACACCCAAGTGAAGTGTGAGCTATACCTATGAGCCTTCATCTGAATCGACCTAATAGACCACTTGTTCTCGTTAATAAAGCTATAAAATCTTAGGGAATATCTTTCGATACATATATGGCAATCCTTTGATAACCAAACTCGAGATTTTGAATCGGAAACAAATTTTTGAAAATCTTTTACATAAGATATGTTAAACTAAGTCACAGACTTTCAAAACAAATTTTTTATCTCGAATCTTCAAAAGTTAAAACTTGTCAATAAGATTAAATCATAACTGTCCTTATTCCAGCAATGATCACATAGGGGGGAAATTGTTGAAAACTGTTTTTGTATGTGACCTTGTATGTGACCATCACTGAAATAAGATGATCTGTTTTTGTATTATCTAACAAATAATATCAGTTATTTCAGGTTGCATGAATGCGTGATGAAAACAGAAACTACGAAAACACATGAATGATGAAAACGCATAGAGTTAGATATGTTGGTGTTGAATAGTCCACAAAGAAAAGTCAACAAAGCAAAGGAAATGAGAAGCAAAACCCAATGCCACGTTTTTAACTCCTAGATTTCGACTACAATTTACATACACCAACCTCTTTCAACTCAACTTAAACTCAAGTGCTAGAAGATATTTTTTTCTCACATATATATATATATATATATATATATATATATATATATATATATATATATATATATATATATATACATGTGTATGTAGTGTGTGTAAAGGTTGGTGAGAATAGAAGAGAGAAAAAGAGATACACATATTATTATGGGCTTTCCTTTATAAAACCACACTATCTCTATTTTCATCCCTAGAGAATGTGAAGAACATATAGATCAACAACAAGAAGCAAATGAAGAACACCAAGATCATCAACCATCTTCATCTTCTTCATTAAAACTCAAGGTTCTTCATCTTCACCATCTTGTTCAAAACACCATTCACCACCAAACACTTCTCTTACATCAAAACTACCAAAAACAAAACCATGAAACACTCCAAAACCTTTTGCATGAAGATCCACAACAAAACTCATCACTATTCTACATCATCATCTTCATAGAAATTTCACCACCATCAGCACCTTATATCATCCTCCTTCCAAACTCTAAATAACCTAGAAAAAATTCTCAAAACACCATAACACCATGACCTTAGTCAAAAAAATCACAAACAAACCTTACCTTTAAACCACAAAAATCCTGAAATTGAGTTCTGCGTGAACACGTCCCGTGTTCAGCATGCCTAAAACCAGACACGGCCTGTGTACTCATCTGTTTCCCTCTGATATACTCGAAAATGCCCCGTGTTAACCCAAGACTAAATCCAAAACGGCCCATGTTCAGAATCTTGATCAACAAAACCCTCCTAAACCCTCCTACATGACCCGTGCTACTTGTGCCTTATGTTACACGAACCGTGTGCATGTTTTTACCCCAAAAGACCTCAAATACAAATACATAAACTCATTTATTTTGTACTTTTATATAAATGACCTGTTTTACATAAAACCGAGCTTTGAATGAACGTTTTGTTACTTATAAAATACCAGATTGATCTTTGAACAAATATCGACTAGTCATTCCTAGAGTCCAAATATTGACCAGTCGTTCCAAGAGTCAAAATGTCGACCAGTCGTTCCATTAATCCAGTTCAGTCAATTCATTGATGAACCTACTTAATATATATATATATATATATATATATATATATATATATATATATATATATATATATATTATAGCATTATATCGTTTAAATACAGTCATTTATATTATTTATAGCTTTACGTCATTTAAGTACAGACATTTATATTATTATAGCTTTCATTCATTTATCGCTTTAATATTTATACTTATTCCACAATTCTTATTCTTTATATATATCTGCATCTTATCTGTTTAAATATTATATATATTATATAGTAACTGGTATCCGAGCCTTCATTTGAGGTGATCAAATCATATATTTTCATCAAATAGTATTTGAGTTAATAAAAGAATATCCAACATTAGGCTTTAACGCTATTGCGCAGCTCTTGTTTCAATCTAAACCGTTGTAGTGTGAGATCTCTCATGCAAAGAATTATCTGGTTTTAGTAATATGTGATCATATTCTTGAGTTTGTTAGAGGGAGTTAGCATGAGTTTCTTCTATAACTGATGGCAGAGAGTGGTGTGGTGAATGCCCTAGAAAAGCCTAGGATGAGATTTAGTGTTGGGAACAGTGTCACACCCCTAAACCAGAACGGCGAAAACATCTAGGGTTGGATGACTTGATGTACAGTATCGCAACAAATTAAATAATAGCGACCAAAGCAAAACACAACCATCATACATATAAATAAGGAAATTACGTTGTATCCAAACATAGTTTGTTTTCAATACTATTTACATATGATAAAAGTAATTAACATGATGTGACAACCCAAAATTTCTATTATGTACAAACATACCAAGTCAATAGAAGTCAGAATAGTTGCTATTAACTTTCAGAATTTTTAGAATAAGTTTGAGTATTTTAGGATTCAGACTTTAGAGATATCAGGAGAGAGGATGCACTAGGGTTATTGTGCAACATTGTTATTCTAAAACTCTAATAAATTAGAGTTTACTGTCTGAATAAAATATTTTGTGCCAGAAACCCTAAATCTGAGAGTATATATATGAGAACTTGTCATTATTTACACTTTTTCCAAAAACTCAAGATTCAAAACCCATTTCTCTCTCAAGTATCATCCAAAAGATTTTCAAGATCTTCAAACTAGTAAGTGATTCTAGCTTTCTTAAGTGATTATTGTTGGATTAGGTGTCTAAGCCGATAACTATAATTGGTGTGTACTTGAATAGATAGCAACACAGTCCTTTTGGGTTGCCCTCAAACCTAGCAACCGGACAACGAAATTATGAAATGAGAGATATTAATTTATTATAAGATTAATAAATTAATACAAATGAATTTATTAATATGTTAAAAGATTAATATATTAATAAGAAATCATTTTGTTTAATTAATTGTTAGCCAGAAATTAATCAGAATTATTTTTGGGGTTAAAAGAATTAATTATAAAGTGCAGGGACTAGTTTGCAATTATCTAATAGTTGAGTGGAAGGCTCTAGAACCCCCTTGGATAAGGGTGGACGAAATCTTTAGGGGAAAACCTAATAATTTCGTCCATAGGGGCTTGGATAAGGCCCTTGGGTTTGCTTAGGCGCTAAGCAAAGGATAACTAGGGTTTCCCCTAAACCCTAAATCCCTCAGCTATATAAGGAGCCTCCTGGTTCATATTTTGGTCACTCTTTCTTTTGAAGAAACCCTAAGGGCCGAAATTTTGCATACTCCCTCTCCCCTCTCTCCTCTACTTCCTACTTGCTAGTTTGGGTGTGATTCCATTAGAGGCATAACGCTTGTGGTGCTAAGCTTCCAAGAAGATCAAGATCAAGTACAAGGGAATTATCAATTGTTTACTATAACAATTGAAAGGTATGTAATTACTAAACTCTATTTTGTTAATTTCGAAATTAGTCTCTCTCCTCTAGGGTTCTTGTTTTGCAATTCAAAGTTGTATGTTTAATAGTTAAAACATAGATCCAAAGTAGGTTGCATGTGAACTTAGGAATTGTTTTCTAGTTTATTTGTTTTACCTAAAACCCATCAGTGGTATCAGAGCCATTGTTTGTTTTAAATTGAATTGCTATAATTGTTGAATTGCAAAATTAGGGTTTATTGCCATTAAACCCTAAAGGCCATTTTTCGATTTTTAGGGTTCTGGACCAAAGGGTTTTTTCGAAAACCCTAGCCTCCAAAAAACCCTAATCAAAATTAGGGTTAGGGTTTTGAAAACCCTAGCCTCCTCCCTTGTAAAATTCGAAATTGCTAGCCTTTTTTTAGGGTTTCTTGTTTTGGATAATTGTTACTTGATTAGATTAATTGGATAATTATCCTTTACCCTATATTTCGAAATTTAGAGGGATAAGGATTAGGATTAAATTAATTGATTAATTTAATTAGATAATCCTTACAAAATTTAATAAATTAATTAAAAGTTAATTAATAAATAAATAGTAAATATAATGAATTGGTTTATTTAAATTTAAAATTTAATAGTTTAAATTTCGAAAAATTTATATAAACCCTTGGAGTTTTAAAATGTTTTAAAACACACCTTATATATATATATATATATATATATATATATATATATATATATATATATATATATATATATATATATATATATATATATATTATAATTAAAAGTTAAATTTTATATATATATAAGAATATGGTCAGTCAAATCGCTAGTATGCCTCATTCACGAAGCTAGTCTATAAGGGGGTATAAGGAAACTGCCTATAAAATGGTAGTTGAATGGGTGTCCACTCTCACCCATCGCTTCCTTGATTAGTGGAGGGTCGTTAGCAGAACGGATTTGATAGGACAACTACTTCTCATTAAAAGTATAATGCTACTAAAGAAAGTACCGGAACACTATTTTTCAAAATCCCAACTCTACTTACTTTAGGAAAAATGTGAAAAGTATGCTAATCCATGAAATTGCACATTATGCTTTATTGGTCGTTAGTGGAGCGTGTGTGGTTAACCGGCACACTAAAAGGCACTAATAAAGAGTAGTAATGGCTATCTTATAATTATCATTTTGATGGAGCGTGTGTGGTTTACCGGCACATCAATAGTTAATGATAAAGACAATAAGGTTACCAAGCACATTTGTATGGTTATTCACATCTAGTTTGTGATCCTCGGTATCCCAGTCACAAATAGTAGAGCATAGTCCGAGATTAAAACATGCCATTAAATAGTTTTGATGTATCTCAAAAGAATTAGGAATCTCACTTCGTTTATTTTGTCTAATGGTGGAATTGGTGAATCGTCATTCACCTACCTTTATGAGATTTGAACTTGGATCTCGGCATCCCATTTCTAAGTTGTAAATCATCATAGTTGGGTCCTAACCTTAATATGATATCTTTGGGTTATTATATTGAGGTGTCTTGAAATCTAACTAAAACTATCTTTCTTTTCAGATGTCTACTCCTGGAAACACTTCTGCTTCATCATCCTCCAGCCACAACTTCTCTCTACTAAACATCTGCTCCAAAGTCGTTATGAATGGCTCCAACTATAACGATTGGATGCGTAACATCAAGATGGCGCTTAGATTTAAGGACAAAGAGTATGTCCTTGAAAAGGAGCTCAAAGAACTTGATGAGACCAAAGCCACTCCCGAAGAGTATGTTGCCTACAAGAAACACTATGATGATGCTACCAAAGTGGCATGCATCATGGTTGCAACCATGTCCCCATAATTGCAGAGGTACTATGAGGACTACTGGCCTTTTGAGATGAACAAGGACCTTATGGAAAAGTACCATAAGCGAGCTCTTCAAGAAAAGGTTGAGGTAGTCAAGTCACTCATGGCTTGCAAGATGAAAGAAGGGGAATCGGTTGTATCTGATGTGCAAAGAATGCAACACTACATAGAGCGTTTGGTCAAGCTCAACATTCACTTCGATGAGGAATTGGCCATTAACATGGTCTTGAACTCATTACCTGATTGTTATGGTCAGTTTATTTTCACTTACCATTTGAACAACACTGAGCAGACATTGGCCCAATTGCACAACTTGTTGTAGACAGCTGAGGCAGGGATGAAGGGTAAAAGTATACCCTCCACAGCTGCAATTGCCCCTGTCTTGGCCATTGGACAGGGAAAGGGGAAGAAGAGGAAAGGTCCTCCCAAGCAAAACTGGAAGAGCAAGGCTCAAGTTGTGTTATCTAGTGATGGACCAAAGGCTAAGCCCAATGGTTCCACTCCGCATGTTTCTGATCCAAAAGAGGCCGTTTGCTTTTACTGCAATCAAATGGGGCATTGGAAGAGATCTTGCCCGCAATATCTGCAAGATATCAAGGATGGCAAAGTGAAGCCATCCTCGGCAGGAATTTACACTATTTCTGCTAATAACTCATTATCTTCTTGTTCATGGGTCCTTGATACAGGATGTCGTTTTCATATATGTTCTGATTTGCAGGGGCTAAAGGAAAGTGAGGAGATAGAGCATGGGAGGATAAACTTGATCATGGGGAACAAAAAGTCTTCACCAGTGACCAAGATCAAAGTTTATCAACTGTTGCTTAGTAATGATGTTAGATTAGAATTAGTAAATTGTTTCTATTCGTCTGAGATGACGAGAAACATTATTTCATTTCATGCATTGTTCAATCAAGGTTTTAAATATTCTTTTAATGATTTGAATGGTTCAATTTCTGTTTATAAGAATGGTGTGTTTATGTTTGAAGCTTTACCTTGTGATGGTGTGTATGAAACAATGACTTGTGTTGATA
Organism: Lactuca saligna; assembly: GCF_052625555.1. Taxonomy (NCBI): domain Eukaryota; kingdom Viridiplantae; phylum Streptophyta; class Magnoliopsida; order Asterales; family Asteraceae; genus Lactuca; species Lactuca saligna. The sequence continues at coordinate 91,999,388 of NC_136417.1, read as the reverse complement.
GCTTAGGAAATAGTGTACTTAATATTGACTTGTCTAATAGTGTAGACAAGGCATGCTTGTGGCATTGTCGTCTTGGACACATTAACAAGAAACGCATAGCCTAACTCCAAAAGGATGGAGTGTTGGAATCATTTGACCTAAAATCAGATGATATGTGTGAGTCTTGTCTTTTGGGAAAGATGACAAAATCACCATTCACAGGGTCTTGTGAAAGAGGTGATGGTCTGTTAGATCTCATACACACAGATGTGTGTAGGCCCTTCAGATCAACCACAAGGGATGCTAATCGATTCTATGTGACTTTCACTGACGATTATAGCAGATATCGTTACATCTACTTGATCAAACATAAGTTAGAAACCTTTGAAAAGTTTAAAGAGTTTAAGCATGAAGTCGAAAATCAATTGGTCAGAAAGATAAACATACTTAGATCCGATAGAGGCGCGGAGTATCTTAGTACCGAGTTCAACGACTATCTGAAAGAATGTGGGATAGTCTCACAATTGACTCCTCCTAGGACACCACAGTTAAATGGTGTAGCTGAGAGGCGTAATCGAACCTTGTTAGACATGGTTCGTTCTATGATGAGTCGTGCCTCGCTTCCTATTCACTTCTAGGGGTATGCCTTAGAGACAGCCGCCCACATCCTCAATCTTGTCCCTACAAAGAAGGTTGCCAAAACACCTCACGAAATGTGGACAGGGAAAGTTCCCTCGTTAGCACATATTAAAGTCTGGGGTTGTGAAGCTTTCATAAGATGAGAGACTCACGACAAGCTAGCAGCTAGAAGTGAGAAATGTGTTTTCATTGGTTACCCAAAGCAGTCTTTTGGATATTTGTTCTACAGACCTAGTGAAAACATTGTGTTTGTAGCTTAAACAGGAGTCTTTCTAGAAAGAGAGCTCATATTCAAAGAGGACAGTGGGAGTACCATTCACCTTGAAGAGATTCAAGAGTCAACCAATGAAAGAACCTTAGATGACACTAGCACTCAACCAGAGGAAACAGTTCCTGTTGAACCAGTTCATAAATCATTACCTCTTCGAAGTTCCACTAGGGTGAGTGTGACACCTGAGTTGTATGGTTTTCATATTACTTCAGATGGTAACACATTCATAAGCGACAGAACACTGGTAAACTTAGATGAACCAGTCACTTATAAGGAAGCAATGGCAGGCCCAGAGGCTTCCAAGTGGAAAGAGGCAATGGACAGCGAGATTAAGTCCATGTATGACAACCAAGTTTTGAATTTGGTTGATAGTGCACCAGGTCGGAAGACAGTTGGGTGCAAATGGATCTTCAAGAAGAAGACAGACATGGATGGGAATGTGCATACATTCAAGGCTCGACTGGTTACAAAAGGTTTCACTCAAACCCCAGGGGTTGACTATGATGAGACTTTTTCGCCAGTAGCTAAGATTAAATCTATTAGGATATTGCTCGCCATAACTGCCTTTCATGACTATGAAATCTGGTAGATTGATGTCAAGACTGCTTTCCTTAACGGGAAGTTGGCTGAGGATGTTTACATGAGTCAGCCAGAAGGTTTTGTTGATGCAAATTTTCCCAATAGAGTGTGCAAGCTTGAGAAATCCATTTATGGATTGAAACAATCATCTCGCAGCTGGAATCTTTGCTTCCATGAGAAAGTCAAAGAGTTTAGTTTCTCTAGAAGTGAAGATGAGTTTTGTGTGTATATCAAGGCTAGTTGGAGTATAGTAACTTTTCTAGTGTTGTATGTCGATGACATATTACTCATTGGTAATGACGTTCCAACCTTGAATGAAGTTAATTCTTGGCTTGGAAAGTGTTTTGCCATGAAAGACCTTGGAGAAGCTGCCTATATTCTTGGGATTAGAATATTGAGAGATAGAAAGAAGAGACTAATTGGACTTAGTCAGAGCACATACTTGGATAAGGTACTAAAGAGGTTTAGTATGGAAAATTCCAAGAAGGGAGAGCTACCTATCCAGAGCAATACCAAATTGAGTAAGTCTCAATGCCTGAGTACATATGAGGAAATAGATGACATGAGTCGTGTACCTTATGCTTCCGCTGTCGGATCGATCATGTACGCTATGACATGTACTCGCCCTGATGTGGCCTTTGCTTTGAACATGGTCAGTCGCTATCAGGGAAACCCAGGTAGAGCACATTGGATAGCCGTAAAGAATATACTCAAGTATTTGCGAAGGACGAAGGACTGGGTCCTTCTGCTTGATGGCAATAATACTTTGAGAGTAGATGGTTACAGTGATGCCAGCTTTCAGACAGATAGAGATAACTTCCGTTCTCAGTTGGACTGGGTATTTTTACTGAATGGAGGAGCAGTTACTTGGAAGAGTTCCAAGCAAGATACGGTGGGTGAGTCTACTTGTGAATCAGAGTACATAGCAACAAGTGAAGCGTCGAAAGAAGCAGCTTGGTTGAGGAACTTCATCGGAGATCTCAGAGTTGTTCCAACCATCAGGAGCCTATGGAACTGTTCAACGATAACGAAGGAGCGGTTGCCTTGACAAAGGAACCGAGAGATCATGGTCAAACTAGACATATCGATAGAAAGTACCATTTCATCAGACATAGAGTATAAGAAGGCCATTTTATAGTAAAGAGGGTGTCATCTGAAGATAACCCAACAGATCCCCTCACAAAGGGTCTGAGTAGGGCTAAGCATATTCAGCATGCTCGGAGCATAGGACTGAAAGATGATATTAGTTTTGGTAGTTAGATTAGTTTTTCTGAAACTTGTAACAAAGTAAATGTAATTGACTTTTGGTGATTAAATAATAAAGTATTATTTATAAGTTTGGGTTCTACCTTTTGTCAATTGTTTATTATTGTTTTTCATTTTGCATGTTTTACTTCCCGAATAATAAGATTCTTCAAACTCCACAGTCGCTCGTACTTTTGGAAGTAAGTAGTGAATCAGGACTGTCATGAATTGGATTGTAGATTGTCTAAGGATAGATATGGCAATAGATTTGCTGCAACGTTCATGAGTAGTCAGAAATTGAGATTTGAGTATTGGATAAACCCTCGCTCAGAGTATTACTTCATGGAATTCATCACGAGTAATACTGAGACAATAATATCTTATAATCTTGAAACAAATATATATGAGTTGTAATTTGCAAGTCGGCTATGCATTGGTGATACGAAAACGCATCAGTAACTTGGTGTTATAAATAATATTATCATGTATGGTTTGATTAGTAAAAGATACAAGCATACGAGTAATTGTTTATTCGTTCCTTCTGCCCTAATGGGAAAAGCGATATATGTGGGCCCCTCGATGATTTGGTGTTGACTTATGTGCTGGGCCTAGCAAGGACTAAATTGATGTGTTCAATTAGAAGTCCTACATCATCACAAATCAGGAATCAGGAAACATAGATTCTGGACAAAGAGGTTGATTGCATTCCATGTCTTTTGTCTAGGGATATCTAGCAGAACAAAGGATTATATGAACACTTATCTTAGGACACGTAACTGATTGGGTCAGAGTTTGGCAGAAGCTTTTTGGAAGCTACAATTTGCTGGTCAAATTTAGAAGGCATACTAGCAATTATAGTTATAGACTTATCCAAGTGGGAGACTGTTGGATTAGGTGTCTAAGCCCATAACTATAATTGGTATGTACTTGAATAAATAGCAACATAGTCCTTTTGGGATGCCCTCAAACCTAGCAACCGGACAAGGAAATTATGAAAGAAAAGATATTAGTTTATTATAAGATTAATAAATTAATATAAATGAATTTATTAATATGTTAAAAGAATAATATATTAATAAGAAATCATTTTGTTTAATTAATTTTTAGCCAGAAATTAATCAGAATTAATTTTGGGGTTAAAAGAATTAATTATAAAGTGTAGGGACTAGTTTGCAATTATCTAATAGTTGAGTGGAAGGCTCTAGAACCCCCTTGGATAAGGTTGGATGGAATCTTTAGGGGAAACCCTAATAATTTTGTCCATAGGGGCTTGGATAAGGCCCTTGGGTTTGCTTAGGCCCTAAGCAAAGGATAACTAGGGTTTCCCCTAAACCCTAGATCCCTCAGCTATATAAGGAGCCTCCTGGTTCATATTTTGGTCACTCTTTCTTTAGAAGAAACCCTAAGGGCCAAAATTTTTCTTACTCCCTCTCCCCTCTCTCCTCTACTTCCTTCTTGCTAGTTTGGGTGTGATTCCATTAGAGGTATTACACTTGTGGTGCTAAGCTTCCAAGAAGATCAAGATCAAGTACAAGGGAATGATCAATTGTTTACTATAACAATTGAAAGGTATGTAATTACTAAACCCTAGTTTGTTAATTTCGAAATTAGTCTCTCTCCTCTAGGGCTCTTGTTTTGCAATTCAAAGTTGTATGTTCAATAGTTAAAACATAGATCCAAAGTAGGTTGCATGTGAACTTAGGAATTGTTTTCTAGTTTATTTGTTTTACCTAAAACCCATCAATTATATGCTTTGATTTAGTGTTTTAACACACTTCTAACCGAGAAATTATTCCAAAAGGTTGATTCTTCCGTTTTCACCAAGAACACCAAGAACACACACTAGTGTTCTTCGACTTTTAGCTCATTTCAAGCTTCCATATAGTAAGTACTTCTATCCTAGAGTCTTATAAAGCTTGTTATACATCTTTACATCAAGGAAATGTCCCAAGAACACCAAGAACAAGGTGTTCACGGATCAAGAAGTTGTTGAACCGTAAACACCAAGTAAAGGTGCCAAAGGTGCCTTAGGGTGCCTTAGTCCTTCACAAGCCTTAGGGACATGTCTAAATCCTTCCTTGATGTGTTTATCACATAAAAACACAAAAATCTATCATTTATATGTGTTTACGGTTTGGGGATCTCCCAAAACCATAAACACCCCAAAGTATATATAAACGACCCATATTCCTTCCTATGCTTTAGTAGCTAACATGGATCCATTCCTTGATGATCTAAGGACTTGAAAACCCCCAAAATACCATAAACCTTATGAGTTTATGGTAGTAAACTCAAAGTAAAATGGTTTAGGAACCGTAAACTCCAAATAGGAGTGAAATGGTGCCCTAGTTCCTTCCTTAGTCACATACTTCAAGTAGAAAAGCTTCTAGGGACTTTTAAGGCTTCAAACAACAAATAGTCAAAAGTGTGTGAGCTTACGGCCATAAAGTGAAGGGTTTACGGCCGTAAACTTTTTTGGTTGTGACCACAAAACCATAAACTCCCTAATGGAGTTTTCCTTGAATCCCAAACACATTAGCCTTTCCCTACAACACTTAGATGTAATCCTTGGGACTTATAACATTGTATAAGGTGTTTAGCATGTCCTAGGGTGTCTTAACTTTGTTTATTAGTTGCTTAAAGACTAATTGGATACATATATGTGATATTATATGTTATCTAGGATCGTAGAGTGTGTTCAAGACTTCACTTGACACCTAGCAATCCTACATCTTCAGTTCATCCGTACCACTCACTATAGGTGAGTTCATACCCCTTAATCAATGGCTTAAATGTTTTTAAATGCTTTTATGGGGGGGGGGGGGATACAAGTTAAATACTTATAGTTATTACATCAATCACATGTGATTAATAACTATAAAACCAACGATTTTCTTACTGTTCAAACTGTTTACTAAACTATTTTACTTCAAATTGTTTTACAAACTCTTATACTTGTCAAATACTTTTACTTGAACTCTTTTATACTTATTATAAAATGCATGCCTATGTATGTATAGTTATATAAGCAATGTTTAAAGGGCTTAGGAAGGCCAGCTCACTTTATCTCCTTTTCCTCGTTGGGATGTGGCTGTAGCGCATCGGTTATCCGTCCGAAGGTCGTCTAAATATTAGTTATATATTATGTATACATATGTAGACATAAAAGTTCTTTCAACCAGTTCCATACCTTTGGGTAGCAAGGGTTTCACAAACATGATCATACATTACTAGTAAGCTACCATAGGGGTAGCACAGGAAGATACTAATACTATTACTAGCACAATGAAACATACAATGAGTTAGTTCATTCATGAGTCAGTACGAGTAGTACACAGAATACATCATTATACATGCTAAATAGAGAGAACACACATTACAGCTAGTACATACAATACAATACTATACATGCTAGATAGAGAGAGAACATACACTACAACTAGCACACACAGAACATTACAGTACATACAGGCTAGGCAGAGAAAGAGTACACTTTACAGTTAGCACATTCATTACATGTACTTTCATGCAGTTATGTGAACCATTAAACGGGTCATGGCACTTCCTGCCATGACCATTTTTGTATCCAAAATCTCCTTTATTGGGGAGCATATGAGTTTGCGTATAGATCTATACTGGATTGACTATCCTACACCTTGCTGCTCGCTACAGTGGGAGTTGCAAGTCTACGGGTGCCAAATGTCATTATTTACGGCGTCTTGCATCGTCGTTTTAATAGAGTCGGTAGCAGGATACAGGTCGATCACATGTTACTTTAAAAACCTTTTGTTTTAAGGTAGTTAGTACATCGGTAGTCACTTATTACAAATACTACGGTACTATGATATTTTCTCATTACATTCACTTCGTGAATATTCACACAATGCATGGTAATGTTAAAACTATATTTTTGGTTAATGATAGTCAGAATTGGGAAAACACACACTCTTACAAGAGACACACGCATAAACACTAGATGCCTTGGTAGAAGGCTACAGTTAGTAGGAAACATAGGGTCTTCTAGGAGAGTACAAAACCTCTTACAAAACATTTTACAAAACATCTTACAAACATTTTACAAATGCTTTCATACAAACACAGACACTAATATACTTATGATCTCACCCGCTTTAAGCTGATACTCGCTTTCAAAATAACTTGTATTCTCAGGTCACCAGTAGACAGGTATAGGTGCCAGGTTTTGAGAAGATGGAGGTCGTTCAAGACTCGTCTTTTATTTTGATATGTATATTTTTTTGTCTATATATCTTGACAGAACACAATTGTATGAAATTATTTTATTAATGCAATGGATGATGTTGTTGCTTGTTTAATACTATTCATTGTTGTGATATTGTGCATGACGTCCTCCGCCCCGGAACGTTTCTGCCGTTCATGGTTTTGGGGTGTGACAGATTGGTATCAGAGCATTGTTTCTTGTGAATTGAGTATATCAACCCAAAAAAGATATAGTAACTATAAATACATAGGGATTAAAAATACTCTGACCAAGAATTTATACTTTAAATATTTAAAATATTTAATTAAGTATATGTGCCTGCATTCATACTAAAATCAGTGTCACTAAGACAGTACAAAAGTATTACGATTGTTGGGCAACACAACTAGACTTAGAGACATATAGTCAAAACTGGGAAGATATAGCCTGATCAACTATATTATCCGAGGGTTGACTAGCATGTGCCTAAGTGTGGTTGTGAGGTTGCAACAAGTTTAAAAACTTACCCACATTACCACAATGAGAATAATAGAACCTAAACTTAAAATACTATAGGAGTATTTTGCAGTACTATAAGTCACTTATGTGCTAGATTCTTATACCTCTCTTCTCGCATAGATTAAATGGCTGGATTCCACCTTCCTGGAGACCCGTACTATCCCAACCACGGCAATGCAGGATGGCTGGAAGAAGAACCAGAAGATGATCACCCAATTCCTTTGGATGATCATGAAGCTGAAGGCTTTTCTGATGGTTCTAAATCAGAGCCAGAAGTCAACAACCTGCCCCCAGCTAATCAAAACCTAAAACCTCGTCTAGCATTTCAAGGACCCACACCGCTGTGGGCCACTAACTTGAATAGATGGATTCAGGAACAGAGTCAACCCATTCCCTATAATGGAGAAAGAAGTTTCTATAACATCGCTGAGGGAGGTTCTGCTGACGGAGTCCTACCAATCATAGTTCGTAGGATTGCTCGGAACACAGAACAGGGTCGACTGGCTATCGACCGAGTCATGGAGATTGACGCCAGCTCTGGCGTTAACACTGTCCGCATTTGCCAGCTAGAGTCTGCTCATGAAAGGACTCTGGTCCACAATGTAGCTCTTTAGAGGGAACTCACTGAAACGCGAGCTGAAGTCAGAGAACTTCAAGCTCAGCAAGCAAGAGCTGATAGGCGTATGAGGGACATAGAACATCTCATGTCGGGATCAAGAACTCACTCTGGTAGTTCTCGTCCCCGATAGATTCTCATCAACTTCTCTCTTTTGGATATAACCTAGTTATGTAAAACTCTAGTCTAATTCTTTATCTTTGTAAATCTTAGGCCTGTTAGGTCTTGGTTAGGTTTTAATACTGTCAAAGTTTTCCAATTTTGGTTGATGTAAGGCCTCTTTCTGTTGGCCATTTTTTCCAAACTTGTTACATCTATAATTCCAGTAATATTGACAGGTACCTAATCTTATGGGAATTATTATCCAAATGTGATCATCTATTAGTTCTAGATCTACATTCAATCGTATTGTTGGGCTATGAAGAGTTAGTCCATGAGTCATTTTCATCAATTCTTCCATTAAATTCTTATCATTGTTTTCATCTTCATAAACTTGTAGATCAAAGATGCTGCCTCGCAGAAATCCAAGGAGAAACTCTAATAACGAAACACCACCTCCTCCACCTCCTCAACCACCTACTCCTCAGTGCGACACGATAGCCTTAAATGTTGTTGTAGCTGCAGCTGTGGCTATAGCCATGGCTCAATATCATTCATATGGTTCCACTAGAGGGGGAACCCCTGTCCTGTGAACTCATGGTGAAATCTCGGTGCGCTTGAAAGAGTGCTCATACAAGGACTTCACCAACTGCAAGCCATTGTCCTTTAAGGGGACTGGCGGAGTCATTTCCCTCTCGCAATGGTTCGAGAAAACCGAATCAGTTTTCGAAATCTACTCTTGTCCCGAGGAGAGCAAGGTGAAGTTCACTGCTTGCACCTTTGAAACAAAAGCCTTAACATGGTGGAATAGCCATGTTAAGTCACTATCCCTTATAGTGGATAATGCTATGGGCTGGCAAACTTTGAAAGACCTCATGATTGAGGAGTAGTGCCCGAGGGGCGAGATCCAGAAACTGGAGGAAGAACTGTGGAGCCTAACCATGAAGGGCTCCAACGTAGTCGCCTACACCGCCAGATTCTGCGAGTTGTTGGCCCTCTGTCCCAACATGATTCCTTCAAAGGAAAAGAAAATCGAGAGATACATATGGGGGCTGGTGCCACCATACCAAGGAAATGTATTGGCATCACACCCCACTACATTTGATAGTGCCAACAAATTGGCACAGCGGCTCATAGACCACGGGGTTCGTACCTCGGCCGCAACAACTACCCTAGCCATCTCAGAACCTGCAAGAACCGCCAATTCCAAGCGGAAGTTTTGGGATGACAAGAAGAATGCTAAGGCTGCCAAGAAGAGGCAGCTCGTGGCAGTACATGCTACGATAGCACCTGCCGCTGCTGCTCTGGTAAATCAGTATGCTGGAAGTTTGCCCAAGTGCAACAAGTGCATCTTCCATCACGTCGGCGCCTGCCGGGAGATGTAGTGTCTGAACTGCAATGGGAAGGGGTACACTGCCCGTTTCTGTAAACTCCGACGAAGCCAATCAACCATTCCCCCGGTGCTAGAGTGGGCCAAACTTGCTACGAATGTGGCGAGTTAGGCCACTTCAAAAGAAATTTCCTGAAGGCAGGGTTTGCCGGTGGAGCGACAAGAGTTCTGGCCATAGGCCATGAGGAAGCGGTTGCCGACCCCACAGTGGTCACTGGTACGTTCCTCCTCCATAACTCTTATGCATGCATTCTATTTGATAGTGGAGTGGAGAGGAGTTTCGTGAACCAAAAATTTGCTAATTTACTTAGGCAAAATCACGAGAACTTAATGAACCGTTCACTGTAGAAATGGCTAATGGAAAAACAGAGAGTACTAGCAACATATTCTTGGGTTGTACCCTAACTTTAGATAGCCATTCATTTTCGATCGATCTCATGTCGGTCTCAATTAAAAGTTTCCACGTCATTAACGGCACGGATTGGTTGAGTCTTCATCGTGCCGATATCATGTGTTACGAAAACGTTGTTCACCTTAATCTGTTGTCTGGCAAAACCTTAGTAGTTTATGGCGACAAACCTGACACAAACCTTCGTATCATCTCGAGCATCCAAGCTCTGAAATTCATGCGAAAGGAATGTCGTGCATTCCTTGCTCATGTAGTCGATGTGAGCCAAGAAATGAAGGACATTCAAAACATCCCAGTAGTACGAGACTTTCCTGACATTTTCCCAAAAGAACTCCCAAGATTACCTCCGAAATGTCAAGTCGAGTTCCGAATCGACTTAGTTCCAGGGGCTACCCCCGTAGCCAAATTTCCCTATCATCTAGCACCTGCAGAGATGCAAGAACTGTCCTATCAACTTAACGAACTACTCAGCAAGGGCTTTATAACACGAAGATTCTCACCCTGAGGAGCTCCAGTCTTGTTCGTCAAGAAGAAAGACGGATCGTTTCGTATTTGCATTGACTACAAGGAGCTCAACAAGTTAACGGTAAAAAATCGTTATCCGTTGCCTCGTATCAACGATTTATTTGACAAACTCCAAGGGGCGAACTTCTTTTCAAAAATCGACTTGAGATCCGAATATCACCAACTACGACTACTAGGAGAGGATGTTCCAAAGACAAGCTTCCGAACTCGTTATGGGCAGTACGAATCCGTAGTGATGTCGTTCGGATTGACAAATGCACCCGCAATATTCATGGACTTAATGAATGGGGCGTGTCGTCCTTACATGGATCAGTTCGGCATTGTCTTCATCGATGACATACTTATCTACTCTCGTAGTAAGGAGGAGCATAGTCAACATCTGCGACAAGTCCTCGAAACATTACGTTCGGAGAAGCTCTACGCAAAGTTCTCGAAATGCGAATTTTGGATTCGACGAGTCGAATTCTTAGGGCACTTGGTTAGCAAACTGGGAATACACGTGGACCCTTACAACATAAAAAGCCATTGAGAAATGGTCAGCACCGAAGACGCCTACATAAATTCGTCGATTTCTAGGCCTCATTGGCTACTATCGCAGGTTCATTCAGAACTTCTCCCACATAACGAAACCTCTTACAACACTGACCCATAAGGGTGTCGCCTTTGACTGGGAAGAGAAGTAGGAAAGAGCTTTTCAAACGCTCAAACAAGCCTTGTGCACCGCACCAATACTATCCCTCCCCGAAGGAATAGAAGACTTTGTTGTCTATTGCGATGCGTCCAATCAAGGGCTTGGATGTGTTCAGATGCAGCAAGGTAAGGTCATCGCCTATGCCTCGAGACAACTGAAGACATATGAGGTCAACTATACGACCCACGATCTTGAACTAGGAGCAGTTTTGTTTGCTCTGAAGATCTAGAGACATTACTTGTACGAAACGAAGAGCACTATCATTACAGACCACAAAAGCTTACAACACATATTTGACCCGAAGGAGCTCAACATGAGACAATGACAGTGGGTCGAGCTACTCAGTGATTACGAATGCAAAATTCGTTATCATCTAGGTAAAGCCAACGTAGTAACTGACTCCCTAAGTCGGAAGGAATATTCTGGTCGTAGAGTCAAATCATTGACTATGACTATCCATTCACATTTGTCCACACAAATTAAGGCGGCTCAGCTCGACGCTTTGAAGCCTGAAAAGGTGGCGGGTGAATCCCTGAGAGGGATGGATAAGAACTTGGAGGTTAAGGGTGGCGGAGCTTATTATTTCATGGACCGGATTTGGACCCTGAAACTAGGTGGTTTCCAAGACTTGGTCATGAACGAGGCGCACAACACTCGTTATTCCGTGCACCCGGGTTCAGGTGTAGCTGGATCTAAAAAAGTTATACTGGTGGCCTAACATGAAAGCAGAGATTGCTACCTTCGTGAGTAAATACCTTACTTGCGTAAAGGTCAAGGTTGAATACCAGAAACCCTCTGGTCTATTACAACAGCCTGAGATACCGGAATGGAAGTGGGAGTGGATAACTATGGATTTCATAACCAAGTTGCCCAAGATAACGGGTGGACTTGATACCATATGGGTCATCGTCGACAGATTGACCAAGTCTGCATACTTCCTGCCGATCAAAGAAACAGACAAGATGGAGAAACTTACAAGAACTTACATTAGGGAGATTGTACGACTGCACGGTGTTCCCTTATCCATTATCTCGGACAGAGATAGTAGATTCAGTTTGAGGTTCTAGCAGTTGTTACAAAGTTCCTTAGGAACTAGGTTGGATGTGAGTACAGCCTACCATCCACAGACCGACAAGAAAAGTCAGAGAACTATCCAAACCATGGAAGATATGTTGCGAGCCTGTGTGATAGACTTTCGGAAAGCATGGGATACTCATTTACCCCTTGTCAAATTTTCCTACAACAACAGTTATCACACGAGCATAAAGGTTGCTCCATTCGAGGCTCTCTATGGCCGAAAGTGCAGATCCCCTCTGTGTTGGGCTGAGGTGGGTGATACCCAGTTAGCTAAAGGACGAGTTCTTGACAACACTCTCACAGTTCCGGAAATCATACGGGAAACGACGGAGAAGATCGTTCAGATCCACGAACGATTGAAAGCCTCCAGAGACCGACAGAAAAGCTACGCTGATAAACTTAGGAAACCGTTGGAATTCCAGGTGGGTGACCGTGTTCTATTGAAGGTCTCACCCTGGAAGGGCTTGATATGCTTCGGAAAGCGTGGAAAGCTAAATCCAAGGTACATTGGGCCTTTCATGATTCTCGCCAGAATCGGCCCTGTAGCTTACAAACTTAACATACCGCGTGAACTCGGTAACATACATTTACCCCTTGCCGAATTTTCCTACAAGAACAGTTATCACACGAGCATAAAGGCTGCTCTACTCGAGGCCCTCTATGGCCGAAAGTGCAGATCCCCTTTATGCTGGGATGAGGTGGGTGATACCCAGTTAGCTAAAGGACGAGTTCCTGACAGCACTCTCACAGATCCGAAAATCATACGGGAAACGACAGAGAGGATCGTTCAGATCCGCGAACGATTGAAAGCCTCCAGAGACCGACAGAAAAGCTACGCTGATAAACATAGGAAACCATTGGAATTCCAGGTGGGTGACTGTGTTCTATTGAAGGTCTCACCCTGGAAGGTCTTGATACGCTTCGGAAAGCGTGGAAAGCTAAATCCAAGGTACATTGGGCCTTTCGAGATTCTCGCTAGAATCGGCCCTGGAGCTTACAAACTTAACTTACCGCGCGAACTCAGTAACATACATTCTACCTTCCACGTATCGAACTTGAAAAAGAGTGTGTCTGACGAGACTCTTGTTATCCCACTCTACGAGATCGAGATCAATGAGAGCCTCAACTTCGTGGAAGAACCAGTAGAGATCATGGACCAAGAGGTCAAGCAGACGAAGCAAAGTCGTATCCCGATAGTGAAGGTTCGCTGGAACGCCAAGCGATGACTGGAATTCACTTGGGAGCATGAGGATCAGATGAAACTAAAATATCCTTGCCTTTTTACTTAGTTATTTGTAACAACTTATTTGCTTAAATTCTAATTTCGGGACGAAATTCCTTCTAAGGAGGGGATGATGTGACCACCCGAAATTTCTATTATGTACAAACATATCAAGTCAATAGATGTCAGAACAGTTGCTGTTAATTTTCAGACTTTTTAGAATAAGTTTGAGTATTTCAGGATTCACACTTTGGAGATATCAGGCGAGAGGATGCACTAGGGTGATTGTGCAACACTGTTATTCTAAAACTCTAAGAAATTAAAGTTTACTGCCTGAATAAAATATTTTGTGCCAAAAACCCTAAATCTGAGAGTATATATATGAGAACTTGTCATTATTTACACTTTTTCCAAAAACTCAAGATCCAAAACCCATTTGTCTCTCAAGTATCGTCCAAAAGATTTTCAAGATCTTCAAACTAGTAAGTGATTCTAGATTTCTTAAGTGATTATATGCTTTGATCTAGTGTTTTAACACACTTCTAACCGAGAAATTATTCCAAAAGGTTGATTCTTCCATTTTCACCAAGAACACACACTAGTGTTCTTGGACTTTTAGCTCATTTCAAGCTTCCATATAGTAAGTACTTCTATCCTAGAGTCTTATAAAGCTTGTTATACATATTTACATCAAGGAAATGTCCCAAGAACACCAAGAACAAGGTGTTCACGATTCAAGAAGTTCTTGAACTGTAAACACCAAGTAAAGGTGCCAAAGGGTGCCTTAGTGTGCCTTAGTCCTTCACAAGCCTTAGGGACATGTCTAAATCCTTCCTTGATGTGTTTATCACATAAAAAGCACAAAAATATATCATTTGTATGTGTTTACGGTTTGGGGATCTCCTAAAACCGTAAACACCCCAAAGTACGTATAAATGACCCATATTCCTTCCTATGCTTTAGTAACTAACATGGATCCATTCTTTGATGAGCTAAGGACTTGAAAACCCCCAAAATACCATAAACCTGATGAGTTTACGGTAGTAAACTCAAAGGAAAATGGTTTAGGAACCGTAAACTCCAAATAGCAGTGAAATGGTACCCTAGTTCCTTCCTTAGTCACATACTTTAAGTAGAAAAGCTTGTAGGGACTTTTAAGGCTTCAAACAACAAATGGTCAAAAGTGTGTGAGCTTATGGCCATAAACTCAAGGGTTTACGACCATAAACTCTTTTGGTTGTGACCAAAAAACCGTAAACTCCCTAATGGAGTTTTCCTTGAACCCCAAACACACTAGCCTTTCCTTACAACACTTAGATGTAATCCTTGGGACTTATAACACTGTATAAGGTGTTTAGCATGTCCTAGGGTGTCTTAACTTTGTTTATTAGTTGTTTAAAGACTAATTGGATACATATATGTGATATTATATTTTATCTAGGATCATAGAGTGTGTTCAAGACTTCACTTGACGCCTAGCAACCCTACATCTTCAGTTCGTCCGTACCACTCACTACAGGTGAGTTCATACCCCTTAATCAATGGTTTAAATGTTTTTAAATGATTTTATGGGGGGGGGGGGGGTGGGAATACAAGTTAAATACTTATAGTTATTACATCAATCACATGTGATTAATAACTACAAAACCAACGATTTTCTTACTGTTCAAATTGTTTTACTTCAAATTGTTTTACAAACTCTTATACTTGTCAAATACTTTTACTTGAACTCTTTTACACTTATTATTAAATGCACGCATATGTATGTATAGTTATATAAGCAATGTTTAAAGGGCTTAGGAAGGCCAACCCGCTTTATCACCTTT
Source organism: Lactuca saligna (assembly GCF_052625555.1). Classification (NCBI taxonomy): domain Eukaryota; kingdom Viridiplantae; phylum Streptophyta; class Magnoliopsida; order Asterales; family Asteraceae; genus Lactuca; species Lactuca saligna. Next base: position 91,984,082 of record NC_136417.1, on the reverse strand, counting down.
TCCTCGTTAGGATGTGGCTGTAGGGCATCGGTTATCCATTCGAAGGTCGCCTAAATATTAGTTATATATTATGTATACATATATAGATATAAAAGTTCTTTCAACTAGTTCCATACCTTTGGGTAGCAAGGGTTTCACAAACATGATCATACATTACAAGTAAGCTACCATAGGGGTAGCATAGGAAGATACTAATACTATTACTAGCACAATGAAACATACAATGGGTCAGTTCATTCATGAGTCAGTACGAGTAGAACACACAGTACATTACTATACATGCTAGATAGAGAGAACACACATTACAGCTAGTACACACAGTACATTACTATACATGCTAAATAGAGAGAGAACATACACTACAGCTAGCACACGCAGAACATTACAGTAGATATAGGCTAGACAGAGAAAGAGTACACTTTACAGTTAGCACATTCATTACATGTACTTTCATGCAGTTATGTGAACCATTGAATGGGTCGTGGCACTTCCTGCCATGACCGTTTTTGTATCCAAAATCTCCTTTTGGGGAGCGTATGAGTTTGCGTATAGATCTATACTGGATTGACTATCCTACACCTTGCTGCTCGCTACAGTGGGAGTTGCAAGTCTACGGGTGCCAAATGTCATTTCTTAAGGCGTCTTACATCGTCGTTTTACTAGGTTCAGTAGCAGGATACAGGTCGATCACATGTTGCTTTAAACACCTTTTGTTTTAAGGTAGTTAGTACAGTGGTAGTCACTTATTACAAATACTACGGTGATATAATATTTTCCCATTACATTCACTTCGTGAATATTCACACGATGCACGGTAATGTTAAACCTAGATTTTTGGTTAATGATAGTCAGAATTGGGAAAACACACACTCTTACAAGAGACACATGCACAGACACTAGATGCCTTGGTAGAAGGCTACAATTAGTAGGAAAGATAGGGTTTTCTAGGAGAGTACAAAACATCTTACTAAACATTTTACAAAACATCTTACAAACATTTTACAAATGCTTTCATACAAACACAGACACTAATATACTTATGATCTCACAAGCTTTAAGCTGATACTCGCTTTCAAAATAACTTGTATTCTCAGGTCACCAGTAGACAGGTACAAGTGCCAGGTTTTGAGAAGATGGAGTTCGTTCAAGACTCGTCTTTTATTTTGATATGTATATTTTGGTGTATATATAACTTGACAGAACACAATTGTATGAAATTATTTTATTAATGTAATGGATGATGTTGTTGCTTGTTTACTACTATTCATTGTTGTGATACTGTGCATGACGTCCTCCGCGCCGGAACGTTTCCGCTGTTTATGGTTTTGGGGTGTGACACATGAGGCCGTGACATCCCATCCACAAAACCTTTTGGTTACCTATTTACTGTTTTCCTGAGAATACAAGTATTTTTGAAAAGGTGTCAACAAATAAGTTGGTGAGTGCATAAGATTTTTGTATGCAAAAAATTCATAACCTTTCCATGTAAAATAAAAGTGTACGCTTTCAAAAAATCCAATATTTTCTTAAAAATGAATTGTAGGCCTTAAACTCTAAGACCCAAAATGTATGTATTACTATACTAAAAAATTGTTTCATGTAGTTTTATTATGATATAAAACCATATGAATGTATGTTACCCTGTAAACCAAAATGTATTGTTAATACTGATGGGTTTTGAGCATTCTAACACTTCCTAAGTGTACATGCAACCCTAATAACCTTGAATCTATGTTTTCTCTATATACATGCAAATTTCTTTTTCAAGGTTATTTCCTAACTAGCATGGCATGGGGAATAAATGAAACATAAAAAACTAGTAGAAATACATACCTTGTTGTTGCTTGGATTCCTTCAAGACTTTGTGAGCGTAGCACCCCAAATGTTGTGCCTCAAATGCTTCACACAACACCACAAAACTTGGAATAACTTGAGAGAATACTTCAAGCACTCAAAATCGGTTATGCCCTCTCTAGTAACCCTCTTAGGTCCGATTTTACTAGCCAAAGGGTCCCTTTTATTGTGGTGTCACAATTGGGTTTTCACAAGAATACTCTTAATTGTCATGAATCTTCATTTCTCATGACCCATGGGTTTGTAACTCCCATGGACTATCCATGGAGCTCCAAATGGTTACATCCATAACCCATAAAACATGGATCATTAGTCCACCATAAAAGAATTGATGATTGTCATAATCAACCCTTATATATTTAATTAGTCTCACTTTGATCACCAAATTAATACTAGATTAATACTTGATCAAATACCAATTAAATAATACTATTATTAATGTATTAGAACTTATAATATATTAATAATCATAAGTGCCTTATTCTCTCATTTAGTCTATCCAAGTATTGCAATGCCATGCAACCAAATGGACCATGCCGGGTCGGGTCAAGTTCATACCAAATAAAGTTATGGACTTAGACATTATATCCAACAAATACCCCATGCGAGCTAATAACCATGCGAAAACTACTTGGCGTCCAGCGACATTCTTCAGGCATCAAAAATGTTAGACAATTGTCACCCATGACCTGCCAGTCTATCTGTGGCTAACAGTTTAGGTGCAGGATTGCCAGTCCCGTATAGATCTATACACAAGTGTAACGCTCTCTTACCGAGATTCTCGTCATAATTCAGGACTTTAGTGTGTAATCTGGTAGTTACGGTGAATACTATGTCTCACAAAATCGTTTTAAACAAATTTATGTATAGTGTAATTAAAACCCTTTTGTAAGTAGAAATATTACAAATTTATGTAAATTGTGTTAAACAATTATACCTTTAAGTAAGTATTCGTTTTGTTCAAAATGATAAAATAGTGTAACGACCCATAAACTTCACCTGTTATAGTTTATTTGAAGTGTTTTATTGTGTGTGTGTGTATATATATATATATATATATATATATACATATGTATATATATATATATATATATATATATATATATATATATATAAGTTAACATGTTTAGGTATCTTAAAAGATTATATCACATTATTTACATATACCACAAGTTTATGAACTTTTGGTATGATAAAGCCAATTTTACTAGTTTTTGGCCCTTTTAAACGACATTAATCGGTAAATAGTGAAATATAACTTACTGAAACTCGTTTTCACCTTTTTGTTAAATTTAAGTAAAGTTAACTTTATATGTTCAAAACAACATATTTTTTATCAAAACCCACAAAAATGGTTCCATAACTTAGTTATGACTATTTTTGTTGGAAAACCCATTTTTTCATAAAATGATAGATTTTTAAGTTTTCTTTATGTATAACTAAATCTTTGACTTTTTTGACTAGTTTCAAGACATATGTCTCAAATGACATATATTTCTCTAAATCTCACAAAATGGTGGAATAACTAGGTTGTAACCACTTTTGCGAGGAAAAACATATTTTGTTCACAAAAACCCTTGTTTTTATTAAGTTTGTGTTTATAACTTTTCCTTAAGAACTATAGCATGTTTATACTTGTTTTTCATATTTTTGAACTTCAAACTAGTATACCACATATAAAGCTTCAAATAAGTAGTAGATACCATATTTCATGCAAATAATACTTTATACACAACATGGAGATGAACATGCATAAAAACTTTTTGTTTTTATACAAGTGTACATGTATCCCCCCCCCCCCTAAAGCATGAAAAATATTGAAAATAGGGGGTATGAACTCACCTTGAGTGGATTTCTTAGTGGATAAAGTGATGAAGATGAAGATATTCAAGCTTAGAACACTTGAAGATGGTTGAAGAACTCTTAAATGTCGAATTACCCTATGGATAATAAGTTATATAAATGTGTGTAAATGTATCAAAAATAGTATGTATGCGTGTACAAATGCTAGATTAACAAGGAAATGCTTACCAAAAATCTAAGAAACAACTTATGAAGAAGTATCCTTGAAAGCAAACGGAGTGTTCTTGAAAGAAGGATGAAGAATGTGAAGAAGATGAAAAAATGAAGAAAAGTAATGGGGGGGGGGGGATTCGGCCGCAAGTTTTAACGGGGAGGGGAGGGTGGGTGGGGGGTGTCGTATGGATGTATGTTGGATATTTCTTGGTTATTTGTTGGGTAAAGTTTTGTGTTGAAAAAAGATGAAGAATCATGTCAAGTTTAAGGTTTCCATAAACCCCAAACTCAACTCTCTCATTTTTTTTATGAGAATATTGGCATTTAGATAAAAGAGTGACATGTTATAAAAAAAAGTGTGGTAAAATAATGTATAATTACTAAATTTGAACCTTAAAAATTCAAATTATTATAAAAACCTCAAAGTCATCAAAGATACTAGAACAATGTGTTATGGATATTAGTTTTGCTAAAATAATATATATACTCGAATTATTGAATTTTGTTTGTTAGTCCCAAATTAAATTCTTATTTAATAATTGATGAAAAGAGACGTACTGTGTATTAATATTTGCAGGCTGTACATTAGGAACATTAGGAACCTAGTACTTATTCTAAATTCCTACTACTAGTCGAGTTAACTTGGTTCACTTGTTGACTTTGTTTGACCTGGAATTGACAGTTGTCACGTCATCCCCCGATTTGAAGGAACTTCTTCTAGAAATTCGCACTTTGAGTTAGTTGTCACAAGCCAGGGAAAACAAGTGGGTATTTTTGTTTCATATGGTCCTCCCGTTCCTAAGTAAATTTAGTCTGTTGCTTGGCGTTCCAACGGACCTTCACTATGGGTATGCGGCTTTGTTTAGTCCTTTTGACCTCTCTGTCCATGATTTCCACATGTTCTTTGTGACAACCCGAAAATTTCATGTTCAATATATCAATTCTATCAAAGTTAGACTCATTTTTCTATCTTGTAGCACTATTTAGGGTCTATTGTAGTGTTCTAAACGTAAAACAACCAAGGTATGAGCTTAGAAATAGGTTAACTCGATGCATATCAATCAAAACCGGGCCAGACACTCCAACATAGGGAGTGTGCGGCCACACACCCATTTCAGCCACACTCCTTCATATAAATAGAACACTTAGCCAATTTTGATCACTTTTCCACTCCTTCAAGGCTAGAACTCGAGATTCTCTCAAGTACCATCCACATCTTCATCTTGATCTTCATAAAAGTAAGTAATTCCTCCTTTGAATAGTTGATACTTGAAATTATCTAGCCCTCTTCCCTACTATGATCCATGAAAAACACATTTTGGTGTTAGATCTTCAAGAACACCAAGAACACACACTATGTTTTCAACTATAATCACCCCTTTCAAGCCTCTATAGCGTGTATACATTTATCACAACTAGTTATATGCCAAGAATACTTGAAATTATACATGAAAAACATCATTTCATATGATCTTCAAGTGTGTGCGGCTACACTTGGGAAAATTACACACTTTTACAAGAAACAAACATACAAAACAGGTGTGCCTTGGTAGAAGGCTACTTTTAGTAGAAAATATAGGATTTTCTAGGAGTTACAAACTTCTAAAAACACTTACAAACATTCACATACTTTTACTGCAAACATTTAAAAACTCATACTTCAAACACTGTTTCAAAAATTTTGTTACTAACGTAGACACTAAATACTTATGAACTCACCAGCTTTAATGTTGATAAACTCTTTCAAAATGACCAGTATTCTCAGGTCATCAGTAGACAGGTACTAATGCCAGCTTTTGAGAAGATGGAGCGCATAAAAGACTCATCTTATATTTTGATTAATGTTTTGGTGTCTTATATACTATAGAACACACTTGTATTAAAATTATACATTTAATGCAATGGATGATGTTGATTACTTGTTTACTATTATACTATGTTGTTATAATGTACATGACGTCCTCCGCCCCAGAACATTTCTACCGTTCTTGGTATTAAGGTGTAACATTCTTCGACGTAGTGAATACTCTCGTTTACTTCGATTTTGTCAAGTAGAATGACGAGTGTCTTGTCGGACGGGTAATTCTTCAAGTTGGACACATGGAAGGTGCAGTGTACGTTACTGAGTTCTTGCGGTAATTGAAGTTTGTAAGCTACCGGGCAAATCCTGGCAAGGATCTCGAATAGGTTGATATACCATGGATTTAGTTTCCCATGTTTTCCAAAATGCATCATTCCCTTCCAGGGTGAGGCCTTCAACAGTACGCAGTTACCAACCTAGAATTCCAAGGGTTTTCGTCGTTTATCCGCATAACTCTTTTGTCGTTCCCGAGATGCTTTTAGTCATTCCTGAATTTGGATGATCTTCTCTACTGTATCTCATATGTTCTTAGGAACTATGATAGTGTTGTTAGGTACTTGCCCCTTTGCTAATTGTGTGTCACCAATCTCAGTCCAGCACAAGGGTCGTCGTCACTTGCGCCATAGAGGGCATCGAATGGCGCAACCTTAATGCCAGTATGAAAGTTGTTATTATTTGAGAATTCAATGAGTAGTAAACGGGTATCCCAGGATTTACCAAAGTCTATCAAACAAGCTCTCAACATGTCTTCCAGCGTCTGAATGGTCCTCTCACTTTGCCCTTCGGTTTGAGGGTGATAAGTTATACGCATGTCGCGTATGGTTCCTAAGGACTATTTTAGTGATTGCCAAAACTGTGAGGTAAATCTGCTATCTCTATCGGAGATAGTAGATATTGGCACACCATGGAATTGTAAAATCTCTTTAATGTACGTCCTTGTTAGCTTCTCCATCTTGTCGGTCTCTTTTATTGGTAGCAAGTGCGTGGATTTGTTCAACCTATCGACAATCACCCTGATGGTGTCGAGTCCACCCATTGTCTTCAGCATCTTTGTTATGAAGTCCATGGTTATCTGATCCCACTTCCACTCAGGTATACCCGACTATTGTAGTAAACCCGAGGGCTTCTGGTATTCTACCTTGACCTTTGCACAACTCAGGAACTTTCCCACATAGGTAGCGATTTATGCCTTCATGTTTAGCCACCAATAAAGTTTCTTGAGGTCAAGATACATCTTGTCTAAACTGGGATGAATGGAGTATTTTGTTTTGTGAGCCTCGTTCATGACAATGTCTCTATACCCACCGAACTTTGGTGTCCAAATTCGATTCATGAGATAATAAGCTCCGTCGTCCTTGACCAAAAGAATCTTATCTATCCCTCGCAAGGCTTCGTTTACAACATTATCGGGTTTCAAGACTTCAAGTTGTATCTCCTTGATCTGTGTGGACAGTTGCAAATGGATAGTCATGGTCAATGATTTTACTCGGCAGCCCAAGTATTCTTTTTGACTTAGGGTATCCACTACTACATTGGCCTTGCCTGGATGATAATGAATTTCTCATTCGTAGTCATTTACTAGCTCTACCCATCATCGTTGGCTCATGTTGAGCTCATTTTGATTGAGAATTTGCTGGAGACTCTTATAGTTAGTGAAGATTGTGTACTTCGTACAATAAAGGTAGTGCCTCCAAATCTTCAAGGCAAAAACTATTGCTACCAATTCGAGGTCATGTGTGGTGTATTTGACCTCGTGGGTCTTAAGCTATGTCGAAGCATAGGGAATGACCTTTCCTCGTTGCATGAGCACACAACCTAGCCCTTTCTTGGACGCATCCCAGTAGACCACAAAATCTTTCGTCCCTTCTTGTTTATCTTCCTAGTTGAAGGTCACTCCTTTCTGAGTCAAGGTAGTGAGTGGTTTTGCGATGTTGTAAAATGTTTTATGAACCTCCTATAATAGGCAGTAAGGTCTAAGAACTGACAGATTTCCATTGGTGTTATTGGTGCTGACCGATTTTCAATTACGTTTATTTTGGAGGGATCCACATGTATCCCTTCCGTGCTGACCACGTGTCCTATGAAGTCCACCTTTCGAATCTAGATTTCACATTTCGAAAACATTGCATACAGCTTCTCTGCCCTTAACGTTTCCAAATTTGTCCAAGTAAGGTAAGCATAAATGGTTCGTTAGGTCCATTAGGTCAGAATAAACGGTTCGTGACGTCCATGAATATTGCAGGCACATTAGTCAATCCGAAGGGCATTACTACAAACTCGTAGTGACCGTAGCGAGTATTGAATGCAGTTTTAGGGATATCTTCTTCCTGGACCCACAACTAATGGTACCCCAATTTTAGACCATTTTTTGAGAAGTAATGTGATCCTTGCAGTTGGTTGCAGATGTCGTCGATTCGGGGTAGAGGATACCGGTTTTTGATGGTGTGTTTGTTCAGCTCCCGGTAGTCGATGCACATACAGAATTATCTGTCATTCTTTTTTACGAACAAGACCGATGCTCCCCAAGGTGAGAAGCTTGGTTTGATGAATCCTTTGCGTAGTAGTTCGCTCAGTTGACTGGACAATTCTTGTATTTCTACCAAATCTAATATGTATGGTGACTTGGCTATGGGTGTGGCTCTAGGAATTAAGTCGATTCTGAATTCGACTTGTCGCTTGGGCGATACTCCCAGAAGGTCTTCTGGAAGTACGTAAGGGAAGTTGCAGACTTTCAGAATGTCTTTGATGTCTTTCTCTTCTTTCTTATTATCGACAAAGTGAGCTAAGAAGGCATGGTATTTCTTGTGTAAGTATTTCTAATCTTTGATGTAAGATATGAGTCGAAGCTTTGTGTTAGGTTTGTCACCGTAGTTGACAAGGGTTTCGTTACTCGGTAGATTTAAGCAAATTGCCTTCTCATAACACATGATATCGGCATGGAGAGGACTTAACCAATCCATGCCAATGATAACGTCAAAGCTCCTTATTGTAACCAACATTACATCGATTTGGAATGAGTGGTTGTTTAGAGTTAGGGTGCATCCTATGTATATGTCATTTTTGGTTTTGGTTTTTCCGTTAGGCATTTCTATGGTAAACATTTTCTTAAGTGTTTGAGGTTTTTTCTTGAGGAAATGCTTAAAGCTATGACTCACAAAACTCCTCTCCGCACCGCTATCAAATAGTATGCATGTATATGTGTTATTGAGGAGAAACATACCAGTAACCACTACAGGATCTTTCATCGCCACCTCGTGCCCTACTGCTAGGAATCTTTATGTGCCCCCAATATTTATGTTATTGGCTTTCGGGCACTCTTTCTTGAAATGCCTCGTTTCCCCACATCCATAGCATGCTTGGCTCATCCCGAAATTTGTGGCTTGGGTGGCCTATTGAGGCGGCTCGGTACAGAAATGGGAGGTATGCCCCTCTTTGTTACGGCTGTTGCAACGTATTTCCCGGAAAGCTTCATTGTGGTGGAAGTTGCACTTGTTGCATTTTTCTAGGCTCCCAACATATTGTTTCTGATGAGAATAATGCGCTATTAGATCGATAGATTATAAACAGATTAACAAGAATAATAAAGCAAAGAACATGAGAATAGATCAAAAGATGTCGATTGATTAAAATCTCACACCTTAGAAGAGCTCGATGAAGAACTTCGATTGTAGAGGTGTGGTTAGGGTTACAATGCAATAGTAATTAATGAAAATGTTAACATCAAATCTATACATGCATACATAATATAAAAGCTAACCCTAATGCTTAAACCACGCTTGGACATGCCCAAATCGGGTAATCAAAATACTAACATTAAGCCCATCTGACAAAACACTCTAAACCTAACAATCTCCCCTTTGCGTCAATAGAGGCGAGAATTTAGTTCGGTTGATAAAGAGCATACTTCTTTATAGTCTTGACCACCTTCGGTATAATTGCCAAAAGAGTATGACAAAAAGTTATATACCACCGAAGCATGTCAGAGAAGTTCTTCTTATATGCATCATTGTTTTGTTTACACCAGTGAGTTATATCGATTACATGCTGTAAGCAGGAAGGGGAGAACAGGTGTTTGTCAACTAGAGCGAAAAGGAATTTTTCACCTTCACCTCTTATGAACATAACAGTGCGACGAAGTGGATCAATATTTCCCAACTTCATCTTATTCAAATCACTTGGCTTCCTAATGGGCTTCACATTTGGCTTCTTTCTTAGAGCATTTGCAACCTCCTGATCGATCTTAGCAACTTCAAGGATGTAGAAAGCCAACATTCTCTTGATGTGATCTAGGATCGGCTCATACTCCTCTGAATTGGTAAACATAATGTTGAACAACAAAATCCAGTCGAGTGGGTTCAGGTTGGGAAGATCAGCCAAAGATATCATGTGAACAGAGTTATCAGAACCTCGAGTCGCCTTGAACTTTACATTGATGAATTTTCCAGCAGCAGTCGGTTTCAATACCTTAATAGAGGTAATTTTCTAAGCACTCCATGTCAAGTCTTGGGGTTGAGCGAATTCAAGATAATAATCAATCAAATCTTGATCAACCTGTGGGTGAGGAGAAGGGACTTCAACAGTTAGATCAAAACGATGGAACACAAAAGCCCTGCAAGTGATGGGAATATCAAATTGAGAGTGCTTTGAATTAACATATTTAGACGAAGCTATTGGTTCCAACTATTGATTGCTTGGAGACATAACTACTTCTTTGAATAATTTTTCCCTGGTCCAAGTAGGAAGAGAGCCTTTTTTCAAGTCAATTCATCTTGAGCTTCTTTCTTCTTTCGCTCTTTCTCTTCTTCCTCTCGGGCTATTCTTAAATTTTCGTCAATCTCTTTATCTCATTTCATCCTTTTTAACGCTTCAACAATCGTTTCTTCTTCATCATCATCACTATCTTCCATAACACCTTTTTAGTTTTTCCTGACCACCCAAACCCGAAGCTACATTAACCTTCGGTTCGATTGTGATAATGACTTTGGGTGGAATTGGAGAATTTTGTTCAGCTTCTCCCCCTTATTGCGGAGTGACCACTGGCTTTGTAACACCCCAAATCTAACTTGATATCATGAGCATTAATAAGATGACTTAGAAGCGAAAGGACATCCCCAACACTACATTTAAGAACTGCCTGCTCAGTCTTAAGAGACACAATTTACTTTTCAGGTTGAGCAAGCTGAGCAACCTAGACTTCAAATTGTGTAGTCTTTCTAGCAAGTTCGTCTATTATCTTGTTTTCCATGGCCAGGTCAGGCTGAAGCTTATCAAGGTTAGAGTTGACCGAAGTAAGAAACGAGGAGTGATCACTTTTTATGTCAGAACGAACAGAATCAAACTTTGCTTTCTCTTCTTGGATGGACTTGGAAAGATAATCAATGTAAGCATTAACCTTTTCAGCATTAGAATTTACATTGCCTTTGAGAGATTCTAAAAAGATCCATGAATCATGAACAAGTTCTTTAACCTTAGTTGTTGCCTTTTGACAGGTAGAAGTAGATTCATCCACAACAGTTGTAGATTTATCCATGGAGACTGTATATTGCTAAAGAGTAGTATCAAGGAAAGCTTTTAAAATGACATTGGAATAAGGTTTTGGAGACTCAACGAGCTTGTAACGCTTCTCATGAATATCTTTTAAATGATGCTTTGTCACTGGAACATCACCATCATCTTCATTGGGTAAGCGATAAGGACTATAGTATGTCGAGTCAAACTCAAAGTTATCTCCACCAAGAACAGGTGCAGACTCTATGGAAGGAAATGGAGAAAGAGGTTTGGTAATAACAGGGGTTTCGATGCCAACAGTTTGTGCTCCCGTATCAGATATGTTGACATTCACCAAAGGTCTAGTTGTTATTGTAGCTTCAGAAAAGATTGGAGGTGGTAGTGGAGTGGTAATGGTAGGTTGAGAAGTAATAGGTGGTGGAATAGGAGCAATAGAGATTGGAATGGTTGATTGTTTTGGAGAAGGAGGGGGAGAAGGAACATCAATCCGTACCTCAAGAATTGGAGATCTGGGAGGAGTGTTTCCCCTTGTTGATCCTTCGTGTTGAACTTCCTCTTCTTCTTCTTCAGCTGATTGTTCCTCTTCATCAGAAGTAGTAGGAGACGGTGCCTTTGGTCATTTTTCCATCTTCTTGACCTTCTTCTTTTTGTAGGCCGAAGGTGCCACTTTATTATCCTTACTCTTTTTAGGAGACTTGGGACCTTTGGTTTCAGCTTTCTTTGTCTCTTGTTTCTTCCCCCTCTTGGCAGGCTTGTCAGCAACATCCAATGCACTCTACATCTCAGGAGTAAGTTGGTGTGGACCTGAAGGTGTTAATTTCTTGTAATCGTTCATGAGTTTACTTTCACTAGACACAAAACGACTCCTTGTTTTAGGAATAGAACCAATGTACTAGAACTTGTTAGGGTAAGAGAAAATAATCTTGGTTGTCTGGAAAGTAGCAATAGAAGATAACAGAGCATCCGCCATGATAAGAATTTGAAAAGTTTCTATAGCTCTGCGAGTGACTAAATTCCAAAATCAACCACATGAAATCTCTGAATGTTTGGAAGAGGAGTTGAGACTGTACACTAGTTATGACCAGATAAATGAACCATAATCTAAGTTTATTGCATCCTATAAACCATAGAGAATTGTCATGAACCCTTTACTTGCTCCATCTGACCCTGCAACCCTTTCTGCTAACCCCTTGTAGAGAAGTGTGAATAGACCATTCCACTGTGGTGGTAGACAGGACTTCTTAAACATCATCACAGTAGTAAGAATATATGTGTATCCCATTTCATAGAACATTGAAAACAGTTGAGTTGTTCTGATGAAGTCTGGAGAAATAAAAGTTGCATCTGCAGCAAGCCCTAGAAGAGCAAAGAAACGTGCTTTAGAAACATAAGTCTTGTGGTTGATGATATCGAAGAAGATCCGGTCGTTGCGTTTGTCGTAGGAAGTAGTGGAATAAACATGTTATAGAAGGGACATTGGAAGTGATTCGACTTGTGTAAGTGATATCACCAATGGAGAATACTTGAGACATTCTACCACGTGAAGCATGTAGGGATCATAGACAAAAGGAGTCAGTTGAATAATGAGATTCTGATTGGGTTTGATCGTAAGCAGAGAGGATGAAGCTGTTTGATATTGAAGTGAAAATCAATCTGCCATTGTTGTAGTGAAGAAGATGAACAGTTGTAAATTTCCTGTTGGATACGAGAGAGAAGTAGAAGATGGTGAGGAGGTACAGTATGTGTGAGAACCCCTTTTTATACCGTTGCCAGGAGAGAGAAAGTATCCACTGTGATGATGATACGATCTCTGAAATGGCGCCAGAAAAACCGGTATTTAACAGCTTGGTTTCCCTAGATATACGTCATCAGGCGTGGGTATAGAAATCGTTTCAAATTCACGCGCCAAATGAACATTCTTATCGAATGATCATGTGGAATTCATATCCAACTACCGTGTCTTCTATTTTGAAAATGCTTCAAATTCCAAAACAATCAATTACAAGGGAGACACATCTTTTCTAGTTATCTGAAAAACCTTCGCTCCTCCATAAGAGAGTGAACCACCATTTTTGTTAAAACCGAAAGCTCAAATCTGAAAAGTGCCATTAGAACCACTATTAAGAATTTGGAAAAAATAAAGATCTTCGTGCAAGAGTGTGCCAACAAAAAAGAAATAAAGCAAAATGTATGTGGGATATAAGTGTTGTCTTTGAAGACATGAAACAAAGGAACCCGGGCACAAATCTCTTCCTTCAAAGTCAAGAGAGATTAAGGAGTGTCTGTGCGGTTTCCCATGAAATACGATCAAATGTTTGTTTAGAAACATTGAAAGGCATCTTTTCAAGTATAGACTATAGTGGGTGGTTTATCTTCAATCGAAATCCAATACTTAAAATAAGACCGAAAGTAGGGTGAAGTACTTGTGAGACCGATGTGGTCTGTTGAACAAGTAGGTTGGAGAGTATATTTAGTGACTAGATGATATCAAGAAATCTCAAAAAAAAAAAAAAAAAAAAAAAAAAAAAAAAAAAAAAAAACTGGATCTGGTTGGTAGAAACGTCTTGGTGATAGACATTTTTTGGAGGTACAAGTAATAGCTTGAATAGTTTAACATTCACCATCAATACCATAAGGTGTTGGATTTTGGGTCTCACTTAGCACGTGCTGAATGTATCTAAGATCATTAACACAGATGTTGTGTAACCATAAACCTCAGTGGTAATTATTGATAGTCTCAAGGGTTACGATTGTGGAACGAAACATAATGAAGAAAAATTACGTGGTTAAAGAGCCGAAAGTACCTCTGCTAATAAAGAATGACAAAGCAGAAAACTCTTAGCTCATTATGAGAAGTGTAAGGTAGCTCATGACTTGAGTGAATTTAGTAGCCTAATTGGGAAGAAACGATAGGTGTCGATCGAATCATTAACGCTTCACTCAGAGCCTAGGAGTCTTCGGTCCACATATAGCAGCATGCTCTAGGGACACTTAACCAGTACAAAGACAAGCGTGTAATACCTGCTTTAGCTCCAAATGGAATTGAGATAGCATCGGTGATTGTTAAACCTTAAATCGAAAAGAAACACTAACGAAATGAAACAAAATAAATTTTAATGATTTGAAATTTCTGAAAAAACAATAAAAGACAAGATAAAGTATTTTTGAAGTTTTTTGAATTTCAGAAAAAGTAATAAAGACAGAAAATAAAATATTTTTAGAGTTTTTTTAATTTCTGAAAAATAATAAAAACATAAAATAAAATATTTTTGTATTTTTTGGAATTTCTGTAAAATAAAAAAAAAAACAAAAAAATCAAATATTTTTGGAGTTTTTTGAATTTCTGAAAAATAATAAAAACAGAAATAAAATATTTTTCGAGTTTTTGGAATTTCTGAAAAATAATAAGAACAGAAAATAAAATGTTAGGGAAAATATGAACATGATATACAAAATATACAACTGAAACCAAACTTCATAAAGATGAAACGAAATGGACCGAGCGTTCGGTTCATTCCGGTCCCTGAAATTTCCGGAACCGAAATAGACCGAGCGTTCGCTCTATTTCGCTTCTCGAAACTTTTAGTGAAACGAAAGTGGTTTCGGTACTGACTCGGCTTCCATCATTCCCAAGACTTGTAGAATTTTATTAAAGCTAGCTTCTGGTAAAACCTTAGTGAAGATGTCACCCAATTGATCTGAGGACCGAACGAAGTGAACTTCAACGTTACCATCTTCCACATGGTCCTTGATGAAGTGGTATCTTAGTGCAATATGTTTAGTCTTCGAATGTTGCACCGGATTGTGACAAATCCGAATTGAACTTTCTGAATCACAGTATAGTGGATTCTTGTTCATGCTCAAGCCATAGTCTCTAAGTTGGCTTTGTATCCGTATGACTTGTAATATACACGATGTTGCTGCGATGTAGTCAGCTTCAGCTGTGGAAAGAGACACACATGTTTGTTTCTTTGATTACCAGCTAACTAGTTTGCCATCAAGAAACAGGCACCCACCAGTTGTGCAGTTTCGGTCTATTCCACCCCACCGAGATGGGCATCAGAAAAGGCTTGAACAAAAAAACCAGATTTAGCAGGATACTAGAGACTGAGAGATGAGGTTCGCTTCAAATACCGGAAGATGTTTTTCACTGCAACCATATGAGGTTCTCTTTGGTTAGCTTGAAACCTAGCACAATAACAGACAGAAAACATTATGTCCGGTCTACTCGTCGTTAGATACATTAGTAACCCTATCATTTAACAACAGAGAGTCACATCCGCAGATGGTTTCTCAAGAGACAGAGTTAGCTTCGTGCCAAATGCCAGTGGAACCTTTACTTTGGAATCTCCAATCATACCGAACTTCAGCAACAGAGTCTTCGTATAAGCGTCCTGATTAATGAAGATGCCTTATGGTCCCTATCAAATACTCAATCCAAGGAAAAATTTAATCGGACCATTGCGCTCATTTCAAATTTAGTCTCCATCAACTTCTTGAATTCATCTGATAAGCTAGGTTCGTGGAGCCGAAGATGATGTCATCGACATAAATCTAAACTATCATTAAGTGTTTGTCTTCTTTCTCACAAAAGAAGGTTGGGTCAACCGAACCTTGTTTGAATTTTGACATTTTGAGAAAACGTGTAAGAGTTTCATACCAGGCTCTTGGGGCTTGCTTCAAACCATAGACTGATTTATCCAGTATGTAGTAGTGATCAGGAAACTTCTTGTTTACAAATCCGGGTAGTTGTTCAACATAAACTGTTTCTTCTTGTTCTCCATTCAAGAAATCACATTTTACATCCATTTGGAAAACTTCAAAGTTTTTATGTGCATCATATTCCAGAAAGATTCTCACTGATTCCAACCTTGCTACAGGAGCGAAGGTCTCTTCATAATCTATCCCTTCTTCCTTACAATATCCTTTCACCACAAGCCTTGCTTTGTTGCGAATTACGTTGCCATCTTTTTCCGACTTATGGAGTTCGTCCTTCATAGCTTGCACCCAATCAGAGTGATCAAGGGCAACATTTACTATCTTCAGTTCAATTTTGGAGACAAACGAGTTAAACATGTAGAATTCTACTTGAGAGAATGATGTAGCTTGCTTCTCTTTCAGTTAAAAGCGTGTGAGAACTCCCTCAGATGATTCACCAATGATTTTAGTTTTAGGATGATCCTTTGTCCATTTTATGAGAGGAGGATAATTTGGATCATATGCAGGATCTAGCTCAACATTTACTTCTACTTCAAGTTCTGAATGATCTCCATCGTTATTTGAATCCTCATTTGTGTTCTCATTCTCCCCCTAAAATGGTGAAGCATATCCCATATCAGAATATAGATTCTCCCCCTCGAATAGATCTTCATGGATTGGATTTTGTGATTCGCATCTTGGTCAGACAATTTGGTTGTTTTTGTTTTAGACGAATCCTCCCCCCTGAAGTATAGAGCCTTCTCTTGGAGGTTCATTGGAAGCTGGATGATTACCTGATGCAGGCAGTTCGGTTGTAGTCTGCTTCTCGGATTCATGTTGAGGTTCGTTTTCCATGTCTTTGGCAGCTTCGTCGATCATCTTCTTAAAGGTATCAATTTTGTTATCTGCTGCCTTCACTTCTGAATGGATCGCCTTCTCAAGTTCATCAAAGAGAAATATGTACTCTTCAAATAGATTGGAAATAGGAATGGAGACTTGATCTGATTCCAGAAAGATTTCCAGGGTTGGACTTTCACTTGCTTGAATTTTCTGCATATAGTTATCATCAAAATTTACATAGTAGGTTTCTTCAATTTTCCTTGAGTATTTATTCAGAACCCTATAAGCCTTTGAAGTAAGTCAGTAACCAAGAAAGATCCCTTCGTTAGCTTTTACGTCGAGCTTGTTTTGGTTCTCTTTTGAGTTGAAAATAAAACATCTTGAACCGAACACATGAAAAAACTTTACATTGGGCTTGCGATTATTCAGAATCTCATATGGAGTGATGGAAAAGTGCTTGTTGAGGAAGGACCGGTTCTGAGTGTAACATGCAGCAGCTATAGCATCAGCCCAGAAGTATAGTGGAAGAGAAGCGAAACTCAACATGGGTCGGGCGGCTTCACATAATGAACGGTTTTGCATTTTAACGATCCCATTCTCTTCTGGAGTGCACGGAGCAGAGAAGTTGTGAATTGCTCCGTTTTCTACCAGAAACTCTTCAAAGTCTTTATTTTTGCACTCCAGACCATTATCGCTTCTTATGTTTGTTACCACCTTTCGCAGCTGCAATTCGACTTGTTTGATAAAAGCCTTCAGCTTGGGAGTGGCCTTTGATTTCTGTTTAATGAAGAAAACCCAAGTGTAACTCGAAAAATCATCTACAATTACAAGCATAAACTTACTACCACTGATGCTTTCGATAGCCGAAGGGCCACATAGGTTGATGTGCAGTAGTTCAAGAGGTTCGAAAATTTTTGTATTGATACGAGAAAGATGAGTCTTTCGGCTTTCCTTGCCCGTCTCACATGATGTGCACATATGTTCCTTGTCAAATTTCATCTGAGTTTGCCTTTGTAAGCAGGCATACAGTTGGCTTTCCTCTTATTGGGTTGAGATTCAGAGGATACATCTCGCCCTTGCGCATTGATTTCAACAAAACTTTCTTTGTTTTCTTCTCAAAGATCTCTAAACCTTTGTCATCGAATGAAACCTTTAATCCAGTGACCACAACTAGTTGAGAAAAATAATTAAATTATGTTGCAATCCTTCCATGTAAGCTACTTTACGAATCGAAAATTCACCGTTTGTTATCATCCCATATCCTTTGATCGTGCCATATGAGTTTTTTCCATATTTTACACACCCACCATCCTTAAGGGACCGAAAATCCCTTAACTCTTCCCTCATTCCTTTCATGTGACGAGAGCAGCCACTGTCAATATACCATTCATCGTCAAACTGCTTGTCACTGATAACCTGCCAAAAATTAAGCAGATTTAGGAACCCAAACACTCTTGGGCCCTGGTGAGTCTTTTACAGAATAGGGAATTGCAACAGAAAGATCAACCAAATATGTTCTTTTAATTAACGTGGTTTCATCTTTTCCTTTGATGGTGTAAACTTTGATTTTGTTTTTATCTTGCTGCAAATCGGGTGTGTTATTGTTAGTTAGTTTTTAGTTGAGTTTTTCTTTGGCTTCCTAAGGTTAGCTACCTTTTTCTTAACATGAGCTTCATTATTAGAGACGAGCTTTCCCTTTCCTTTGATATCCTCCACTATGTTTGGTTTCAGTTACGAGTGAGGATAATGGGAGTTAGGACCGAAACTTGAATTTTGGTTCTTGGCGTAGTAAGAGTTGGGACCGAAACTTCCTTTTCGGTTTGTCTGACTACATGTGTGACAATGCTTGCACGAAGGAGATTTGTCATTTGCTTTGAGATTGAACGCCTTTTTAGAGTGAACGTAATTAGGGTTTTCGGACTGCGAAAACTATTTTCTCTCATTGAGATTCTTCATGTATCTTTTGTTCCTTTGGCATTTCTGTTCAGAAAGTTGCTCTTGAGATTTATGAACATTCGCTCTTGGTTTCGGTTTCTCTTCTCTAGCTTTGGTTGTAGTTGAAGATGCACTAGATGCTTTCATTTGTTTGTTAGGTATCTCTTTCGTGCTGCTTGTACTTGGCTTGTCAAAACTTGAAGGTTTGTTGATAGGTTCGGCCATGTATCTACCCTTGACTCTCCATGAGGTTCGCTCTGATATACCAACCGCTTCGTCTGCATTGTCGATGGGTGCAGACCAGAAGTATTTGTCTCAACCTTCAGTGTTATCTTCATCAACCAAGGATGTCAATTATGTTGTTTGTTTCTTAGTTACACTTGTAACGGTATACACTTGGTTCGACACTGTTTGCAGCTTTTGATAGACAACCGCCTTTTCTTTGAAAACCTTGGACCTGTCCTTGGATGTTCGAGCGAACTCAATGGAATTTTTAGAAATTAGTGGTTTCGCTGATTCAGGTTCACTCTTAAGAAACTCTGAACAATCAACCTCGTCTTCTACTGAGATTTTGCTGATCTCACTGTCATCATCAAATTCAGAACTGTTTTCTATGTTCATCTTATGTTCTAAGCTTAATTTGGCATGTGATGAGTCAAACTTTTGTATGGTCTTGCTCTTGATTTTAAACTATCATTTTTGTCCATCAAATTCTTTAACATACATTTATGTTCTTTGGAATTAGTAAATGACTCAATTTTGTCCAGTCCATTTTGTAGGTTACTAAAATCTTATCTGAGGATATTATAGATTCACATTCAGCAATGACTTCGTCCTCCTTAAATTCAATGAAAGGAAAAATCATATTATGAAACTTTTTACCTATTTCACAATCAAGATGCAACTGGGTGATATTAGTGTACAAGCGTTTAGCAATCAAACAGAAAACAATTCTTTGTTTTAAAAACTTCAAATTATCTCTTTGCACATAAATAAATTCATCCCTAGCCCTAACTAACTCTGACTCCTTCTGCTGTATCCACATCCTTCTCTCCTCACTCTTGGCAGACTCCCTGTTGAGTTGGTCAGTTAAGTTAGAATTGGCTAAGCGAATTTGCATCAGACTACCACTTATGTTAGAAAACTTGAATTTTAATTTGTTTAATTCTGTTTCATAGTTTGATACATGTATCTTATGTGATTGAAGGATGGATTGTACCTTTTTGATCAACTGATCACAATCGCTGATCTTTTCACTCACAGGCTTGGCAGTGAAACATTTGTCTTCCTTAAGCTTCGCTTCCTCATGCTTACCTTAGGTTGTATATTCTCTCGCTTGTGACATTCCTACTGTCACCATTAAGCAGAAACTCGATAAGAAGAAGTCGACTTCTCTATATTCGATAAAAGCAGAAACTCGAAAAGATTCTTCAAACGGAAGAGATGCGTATTAATTACATAGTCTCCTGCTCTGATACCAATTGATGAGAATAATGCGCTATTAGATCCATATATTCTAAACAGATTAACAAGAATAATAAAGCAAAGAACATGATAATGGATCAAAAGATGTCGAATGATTAAAATCTCACACCTCAGAAGAGCTCGATGAAGAACATCGAATATAGAGGTGTGGTTAGGGTTACAATGCAATAGTAATTAATGAAAATGTTAACATCAAATCTATACATGCATGCATAATATATAACCTAACCCTAATGCTTAAACCACGGTTGGACAGGCCCAAACCAGGTAATCAAAATACAAACATTAAGCCCATATGACGCAACACTCTAAACCCAACAATTTTGTTGGTGTTGGGGTGGCAGGGAAAGTGGCGACGTGGACTGTCACGGTTTGTTGTTTCTTCGCTAGCTCATTCGTCGATTGACCCTTCTTCTTGTTCAAAAATTTCCTCTTGTTGTCTCCACATTTTGTTTATTCGGGGATGGGTTTCATGATGCCTTGGCAGAGTCCTTGGATGACAAGATTTTATGGACAACGTTTGGCACTATCGTAGGTGGTCGGGTTGGCAGATATGACCATTCCTTGAATCTGGGGGGATAGTCCCCAAATGTAGTGCTCCACCTTCTTGGCTTCCGAGTAGACCATCCCGAGGCATAGGACCACCAAGTCATTAAACCTGGCAGTGTAAGTAGCCACATCAGAGCCTGTCATGGTGTGAATCCAAAGCTCTTTCTCCAGTTGTTGCATTTCGCTTCTGGAGCAGTACTCTCCCAAAATCATGACTTTCATGTCTTCCTAACTCATAGAATTGGCCATGACGAGAGTCAGAGCCTTGACATGGCCATTCCAACACAATAGGGCAGAGTCAACAAAGGTACAAGCTGCCTATTTGACTTCATATTCGTCCAGGCATGAACAAGTTTCTAATATGGATTCATATTCATCCGTCGCCGTGGAACGTCCTAAGCTTGCAATTCAAAAATTCTCCGTAGGAGCACATTCGTTGGTTTTTTTAACTTTCCCCAAGATTGGAGCTGTTGGCACCTCTCTCGCTCCCGATTCCATTTCTGTTTCCATTCCCGCTGATTTGCGCCATGGCGGGTGCCACTGTGGCTTGGAACATGGTGGGGTCCATTGGTGGAGTTGGTGTTGGTGCAACTATTGGTGTCTTGCGGGCATTTCTGTTACTCCTGCATGTTGGCATTCTTCTGCCATAAAGTTTGTAAATGGAATAATGGTAAGTTCTTGATGATGGATACAAATCGAGTATTATCGAAAATAGAATGTCTCAACTGTATGTTTGGTCATGTCAATTGTGCAAGGGTAGAGGTATAAGAGACACATAAAGAGTCTAGGTGTATGGTTCTAGAGTTTCTTTGTATGGGGTGTTGGTAATTATAAACCTTGTTGTGCACCACGACCATTCCCAGGCATCTTTTAGTTACATCTCAGATAGATATAGTTGATCATGCTATATTTAGCCAAGATCTAATTACGTCCACCTATGCCTACCCGTAGTGTTCAAGTTATCCTATTACTTTTATATTGTTATTGTTATGACACTGCACTAGCATGTGTGTAGGTACTTATACTTTTATAAAAATATTATTCTCTTTTAAAAGTATACTTTTAGTCAGAGTGTTTTAGCCCCATTGTATTTATACTTGTATATAATAGATAGTTTGATATACTTAATTCACAATAAACAATGCCCTGATACAAATCTGTCACACCCCGAAACCAGAACGGCGGAAACACCTGGGGGTGGATGACTTTATGTACAATATGATAACAAATTGAGTAATGGCGATCAAATCAAAACACAACCATCATAGACATTAATAAGAAAATTACATTTTATCCAAACATAGTTTGTTTTCATTACCAATTAGATATGATACAAGTAGTTAACGTGACACTGTGACGTCCCATCCTAAAAACATTTTGGTTACCCATTTACTAGTTAGATGAGAGTACAAGTAGTTTTGAAAAAGTGTCAACAATTAAGTTGGTGAGCTCATAAGAGTTTTGTATGTGAAAAATCTGTAACCTTTCCTTGTAAATTGATAGTGTACGCTTTTAGAAAATCCAGTATTTTCTTAAAAATGAATTGTAGGCCTTAAACCCTAAGACCTAAAATGTAAGTATTACTTTACTGGAAAATAGTGTCGCGTAGTTTTATTATGATATAAAACCATTTGAATGTATGTTAGCCCCATAAACCAAATGTATTGTTAATACCCCATGTGAGTTACTATAACCACGCTAAAACTAGTTGGCCAGCTACAACGTTCTTCGGGCGTCAGAAATATTAAACAATTGTTACCCCAGACCTGCCAATTTAACTGTAGGTAACAGCTTAGGTGTGGGATTGTCAGTCCCGTATAGATCTATACACAAGTGTAATGCTCTCTTACCGAGATTCTGGTTATAACTGAGGACTTTAGTGTGTACTCTTGTAGGTACGGTGAAGACTATGTCTCACAAATTTGTATTAACAGATTTATGAATAGTGTAATTAAAACCCTTTTGTAAATAGAAATATTACCTTTCCATAGTAGTTACGTAGTCTAGAAATAATTATACCTTTAAGTACTTATTTGTTTTGTTCAAAATGATAAAATAGTTTCACAACCCATAAACAACACTTATTATAGTTTATTTTAATTGTTATATATATATATATATATATATATATATATATATATATGTATATATACATATATATATACATATAATATATATATATATATATATATATGTATATATACATATATATATACATATAATATATATATATATATATATATATATATATATATATATATATATATAAGTTAGCATATTTAGATGTCTTAAGATATTATATCACAGTATTTGCATCTAAAACAAGTCTACGAACATTTGCTATGATAAAGCCAATTTTACTAGTTTTTTGCCCTTTTTAACGACATTAACCGGTAAATAGTGAAATATAACTTAGTGAAACTTGTTTTCACCTTTTGGAGATATTCAAGTAAAGTTAACTTTATATGTAAAACTAAATCTTTGACATTTTTTTACTAGTTTCAAGACATATGTCTCAAATGAAATATTTTGGTTTAAATCTCCCCAAAATGGTGGAGTAACTAGTTATAACAACTTTTGCTAGGAAAGCCAAATTTTGTTCACAAAAACCCTTGTTTTTTTAAAGTTTGTGTTTATAACTTTTCCTTAAGAACGCATAGCATGTTTATACTTGTTTTTCATAGTTTTGTACATTGAACTAACATACCAAATATAAAGGTTCAAATAACTAGTAGATACCATATTTCATGCAAATAATACTTTATACACAACATAGAGGTGAACATGCATAACAACTTTTAGTTATTATACAAGCTTACTTGTATTCCTGCCCTAAAACATGAAAAATCTCAAAAATATGGGGTATGAACTCACCTTGAGTTGATTTCTTAGTGGAAAAAGAGATGAAGATGAAGATCCTCAAGCTTAGAACAGTTGAAGATGGTTTGAAAACTTTTGAATATCGAATTAACCTATGGATAATAACACATAAATGTGTGTAAATGTATCAAAAGTAGTATATATGTGTGTAGAAATAATATATTAACAAGGAAATACTTACCAAAAATCTAAGAACCAACTTACGAAGTAGTATCCTTCAAAGCAAATGGAGTGTTCTTAAAAGAGGGATGAAGAATACGAAGAAGATGTTGAGAGAAAAAAATATTGAGAAAGACTTGAACAAACGTTAGTACAACTTATAGATTGCGGAAATAAGTTAATCTCAAAGGATCATAAAGCTCAAAAATAATAAGAAGTTAGAGTTGTTAAATAGTTAGTTCCAGAAATGTAAGTACGAAAAAATAAGAAAATATAAATGACAACAAGTTATATATGAAGTAAACACTAAGTTGATTCGTAACAAGGTTTGCAGTCAAACACAAGTTAGAATATGTGATCAACTTAAAGTGAAGAAGTCTCAAGGACTTGATCCGAAGGAGGTGTGAGAGTTTGATCTTAATATATGAGTATAAGTGTAGAAAGATCTTTGAAGGTAAAAGGTGAGATAAGGATTCAGAGATAGAGAAATTCAGATATAGAGAGAAATAGATGTGTGTATCATTCAGAAAATGAGTACTTAATTTATAGAGACTCGAGAAATTAAAAGAGAATAAACAAAGACTAAACATCTAACTTACAGTGACCATGTGTGGTTCACTAGGTAATACAACGCAAACAAACAAGCCAAAAACAAATTAACTATGGAGTCTTTGTTGCAAATGAAGACATTACGGATGACTTCTTCAAGAGATGTTGCGGTTGTAGACAGAAATTGATTCCGATGAGAAGTTCATCGCGGTAGAGACGTTGGCTTCGGATTGCTAAGTTTAAGAGGGTGACTTTCTTTATTTATCAATTTCCCCTAAGTGACCTCTTCATCTTTTCTTCATTTATCGAGCTTTAAGAATATGATGAGAAGCCACCAGAATTTCCTAACTTCTCCAAGCCATTGTATTCATCGAGAGATCTCAAACTTCACTTCCTCAGTGATATGTTTGGATTTCCGGACCGCTTTTAGAGTAATATAAATTTGCTTGTGGGTCAAAGAATGCATAGTAGTGATTACGATAAAGTACATGATCTCAGTATCTGCTCGTTTAAAATTAACACCAAGTTCAGGGAACTTGGTTGCTCCTAAGGATGTTTCTTGGAATCCTTCGGTGAGAAGAGGAGCAGGCTTGAAAGGTAGGAGATTAAACTTTTGGGCAAGAACCGGATGAATGTCTGCATCAATTTTAGCAAAATCTCAAATAATTGACTTGAGATACTCACATGCTTTTTCCATACACAATCTACATCTTTGAATGTTTCTCATACTTGATTTGAAACACCCTAGCAATCAGAAACACTTCGTCCTGATTCATGTAAGGAAAGTCTGCTTGGGATTGGATATAATTGTCGCCTCTTCTTGGCAGCGTGTACAGAACGAAGTCTGTCTTCATGAATTTTCTTGTCTTGTAACTCTTGACTGCGGAGGGTTTATCACTGGACCAGATATTATCAAAGTTAAATCCATGTTTGGCATGAAATCTGTTAAGTCATTCAAACTCGAGAGGTAGCCTTTGATGATTAGGACGGCTAAGGTCAAATGGTTCAAATACAGTGAAAAACTTTGCATTTAAGGAGATCATAATATCCTAATAACCGTCTGAAGGTGGTTCCGCATATGTTAAAACTGTCCTGTAATCATCATCAAGTAATCTGCGTGAAGTATTAACCCAGGAATTGATCAGGGTTTCATCCATTATTATGTCGAAGTTGTGTTCTCTCCAGATTAACTCAACAAATTTTGCTGCTTTCCAGTCTGCCTTCTTTTTTTTGGTTGCAGGAGAGTCATTAGAGTGCTCGGATCACATTGTTGGTGCAACATTCTTGAAGTGAGGAGGCGTAGAGGAGAAGATTGATGTTGATCAACTTGTTGTTGCGGATGGGTTGTTTTATTTGGAGAATGTTGAGTTGATGGTTGCGGTGTGGAAACCTCTTGGTGAATAACCGGTTGCTGATGACTTGACCCGATATGAATTGGAGATCTCATATGATGATGCGGATGAGAATGTTAATGAGAAATTGGATTTGAATTTGCTTCACTTCCCCCTTTTGAGTAAGGAACCATTTGTTGCTCCTCAAACCACTACTTAAGTTCGTCTATTTTTGAAAAGAGTTTGTTAAACTTAGACTTGAGAACTTCACTCAGTTGCTGATTGTTGGGAATAAAGGTGTTGAAAAGGAGTTTTGTGAATTTCCTTAGTAAGCTTCAAAATCTCTTGGCCATGTGAGCTTGCAGATAGAGCGCGCCTTAGGATTTTAATGCTTGAATGGAGGACTGTAATTGTAGATTCATAAGAATTATGAGTTTCCTCCACAAGCTTCTTTGATTGAACTGCCCGATCTGCAATAGTAGATTTGAGGTCATTCTCTATTGTAGATACCTCTTGAATCAGGCGTTCTGCAGTCGCCGTGAAGTTCTTTTGATCAGCAGTTGTGTTCTTATCAAGGGCTCTAATACCCATTTCAACTTTGAGAAAGGTTCAGATAGAGATTGCAGGCCAGGCAAGTCATCAGACTGCGGTTGGCTGAGAGAGATTGCGGCAGGATTTGATATACTTTGGCTTGAAGGCTGAGAAATTCCTTTCTAGTTACTGCCAGCTTCTTCTTCTTCTTCTTTTGCTTCGAATTGGAGGTGGAATGCTGAGATCCAATCAAATCTTATTCATCAAGAATTCATCTGGCTTCTCTAGTTGATTAATTTCATCCATATCAAGATCATCAAGACCAAACACAGGTCTGGAGCTGATCTCGATTGCGGTGTCATCGTCGTTTGAGCCATGAGTTTCAGCAGTAGGGGAGGTTAAGATAGACCAGCACCATCATCGAGATTCTGAGCTTGCTGCACTGTGTTCGCACCAGGGTGTTCCACGAGTTATAATCGTCAAATCCTTGTGTTCGCACCAGGGTTTTCCACGAGTTCGTGGATCCTGTAAAAATTGTGCTCACCAAGCCTAAATCACTTGTTTGTATTGATGGCAGAGTAAGATTTCTCGGGCTTCTTTGGTCTCTTTGACCCATAGTCAAGTTTTTCCTCTGCCCGATTCCTGCTAGGGCTGAAGAAGTGCCTTGCAGTTCGTTACGTGTTTGCAGCATTTGGGTGACAGAAAGAAGGATGGAGTGCAACTCCTCTGGATAAAAAGTATGAAGGCGGAATGCCCTGGAGACCTTAGGGCAATGTAAACCAATGGGATCCTATTGGGATCCAACTGGGGTTGTGTAACAAACCATTATTTCAAACCTATGTAATAGTGTAGGTCAATTTGTACTTCTTTTTAAATTAATAAAGAGAAATTTTGGCATACTGTGTATATTTACATAATTGACCCTCAAAAATAAATTATTAATTAATCTCAATTGGGATGAACAAAGTGATAGATATTGTAACAACGTTTCCAAAAATATAAAGAACACTAAAATCCGAGTTATAACGAAGAAGTTATGACCTATCGAAAATCCGCGACAAAACTGGCAAAACACTGTTCAGTGTAAAAACTGGATTTTTAATAAAAGGCTTTTTAGCCTTAACAATCTAAATGAAAGTAGTAGTTTATGTTAAACCGAGAAGTGTAATAAAAAGAACGTCAAAATCTGACTTCGTATGAGGAAGTTATGATTTTTCTAAGTTTCAGTATAGCAGTGTACAACAAAAAACTCGAAATAAAGATCGAATGGTTTTTAGCCGACACAACCTAAACGAGAATTGAAGGTCTCGTCATTAGTAGTACAATGGTAAAAAGACAGACAAAAATGGACGTTGGATGAAGAAGTTATGAATTTTTAACGGATTTCCTGTCCCGGTCTGTTTAAAATAATAATATTAAAAATAAATTCAAAATTAGCTGACGAAGTCTAAACAAAAGTCGTAGAGTATAATTTTACCTACCTGTGCATATAAAGAACGTCAAAAATGGAGTTTGTATGCAAAAGTTATGAATTTTACAAGTTTTTGGCACAAAAATAAAGAAAAATAGGAAAAATCGGGAATTTTTCCATGAACAGTAACGCCACGTCACCCTTGCATGCGAGGCCTCCACGTGTCATCCTCTGGTTGGACCGATCTTCGCGTGTCGCCTTCTGACTGGACCAACTCCGCGGTCCACTAAGCTTTAGACAGGCTCGCAGGAGACACCCCGCGGATGCTCCTTAGACACCCTCCTCGCCTCGTGTACTCCTCCTATTGGACCAAAGCAGGGCCCAATCAGAAGCTGCCAGATCCGAACCCTCGCATGTGGCTTCGCTGCTGACCAACACGTGGCTGCTGACTCACCCTCGCCTCGACAGCTGTCTCCCTTCGGACCGCACCCTCGCACCCCTATATAAAGGGTGCGAGACTTCTCGGATTTGAGAGGTTTTTCACCCCAAATTTCACCATCTTTCACCTTTTCACCCCCTAGACTTTCTCACAACCTGCCTAAGGCCCCGATCTCACGTCTAAAGCCCGAAGCAAGCCCCAGAGCACCGGAATTCTCGAGAATTCATCCTCTCTCCTGTCGAAGCTCTACCCGATTTAAGCCGGTTTTTCGCCAAACAAATTTCAAATCACAATAAACGATTTTAAAGCATCAAAAATACTCCAAATATTGAACTCTTTTATAAACTTATATTTTTCCCAAATATTCATATTTGCATATATATATATATATATATATATATATATATATATATATATATATATATATATATAAGATTTAAAAGGCTTATGACTAATAACTCATTCTAGGTCATTTTCCTTGTTTGGATGTGGACTTATAGTACCGATTATCTGTCCAAAGGTCGTTGAACTTTTACTTATATACAAAATTGTATATGTATATAAATGTAAAAGTTATTTCATTAAGTTTACTTACCCTTTGTAACATGTTGAGCAAAGGATTACATGCAAAGATAGTTATTTACCAAGTCATAAAGTACATATAAATTATAATAGGTATAATTTATGATACATAGAACAATAATTCATGATTTAAGTATACAAGAATACACTGTTTTACATGAAACAAGGGTTTTTGATTCATAAAAAATCAAGGGTTTACACTTGTCAAATACATGTTCGAAATACTAATTCAAGAACATACTGTCAATCATTTATTTCAGAATGATTGGGTTTTCATAACTGATATACATGTAATGTTTATATGCTTTTTATGAGACATTCAATTCAGGTTGTTTAATTCATTTTAGACAACCAAGATAAAGCCCTGGCATTATAACCAGAATCTCCAGTTCGGGGATCAAAACAAGTTGTGTGTAGATCTATATCGGGATTGACAACCCCGCACTCAGGCTGCTAGCTATAGTCAGGCATACACGCCAATGAGTGGCAATTGTTATCGACAGTTTAAATGCTCACAAGGCATTTGTTTCAGACATTCATTTCTTAGTATGGTTATAATAACTCATTAAAAAGATATTAACAACACATTAGTGTATAAACAACTAAACGTAAGTACATCTCTAAAGTACCAGTTTACAAAATATAAAGTACAATGGTATACTACAGTTTTCAATAACAGTTGGTGAAGCCAGGCACACTCTCAGTTACAAGTTTTAAAAATACATTGGTTTACAAATAGAATGGTTTTATGGGAATAAAACTACTTTTCACATACCACAGAAAATATGGGATTTTCTAGAACTATTTTCATATTCAAAATACAAATACACCCATTCAAATATAAAGACATATGTACTCACTCAACTTATTGTTGATACTCTCTTTTCAAATTACTTGTATTCTCAGGGAAATAATAACAGGTACTCCCCAAGCTTTTTGAGAAGATGGAGCCATTATGAGTCTTATCTTCTTCTTTTGTATAACTATTTTGGTTTCAATATACAATGATTGAACACATGTAAATATTATACTTGTAAATACAATGGTTGTTTGTACTTTGATTACTATGATGCATGTGTTGGGATACTACAAATGAAGTCCTCCACCCCCGGACATTTCCACCGTCTGGTTTGGGGGTGTGACAGGTTGTGTCTCCACTTTTGGATGGAACAAACACACTTTATGTGTCTGAGTAGTCCGAGAGGGTAGAAGTGAATAAGCTTGCGGGAGCTCCAAGGACTACCAGAGTCTTTCGAGAGACTGTGGTATTAGTCTGGTCATGCATTTGGCTATGGCTAGAGAGGATCTTCTTCCTTTTGAGTCTAAGTATAGGACCGGAATCATAATCAGAGTCTTTTTCTACATTGACTGGATCGTCTTGAGAGTTGGAGGGGGAGATAGGGGCTTCATCCGAAGATTCAATGGTTCTGGGCTTGTGTTTCTTTGAGGAAGTTTCTCCTTTTTTGGGGTTGCTTCGAGAAGCTTTCTTAGATGATACTAACTAATTGCGTCATTTGGATAATGGTTGACTAGACTGCACTTTGGTATGGGGAACATACGTTGTGATAGTAGGTGTGGATCTTTTAGGACCTTAGGTTGCGGTAGTGGCTAGTATAGGCTGACTGGGATGAAGAGGGGAAGAATGGTATGGGTCAACATCATCCGTAGCCTCAAGGTGATCAGTGACTTCTCGGGTTTCAAGTCTAATAGATTGATCTTTGGAAAGAGTGTACCTTTTTAAGTCACGGGTAACAAAAAGATTGATGTTAGCACCCATCTCAAGTTTCGCATCATTGTTAAGATCCGAGATGCAGAGAGACCAGAAATGTGCAAAGGTGAGTTCAGTTGGATCTTCTCTAGGATTCTCCTTCGGAACATATTATAGGAAGTCATCCCAAAGATGTTGGTCGTAGTTCACTGCATTGCCGGTAAATATGCTCCACACAAGTTTCAGCAGTTTGAGTCCCATGTTGTCTATGCCTCCAGTTCTGCCAGAGAGACTCTAAATGACGAAGTGACAGACAAATTATCATACTGCAGGCAGTTGGTTTTTCTTGAATTCCCAAATTCGTTCCAGTTTCTTCTGATAACCCATCTGGTACAGGGTTGAGGGTATGTCGTTGACGCTTGGTTAGTAGATTATTTTCGAAGGAAGAACCCCAAGATTGATTGCATTTAGAAACTTGTCTTTAGTCAATACGACTAAAGAATCATTTACCAGATTCAAATGGAGTTCTTGGAGGTTGTTGCTTAGGAGAAAAGCAGAGAATGCACATTTGAATAGAGTGTAAAGAGGAACCCCTTCATGAAGGAATTGAAAGCGCCAAATAGAGGATGAGATGACAGGAACTTGACTATAAAACGAATCAACTCATTGTATGACGGATGATCTTCAAACACAGCTCTAAAATTGCTAGAAGCTATCGTCGGGGATTGATTTTTATTTGTTGAATCTGAACCGGTTGGGTGAACCGACGCAAATGCTTTTGATTGCTTTTTGGAGATACCAGATTGCAGAAAAACAGTGAGCAAGAAGGTGAAGAAGAGAAAGATTCTCATAATGGTTCAGAAAGTGTAAATCTCTCTTGGGAGGGAAAGAGAGTTTACATAGCACTGGATTTCAAAAGATTATGTGATTGAACTTATTCACAACTGTTAACGGTAAAAACCCTTTGGTTTAGGCCATTATCAGCCATTCATAAAATTAAACTAAATAAAAAAAATTAATTTCTCAAAAGGGCATTTAATAAATATCAGGCCATTAACGCACGTTTGAGGAACATGTACAAGGGGTTGAAAATCCGTTGGAAAATTTGGAGTTGAAATGGATTAGACATCTTGGGGGCTATCAAATGTACCATCTTAAGGTAAAAGGTTTCTTTTACGGGAAAAAGAGTTATTTTTCATTTAACCTAAAATAGGTCTGACATGAAAAAGATGATTTTGAAAGAAACTGAAACATTGTATGCTACAAAACGAATGTTTTTTAATGAGGAATGTTTTTCTTTATTTAATGAGGATCATTAAATAGCACACAATATTATCAGTGACTTTATGAAGCTGTTGAGGATTCGTTAAATGTGAATGTAGATGGTTTTGATGACTGTGGTGGAAGGCAGTCTAACTGCGATAGCAAGATCTGAAAGGAACACTTGATAAAAGATTAATAAAGACCCAAAGAATATACGTATGGTATATGATTGTGGTATACAAAGTCTACTAAAACCATGTATGATAGATATATTATTATTGGACCGCAACAGAGAATAGAAGTGGTCTGCGGTACCTACCAATTCAAAAAGAATTGCGGGTCTGGATTCATCATCCCTAACATTTCTAAAAAACTATTAAGTTTTCTTGCATCAAGTGCCTTTGTAAACACACCAACAATCTCTTCATGAGTATTAACAAAAATCAGTTCGATGTTACCTTTGAGGATGTGGTCCTTGATGAAATGGTAACGGAGTTCAATGTGTTTCGTCTTTGAGTGGTGAATAGGATTGAGTGAAATTGCTATGGCACTCTCTGAGTCAAAATAAATCGGTATCTGCAACATTTTGTATCTGTAGTCAATCAGTTAGGGTTTCATCCATAGGACTTGAGAATATCAGCTGGCTGCGGCCACATACTTCGCCTCTGCGGTAGACAAA
This sequence comes from Lactuca saligna, assembly GCF_052625555.1. Classification (NCBI taxonomy): domain Eukaryota; kingdom Viridiplantae; phylum Streptophyta; class Magnoliopsida; order Asterales; family Asteraceae; genus Lactuca; species Lactuca saligna. The sequence continues at coordinate 91,951,804 of NC_136417.1, read as the reverse complement.
GAAACACAATTTTGTTTTCTTGAAGACCAGCTAACCAGTCTTCCTCCAAGAAATTCACAACCACCGGAAGTACTCTTTCTATGCAATCTACATCCGGCATGATCCGCATCTTTGAAGGCCTGAAGACTGAAGACAGTCCCTGCAAGATACCGGAGACCTAGAGCATTGCTTCCTTTCAATTATCTGAGGATTTGCATGACTGCAGTCAAGTGCGATACTTTGGGATCGCTTGGTACCTTACACATAAGCGTCTTGCAAAGATAATATCTTGTGTTTGTGACAACCTGTTATTTTCTATCTTATACAAGTCAACCAAAGTCAACAAAAGTCAAACATATCAAATACAAGTCAAGTTTATTATTTTGTTAATTTAATAAAGTTAAAATAAAACAATTTGATATGTATAAGCCTTCTAATAAAGTATCGTAAAGTTAAGAAGGAAAACCCATCCAAAACTAAGGAATCTTGCATGTGAATATTCCCATCGAAAACCCTCAGACAACCTTAAAACTTCGGATCGAAAATGGTTTCCAAACGGAAACCTCCACATTTACTGCAAACCTCTTCCCACCGCAAACCCATTTCGGACCGAAAACTATCCGAAGCCGAATTAGAACCCCCTGCATCTTATCCCCTTCTGACCGCAAACGAGATTTCTCGGAAGGAGTTCTTGACCGAGAACCCATCTCCTCGGTTTGTGTTCTTGGCCGAAATCACTTAAATATCTAGATATTTGTCTAGATATTTATGCTAAAACCGACATAATATGAACCTATATATATATATATATATATATATATGTATATATATATATATGTATGTCTATATATATATATATATATATATATATATATATATATACATATATATATATATATATATATATATATATATATATATATATATGAAAGAACCAAAAAAAATCCTCATTCTCTCATATTTCATCCGAAAACTGTTGGATTAATGTCTAAGTCCATAACTATATTTGGTAAGACTTGACCCGACCCGGCATGGTCCATTTGGGTTGCATACCATCATGCACTTGAATGAGAGAAATAAGACACTTATGGTTATTAATATATTATAAGTTCTAGTATATTAATAATAAGAATAATAAGATTATTCAATTAGTATTGATCAAGAATTAATCTAGGATTAATTAAGTGATCAAAAGAAGACTAATTAAATATATGGGTTGATTGTGTAAATCATCCATACTTGTATAGTGGGCTAATGCTCCATGGATAATCAAGTTGGGCTAAACCCATAGGATGGTCCATGGATGCTCCATGGTGTATTTGTACCCATGGATCCAAGGAAATGGAAAGCCATGACAATTAAGAGTGTACCCTAATTGTGTAACTATATAAGCATCTTATTATTGAGGAAAAATCGGCCACTAGAGATAGTGAAGAAAGGGCTAGCCGATTTTGGTGAGTGTAGAATTCTCTCAAGTCATTCTAAGTGTTTTGATGATTGTGATTCCATTTGAGGTGTCACACTTGGGGCACTAAGCACTCAAGCTTCATGAAGACTTTCTACATCAAGAGGTATGTATTCTATCTTGTTACATTCATTGTTTTGTATGCTAGATTAGGATAATACCTTGGATGTTCTTATTTGCATGTATAATAGAGAAAACATAGATCCAAGGTATTTAGGGTTGCATGTACACTTAGGAAGTGTTAGAATGCTCAAAACCCAACAGTGGTATCAGAGCCACGGGTTGTTTTCTGTTATATTGATGCAAATATTTTATTTTCAAAGTTGAAAAAAAAAAGAAAAAAAAAAACATGAAGTTTGTCAAATTTTAAAATAATTACTTGTTCTTGTGAAAAACTAATTATTTGTAAAATTTGAATAATTTGCTTTATGAGTTGAATTAGGTCAAATTTAATAAAAGATAAAAATAATATGATTATTTTATTAGTTTTAAAAGTTTGATCTAAAAAGTTTTATTTTTTTGAAACCTCCATAAGTTATGGATTTGAAAAGGTTTTTAAAAAAAAATTGATTCAAAGTTTTTTTTGGAGTTACAAAATTTGGTGTTAATGTTTTAAAGGATTACATAACTTAAGAATAAGTTATGGATCACCAAAAGTTTTTTGTGTTATCTTGTTTTATGAGTGAATTTGGATTAATGATGAAAATTAGGTGATAGTTGGTTTTAATCCAAATTAATCTAAGAATTGATTCTAAAATGTGTTTTTGTAACTTGTCCTCAAGTTATATGAAAAGTCACATTTAAGAATCATAAAACTCATAAAAATTGGCAAGGTTACAAAATGAAGAGTCTAGTTCTAATTAAATGGTTTTATGACTCCATAACTTGTCCTCAAGTTATGGAGGACCAAGAGTCTCTTCATTTAATAAAATAAAATAAAATAAAAAAAGGTGTAACCTTAATTAATTCCATAAGTTATAAAATAAAGAAAAGTTAATTCTTTTATTAGTTTAAAGTCTTCCATAACTTGTCCTCAAGTTATGGAACTTGAAGAGTTTTTGGATTAAAACTACTTTAAACACATAAGTTATGGAATTAATTAGTTTTGAATAGTTTCAAAACTTGCCCTCAAGTTTTGGAATTTGTAAAGTTTTCTCTAATGAATACTTTAATTCCAAGTTAGCCCTTAGAATTTTAAAAGTTAAAATTCAACCCTTATACTTTATAATATTATAAGTTAATAATATATATGTATAAGAGTAAAGTCAGTCTTACCGCTAGTACGCCTCATTCACGAAGCCGGTCTATAAGGTGGGTATAAGGTTGTTGCCTATAAAATGGCAACTTAATGGGTGTCCACTCTCACCCACCGCTTGCTTGACTGGTGGAGGGTCGTTAGCCGAACGGGTTTGATAGGACTTGAATTCTCCCTTCATTAAAAGTATTAATGAAAAAATACTAAGTAACTAAACTCTTAATAATACCCAATCTTAGTTACTTAGGAAAAATGTGAATAAGGTGCTAACCCATGAAATTACACTTTACACTTTGTCTAAGTCGTTAGTGGAGCGTGTGTGGTTAACCGGCACACTAACTTGGACTTAACAAGGTAGGTAAAGGGTGACTTAATATTTATCATAGTATCGATGGAGCGTGTGTGGTTAACCGGCACATCGATTGAGGGGTAATTTATTAAGGGTACCAAGTGATTTGCATGGTTACTTCACACCTTGTTTTGTGATCCTCGGCATCCCAGTCACAAAACCTGAAGGGCACACTTGAGATTGAAACATGCCTTTGAAAAGTTCAATGAATCTCAAAGATCTAGGAGTTTCAAAACCAATTAAAACCTAATTATACATTTCGTTTATCTTGGTGGAAATTGGTGAATCGTCATTCACCTACCTTCAAATATTCTATAGCTTGGATTACAGCATACCTCTTCTAAGTTATAAAATAGTTTGTTGGGTTCTAGCCTTAATATTTCATATTGGGTGTTATATTAAGGACTTTAAATCAACTATCTTGAATATCTCCCAAAAGATGTCTGGTTTAGACACCTATGATCTTCCCAAATCTCTTGAAACAAGGTTTCCTAATGAAGATGATGTCCCATGGATATCATACTTCTTTCTCCTCCTCCAATTATTCTCCCTAACCCACAAGTTCTTGAAAAGTTTAAGGTCACTCAAGCCCTATTGGCAAGGCAAGGTCTAGGTGTGATCACATCTTGGAGATGTAGTCACATATTGACAAGCCGGGAGAGTTGGGTGTCAAATTCTTGAGAAAGTTGGTGGTTCAATCACTTTCTAAGTCACATAGTGAGTTCCTTTGGGACACCTATGAAACAGACTATGACAAGAACCTTAATGATCTTATCTATTTGCTAAGATCAACTTCCTAAAACTTTATGGACATTGACAATGATGACATTGGATATCCAGTAAAGCATTCTCTTCCCAATGGAAAGGGATCGGCTATAGTCAACTCGGTTGACCAAATGGTAAAGAGAAAAAACTAAGTCTGTGATAGTCCTGTGTACCATTATCAAAGGGTCCATATGTTTTTATTGCCAAAGAAAGGGCATTGGTTGCGAAGCTGCCAAATTTACCTAAGGATGTTAAAGTCAATAAGTTTGACTCTACTTCAGGTAAAATCCACTATCTAACTCTGTTAAGTTTCTATTCTGAGATTCTTGATACATGATGTGACCGGGTCGCATGGTGATGGTTTAAGAATCAAAGGAAAGTGAAGAAACTTAAAGGAAGGATATGCTGAATCTGATCGCATAGATGGATTTCTATCGCATAGTTTGAAAAATCGGATTCTTGAGCTACTTCTTAGGAGTTATGAGATATTGCTTAGGAATAGATAACAACAAGTTTTCATATGGATTGTAAGGATAGTTTTTCCGCAAAGTTTTAAAATAAAAGGAAATTTTTGATTTTATTTATTTTAAAATATCCTTACAATGGCATCTGTGGAAATTTTTGTTGCTTATAAGATTCCATTAGTAGCAAGAGTGGAAGTATGAAGTTGATTCTTTCATTTGTGGTAATGTCTAAATTTACCAAATAAGGAAAGATTCTCATCACCCAAGTTTCAATTGGACCGGAACTTGGAATCATGCAAGTTGTATAGCATGATGAATGAGAACTTTCAAGTTTTGGAAAATTAAGACTAATTACTTGTTCACATGGATGTGTGAGTCAAGTAAAGGACTTAGGGATCGAGTACACATTCTTGTGCACTGATTAAGTCCACCACTAAAGATCGATAAGAAGAATCAAATAAGGCAGAAGGATAAAAGTTTCTCAAATCTGAAAAGATGGGAGAGTACTTTAGTATCAGTTTTGTGATCATCTTAATGGTTAAGAAACCATATCAAAATTAGTTCTCTAAGGAAATCTTAGTGCATTCTTATGACTAAGAAGAGGAACTTGAATTGTTGAAATGGTTAAATCAAGAAGATGAGTCATACTTCGTTCCAATACAAGTCTTAGAGTCATACACCAAGATTGTCATTTGAGTGACATGTCTTAAAGAAGGTTTAAAACACTTGTCAAATGTAAGAGTAAAAGTTTTCTACTCTTGTACATTTGAAATTGGTAAGTTGTGATGTTTTGGATAAAACAAAGACCAACTTAGGCCAATTGGGTAAAGTGTTTTTCTTGATTAGAATCCGCACTATCTCTTGGATGTTTGACAAGGGAGTCTTATATGTCAAGAGGACAGTGGGAGTCTTAAAGGTCTTGAAAGTCTCAAGAAATAATCAAGAATAAAACCTCAAGTTCTTCACTAGCACACGACTTGAGGTTTATAACCTATCGTGTTGACATATCTGTGCCCATTCCAGTTAAAGTTGGATTTGCATATGAGTTCTTAGAGTTCTCAGTTTGTTGCATAACAACTTGGAAGCAATGGCAGGCCCTTGAGCTGCCAGGTGGCAAGAAGTTAAGATTGAGTTCAATCCATATGGTTTTGGATTTGTCATTATCTTTGTCTTGTGATTATGGTTTGACAAATTCATATGGGTAGGAACTCATACACCATATAAATCTAAGTGTCATAAGGTTTCTCTCCGATTCATGAAAATGATGGTGAGGAAACGCTTTCACTAAGTAGATTTTATGAAGATATCAATTGTGTTATTTGCATTTTCAAAAGTCGTTAGTGGAGCGCGTGTGGTTAACCGGCACACTAACATGGACTTGTGAGAAATGGCAAATGCCTAAGCAATTGAGACCATGATTACGGTATCCCTTTTCATGGTTCTTGAAATTGCTTAGACACACAGGTGAGCTATCTACGGAAAGGGTGTATGAATCTAAATTTCAGACTGTCTAGCTGATTTCTGAGTACATGTCAAAGCTAGTGGGAGCATAAGTGGTATGCTAATAATCATCATGTTAGTGGGAGCATGATAATTATGATAAGTATTGCAAGTTAGCAATGTTAATTATAGAAAACAAAAGTTTCAATTGGGAAAAAGTTGTTTTGCTATAATTAAGGGAAAGGAAATTATGCTTCATCTCAAATCTATAAGCTTAGATCGTGAGGTTTTAATCATTTAGTCAAGGATATATATGAATTTCATGTTGGAATGGCTCAACATAAGGAAATTTTGTATATGGGTCCATTATTTGCGTTCTAAAATTCGATTATGATTACGGCATCCCTTTTCATAATCTGAATTATGAGAACTTGGCAAATTGAAATGGAAATATTATAGCAAAAGACTGGTTTAGTCTTTATGTAAGACATCATGAATCGTGTCCCATATGCTTCGGATATAGGATCGATTACATGTGCTATATTCATCCGTTCTAAAATTTTCAAATGTCTGGGGCATTAAGAAGGGAAAAGGTTTAGAACTGGATATGACTAAAAGGATTAAACAATTGTTGAGGACAATCTAAGGTTTACCAAAGATTGGTTGCTCAAGGACAATTGGAAGTATAGTGATAATTCTGGAAGGACCATATTGACATAGTCTGTAAGGAGGCAACTCTTGTTCAGAAGTGATAGTCAAAATGGAATCTGGAAATGTTTCAAAGTTAGAATTTTCAATCTGTTTAAGATTAGGAAACTTAATGCAAGAAGGATGTTTCCAAGGAGCTGATCTCCTTTGGAATACTCTGTAATGATTGTTGTCAAGTCTTTCTGACTTTGTGCATAATCATTACAAGAGGATCAATGCATATAAGTTTAGAATCTAACAGATTTCAGTAAATGGCATGAATTTGGAATTCTTGCATTTGCAGTAAGGATTTGGGGGTGTGAAAAGAGAATCATTGAAGTTATGATCAATTGATCTAGTTCACAAAGTAAAGATCATAGAAAAACATAGTATGCATACTTGGTGTGTGGCATGACTAGTGTTTAAGAAAACATAGTGTACATGCTTGGAGCATGGGACAACTATTGTTTTAAATTCAAGAATAAAGTTGATAGCTGAAACAGTATACAATGAATAATGTGTAATCATATGGTGATAAATAAAAGGTGTTTTATTTATGTTCAAAGGGTTGATACCATATTGGATTCAATTATTATTGTGTTTCACTTTGCATGTTTTGACTTCCCGAATAAACTGGGTTATTCTTCCAGAATGACTAAGTTATTCAAACCATCCACAGTCGGTCATATTTTGGAAGTAGATATGAATTAAGACTGTCATGATGGGTTGTAGAGGTCTAAGGTGTTGGACAAGGCTACAACAATCATGAGTGCTCATAAGTTCTGAGTATTGGATTCAACCCGCGCTCATTGGAATCACTTCATGGATTTTATCACGAGTGATCATGAGACGATAATATCTTATATTCTTCAAACCGAGAGATATGAGTTGTTACTATGATTTGATAGTACATTGATTGCACGAAACCGCATTTGGTAACTCTGTGCTATAAAACGTGCCTTTGTGTATGATTCAACAAGTAGTAGAACAATCCATATGAGTCGAAGTTTATCCGTTCCTTTTACCTTCAGGATAAAAGCGATATCTGTGGGCCCCTTGATGATTTGATGATGACAAATGGAAGTGCTCGGCCGGGCCAGGACTGATTTGATTTGTTCAATTAGTCAGTTGTCATAAATCGGAAATCGGGAAACAACAAATGGACAGAGAGAATGATTATAATCCATGTCTCAGTCCATATGATATCTAGAATGGAGGAATATATGATCCCTTATCTAATGGACAAGTCACTGACAAAGGTCAGAGTTCATCTACAAGGTCAGAGTTCGACAGAAGCTTTTGAGAGCTACGATTGCCAGTTGGTTCCTGAAGTCATACGCAATAATAGTTTTAGACTTATCCAAGTGGGAGACTGTTGGATTAATGTCTAAGTCCATAACTATATTTGGTAAGACTTGACCCGACCCGGCATGGTCCATTTGGGTTGCATACCATCATGCACTTGAATGAGAGAAATAAGACACTTATGGTTATTAATATATTATAAGTTCTAGTATATTAATAATAAGAATAATAAGATTATTCAATTAGTATTGATCAAGAATTAATCTAGGATTAATTAAGTGATCAAAAGAAGACTAATTAAATATATGGGTTGATTGTGTAAATCATCCATACTTGTATAGTGGGCTAATGCTCCATGGATAATCAAGTTGGGCTAAACCCATAGGATGGTCCATGGATGCTCCATGGTGTATTTGTACCCATGGATCCAAGGAAATGGAAAGCCATGACAATTAAGAGTGTACCCTAATTGTGTAACTATATAAGCATCTTATTATTGAGGAAAAATCGGCCACTAGAGATAGTGAAGAAAGGGCTAGCCGATTTTGGTGAGTGTAGAATTCTCTCAAGTCATTCTAAGTGTTTTGATGATTGTGATTCCATTTGAGGTGTCACACTTGGGGCACTAAGCACTCAAGCTTCATGAAGACTTTCTACATCAAGAGGTATGTATTCTATCTTGTTACATTCATTGTTTTGTATGCTAGATTAGGATAATACCTTGGATGATCTTATTTGCATGTATAATAGAGAAAACATAGATCCAAGGTATTTAGGGTTGCATGTACACTTAGGAAGTGTTAGAATGCTCAAAACCCAACAAAAACTTCACCTTTCTCTCAAGTACATGAATCGATGTCTCCTCTCTCCTCTCAAAAACATGCAAAACCTCTCACTTCTTTGATTTCCATTCGAAAATTCCTTGATTCTTCTTAAAGATCTTGCAAGTATCATCTATTGAACTACTTATGGGAGAGGTGTCTAGAATGGTCACGTTGGGTTTGGTTGTTGGATTTAAAAAAAAAAGCTATATGCCGAAATTGTCCTCCTCCCAACTGTCCTGCCTGGATGATCCTTACTTGATAGATCATGAAGTAGACTCTGAGTTAATGATAAATCTATACTAATTATTAGTCGCAATGAATATGAGACTAAAAGCTAGTGGTAATGATGTTAGGTTTGGTCGAAGGAAATTAATAGAAGCTAAGTGTTGTCAAAGTTAGGAATCACCACCTTAACATGTGAGTGCATAGTTACTTTCATCTTACACACAGATATTAAGTATCTGGTATAATTTACGTGCTATGTGTGCATATTATCTGTATACTTGCTATGTATACTAGATGAACAATTTTTATACATGTTTTAAATGATTTAAACTGTATATGTATTTGATACCTACAAATATTTTAGGTAAAAGATGGGTAGTTAAAATAGTTTATGTGTTATAAAATTGATGAGAGGTCTTGAAGTTTTAAAATGATCCAGTCATCTAGCAGAGTATAGATGACAACCATAGACTATTCTAGATAGTCCAGTGAAACGCTAGCAGGCTCGCAACCTGTAGGTGTTTATTTGAACTTAGTGTTCACTAGCAGTACTCCATCCCCCACTTGTGTCACACCCTTGACGTCGGCGGAAACACTAGGTGGTGTAACATCATTCTTCGTATCATAGTTATATAACATAAATTGAACAGTACTAAAGAGTTTTATTAAATACATACCTTTATTGATGATTAAATGTTACATTATTGTTTTCCTAGTACTTATTACATAATATCCGACTATGGCATTCTTCTTAATGAACAGAAAGTGTAATATTAAAACTTCTCCTATTCAAATACATACCAGTTTTTCAAGTTCCTGAAAACACATGCATTTTAAAATACGTCAACATAAAGTTGGTGAGTTCACAGGTTTTGACTCCTTATGAAAAATAATACTTATTCTAAGTTCAAAAGTTTAGTTTTTGAAAGTATCATTTTGACGCTCCAACATTTAGTATATATATTAGGTATAATAGTCTACTTATCAAATAAGTGTTATACCTAAACGTTCCTTGAACCTAGGGTATAATTAGGGGGAAACTTATACTTAACATTAATACTTGTATACGACAAAGTTTAATGTTTCTAACAATTTGCTACTATGAGCCTGTAACCGCTGTTACGACATAATACCTCTGATAAAACCCACTCATGATTTCCATGAGGATAACACACTCACGATTTCCATGAGAAACAACACACTCATGATTTCCATGAGAAACACCCCCTCTTCATCGACGCCAGAACAATAAACAACTAAATGGATAGTTCGTGACTCGCTTATGTTTGATTGTAGCTAACAATCATTAGTGGGGGTGTCAACCCGTATACTAATTATACATGACTTCCTCACTCACACGGGATTAAAGGTTACAGTTCAGAGGATTTCTGCTAAGATCCCCAATTTTAGATGATGAATACAATTACTCATGTAGACTTCGACAACTTCCTATAGCTTTAACAACAAAATCATTTTCGTGTCTAAAACCCTAAGTTATTAGACTATGCTTTTAAACATTAATCCTAAGTTTATATTACTTTAGGCAGTACAACAGCTACAACTTTAGGAAAAACCAGGTTTTATCTTAACATAAAACCAACAATAACAACATATAACATACTAAGTTTTATCTTTACATAAAAAGAACAATAACAACATATGGCAAACTAGGTTTTATCTTGACATAAAACCAACAATAGCAACACACTTTATAAATAAACATATAGAGCTTCTGAATATAATTTCGGAACTATATTGCACACAATGTATATATAGAATCCTAAGTATAACTCAAGATCTACATTAGTGTAATAACATACTAACAATTTGATAATAGTTATATGTTTTCAAAATACTATATTTTAAACAAGTATATCCCGGTTAATATAACTATCTATGTTGACACGAATATATTATCGTATAGACATAATATTAATGTATATACAATATTTATGATGCATTTTCTCTCGAAAATATTAAAAGTGGGGCCATGAAACTCACCCTAGTAGTGTGATCTATAGAATCTAAACGGTCAAAGACTCGTCGTAGTCAGGCCCGGGAAGGAAAACGGCCTTCGGAAACGACAAAGAGTGAGAGAAGAAGGTCTAAGGAATGAATGGGCTTTGATCACTATATATATACAGATTTTTCCCCATTCACATCATGAGAATCAAGACTCACGTCGTGATCCATGGCAATAGTCATCCTCTAGCCATAACGCGTGTTTTCTAGCCTTAATTAGTGTCCTGCAGCGTCCTCACGTCGTGAGAAATCATCGCTCACGTCGTGAGCTTTTGGGTTATCATTCTGTAGACTTCTAGGTTCAAAATGTGGCGTTTTGACTCCTCATGTCATAAGTTTTTATGCTCACATCGTGAGTTCATTCAGATTAGGGTTTCTGACAGTTGTATCTTCGAAAGGTAGGAATTTTTGCATACGAACTCCGTTTTTGATGTTCTTTATATCCACACATAGGTATTTACAAGTAAAACAACTTTCTTTTAGACTCCAATAGTTAATTCTAAGTCTATTTGAAATTCATCTTATTATAGAGATTTATGGTGTTCGGTTTATCATAACTTCTTCACGCGAAGTCAGATTTATACATTCTCTATATTTTTGGAATCGTATGGATGTATACTTTGATTTGTATCATAAATTATGTATGAAAGTTCATACTTTAACATGAATTACATAGTAAGATTATCACATTACTAGTTTAACAAAACCACATTACATGATTGACATAATCACATGTGATTGTTATTCACCTATTTTGACTGGTGTTACATTCTCCCCCCGTTAGAATAATTTAGTCCCGTAATTTATCTTGTGGATGAGGAACTATTAATTAGTTGGGGAAAACATTGTGTATGTTGCTTTCCCCTTGAGGTAACTTAAGTTGATATGCGACAGAACCTTTAACATTACTCCATCTCGAAAAGTCCTATATATCGCGGTTTAGCTTGCTTTGTTTCCTGATTCGAATCATGCCTTTCCAAAGAGAGACCTTTAACATTACTCCATCTCAGACTTGGAATTCTAAAGGCTTACGTCTTACGTCAGCATTGCTATTTTGACGATCACGTGCAGAGTTTAATCGATCCTTAATTTGCACGACCTTTTTAGTTGTCTCGTGGGTGATTTCTAGCTCGGCACATAAGGTGTTACCTATATGTTCTCTGGATAATAGTGTGTCTCCAACTTCTTAGTGAAAAAACTACAGTTCCCACATCAAGGTCATGGGTAGTGTAATTATTCTCATGCACCTTAAGTTGTCAAGATGCGTAAGATATAACTTTTCCCTTTTTACATCAACACACATCCCAATCCTTAATTTGATGTGTTGTATTATACGGAGAAATCTTCTGTCCCATCTGGAAGGGATAGGATTGGTGCACTACACAACATTTTCTTTAGTTTCTAAAAAGCAGCTTCTTGTTTGTCTTCCCAGTTGAACTTTATATCCTTCTGGGTTACTGTTGTATGTGGCTTGGCTACCTTGGAGAAATTCTCTATGAATCTACGGTAGTAGCCAGCAAGCCATAAGATATGACACACTTTTATTTGCATCTTCGGTGCTTCCTAATTCTTAATTTCTTCAATCCTAGAAGGTTCGACATGAATCCCTTTTGTTGCGAACCACATGCCTAAAAATTTGTACCTCTCTAATCCAAAATGCGCATTTGGAGAATTTGGCGTACAATTTTTTTTTCTTAGTAGTTGTAAGATTATTTACAAGTGTTAAACGTGTTCTTCCTTGGTTTGTGAATATATCAATATATCATCGATAAATACATTCACGAATTTTATCCAAGTACAGTTTGCAAACACTATTCATGAGGTCCATGAACATTGTTAAAGCGTTGGTCAATCGAAAAAGCATAACTAAGAACTCATATTGGTCATACCAAGTTCTAAATGCGACTTTTGTAACATCCTCTTCTTGGACTCTAAATTGATGGTATCCAGATCTGATATCTTTCTTCGAGTAGTAGCTAGATCCTTGTAGTTGATCAAATAGACATTCAAAAGGATCCGTCCTTCTTCTTAACAAATAAGATTGTTGCTCTCCAACGTAAAAAGCTTTGTCTATAAAGCCTTTGTCAAGAAGCGTTTGTAGTTGGTAAGAAAGTTCTCGCATTTCAGACGGGGCCAACTGATAAGGAGATTTTGCTACTGGTGCTGCTCCTGGAATTAAGTCAATTCAAAATTCGGCTTGTCAAACGGGTGGTATTCCAGGTAGATCTTTAGGAAGCACATCTAGGTAGTCGCATACTTGAGATATGTCGTAGATTTTTTTTGCTTTTCTTATCTACAATGTGAGCCAACAATGCGCTACATTTCTTATGTAGATATTTCTGACTCTTGGTGCAAGAAATGACTTTGAGGTTCTTCCCAGATTTATCACCATAGTTATTCATGGCTTCGCCGTTTGGTAAGGGTAGTTGTATGACTTTTAGGGTAGCGGTATGATTTTCTCATAACATAGAATTTCAGTGTGGTATGAAGATAACCAATCCATGTCAATTATGCCATCAAAACTACCGATAGGCATTGGCATGAGGTTGACATGAAAAAGATAGTTATATAGAGTTAACAGATAATTTTCTAGGATTTCATGTGTTCTCTCGGTTTAACCGTTAGCAATTTCTACTTCAATTATTTCTTTTAATTTTCTAGACTCATGCCTTAACAATTTTTTAAACGTCGGAGTTATAAAACTTCTATCCGCTCCAGAGTTGAAGAGTTTTGTAGCATATATGTTATTTATGATGAACATACTAGTTATTAGAAGTTGTAATGTATAATGTCCCTAGTTCCAACTATGAATGCTCTGCTACGAGCATTATCTCCCTGGTTCTTTCCTTTTGGACGTTCCCTCCTGAATTGTCCAACTTCTTCGTACTCGTAACATGTTCTTCCTCTACCAAGGTCTGTTCTGGTGTTTGTTCCCTGATTTACTGTTACATGTGTCATGTTTCTATAGTAATTGACAATGTTCCCCTTCTGCTTACACTTCATGCAAACATTACAGTCACCTAAGTGATGATAGTTGCGCCCATTACACCGTGGATTCTTTCCTTCAAATTTATTTGGTGGTGTGGGTGTTGTTGTTGTTTGTTGTAACGACATAAATAGTTGTCACTTCTTGTCTTTCCGGATGATTGTCTTGGGTTTCTTCTATTAAACTTACGCTTGTATACTCTGGATTTTGGGAGGCTTAAATTTCGCTACCATGGATCCCCCTTGGATCTTTGTGTTGGTTAGACGATAGGCTAAGCGTTTTGTACTATCATAGGTTGTGGGTTTTGAAGCGATAACCATCCCTTGGATCTGTTGTACTAGACCCCAGATGTATCGTTCGACTTTCTTGTATTCAGGGGTTACAAGTGTCAAACACATCACAACAAGGTCATTGAACCTAGCGGTATAAGCATTTATCTCTGAACCCTTCATTCTTAGGTTCCGTAATACTTGTTCTAGGTTTTGTACCTTATCTCTAGGACAGTCCTCTTCTATTAGTGTCGTGTTCAGATCCTCCAAAATTATTCCCATTGTCTTTGCATAGCTCTTCCACCATGTTAATGACGCATCAGAAAAGTAAAAGTTGTGTACTTTGCAATCATTCAGACAAAAGTTTATTTAGAAGGCAGGTTCTGTCTTCTCGATCCAAAGGGTCATTCCTACAACACCTTCAATGTCGTAGAAGGATCTAGGTTTGTAGTTCGTGAATGTTCCATATAAAAAATCCCTTGAAATGCTACTATTTTTTCTACGGTTGCTGCTTCGATTTGTACTTTGTTCAGAGGCATTGTTTGATTGTTCACTTGATTGAAGCTGTAATTGTGTTGGTGATGAATGATCACTCGTTGGTCTCTTATGGGATATTGCTTTGTCATTTTGAAAGAGAGATGAGTCGTGTAAAAGTATTATTGAAAATATAATCGATATTACTATAATCGTTGATATTAATTGACTTCGATAATGTAGTAGTCGTCGGTAATCGTAATTCGTAATGATTTACGAATAGGTATGTTTCTTAAGGTATTCTTAAATATCTAATAGGAATATACGTAGATTATCATGACTGAATAATTAAGGTTCTATAATAAACATCAGACATGATAGTTGTTTATAAGGGTTTGCAACACTTATTTTTCTCAGGCATAAGACGTTGCTTGATTTGAAGTTCCATTGTGTTCTTCCTTTGTGTCTTGAACTGCGAACATTCTTGAATCTTCTAAAATATTCAAGTGCTTTAGTCTATGAACCACCGTATCCAAGTTTAGTTGTGCATCGGTCTAACCATAATTAAACATAGGTGATCAGTCTATGTTTAGTTGTGGTTCAACACATGTACAATAAAACTCGACTAAGTAGTTTGACCTAAAACCTTGCATTGAATTCTTATCGAGGGTTTTGGTTTTCTATATTTTTGGGTTATATACATGTGTTCTCATTGCGGGATTGAGTTCATACATAACTATATATCTTTGTGTTTGTTGTACTCACGAGTATTATTAATTATTGTTTGTTACTTCAGGTCTAGCTGATAAAGCACCGGGTAATCAGAACAGTCGGTGGGCGGGATCATTTTAGCATATAGTCGTTCTGAAAACCAGCAACCCAACGTGACATGTCTATCCTGTCACCGCTCCCGTAAGTAGTCCCTTAGTAGTATAATTACTAAAAAAATTATTTGTAGGTTAAGGGATATACCTAAACCTAGTAGAGTAAGCCCTAAACTATAGTCGTGCATTCCTAAGAAATTACTAGTTTACTATAGTTAATAGCTCTGATACCAATCTGTCACACCCAGGCCGTCGGCGGAAACACTGGGTGGTGTAACGTCATTATTCGTATCACAGTTATATAACATACATTTAACAACACTAAAGAGTTTTATTAAATACATACCTTTATTGATGATTGAAGGTTACATTATTGTTTTCCTAGTACTTATTACATAATATCCGACTATTGCATACTTCTTGATGAACAGAAATGGTAATAGTGAAACTTCTCCTGTTCGAATACATACCGACTTTTCAAGTTCCTAAAAACACATGCATTTTAAAATACGTCAATATAAATTTGGTGAGTTCACAGGTTTTGACTCCATTTGAAAATAATACTTTTTCTATGTTCAAAAGTTTAGTTTTTGAAAGTATCATTTTGACGCTCCAACATTTAGTATATATATTAGGTATAATAGTCTACTTATCAAATAAGTGTTATACCTAAATGTTCCTTGAACCTTGGGTATAAGTAGGGGGAAACTTATACTTAACATTAATACTTGTATACGACAAAGTATAATGTTCCTAACAATTTGCTACCATGAGCCTATAACCGCTGCTACGACATAATACCTTTGATAAAACCCACTCATGATTTCCATGTGGATAACACACTCATGATTTCCACGAGAATCAACACACTCATGATTTCAATGACAAACACCACACACTTCATCGACGTCAGAATAATAAACAATTGAAAGGATAGTTCGTCACTCGCTTATTTTTGAATGTAGCTAGCAATCACAAGTGGGGTTGTTAACTTGGATACTAATTATACATGACTTCCTCGCTCACACGAGCTTAATGGTTACAGTTTAGAGGATTTCTGCTAAGATCCCCAATCTTAGTTGATGATTACAATTAATCATGTAGACTTCGATGGCTTCCTATAGCTCTAAAAACAAAAGCATTTTCGTGTCTAAAACCCTAAGTTATTAGACTATGCTTTTAAACATTACTCCTAAGTTCGTATTACTTTAGGCAGTACAACAACTATAACTTGAGGAAAAACCAAGTTTTATCTTAACATAAAATCAACACTAACAACATCTAACATACTACGTTTTATCTTGACATAAAACCAACAGTAACAACAAATAGCATATTAGGTTCTATCTTGACATAAAACCAATAATAGCAACATGCTTTATAAATTAACATATAGAGCTTCCGAATATAACTTCGGAACTATATCTCACACAACATATATATAGAATCCTTAGTATAACTCAATATCTACATTAGTATAATAATGTACTAACAAGTTGATAATAGTTGTATATTTTCAAAATACTATATTTAAAACAACTATATCCCGGTTAATACAACTATGTATGTTGATATGAATATACTATCATATAACATAATATTAACATATGTACAATATTTAGCATGTGTTTTCCCCCGAAAATATTAAAAGTGGGGCCATTAAACTCACCCTAGTAGCTTGATCTATAGAATATAAATGGTCAGAGACTCGTCGTAGTCAGGCTCGGGAAGGAAAACGGCCTTCGGAAACGACAGAGAGTGAGAGGAGAAGGTATAAGGAATGAATGGGCTTTGATTGCTATTTATAGGCTGATTTTGGCCCATTCATGTCGTGAGAATCAAAACTCAAGTCGTGAGTCATGGCAAGAGCCATCCCGTAGCCACAACACGTGTTTTCTAGCCTTGATTAGTGTCCTGCAGCGGCCTCATGCCGTGAAAACTCATTTCTCACGTCGTGAGCTTTTGGGTTATCATTCCATATACTTCTAGCTTAAAAATGTGGCGTTTTGACTCCACATCATGAGTTTTTATGCTCAAGTCGTGAGTTTAGTCAGATTAGGTTTACTGACAGTTGTATCTTCAGAAGGTCGTAACATTTGCATACGAACTCCGTTTTTGACGTTCTTTATATCCATGTGTAGGTATTTACAAGTACTACAACTCTGTTTTAGATTCCAATAGCTAATTCTAAGGCTATTTTAAATTCATCTTATTATAGACAATTATGGTGTTTGGTTTATCATAACTTTTTCTCATGAAGTCAGATTTAGACATTCTCTAAAGTTTTGGAATCGTATGGACGTATACTTTGAGTTGTATCATAATTTATGTGTGAGAGTTCATACTTTAACATAAATTACATAGTAACTTTATCACATTACTAGTTTAACAAAATCACATTACAAGATTGATATAATCACATGTGATTGTTATTGACCAATTTTGACTGCTGTTAGAACATGGTTGCCTTATTTGACATAAATTGCTAAGGAATCCCCAAAGCAGTGTTGACACCCTGATGAATGTCCTCATACTGGGTCCCTTGTGTTAGATGTTTTAGGTATTTAAAATGAGGATAACGGGAAAGGGTAATCAGGTTTGCTTGGTTTGATAAAGTTACTAAACTTATTTATTGTGGGTTGAAAACCCTATGAGCTCACCAGGCTCCCAAGCCTGACCCACTATGCTTCTTGTATTACAAGTAGTGGCACTCGAGCATAAATGTGATGTTTGGATGAGGGATTACGAATTATAGGCCTGTAGATATGAATAAATGTTGTAAGGCTTATAATGTACTGTTTATTCTTTTGATTTATATCGAACATGACATCCCGAGGTTTTTTAATGAAATACGTTTCGTTGGAAATGCTTTGATAAATCTTTATCGTATTTTTATTTTGGGAACAAATTCCACAACGCTTTTCATTAAATGGTTACTCTGATTTTTAAACAAACATAAACAAAATCGGTCTTTTATGCCTGTGAAAATGGGGATGTCAGACTGGTTCCCAGGTATATTGGTCCCTTCAGGGTGTTGGCTTTGGTGGGCCAGGTTGCTTATCGTCTAGATCTTCTAGCCAAGCTTAGACATATTCATAACACATTTCATGTCCCTCAGCTATGGAACTGATTAGTGGATTATTACACAATTGTACTGATAGATGATATTCAAGTGGACGACTGCCTGAATTGTATTGAGAGACCGGTAGCAATTTTTTATCAGAAGACAAAAACTTTGAGGAACAAAGTAGTGGAGTTGGTGAAGGTGAAGTGGCAAAACCAAAAGGGTTTATAATGGACTTGGGAACCCATGGATGAGATGAGGGAGCACTATTCGGAATTATTAAAGACAGCAGACTACAAGGACGAAATCTCATTCAAGTGGGGAGAATTGTAACGCTCGATTTCCTAAGGTATTTATTTAAATTTGTTGTTTGTTTAATTATTCGGTTGGGCCTTGAAGTCTTTGGGCTTTAAATTTCATTTTAGGATTAGGGGTGTAGTACGCGGGGCGTACCACCCTAGCTACACTGGGCATACAGATGAAGGTTGGACATGGGTGTCATATATGTACGCGCCGCGTACCAGGTAGTATGCGCAACGTATGTGTCCATACCCAAAATCATAAATTTTAGGGTTTAAGCACTATATAGAGAACATTATGCCCTAAGGATTTTCTTTACCAGCCTCCTTCTTGTCCCTTAACAGCCTCCAGGAAACCCTAACCCCATTGTTGAGTGTTCTTGAGCTTGGAAGGTCCTTTGAGTGCATTTTGGTGTATTTTGTCGCATTTTCAATGAAGACAAGGTTAGAGCAAGGTGGTGGTTTAGGAGAAGCTTGTAGACCCGAGTTATCTGCTCCATTTCTAGCTTCTGCAGGGTATATTGCTTTATCTTGATCTTTAGAAACTTAGATCTCCATGTTTTAGGTTTTGGACATTTTTTAGTCCCTTAGAGGCGATCTTGTGGTTCAATATCATTTCTGAAGCTTATAGTTGCCACTCTTCGTGTTCTTTTAGTCATAAAGTCATAAAGTTGCTACCTTTGGACCGTAAATCCATCCATGCATGAGTATTTTCCATTTTTATGGAAGTAGATTGTTATCTTTTGAGATTGGGCTCATTTGGGACATGCAAGCAACCAAGTTGATGACTTTATGGTTTAAGAGGTTGGATATGACTCAGATATGTGATTGGCAACATTGGAATAAAGTAGGTAAGAGCTTATTGGAGAAAAGCCTCAATGAGCGAGTGTGCTGGGTGTCCAAGCTTGTATGCGTAGCATACAAGCCATGTAGCATTTACGCTCAGCGTACAGCTGAGTATGCCCCACATACTCAGGCAGTGGGCTTAGCATTGTTTTTGGCCTCAATTTGGGCCATTTCATGGACCTGCTTGCTATGGGCCTTCATGGGCCATCTAAAAGAAAGCTATTGGGCCAAAGGAATGATTGGGCTTTAGGGTCCCATTGGAGGGATTTGGGACCCAATTTGGAAATTGGGCCATAAGTGGGCCACAAGTGGGCCTTGGATGACTAGTTAGGATAGGGCCTTTTTATATTGTGGATTTATGCTTTAGTCACTGATCAAATTATGCATGGGGTAAAATTATCATTTTACCCCAAGTATGGAGTATTGGACATTCTTGGAACCCAAGTATTGATTAGGTGTTATTTTTACTAATAGCTCGGGGAGTCGTCAGGGCATCAGCTAGGGATTTCTTTCTGTGAGATTCAGCATTTGAGGTGAGTTTCCTCATTGGGTTTAGCGGGTCGAATGCACCAATTCCGGACCTACTTGTTATGTTAGGATGCTAGGAGTCTGCATGACCCTTGCATGTGTTAGTTGTTGCTATGTATACTAGGCAGGGCTGGATGTCGGGTGACGCCTGATGATTGGAATATATGCGATTGTTTTATGATATTATATATCTTAGCATGATTGTATGATATGTACTATAGTGCGTGAGGCCCGATGTCAGTAGGGGCCTAAAGAATAACATATATGTATACCAGGTGGGGCTTCATGCCGAGCGGGGCTCGATAAAGGGCGGTGCCCGGAGTTGGGCGGGGACCCTATATATGTTTTGCTAGGTATGATATGGGGTAGTTTGGGGAAATCATTAAGCTTTATTCTTAAGGTTCAGTTTATGTTTCAGGTACTTTCGTTTGCAATGGGAAGAGCTCAGGATGACTGCATCGCACACACCATTGGGATTCCACATATGACATTTGACTCTGATTTTATTACATTTGATACATGGTATTGTTTGAGATGTATGGATGATATTTGGAAATACTATTTTATCTATTTTAAAATTTAAATTTTTGGGTCCATATTTTGGAATGTTACAAAACTTTACCCCAAATTCTAAAGTGGCCATAAAATGTCATTTCGCATAAGCTTCAGGGATTGAATCTGAAAAGTCATCCTACTTCACAAAATTATACTCCCAAGTCAAAATTGGGCATATTTTGCCGTAAATCTGAAACTATAAGGACTCGAATGTGAAATGTTGTGTTCTTCCAGAATTCATTTCCAGGATGCGAACTAACATGAACATTATTCAAAATTGAGTTCTAATCAACTCACGTTCGATGCCTAACACACTATCAACTTCAACTTATAAGAATTGTGACTTTCGTTCATAAACACCAAAATACGTTCCTAATGTGTAAGAGAACAATAGAACAAATCATTCCCAGATGCTCGACTTAACTCGTAATCACGAATCATCAATCACATTCAAATTGATTTCGATTCCCAGCACATGCGTTCGACTCCAAATAATTCCAAATGAGTTTCAATCCAATCATTCCATGATGCGAAAGAAGATATGAAAAACAGTCGAAAATTCGATGAATTCCATGAATCTCAACTTTTAATTCCAAGCATTGACTTTCTACTCTTTAATCGTCAAAACACGGTCAATTCTTGCTCATTTTCCATAACAATCGAATTCATCTTTAAGCACTCAATTATTGAACGTTCGACTAACAACTAAAATATGTTTCCACTCCTTCTGCTTGACATCAAAAATCAACAATTGGCATTCGACTATCATAACGAAAAAACTTTTTACTCAGACTCAACAACCAACACCATAAAATTTAGACCTAACTCTCGATTCGAAACTAGGGATGTCAACGGGGGCAAACGGGATGTGGAGTGCATCCCCCGCCCAGCCCCAAAATTTCCCCGATCCCCCACCCCCGCCCCTGCCCCCTAAATGTTTAGTCTTCCTACCCCCACCCCCACCCCCCCAAATCCCCTTTATTACCCCGGCCACTGCCCCCGTTCCCCTGTCCCCGATTGATTTTGGGTTGTCTTTTTTTGCGCTAAAAGAAGTTGTTATTTAGTCTAAAATAAGCTATTTTTAAGTAACAAATAATTATATATAGCATAATTTTACATGTTAAAAATAAAAAAGTTATGGCATCTTAAAACCATTATACTAACAACTTAAAAACATGTTTTTTTGATAAATTTTGAAAGCTCAAAATCATGTTATTATTTATTATATTTATATAATTAATATATGCAAATATATGTGTAATTTATTAACGGGGTTGGGGGTTCCGGGGCGGGATTGCCTACCCCCGCCCCCACCCATGAAATCAAAACGGGGGTTAACCTTGCACACGCCCCCGCCCCCGCCACCGGTTTTTTTTAAAAAAGTTCCCCCAAACGAGACGGGGCCCCCATGGGAACAGGGTCCCACGGGACTTTTTGACATCTCTATTCGAAACCTCCATCTGTACTCAGAATATTTTCGATTCCTTGAAGCTTTTGTCATTCAATTTTCACAGAAAATCATTCAGCTCCAAAAACGTTGAATTTTGTTTCCAAGTTCTTCCAATCGAAATTGTAATCCAAATCAAAACCGATTCTCATAGATATTGGGCTCCCAAGAACTTGATTTTCGATTCCCACCATTTTTCTAACCCCTGTCGATCCTTCACGTATACATTCTTCTTTGTGTCTTCTTCATTTCCAAAAACAAATATGAACAAATTTTGAGTGTTCACATCAATTTCAAAATAGATCCTCATCTTTCATTCCAATTGAAATCAAACAATAATGTTCTCGTAATGTTCTCCTTACAATTGATATCAAATTTGAATAGCCCTCAATTTGATTCAGTCATTCTTTCGATTTTTGATCATCGTGGAAGGAACTTTAACACAACCAATTTTTAACTAAGAACAAAAATAAATTTCTCTTTTACATTTTGACTTCAGTTTCATTCCTCATTATGCTAGAGAAAAGAGTAATCAAATCAATCAATAGAAATCTCCAATTTGTCTTTAGACAAGCCTTGAACTGAGAATGAGATAATTCGTAACAAGTAAAATTTTAACTATCTAAACATTTCATACATCGGATTTCGAGCATTGAAATATATGACTTGGGCTTAAGAAAAATGAATTGTGTTCGAATTGGGCTCAATTTGCTGGATCGATGAATAGTACAAAAACAAAATTTGAGCTCAAGTTTTATGAATTAAATGAATAGAATAATTGATTTTCTTAAAAGTTTAAAAGAGAATGAAATTGGATTTGAATTTTGAGCAAAGATGGATCGTTCATCTTTGGATCTCCAAAAACATGGTATCGAAATCATGAACTTTTTGGAATCCATTTGAGAATTTCATAACCTTCTTAATAATATATTTTCCATTTGAAATACTCTAATCTATCATGGAAGATCTCCGTTCTTTGATTGGAACTAAGTAATTTCCAATTTTCACATTGTACCATCCCTAGAATTTCTTCTTATTTCTCCAAGGTTTAACTTCATTTTCATAACAAATATGAGAATCTTCAGCAATTTTGGCTTTGGAATTTGAAATCATTGCAACAATTGATGATTGTTTCTTAGGATCCCAAATTTTATTCATTGATTTCGGCTTCAAAATGACATTTGAAGAATTTTGTTCATAAACCAAAATTTTATTGTTTTTGATCTTCTTCTTTTCCTTGTTCTTTATCTTTTTGGATCTTGAAGTTTTAAATTCAAGAACAACATCATTCTTGAAAGCTTCAAATTTGTAATTTTGAATTAAATCTTTTAGAGTTTCATACATTTGAACATCTTGGATTAAAGGCTTTCTATATGACACCATTCCCTCATATGAATCACAAGAATACAATCAATAATCAGTTTGAACTCCAATTGATCAAAAACCTTTCACAACTTCATGAGAATAAACAATTATTGGTTTGAACTCCAATTGATCAAAAAACTTTCATAACTTCATGAGAATAACATTGAATTCCATAATGTTCAACTTCGTGAACATGACGAACTTCTTCAAAAACATCCGAGTAAATTACAAGCTCATTGAAACCTTATGTAGGAACAACACAAAGAATTTGGTTAATGATTTCATCTTCTATCTTATTCCTTCTTCTCTTTTAAAACCTAAAAGTGAACCTCTAGCAATCCTAACTAATGAAGATCTGATGTCAGTCTTGGGCCCGAGATGTGAAATGGCACGAGATGAGCCTTTTGTACGAGATGGAGTTAAAGTACGAAGTGGAGAAATGTTCCGAGAAGATGAATCGAAGACCCGAGAAGATTAGTCTGGTCAAACATTTATTGTTGTTGCCTTTTTCAGTGATGTAACGTTACATAGGACTTAGTCTCTTTTTTTATTTGGACAATCAGAATGTCAGAAGTAGTGGAATTGTCTAGTCCTTTGTATGTTTAACAGTTTGTTCGTTGTACCTCTTCTCCTATATATGGAGTGGTTGAATGACATGAACAGAAGAGATTGTTGCTCCAAAGATTACTATATTGTCATTTACTTCACTTTCATTTTTCTCTCAATCAAACACTTTCAAAACATTCTTCTTGTTCATTTATTGTCTTTACCTTGATTATACTCATAGTTCTTCATTTATTACTTGTGTACTTTGTTGATTTCTCACTTCAAGTCTCGACTAGTTCTACGAGACTTGACTGGAATATATAATTACAAACATACATTGATCTTAAGCATTAACTTAAGGTTTGAGTTTTCAAACCTTGTCCATGCACACCATCTCTTTATTTTCACAATTGGTATCGGAGCTTGAGTGGTTGTCCTTTGAATGCAAAAGATTGGATTATAATTGACTCGAAATTACCTTGGTATTTCAGTCATTTCTGTGTTTAGTGTAAAAGTTCTTCTATATACCACTTTTGCTGAAGATATCTTAACTCCAATGGTTGCTTCTAATTCTCAACAAATGTATTCCATGAAAAGAGAAAATAGTGACGGCTTCCCTAAACGTGTGCCACTGCTAGTTGTTGAAGATTATGATCACTAGAAAGTCAGAATGGAAAGGTTTTTACTGGGTAAAGAAAAAGGTGAAGCTACCTGGAGATCCGTTAAAGAAGGTCCACATGTTCTAGTTCGAACAACTGTTAGAGATGCTGCTGCAACTCCCATGGGCCAAGAAGAGCTACGTCTATCTCTCACTGTTGATGATATCGAAATCCTACATGCAGATCAGGTTGCCTTTTTAGAAATGGTGTTTGGTGTTCCACCTTCTCTCTTTGAACACATTAAGTTGTCTAAGTCAGCCAAAGAGATTTGGGACACACTTCAGGATCTTTTTGAGGGCTCATAGAACATGAAAGACAAAATTCTAACTTCTGTTGTCAACGAGTTTGATACTTTCACAACAACTCCTGGTGAATCAGTCGCCTCAGCTTCTAACCGTTACCGAATCGTTGTCAACAACATGACTGCTCATGGGATTGTCCGAACTCCTCTAGAGTACAATATCAAATTCATAAATAGTCTTGGTAAAGGATGGACAAATGTAAAATAATGCCTTCAGAGTGATGGATCCCTAAAGAAGCTAAAACTTTACCAGTTGTTTGATGAACTCCAAGGTCATGAGTCAAATGTTGCACAAACTTTGAGGGAACTCTCAAGAGGCCCTTTAGCTCTTTTTAGTTCTTTCGAACCCATCCACCTCGGATCCTTTCAAAAATATCGTCCCACCTGTTCAACCCTCACCAACAACTTCAATCGCTCTGACCAACTCTAACTATTAATTGAATGGTGATCTTCATCTAGAAGCAATGGACTCTAAAGTCTTCTTCTAACAGGAGTTTGCTTTGCTCTCAATGAAATACAAGCGTCCCTTTACCTCCACTCACAAGCCATATCACAAGAATTTCCATGCCCCTCACAAATCAATCCTCAACCTTTTAACAAATCTTCAGAGAACCCACCAGCCAACAAACCTAACATTTATACTCCCAATCACACCTCAAATTTTTTATAGACTCTAAAGTCAGACAAATCCAATATTTTTTCTCAAAAATATGGTCATGCAAACCATTATGCCAAAGATTGCTTAGGTGATATCCCTCCAAAACAAAAAATCAAGGATTCAACTTACTATGCACGTCGAGCTCAAGAGATGGAAGAAAATGAAAAGGCATTTTTTACCACTATAACAAGAGATATGGAAGGATATTGGTCTTCTGGAAATGATGATGATGTGAGTATTGGCAAAAACATGTGTCTTATGGAAAGACGAACAATTGAATGTGATGATGGCTACTGGTCATCTGGGTCAGAGGAAGATGATGACGATGCTGAACTAAACTATTGCTACATGGCTACGAATGATCCACCTAGTAGAAGCATCGTCCAACAGGTAAGATCTATGATTAATTATAATAATTTTGACTTATCTCTCTGTGAACCTTAACTAACCCCGATCCAAACAGATATGAACACCATCTATAAAGCCAGTGAGTCTATAATAAAAGCCAGTGAGAAGATCGAGAGTGAATTGAGTCGTCTTAGGTTACGTTTCGAGGAAAAAAGTTAAAAATATAATCTTTAGAATGTGAGCTTGTAAATTCAAAAGATGAATGTATCATTCTCAAAGACAAATGTGAAATCACTTATTTTGAAAGAAATATTTCAATTTCTGATAACAAACGTCTCAATGCTAAAAAAAAAAGATGCTTTGCATAACTCCATTGACATTCTTGAAGCAAATCAATGGATGACTCACAATTTTCTTCATCCTTGGTCAAAAGCACCTGGTCTCGGAAGAGATTTTCTAAGACCGATTGCTCTCCCCTTGAAGGATTTACAAAAATTTACATTTATGGGAGACGTTCTGAACCCCACATATCGAGACACCCCTCTCTCTCCCTTGTCACCCCTTCTTGAGACTTCTAACCAATTTGCATCTCTAATTTCTGAGTATCAGCTTATAGTCCTCAAGTGTCCCGATTTCACGCCCCTTCCGCCTCTTACAAACCTGGACCTGAATCGGACTTCACAATCCCACTCTAGCATTTTGAAACACCGTAGTTCAAGTTTCAAACCACAGTCCTCCTAACAACTATGTTGTTGAGGTAATTATTCTGGAGACAACTAGACCTGATACTGCAGAGTTCGTTTGGGCGTCTTTAGATAATGACCCAAATGATTCATCTTATTCATGTGTTTCTGACTCTCAAGTGATTTCAAAAATAAATCTTGTGTCGATCGAACCTGTATTTAACAATCCATATGTAGGTCAAACCTCTAAATCATCTTGCAAATCAAAAAAGTAACCAGTGTTGAATAGGAAAGATGTTGTCAACCCTAAGGTAGAAGCCAAGAATGCTCTAAAAAAGAAAATTAGGTCTAGATAAAATTCATAATTCCTTGAAAACTTCAAAAAGAGTGTATCACGGACTGCTAATCCTTCGAATAGGAGTCGTAACACCTTTATACGTATTAAGATTCTCGAAATACCGTTCAATCCTACCATTCCGGTAGAACAATAGAACGTCGTCAAAATCACTCAGGAAATGCGGATAGTAGTTACTCAATCGGTAAGAACCAACTCTCCTCGGATAAATTCATCTTCTTTTATAGCAAAATCTGATGGTACGATTTTTAAACCTCAACAGCTTTCAAAACCAACTATATCATCCAACAAAGAACAAATTTAAAAAAAAAAATAGTTCTCAAAAATCCTCAAACAAAATCTTGTTTGGAAAGTAAAAAATCTCAATCATGAGACTGCAACTATGAGAGATACAGTAATTCCCACCACTTCGGAAGTTGTTGTTGTTACGAAAAAAAGATGTTCTCTTTAGATAATGACCCTAATGATTCATCTTATTCATGTGTTTCTGACTCTCAAGTGATTTCGAAAATAAATCTTGTGTCGATCGAACCTGTATGTAACAATCAATATGTAGGTCAAACCTCTAAATCATCTTGCAAATCAAAAAAGTAACCAATGTTGAATAGGAAAGATGTTGTCGACCCTAAGGTAGAAGCCAAGAATGCTCTAAAAAAGGAAATTGGTGTAGATAAAATTCCTAATTCCTTGAAAACTTCAAAAAGAGTGTATCCCGGACTGCTAATCCTTCGAATGGGAGTCGTAACACCTTTATACGTATTAAGATTCTCGAAATACTGTCGAATCCTACCATTCTGGTAGAACAATAGAACGTCGTCAAATCACTCAGGAAAAGCGGATACTAGTTACTCAATCGGTAAGAACCAACTCTCCTCGGATCAATTCATCTTCTTTTATAGCAAGATCCGATGGTACCATTTTTAAACATCAACAGCTTTCAAAACCAACTATATCATCCAAGAAAGAACAAATTTAAAAAAAAATGCTTCTCAAAAATCCTCAAACAAAATCTTGTTTGGAAAGTAAAAAATCTCAATCATGAGACTGCAACTACGAGAGATACAGTAATTCCCATCACATCGGAAGTTGTTGTTACGAAAAAAGATGTTCTATAACGACATGTCATTAAGTACCATTTCTGAATAGATGAGAAAACTATGGCTTTCTGTTTGTTTCCAAAAGGATCTCAAAATAAAACCTCTAAAACGTCTGTTGTTCATAAATCATAGCCTCAGTCCAAAGCCCGTGTCGTTGTCCCAAAACCTCACTCAGAGCCTAAAAACTCCACAACTCATTAATTTTGCAAGCACTCTGTGCTTCAGAGCATGAAACAATATGGTATATTGATACTGCTTGCTCCATGCACATGACAGGGCATAAGGATTTTCTGCGAGATCTCAAACTTTCACCAAATGTTGGCTACGTGACATATGGTAACAACTCCAACTCTCAGATCATAGGTTATGGCTTTCTTACAAATGGAAACTTCTTCATTTCGAACATGGCATATGTAGCTGATCTGAAGCATAATCTTATAAGTGTGGCTCAACTCACTTATGCAAATCGTCAAGCTGAGTTTTGCAAGATACAAAGCTATGTCATGACACAAGACCGGAAGGAATGTTTAATCAAGTCAAATCGCCACCAGAACATGTATCCTCTAGACATCAACATGATTATTGGCAAGCCTCATCTCTTTTTACTCTCTAAAGCACTTCCTGACGTCAGTTGGTTATGGCATAGAAGGCTTGCTCATTTAAACTTCAGATATATGAATGATCTTCTTTTCAGTGAAATAGTAAGAGGTTTGCCACTCCTCAAGTTCCAAAATGATCATTTATGTGTTGCATGTCAGTGTGGAAAGCAGTCGAAGAAGGGTCATCCTGTCATTATTGAAAAATCTATCTCGGAGCCATTAGAACTTTTGCACATTGACCTATGTGGACCCTCAACAATAGAGAGTCTACATCACAAAAAAACATTCTTGTGATTGTGGATGATTTTACTAGGTTCACCTGGGTTATCTTCCTTAGGATCAAGTCGGAAACAACCTAAGAACTAATCAAGTTTATCAAAGGAATTGAAGTTCTCGTCAAATTTCCTGTCAGACGAATTCAGAGTGATAATCGTTCGGAGTTCACAAATACAACCATTGAGAAATTCATGTTCGAGAAAGGTATTAATCATAACTTCTCTACTCCCTACACCCCACAACAAAACGGTGTAGTAGATGACTTCCTGAACACATGCTTTCTAGAATACCATCCGACTCCATTCACTTGAAACAACACTTGGAATCCTCAATTATATATAGTCCTACACAGTCTGTCCTAGTCTCCGTTGAGCCTATCTCAGATGTGACAAATCCTGTTCCAACTGAAGGTAAGAAGAAAAAAACTGCCAAAAGGAAATCCTTTCCCTCTAAACCCAAGGCCATAAATAGAACCAAAGTCGATTCTTCCTCTCAATAGGAAGGAACCAAAGACATTCTGGCTGAGTCTGGCCATCCTCTAACCCCTCTTGGCCACTCTTACGGAGCAGCCTTCTAGAGAAACACCTCAAAACAATCTCATCTCAGATGATCCTCCCAATTCTCCTCACCGTAATGCCCTCCACCGATATCTAGATGAAGAAAGGTCAGACGTTTACATGTTTGATGATGCCAGTGCCGCCATTGCTTCTCCTCCATTGCTTTCCTCTCCTCACTTTCAGTCTAAGCCATCCTTTTCAAAACCTGTTTATGATTTTGAACTCTTATCCTCCTCTTCGGAACCTTTTGATGAAGAGATCAACATTGATGATCAATCCCAAGTGCATCTCGGAGGTGAAACAAAATCTACTCCTCTGAAACATGATCAAACAACAACAACAAGAACACATCATGTCCCCTCCGAATAACCAGTGAATCAAGAAGTAAATCAAACCAAGTCTCAGAACTCCACCTCTGACACAGGATCATCAACTAGTAGTTATATTGATCCCTTTCTCTTGTTGTAACTCCGAGACCATGTCTCAGATACAACTAAGATTGATGCCAAGGTTTCTATTTTAGACTCCAAGTTGGATGCTATTTTGCTTTCTATGTCCTCAGCTACAAAGTCCAGACCATCCACTGGTAAAATAAAGCCCAACTCGATCAACTTATTTCCCTACGACAAAAGCATATTGTTGAGGAAGTTGAAAAGAAGTAAATTGGTCAAACAGACCCACGTCCGCCACGAGAAGAAAATTCAGAGACTTGAGAATGAGATCCAGAAGAAAGATGAAATGAACTTGATTATGCCACAAGTTCTTCTCAATATCCTTAGGGTCTGCTGGAACATTGTGGATGTACCAAATAACAAATTCGTTGAGATGGTCTCGATTCTTGGTAAACTCTTCGATCACCTAAAAGCTCAGGCTCCCATAGTTGAAGCCTATGATGCCTTAACTTTGCAAATAAATACAAGATTTCAAAAGGTTTTCGACCAATTCTCAGAGCTTAAGGAGTCTTCAATGCTTGCATCGGTTGCTGGGTCATCCATTGCAAGAGGGGGAAAAGGGCCTAGCAGGCGAAGCCAATCCATCCCATGGAAGCTAGCCTCGGAGTTCAAACTCCGAGATGAAGATTCTAATGATGGTTCTTTACAAGTTCTAACAGGTATTCCAATCGATGATGATGATGATGATGATGATGATGATGAAAAGTACATCACCCATGCCATTATAGGAATTCTAGCTCCAAGGAAGTTTCTTGCCAAAGTGTTATCTGAGGAAGAGAAAAAAATATGGTCTGCAGTATCATGGCCATCATCCTTAGTTGATGTATTTCAAAGAAGCCATGAAGAGGCTATGGCAAAAACCAAGTTAACGATTGATGCCTTCCGAGCCTCCCAATCAATGTTGACTCTCATTCCCTCGCCCAGGATAATTCCCATTGATGAAGGCTCTCTTTGGATGCCTGATGATATTCCTGAAGATCCCCTGACTTCCTCTCATCTGAAAATCTCTATTTATGAAAACATGCAACACATCCTCTTTGTCCTCAACAAACAACAAGATATGGGAAAGAAACCCATCTCGGAAGTTCTCATCTCCGAACCTCCTGTCAAACCAAAAGCAGGTTGGTCTCAGGTCGAAATAGATCAAACCATCAAAGAAAGCATCAGAATCCAAGCACTCAAAGACAATTCTAATTTGATGCTAAGGATTTCCCCTCTATGTAGAGAAGGAATATTACATGACGTGGATATAGTGCCATTTATGTATTATGATCTTCCAAATGAAGATTCAGACCAGATTGATCTACCAATCTCTCCTTTCGGTAGATCCTACATAAAGTTTGCTCCTCTCCATCCAGAGGATGATGCTCAAATGATCATCTGGAATGAAAGAGAATAGCTGAAGACTTCATACTTCAAGAACACACTTCCCCAAAAAGAAGTATGGTCTCGGAAGAGAATAGCCAAGATCTCTGGGTTTGGAAGAAAAGTTCTGAGCAAATTCGACTTGAATTGTATGTTGTATCGTCTCTACAGTATTCGAAACAACCAGGCTCAACTTATCATCTCAGAAGCCGACTTTCCATCAATCAATCCCAACGACATCTTGACAATAGTTTCTCATTTCAGAAGCCACCATAACGACGATCTTAGCAGCGGAGCTTGCCATGTTGCATTGATTTTTCCGAAAGACTATGTCACGGAGTTTTGTCGATACGACTTTGAACTGGCTCATCTATTCGGAACCAAAAACTTCTTAGCAAAGATTGATTTTAAGCATCCAGAAGCTGAAATATTGGAAGGAGGGCCAATTGATGAGTCGATGCGAGGATATGTATATCTACAAAAGAAGACAAACAAGAAGGACTTTTTTCGATTCCTTCACAATCATTTGGTTCCTACTAAAGCCTGCTGGAAGTTCACCAATCATGCATCAAAGTTAGAAGCTCCCGAGCATGTGAAGGCAAAATTCATAACTCAGTGGCAATGGTATAGTGAAGTAAGAGAATGGTTGTACCAGGCATATGTGTTTATCAAGGATAACTCGAACTAAGTTGATTGGATTGCTAAGTTCACTTAGAGGAGATTGTTGGAACCTGAAAATGAACTTCCAGCAATCCTAACTAATGAAGATTTGAAGTCAGTCTTGTGTCTGAGATGTGGAATGGTACGAGATAAGTCTTTTGTACGAGATGGAGTTCAAGTCCGAAGTTGATAAATGTTCTGAGAAGATGAATCGAAGATCCATATAATCAGTCTGTTCAAACATCTATTATTCTTTTCTTTTTCAGTGATGCAAAGTTACGTAGGACTTAATCTCTTTTGTTTATTAGGACAATCATAATGTTAGAAGCAGTGTAATTGTGCAGTCCTTTGTATGTTTCACAGTTTGTTCATTATACCCCTTCTCCTATATATGGAGTGTTTGAATGACACGAACAGAACAAATTGTTTCTCCAAAGATAGCTATATTCTCATTTACTTCACATTCATTTTTCTCTCAATCAAACTCTTTCAAAACATTGTTCTTGTTCATTTATTGTCTTTACCTTGATTATATTCATAGTTCTTCATTTATTACTTGAGCACTTTGTTGATTTCTAACTTCAAGTCTCGACTAGTTCTACCAGACTTGACCAGAATATATAATTACAAGCAGACATTAATCTCAAGCATTAACTCAAGGTTTCAGTTTTCAAACCTTGTCCCTGCGCACCATATCTTTGTTCTCACATTCTCTCACGATAAGTTTCAACTAAACAATTATGCAAAACTTTATGATTAGCATGATTAAGAGGATAACCAATCATCTTTCCACATTCGTCTTTTTGCACCATAAGAAATGAGTGAATAGTGTTTAAGATACCCGGTAACCAAAGAATAGAGAAGTTCTTCAAAATTTTATGAATATATGTGACCTCTTTCCGGTACAAACCGTTTTTCACAAACTGTTTCTTCCATTTCAAATCAAAAAATAAAAAGATCACCAAGAACATGAATATTTCTAGAGAGAGAGAGTGAATTTGAAAGAAATATCTAAAAAGAGAAAGCAAAATTCCTAGAGAGAAAAAAAGAAAAAGAAAAATTGATCAAAATTATAGAGAGAGAAAACGAAAATCACATGAATTCTAGAGAGGTAAAATAAAATTTAGATCATGATCAAAGAATAATTCGATTTCTAGAATCAAAAATACTCTAAGAAATGAAGAACTTACAACAATTTGTGACTCTCCAAATCAAGTTGTCATTATGGATCAAATTCTTGAAGCTTTCAAGCACAATTCAAGAAAACCCGCTTTGATACCAACTGTAGTGATATGATTATGATGAGTAATGCGGAAATGTAAATATTAAGTGAATCATTCAACCATGACGAACGCAAAGAGTAAATAAATCAATTTAAGGTCCATTGGAATAATAAGATATTATAAAGTGGGTAATGTAAATTCTCTCACTAGACTAATCTCTCCAAATGGGTTCTTACATTACATGGGAGCCACTCACTTCCTATTTATAGCAAAATCTCAATCCATTACACATCTAAAGAGGGTAAGCCACATCCAATGAGAATTTTGCTCCCTAACACTTATAATTGTAGTTATAAACTTATATAAGTAGGAGACTGTTGTGTTAAGGTGTCTAAACTCATAACTAAATTGGTACAAACTTGGAAATAGAAGCAAAGTCCTTTTAGGTAGCCCTCATAACGAAAGATAACAAGAAATTATATTACGATAGAAAGAGAGAAAAATGATTTATTGATATATTATGTGATTAATACACTAATTGGAAAATAGATAATTGATCTGTTAAGTTGTTATGTAATTAATAAAATAACATGAGATCATTAGTTAAACAATTTATTTGTTAATTGATAAGTTAATGTGAAATCAATAAGAATTAATTAATTGTTAATTAGAATTACTCTGAAATTAGTTTGGGATTAAATGGAATTAATTAAAGGTAACTGTAATTGTATAATAGTTGAACAAAAGATGCAATTCTAGAACAATCCATAGTATGGATGGTTTTGGCTTGATTCCTAGGGTTTTTAGAAGCCTCCTGGATGCAGATAAGGAAATGATATGTATTGAGATTAAATGTATTATTTAATTAATTCAAATTTTGTTTTGCCTTCAAGTTACATAAATAGAAAATAGGAAGCTAAGACCAACAAATTCAGTCATACCTTTACCTAAAAGCTTAGAAACAAAATGTATATCCCTCTCCTGTCTCACCTCTTCTTTCTAGGTTTTCTATGGGTTTGGGTACAAACCATTGGATGCACTAAGTTCTTGGTGCTTGCTTTCTGAAGAGCAATAAGGAAAGGAATAAGATATATTTGTTACAATAAATCTAAGGTATGTAAACCCTAATCCATCTTGTATTTTTCGAAATACTTATGGTCTATTAGGGTTCTTAGTGTTCATTCTTTATTATTACCAATTAGAGTAAACATAAATCCGAAGTAGGTTGCATGAATGTGACAACCGTCAATTTCTAGTCGAGTTAAAGTCAAACAAAGTCAACAAGTCAAACCGGTCAACTCAACTAACCCTTGTATACTAGGGTTTACGTTATGTAATTATTGTTCAACTCGCTATTTTAATAAGAAGTCATTACTTGGCAAGTTCGTATGTTTAGGATTCTTGAACCCTAATCGGGGTAAGTGATGTAGCAAAACGATAAAACATTATCGTATACACTTCGGGGCTGTGTAAGATCCTTAAACATGGCTTAACGGGGTTTACAGACCTTGCGTTACAAAGCCAAGCACTCAAGAAGGTTCACAAAAGAAGTCTCTCCCAATCTCTTTCACTCTATCTCTCTCTATTAAAAATCTCTCCCAAATCTCTCTCAAATCTTCCTTTAACTTTTTATAATCATTCGGGTCATCTCGACCTTAAACATAGCCCAAAACTACGCAAAACGAGGGGTTTACGCGAAAATCCGCCTTATAGGACCGAGCCTTCTTAGGGCTGAAACCCTAAGAAGTGAAACCCACAAGGACCGAAGCTATGATGAGGAACCGAAGCCGAAGCAGGAGAACCGAAACTGCTGGGAACCGAAACTGCCCGCGAGCCAAACCCGAAGGTCCCTTCGGACCGAACCTGACTTTCGCTTTCGCTTCCTTCCTGGTCTCGCCTTCGCTCCTTTTCATCTCGCCTCCGAACCTCCGCTCGGCTCTCACCCCACCCGAACCTACCTTCAGTTCCCACCCCATGAAGACCGAATCATTAGCCCTGAATCCAAATTTCCGAAATTTCGTATATTTTTTCCAATTTACGACCATGACTTCGTTTTAGGCCCGTTATTCATGATTTTAACGCGGGAGTTTCACCCAAAATTATATTTTATCATATGGGACCCCATATTTCCATAATCTAATCACATTTTGAGGGTAATCATTATCTAAGGTTAAAATATAATGGGTAAGTTATTTTGGTGGAGTGTTGACTTATCCTTTGGGCAAGGACACAAGTTACCTCCCATACCCACTCCATGACCATCCCCAGTCACTATTCCACCATGCCTTGTCCTTCCATCGTCGTTTTCCCACCATTTTTCAAGCCATTCTATTGAACAAAAGCTTGAAATCCTTATCTCTCCTCCGATTTCACTCACCCTCCACCAAGAAGTAAAAACTCATTCTCTCTCTCACTATCCCTCTCTAATCTCGAGATTCAAGGGACAATTTCCAAGTTCTTCATCTACTTTTGGTAAGTAATATTATCCTTTATATGGTTATTCCAGATCTTTCTACTCAAATAATAGGTTTCTTACACAAACATCATCATATTTGTGTTAGATCTTCGAATCTTCAAGCAATCTTCTAAGTGTTATTGAGTTGAACACTTCTTTTCTTCAACATCCATCCACTGAAATCACACAAGGTAAGTTCATACCCCTATATTTTCATGTTTTTTTAAGTTTTATGGGGGTGTATACAAGTTAAAACACCAAGAACATAACTAAACACAAACATCAGCTTTCAACAGAAAAGTTAATGTTCATTCACGCACTGTTTTGAACACCATAAACTTTTTAGGATTCAAAACTATATTAGATGCAAGTAGCTCAGGCTTATACCTTTAAAATGAGAAATTGCACATGTCCATACGATTTTTGTACAAGTTATGGCGATTTTTACAAAACTGTCTATCACTGTAGCTACGAATTCGAACCAGTCTGTGAATATGGACATTTTTACACAAGTTAGAGTCCTCTAAGAATCATAATAAAATTTATGAACAAAATAGACACATTTTCTAAATTCACAAATTATACGGATCTAGCTTTCGATGTCATATGAATTTTTTGTGATTTTTCTAATTCAGTGCAGAAATAGAAAAAACGAAATTTACAACTTACAACTTTCATAACACTTTGTAACATGTTGAGCAGAGTGTTAAATCTTAATAAATTCATATTTCGCATGTGTTTGCAGTTGAGTTATTAATATGTAACAAAAAAGTGTTCACTAAATTGTAAGATTTCGTTATCAATACTACTAATGTATGTTAAGGCATAGCAAATAAACTTATGTATCGTTGCACATTCCACTTACATAGAAAAGGTTACTACACATTACAAACATTTTGATAAACTATAATAGGTATAGTTTATGTTTCCTATATATTACGAAAGGGTTCTTTTTCACTGAAAAGGGGTTTCAGTTTCACACTAAGTAAATCTGTTTATGAATAAATTTATGAGACATTCTCTTCGCGTTACTTCCAAAGTAAAGAAATCAAAAGTCCTGTAAATTGTAACCAAAGTCTCTTGTAGGGAGAACGTGATAGTTGTGTATAGATCTATATTGGGTCTGACAGACCCACACATGAGCTGCATGCAACAGCTAGACCGGCAGGTCTGGGGTGACAAGTGTCATTTAACTTGCGACGCCAGAAGAACGTCGTATTATGAGGCCGTCTGAGTCATAGTATGGTTATAGTAACTCACATGGGGTATTAACAAAACATAAGATTTACGGGTTTTACTTCTAAATTTAACGAGTTTATGTCGATTTGTTCTTGCATAAATTTCTTTAAGTATGGTAAAATACTTGTATATTTCGGTCTTGACTTTTAAGACTATAATGCATTACATAAGGAAAATATTGGATTTTTCTCGAACAAACATCACTTTTACAAGAAAAGGATTTTATCATGACTTTCAAAAGCTTATGAACTCACCAACTTAATTGTTGACACTTTTTCAAAATTACTTGTATTCTCAGGGAATCAATAAACAGGTAATCGGCCACTTTTGAGGATGGAACGCTAAGGCGTCAAACATTTCATTTTTCTCAACATAATGTAATTGATTCAGAAACATGTAAACATATACTATGATGTAACTTTTTCAATTATATGTATGTTGGTTGTCTATACTTTGAGCACTATTATATTTGTTGTTATGATACTATACATGATGTCCTCCACCCCCGGAGGTTTCCGCCATCCTTGGTTTGGGGGTGTGACAGATTGGTATCAGAGCAATGTTTATAGTGAACTAAGTATGTCGAACCACATAAGATATACAAATTATAAATGCATTTGGGACTAAAAGTCTCTAATTAAACATTTTAAAATAACTATACTTTTAGAAAATAAACAGTTTCTTGTTAAAAGTATAAGTACATGCATACAAGCTCGCATAGTGTCATAACTAGGAAGAACATAAAATAAAAGAGGAGGAGTTGTGCATTATGAGTATACCTTGGGATATGTGGTCAAGTCTGGGATGGATATCGCCTGATCAACTATATCTGTCCAAGAAGTTACTTGCATATATTGGGGGGATAATCGTAGTGGGCAACAAATTCAACAACCTAACATCACCCTATAATGAATGGCAGGATTCCATCTACTTGGAGACCCTTACTTCCCTAATGAGGGAAACGTTGGATGGTTCGAGGCAGAACCCAAGGAAATGATCGAGGAGGATCCTGAGGAAAACCCTGAAGAGGCTGATGAAGAAGAAGAACCCGAGGAGGAAGAAGAAATGGTGGACGAAGAAGAAGAATCCGAAGAGGAAGAAGAAGAGGAGGAAGAAGAGGAACCGGAGGAGGATGTCATCAATCCTCCTTACATCACCAGGGTGCCTGTGAACCGTTTCGGCTACAACGGGCATGAGCCCCATTGGGTAACAGTGATCGAGAGGTGGAGCCGACAACAACGCCAACGATCACCATATGGCGATCAACGGGGTTACTACGACCTTAGTCACGGGGGACCGGCTGAAAGAGCCCACCCCATCATGGTCCGGCATATTACGAACCTGGGGAACCAGAATAGGGAAATGGCAGATCAAGGTCAAAATCTCAATGCTGCTACGGAAGCCACCGATACACGCATCAGGTAGTTGGAAAGGGACTTCTATCCCGTGGACCAACTTATCGAGGACCTTACCGTCGCCCGAGCGGAGGTAAGGGAGTACTAGTTGAGGCACGCAACTCTCAAGGAGAGAGTGATCACAGCTGAACGCCGGATTGTGGAGCTTCAGGGAGCCTCGACCTCATCTTAAAGCCACAGTGGACCAGATGCCACCCGCCTCGAGTAGTGTTTACACTACTCATATTTTGTTATAAAACTAGGATTTCAAGTATGCGTTGGTGCTACTCTTCTTGCAAGTAGGTTCGACCTTATGTCTAAGTGATTAGACTATTCGAAGGGTCGTTATTGTTGGATTAATGTCTAAGTCAGTAACCATATTTGGTATATACTTGACCCGAGTGTGCATGGTCCTTTTGGGTTGCCTTCACCAAAGCAATTTGACAAGGTAATTTGATATGAGAGAGGAGATATTATGATTTATTAATATATTATAAGAATAATATATTAAAGGAGAAATCATATTTATTTAATTAGTATTAGTCATAAATTAATTAGGAATTAATTTGGTGACTAAAAGAGATTAATTAAATAAAGGGGTATAAACTGTCAAATGTGTGATAGTTGAGTTTTGGGCTAGGAAACCTAATGGACTAAGGGGGAACGAAATTATGATGAAGGATCATCATATTTTCGTCCAAGGCCTCATTCCATAAGGTTCCTTGGGCTGCTTGGTGGCTAAGCTGTCCATTAGGGTTTAGACTAAAACCCTAGCACCCTATAGTATAAATACATGCCCTATGCTTCAATTTGAGGCCACTTGATTCCAAGGGAACCCTAGGGCCGAAATTAGCATCATTCCCTTCTCTCTCTTAGTTGCCTTCTTGCTTCAAGGTGTTTGTGAGCCATTAGAGGCACTACAATTGTGGTGCTTGCTTTCAAGAGTTCAAGAGAGTTCAAGAGATCAAGGAAACTAGTTGTTATTGCTATATAACAACAAAGGTATGTCTACTACACTTCTATGTAATTTTCGAAAATTATAGAAGCATGCCAGGGATTATTTTGTGTTCATAAAGTTGTATGTCTTATAGTGAAAACATAGATCCAACTAGGGTTGCATGCACACATAGGATTGTTTGTTTTAAACCTATCAGTGGTATCAGAGACATTGGTTTTTTTGTTTTCAATTGGATTTGATACATATTATGAATTTAACAAATTACGGTTTATGGCAAGTAAACCCTAAGGCTTGATGATTTTCGCAAATTAGGGTTGCAAAACCCTAGTTGGCGATTTTTGATAGGGTTCTTAAAACCTTTTTGCCTAGCCTCCAAATTTCGAAATTAGGGTTAAGAAACCCTAGGGATTTCGAAAATCCCTTGCCCCCAAGATAAGAGCCCAAGATTTTAGGGATTTGGATATTGCTATCTTTGTGATTATCAATTTAATTGTTTGAACTAGATAATTGAAGATCTTGTATTATCCTTTCCATATATTTAAAAAATCTAGGGGATAAAAGGATTAAATAAATTAATAGTTTGATTTTATGATAAACCTTAAAGATTTAATAGTTCAAATTAATTGTTTGATTTTGATAATTATTAAATCAAAGTTTTTTTTGGTGTTTAAAATTTTAAATTAAATAACCTTAATTTTCGAAAATTTTAATACACATTAAGATACTAGTATTTTGAAATGCTTTAAAATACACCCTTATACAATTATGATATTATAAGATTAATTATTATATATGTATAAGAATAAGCTAGTCTTATCGCTAGTAGGCCTCATTCACGAAGCCGGTCTATAAGGTGGGTATAAGGTTGTTGCCTATAAAGCGACGCTTAATGGATGTACACTCACATCTACTGCTTGCTTGACTGGTGGAGGGTCGTTAGTCGAACGGATAGGATAGGGCACTTAATTCCTTATTAAAAGTATAATGGAAATATTAAAGTAACTACATTGTTTTACAAATTCCCACTCTTAGTTACTTTAGGGTAAAATGTGAAAATGATGCTAATCCATGGAATTACACTTCGTACCCTTGTCAAACATTGATGGAGCGCGTGTGGTTAACCGGCACATCAATTTGGGGATGACATTGGTAGCGAAGGGTGACTCGATGATTATCATAGATCAATGGAGCGTGTGTGGTTCACCGGCACATTGATTAGGTGATAAAGACATTGAGTGCACCACGTTGATTCGCATGGTTATTCACAAATTTGTTTGCGATCCTCGGCATCCCAGTCGCAAATTTGAAATGCATATCGAGATTTAAACATGCCATTGAAAAGTTCAATGAATCTCAAAGATCTAGGAGTTTTCAATACATTTAAAACCTAAATTGCTTTTTTCGTTTTTCATGGTGAGAATTAGTGAATCGTCATTCGCTTACCTTCAAATTATTTACTTTTAGAGTACGGCATCCCTTTCTAAGTTGTAAATAATGTTGTTGGATCCTAGCCCTAATTACTCATTTGGGTGTTTAATTAGGGATTCATTTCTAATCAAACTTTGTTCCTTTCCTTTTCAGATGTCTGCAAACAACAACAACAACAACGCTTCTGGGTCATTCTCGTTGATGAACTTGTGTCAGAAAGTGACATTTGATGGTTCAAACTTCAACGAGTGGATGAGGTATATCCGCATTATCACACGCTACGAGGACAAAGAATATGTCCTCGATGAAAAGCTTGAGAAGATCATCCCAGATGTTGCTACTCCTAAGGAATTGGCTGCCTTTGAGGCCCACGAGCGTGATGCCACGAAAGTTCACTGCATCATGCTGGCCACCATGAACCTCGAACTCCAAAAGTCCTATGAGGACATGTATCCATATGAAATGCATCAGGATTTGTTGGATAGGTATCACCAGAGCGCGAGGCAAGAGCGCTATGAGATCATTACTATCATGATCACCGCTAAGATGGGGAGTGGAGAATCCCTAACCTCTCATTTGCAGAAAATGCAGAGGTATGTTGATCGTCTTCTCAAACTTAATGTTAAGTTTGATGAGGATTTGGCTATCGACATAATCCTCCACTCCTTGCCCTCCTGCTACAATCAGTTTAGGATGACCTACCATATGAACAAAGAGGAGGTCTCCTTGAGCAAGCTCCAAGGACTCTTGAGGACTGCTGAGAGCAACCTCAAAGACAAATCCGTTGCACCGTCACCTGCTGTGGCCGCTCTTGTGATGGCGATAGGTTAAGGAAAGGGTAAAAAGAGGAAGACTCCATGTAAGAGCCACCATAAGGGGAAACCCCGTGATGGTTCGTCATCAAGTGGGACCAAAACAGGCCCCGTTAAACCCTCTTCCGATCCTAAAGAAGCAGAGTGCTTCTATTGCCACCAAAAGGGCCACTGGAAGCGAAGCTGCCCACAATATCTGCAGGACATAAGAGATGGGAAGATCAAGCCCACATTTGCAGGTATGTATTCTATTAAATCTAATAACTCATCATTTGCTACTTCATGGGTTCTTGATACAGGATGTGGTTACCACATTTGTTCTGATTTGCAGGGCCTAAAAAGAAGTAGGGAGATTGAGCATGGGAAGATGAACCTGATTATGGGAAACAGAAGATCGTCGCCTGTGACCAAAGTCGGTGTTTATTCTTTAGTGTTAAGTAATGGGTTAGGAATAGATTTAGAGAATTGTTGTTATTCGCCAGATATGGCAAGAAACATTATTTCTTTTCACGGGTTGTTTAGACAAGGTTTCAGATATTCTTTTGATAATAGTAATGGTTCTATTAATGTTTATTTGAATGGTGTCTTTTATTTCAATGCATTACCTTGTAATGGGATTTATGAATCAGTGATGATTGTTGATAATTTTGGAAATAATGTTTTGAATATAGATTCGTCTACTAGTCTAGACAAAGCATGCTTGTGGCATTGTCGCCTTGGCCATGTCAACAAGAAACGCATAGCCCAACTCCAAAAGGATGGAGTGTTGGAGTCATTCGACCTTAGGGACGATGACACGTGTGAGTCTTGTTTACTTAGGAAGATGACCAAGTCACCCTTTACTGGCACTTGTGAAAGGGGTGAGGTTTTATTGGATCTCATACACACCGATGTGTGTGGGCCCTTTAGATCCACCACAAGGGATGCTTGCCGCTTCTACGTGACTTTTACAGATGATTATAGCAGATATGGATATATCTACTTGATCAAGCAAAAGTCGGAAACCTTTGAAAAGTTCAAAGAGTTTAAGAATGAAGTGGAGAATCAGCTGGGCAGGAAAATCAAGATGCTTCGGTCAGACCGAGGAGGAGAGTACCTAAGTCTTGAGTTTCACGACTATCTAAAAGAATGTGGAATCGTTTCACAATTGACACCTCCGAGAACGCCACAATTGAATGGTGTGGCTGAGAGACGTAATCAGACCTTGTTGGACATGGTTCGTTCTATGATGAGTCGGACTTCGTTACCAATAGCTTTCTGGGGGTATGCCTTAGAGACTGCCGCCCGTATACTTAACTTATTTCCCACTAAGAAGGTTTCCAAGACTCCTCACGAGATGTGGACAGGGAAGGCTCCCTCGTTGGCACATATCAAGGTTTGGGGTTGTGAGGCTTTCGTAAGACGAGAGACTCACGACAAACTAGAACCTCGTAGTGAGAAGTGTTATTTCATCGGCTATCCGCTGAAGTCTTTTGGCTACCTTT
Source organism: Lactuca saligna (assembly GCF_052625555.1). NCBI lineage: Eukaryota > Viridiplantae > Streptophyta > Magnoliopsida > Asterales > Asteraceae > Lactuca > Lactuca saligna. The sequence goes on along the minus strand of NC_136417.1, from coordinate 91,908,818 downwards.
TCTATAGACCGAGTGACAATGTTGTCTTCGTTGCTAGAAGAGGAGTTTTCCGAGAAAAGGAATTGATAGGACAAGAAGACAGTGGGAGGCAAATTGAACTTGAAGAAATTCAAGATCAAAGCGATGAAGGAACCTCTGACACTGGCACTCAACTTGAGGAGGAAACTCCTGTTGAACCTGTTGACGTGTCCTTACCTCTTTGACGTTCCTCTAGGGCTAGTGTTCCACCCCAGTTTTATGGTTTTCATATTACTACTGAAGGGGATACATTTATTAGTGATAGTACACTAGTAAATTTTGATGAACCTAGCAGCTATAAGGAAGCCATGGCAGGCCCAGAGTCTGCAAAATGGAAAGAGGCTATGGACAGCGAGATTCAGTCCATGTACGACAACCAAGTTTGGAATTTGGTTGATAATGTACCGGGTCGTAAGACAGTCGGGTGCAAGTGGATCTTCAAGAAGAAGACGGACATGGATGAGAAAGTGCATACTTATAAAGCGCGATTGGTTGCGAAGGGCTTTACTCAAACTCCCGCAGTTGACTATGATGAGACCTTCTCACCAGTTGCGAAGATAAAGTCTATTAGGGTGATGCTTGCCATAGCTGCGTTTCATGATTATGAAATATGGCAGATGGACGTGAAGACCGCTTTCCTTAATGGAAAGTTGGCTGAGGATGTCTACATGAATCAGCCAGAGGGTTTTGTCGATGTGAAGCATCCGAATAGAGTATGCAAGCTTGAGAAATCTATTTATAGATTGAAACAAGCATCTCGCAGATGGAATCTTTTTTTTGATGAGAAGGTTAAAGAGTTTGGCTTTATGCGAAGCGAAGATGAATCTTGTGTGTATGTCAAAGCCAGTGGGAGTATAATAAGCTTCCTCGTATTGTATGTCGACGACATACTACTCATAGGAAACGATGTCCCAACCTTGCAGGAGGTCAAGTCCTGGCTTGGGAAATGTTTCGCTATGAAGGACCTCGGAGAAGCCGCTTATATTCTGGGAAGAAGAATAGTAAGAAACAGGGAAAAGAGACTGATAGGACTCAGTCAGGATACATACTTGGAAAAGGTACTAAAGCGTTTTAGTATGGAAAATTCCAAGAAAGGGGAGTTGCCAATCCAAAGCAATACCAAGCTGAGTAAGACTCAGAGCCCGAGTACAGAGACAGAGATAGCTGATATGAGCCGAGTACCTTACGCTTCCGCAGTAGGCTCTATCATGTACGCTATGACTTGTACTCGCCCTGATGTGGCCTTCGCTTTAAGCATGGTCAGCAGATATCAGGGGAATCCTGGTAGAGCACATTGGATTACAGTTAAGAATATTCTTAAGTACCTTCGGAGGACCAAGGAATGGTTTCTAGTCCTCGGTGGGAGTGATGACTTAAGGGTACGAGGGTATAGTGATGCTAGTTTTCAGACGAATCGGGATAACTTCCGATCGCAGTCGGGCTGCGTCTTTACCCTAAATGGAGGAGCAGTGACTTGGAAAAGTTCCAAGCAAGAGACCGTAGCTGATTCAACGTGCGAATCAGAGTATATTGCGGCGAGCGAAGCGTCAAAGGAGGCTATATGGTTGAAGAACTTCATTGGAGACCTTGGAGTTGTGCCATCCATAAAGGAGCCTGTGGAAATTTTCTGTGATAATGAAGGAGCGGTTGCCTTAGCCAAGGAACCAAGGGATCATGGCAGATCTCGACATATCGACAGGAAATACCACTTTATTAGACATCGGGTAGAAGAGGGACTCCTCGTTGTGAAGAGGGTATCGTCAGAAGATAACCCAGCAGATCCCCTTACGAAGGGACTGAGTAGGGTCAAGCATTTGCAGCACGCTAGGAGCGTTGGGCTGAAGGATGATATTATTTTAGATTAGATAGGTAGGAAACTTGTAATAGATAATGTCATATTCAACTAATGATGATTAAATAAAGGTGTGTTATTTATAAGAAAGTTTCTATCTTGTGTTGATTATTTATCTATTGTGTCGATTTTGCATGTTTTGACTTCCTGAATAATAAGATTATTCGAACAGTTCACAATCGCTCATATGTTGGAAGTAGATATGAAGGAAGATTGTCATAAATTTGTTTGTAGATTGTCTGAAAAGTTTTAGACATAGCAAAGGTTTGCTACAAAGTTTATGAGTGCTTATGAAATTTGTATTGAGCATTGAAATAGACCCACACTTGCTGGTATTACTTCATGAATGTTATCACAAGTGATCGTAAGATGATAATATCATATAATCTTTAAACCTAGAGATATGGTTATTGTTTGCTGGTTGATTATACATTGATAATGCGAAAACGCATCAATAACTTGATGTTATAAAACATATTATTGTGTGTGGTTTAACTAGTAAATGATAAAGGCATATTAGTCGACGTTTTTCTGTTCCTTTTATTCTATGAGGATAAAAGCGATATCTCGGCCACTTGATGATTTGGTTTGACTTATGTGTCGGGCCCGGTCAAGATAAAGTTGATGTGTTCAACTGAGTTCTATGTCGAACAAATCAGAGATCAAGAAATAAAATGCTAGACAATAAGTATTGTTACCATGATATCTAGAACAGAGGATTATACGATCCCTTATCTAAAGGACAGATTATTGGTCAGGGTTGACAGCGGCTATTGAAAGCTACGATTGCTATCGGGTACGGAAGTAATACGTGAGATATAGTTACTAGACTTATCCAAGTGGGAGACTGTTGGATTAATGTCTAAGTCAGTAACCATATTTGGTATATACTTGACCCGAGTGTGCATGGTCCTTTTGGGTTGCCTTCACCAAAGCAACTTGACAAGGTAATTTGATATGAGAGAGGAGATATTATGATTTATTAATATATTATAAGAATAATATATTAAAGGAGAAATCATATTTATTTAATTAGTATTAGTCATAAATTAATTAGGAATTAATTTGGTGACTAAAAGAGATTAATTAAATAAAGGGGTATAAACTGTCAAATGTGTGATAGTTGAGTTTTGGGCTAGGAAACCTAATGGACTAAGGGGGAACGAAATTATGATGAAGGATCATCATATTTTCGTCCAAGGCCTCATTCCATAAGGTTCCTTGGGCTGCTTGGTGGCTAAGCTGTCCATTAGGGTTTAGACTAAAACCCTAGCACCCTATAGTATAAATACATGCCCTATGCTTCAATTTGAGGCCACTTGATTCCAAGGGAACCCTAGGGCCGAAATTAGCATCATTCCCTTCTCTCTCTTAGTTGCCTTCTTGCTTCAAGATGTTTGTGAGCCATTAGAGGTACTACAATTGTGGTGCTTGCTTTCAAGAGTTCAAGAGATCAAGGAAACTAGTTGTTATTGCTATATAACAACAAAGGTATGTCTACTACACTTCTATGTAATTTTCGAAAATTATAGAAGCATGCCAGGGTTTATTTTGTGTTCATAAAGTTGTATGTCTTATAGTGAAAACATAGATCCAACTAGGGTTGCATGCACACATAGGATTGTTTGTTTTAAACCTATCAGTTATGCTGTCAAAATTTTCTACTACATTGATGTAATGTAGACCTCCTATGAGTTTAAGTTTTCTTAAGCAGTATGTACTAAACTTATATCAATGAAATTAACTTGCATTTTATTGGATGTTTAGCATTGGATCTCATAACTTGATAACACAAACGATTTCCAAAGACAATAAAGTTGAGATACAATACCGATAATTTAGCTCAAATAACACCCGACTCGTCCTTACTATTGAAAACTCACAAACTTTTCGTCCTTAAAAATTTATGACAAAACCATGCCGCCAAGGAAAAGAACAAGACCTTCGAGCAGCGCAGCACCACCTCCTCCGCCACCACCTCCATAGTTTGATTTTGTGATGTTCTAGGCTGTTGTAACAACAGCCATGGAGGCAACAATGTCGCAAATACGTACCAACGGTGCCAACGGTTCTGGATCCGGGGCTACCCACTCTAATCCTGGAGACAGTACCGGGTGTACAAAAGAGTGTTCTTACAAAGACTTTACGAATGGCAAACGCGATTCTTTCAATGGAAGAGAGGGCGTCATCGCGCTAAGGCAATGTTTCGAGAGAACTGAAGCGGTCTTCGAAATCTGTGATTTTCCGGAAATGAGCAAAGTTAAGTATATGGCATTCACTTTCACTAGTAGAGCTCTCACTTAGTGGAATGGCAGAGTTAATTCACTTACTCCTGCAGTGGCTAACTCTATAAGCTGGGAGGACTTGAAAGCTTTGATGCTCAAGGAGTATTGCCCGAGGGGAAAAGTGCAAAAACTTGAAGAAGAACTCTAGAACCTCAAGATGTCGGGCACAGATCTTGAAACTTATAGTGCCCGATTCAATGACCTAGCACTCCTCTGTCCAGCAATGGTCACTCCAGAAGAGAAGAAGGTGGAATGATACCACTGGAGGCTATCATCCCAGATTCAAGATAGTGTGCTGGCCTCGAAACCCACTACTTTTGATAGTGCCAAGGAATTGGCACAACAACTTGTCGACCATAGGGCCAGCCACGGTACTGCTACTGCTACCCATGATCAAGCTAATGGGGGAGCAATAAAAGAAAATTCTGGAACAACAAAAAGAAGCAGTCGGTACCAGACGACGCCAAGAAGCAAAAAACTGTTACCATCCATGCTGCCACTACTCCATCCACTCCGGCACCATGGAGGCAATACGCTGGAACTCTTCCCAAGTGCAACAACTGCAACTTCCACCACGTTGGTGCTTGTCGGGAAATTCACTACAATAATTGCAACAAGAAGGGGCACACTGCTCGATTCTATAAAGTGCCAGCCCAATCCATCACTCAAGCCGACCCGGTCGCCAACACCGGAGCAAGCCAAACCTGTTACGGCTATGGTGAGACGGGGCACTTCAAAAGAAACTGCCCAAAAGCACGGAACTCCAATGTTGGGGGGTGCAGGAAGAGTCCTAGCTTTATGGCACAGAGAAGCAGTCAAGGACCCCACGGTGGTTACCGGTATGTTCCTCCTTAATAACTCTTATGCATGCATACTTTTCGATAGTGAGGCAGAAAGGAGTTTTGTGATCCACCAATTCAAACATTTACTTAAACAAAATCCCTAGTCATTAAAAGATTCATACGTCATAGGAATGGCAAACGGAAAGGTTGAGCACACTAATGATATTTACACAGGGTGTACCGTTACTCTAGACAACCATACGTTCAAAATCGATCTAATGTCGGTCACAATAAAAATTTTCGACATCATCGTTGGTAAGGATTGGTTAAGTCCTAATTGTGCCAACATTTTATGTTATGAAAGGGTCGTCTGCCTTAATCTGCCAAATGGCGAAACTCTTCTTATCTATGTCAATAAACCCAGTACAAATCTACAAATCATTTATTGTGTCAAGGCTCAAAAGTACCTCTGAAAGGAATACCACGCCTTCTTAGCCCACGTGGTAGATAAAAAGCAAGAAACGAAGGACATCAAAGATGTCCTAGAGGTTTGTAGCTTTCCTGACGTGTTCCCAGAAGACCTTCCAGGCGTACCACTTGCACGACAAGTCGAATTCTGAATCGATTTGGTCCCAGGAGCTACTGTCATAGCTAAAGCTCCATATTGTTTCACACCGGCGGAAATGCAAGAACTGTCCAGTCAACTGAATGAGCTACTGAGCAAAGGATTTATCAGACCAAGCTTTTCACCTTGGGGAGAACAAGTCCTATTTGTGAAGAAGAAGGATGGGTCCTTTCGCATGTGCATAGACTATCGGGAGTTAAACAAACTTACCATCAAGAATCGATATCCCCTACCCCGAATCGACGACCTCTTCGACCAACTACAAGGAGCTAGTTACTTTTCAAAAATTGACTTGAGGTCGGGTTACCATCAACTGCGAGTTCAAGAGGATGATATTCCCAATACAGCTTTCAGAACGCGCTACGGCCATTACAAATTTGTGGTGATGCCCTTTCGTCTAACAAACGCACCCGCGGTATTCATGGATCTGATGACCCAAGTGTGTCGACCCTTCTTAGACAAATTCGTAATCGTATTCATCGACGATATCTTGGTCTATTCACGAAGCGAAGAAGAACACAACCAGCATCTGTGCCTAGTATTGGAGACTCTAAGAACTAAGAAGCTTTATTCTAAACTTTCAAAGTGTGAATTTTGGCTTCGAGAAGTGGGATTTCTTGGACATGTGGATCCCTCAAAAATCAAAGCGATCAAAAACTGGGCTACACCGACAACACCAACGGAAATCCAACAATTCTTAGGGCTTGCTGGATACTACCAAAGATTCATCCAAAACATCTCCAAGATCGCTAAACCACTCACCACCTTGACTAAAAAAGGTGTGATGTTTAAATGGGATGATAAGCAAGAAATTGCATTCCAAACGTTGAAACGAGCCCTGTGCAGCGCACCGATCTTGTCCCTCCCAAAAGGTACTGAAGATTTTGTAGTCTACTGTGACACATTAAACCAAGGGCTTGGGTGTGTATCAATGCAGTGAGGAAAGGTCATTGCTTACGCATCGAGGCAATTGAAAACGCACGATCTCAACTACGCCACGCATGATCTCGAATTGGTTGTAGTAGTATTCGCCCTAAAGATCTGGAGGCACTACGTTTACAGTGCAAAGTATACTGTCTTTACCGATCACAAGAGCATTCACCACATTCTCAATCAAAAGGAGCTCAACATGCGGCAGAGAAGATGGGTTAAACTGCTGAACGAATACGAGTGCGAGATTCTCTATCATCCGGGCAAGGCCAATGTGGTGGCCGATGCCCTACGCAGGAAGGAATTTTCTTGTTGATGAGTAAAGTCATTAACGATGACAATCCATTCACAACTGTCCACACAAATCAAGGAGGCTCAGCTGGAGGCCTTGAAACCGGAAAATTTGATGGGTGAGGCATTAAGAGGAATGGATAAATATCTAGAAGTCAAAGATGATGGAGCTCGTTACATCATGAACCGAATCTGGACACCGAAGTTCGGTGGTCTCCGAGACATCATCATGAACGAAGCACACAAGACTAGATACTTCATCCACCCAGGTTCAGATAAAATGTACCTGGATCTCAAGAAGATATACTGGTGGCCGAACATGAAAGCAGAGATTGCTACATACATGGGCAAGTGTTTGACTTGTGCCAAGGTCAAGGTAGAATATCAGAAACTCTCAGGACTACTACAACAGCCTGATATACCTGAGTGGAATTGGGAACAGATAACCATAGACTTCATAACCAAGCTACCTAAGACCATGGGTGGACTAGATACCTTTTGGGTAATCGTCGACATATTGACCAAGTCAGCACACTTCCTACCAATAAAGAGACCGACAAGATGGAGAAACTGACAAAGCTGTACATCAAGGAAATCATGAGATTGCATGGGGTACCAAGGTCCATTATCTCAGATAGGGATAGTAGATTCACTTCACAGTTCTGGAAGTCTTTACAAAAATCTCTGGGAACTAGGTTGGACATGAGTACAACTTATCATCCACAAACCGACGAGAAAAGTGAGAGGACCATTCAAACGCTAGAAGACATGCTTAGGGAATGTGTGATAGACTTTGGTAAAGCTTGGGATACCCATTTTCCACTGGTCGAATTCTCGTACAACAACAGTTATCACACTAGCATCAAGGTTGCACCGTTTGAAGTCCTTTATGGCCGCAAGTGCAGGTCACCACTGTGCTGGGATGAAGTGGGCGACACACAACTTGTTAAGGGACAAGTCCCTAATAGCACCCTCACTGGTCCGGAGATAATAAGAGAAAATACAGAGAAGATTGTCCAAATCCGAGCACGATTAAAGGCTTCTAGAGACAGCCAGATAAGTTGCACAAATAACACACGAAAGCCTTTAGAATTCCAAGTTGGAGATCGTGTGTTATTAAAGGTCTCACCCCTGGAAGGGTTTAATACATTTCGGTAAATGAGGAAAGTTGAACCCTAGATAAATCGGGCCATTCGAGATCCTCTCTAGGATTGGCCTGGTAGCTTACAAGCTCCGCCTACCACAGGAACTTAATAATGTACATCTTACCTTCCGCATATCGAACATAAAGAAATGTGTATATTACGAAACCCTCGTGATACCACTCGACGAAATTGAAATTAACGAGAGTCTGTACTTCATGGAAAAACTGGTAGAAATCATGGATCGAGAGATAAAAAGAACAAAGTAAAGTCGTATTCCCATTATGAAGGTCCGATAGAACGCTAAGCGAGGACCCGAATTCACATGGGAACGTGAGGATCAAATGACGCAAAAGTATCCGCATCTCTTCCTAAATTCTTGAAGTCCCAGTCAAAAAGCTAATTTTGGGACAAAATTCTTTCTAACGGGGGGATGATGTGACAATCATCAATTTCTAGTCGAGTCAAAGTCAAATAAAGTCAACAAGTCAAACTGGTCAACTCAACTAACCCTTGTATACTAGGGTTTACGTTATGTAATTATTGTTCAACTCGCTATTTTAATAAGAATTTATCACTTGGAAAGTTTGTATGTTTAGGATTCTTGAACCCTAATCGGGGTAAGTGATGTAGCAAAACGATAAAACACTATCGCATACCCTCCGGGGGTGTGTTAGATCCTTAAACATGGCTTAACGGGGTTTACAGACCTTGCGTTACAAAGCCAAACACTCAAGAAGGTCACAAAAGAAGTCTCTCCCAATCTCTTTCACTCTATCTCTCTCTATTAAAAATCTCTCCCAAGTCTTCCTCAAATCTTCCTTTAACTTTCTATAGTCATTCGGGTCATCCTGACCCTTAACTTAAACCAAACCTACGCAAAACGGGGGGTTTATGCGAAAATCAGCCTTATAGGGCCAAACCTTCTTAGGGCCAAAACCCTAAGAAGCGAAACCCATAAGGACCGAAACTCTTATGAGGAACCGAAGCCGAAGCAGGAGAACCGAAACTGCTGGGAACAGAAACTGCCCGCGAGCCGAACCCGAAGGTCCCTTTGGACCGAACCTAACTTTCGCCTTCGCTTCCTTCCCGGTCTCGCCTTCGCTCCTTTTCCTCTCTCCTGCGAACCTCCTCTCGGCTCTCACCCCAACCGAACCTATCTTCGGTTCCCACCCTATAAGACCAAACCTTCAGCCCTGAATCCAAATTTCCGAAAATTCGCATCTTTTTCCGGGTTTTCGACCACGACTTCGTTTTAGGCCCGTTTTTCATGATTTTAACGTGGGATTTTCACCTAAACTTATATTTTATCATATGAGACCCCATATTTCATAATCTAATCACATTTTGAGGGTAATCATTATCTAAGATTAAAATATAATGGGTAAGTTATTTAGGTGGAGTGTTGACTTATCCTTTGGGCAAGGACACAAGTTACCTCCCATACCCACTCCATGACCATCCCCAGTCACTATTCCACCATGCCTTGTCCTTCCATCATCTTTTTCCCACCATTTTTCAAGCCATTCTATTGAAAAAAAGCTTGAAATCCTTATCTCTCCTCCCATTTCACTCACCCTCCACCAAGAAGTAAAAACTCATTCTCTCTCTCACTATCCCTCTCTAATCTCGAGATTCAAGGGACAATTTCCAAGTTCTTCATCTACTTTTGGTAAGTAATATTATCCTTTATATGGTTATTCCAGATCTTTCTACTCAAATAATAGGTTTCTTACACAAACATCATGATATTTGTGTTAGATCTTCGAATCTTCAAGCAATCTTCTAAGTGTTCTTGAGTTGAACACTTCTTTTCTTCAACATCCATCCACTGAAATCACACAAGGTGAGTACTATATTTTCATGTTTTTTTAAGTTTTATGGGGGTGAATACAAGTTAAAACACCAAGAACATAACTAAACACAAACATCAGCTTTCAACAGAAAAGTTAATGTTCATTCACGCACTGTTTTGAACACCTTAAACTTTTTAGGATTCAAAACTGTATTAGATGCAAGTAGCTCAGGCTTATACCTTTAAAATGACAAATTGAACATGTCCATACGATTCTTATACAAGTTATGGCGATTTTTACAAAACTGTCTATCACTGTAGCTACAAATTCGAACCAGTCTGTGAATATGGGCATTTTTACACAAGTTAGAGACCTCTAAGAATCATAAAAAAATTTGTGAACAAACTAGACACATTTTCTAAATTCTCAGAGTTTACAGATCTAGTTTTCGATGTCATATGAATTTTTTGTGATTTTTCTAATTCAATGCAGAAATAGTAAAAACGAAATTTACAGCTTACAGCTTTAATAGCACTTTGTAACATGTTGAGCATAGTGTTAAATCTTGATAAATTCATATTTCGCATGTGTTTTCTGTTGAGTTATAAATATGTAACAGAAAAGTGTTCACTAAATTGTAAGATTTCGTTATCAATACTACTAATGTATGTTAAGGCATAGTAAATAAAGTTATGTATCGCTGCACATTCCACTTACATAGAAAAGGTTACTACACATTACAAATATTTTGATAAACTATAATAGGTATAGTTTATGTTTCCTATACATTACGAAAGGGTTATTTTTCACTAAAAAGGGGTTTCAGTTTCACATTACGTAAATCTGTTAATGAATAAATTTGTGAGACATCCGCTCCGCGTTACTTCCAAAGTAACGAAATCAAAAGTCCTGTAAATTGTAACCAGATTCTGTGGTAGGGAGAACGTAATAGTTGTGTGTACATCTATTTTAGGTCTGACAAACCCACACCTGAGCTGCATGCAACAGCTAGACCGGCAGGTCTGGGGTGACAAGTTTCATTTAACTTGCGACGTCTGAAGAACGTCGTATTACGAGGCTGTCTGAGTCATAGTATGGTTATAATAACTCACATGGAGTATTAACAAAACATAAGATTTACGGGTTTTACTTCTAAATTTAATGAATTTATGTCGATTTAAACTTGCATAAATTTATTTAAGTATGGTAAAATACTTATACATTTCGGTCTAGACTTTTAAGACTATAATGCATTACATAAGGAAAATATTGGATTTTTCTCGAACAAATATCACTTTTACAAGAAAAGGATTTTAGCATCACTTTCAAAAGCTTATGAACTCACCAACTTACTTGTTGACACTTTTTCAAAATTACTTGTATTTTCAGGGAATCAATAAACAGGTAATCGGCCGCTTTTGAGGATAGAGCGCTAAGGCGTCAAACATTTCATTTTTGTCAACATAATGTAATTGATTCAGTAACATGTAAACATATACTATGATGTAACTTTTTCAATTATATTTATGTTGATTGTCTATACTTTGAGCACTATTATATTTGTTGTTATGATACTATACATGAAGTCCTCCACCCCCGGATGTTTCCGCCATCCTTGGTTTGGGGGTGTGACAATGAAACTTAGGGATTAAGATTTTCCTCTACATGTTTTAGTAACCTATAAAACCCATCAAAACCTTACCTATTTCTTTCTATTTCATCTTTAGCAAAATCACATATTTGCACTTAAAACCCATAATGTTTCAAGTATATACCAACTTGAGCCGAGGTTTTACAAAGTCTAATTTTATGATTATATATCATTATCACGATATATGAGATTTCTTTTATACTTCTGTAGCATATTCACACAAACACAGTTAAAGTCCTTGAGGTTACAAGTAAAAACAACTTAAACAAAGATTTTACAAATTTTCTATTTATGATTGTAGTTATTGTCAACATGATTGTGTTGAAACACCTTAAACATTACCCTATTTCTAGCAACAAAAGCGAATTATCTTACCGTTGAAGGCATGATGTGCTGGTAGATTTTTATTAGACCCTTGAAAACATAATAATGGGTATGGGATTTCAAATAGTTATATTAAATTGAAATTGAATTTCTGTAACCTATAAATCCCTAATTATTACCCTAATTCCAATTTTTATTCTCCCAAATTATTCAATCGATTTTACTAGTGAACCAGTTGCATTCTTAAGTTTTCTCATAACTTCTTACGGAAAATCCACAACATCTACGTCTTCTGAACATGTTGGTACATTGATGAGTCTGCTTCATTAGTTAATTTGATTGTGAAACCTAATTAGATTTTTGATCAGTTATATAGTGTCTACTATTATTCATTTGTGATGTCATGTAAAAGCCTTAGGGTCATGACGTGTGGTGAGGAGATTTTTAGAACATTGATATACCTCTATGTCACAAGACCATGTTAAGTTGATGAATTAAGTTAATGACCTTTAAATCATTATAATTTGTATTTTGAAAATCTACCATATCTATTCATGATAATTTAAATCTATCATATTAACTTATCAAGTCATTATACTTTCAAAATCTAAGGTACTTTTTATATATACATTGAAACTTTAAACTCATTTGAATTTGACTACCAATTACAACATCATATTTTCAGTTTTGTTGCCATTATGGCATTATACTTAGTGTTATTACTTATTACAATTTAGTTTGTATCAAGCTTTGTTATAATAATAAATTTACTCACTATTTGTTATTGTCATTTAACCAAACATCACAAGCAAAAGTTCATCCAATTTTAAACATAAAATGCAATACTTTTGGAAATTATAGCTTTACAAAACATGGTTTGCTAATCTTTAGTTTTTATTAGGACATTACACACTAATATATGGCATTGTACTTTTTCTTACAAATTGTAATTTTCATTTGATAAGTTTGCTTATCTTTTATAATCGCATTGTAGGCTTTATTATTGCATATTATTTTGGTTGCAAATTTAAAAGCTATTAATTTTCATGTTCTTTATATATTTGGTACTGAATTTGAAACATGTATGAAAGGAAATTAAGTAAAAGAAAAAAGATTATGCCCATTATTTTAGTAGAAATAGAAACAAACCTATGATAAAATGCTCACAAATGAAGAAAATGGAAACTTTGTGAGGGATTAACGCAAAAAATAAAAGAATTTGCCATTGCCATTAAGATGAACTAAGTTGTTGCCATATTGTTTTGTAAGCAATGTTCTTTTACCATATTTGATGATAAATTTTTGGTTTCTCTTTCGCTAAAACTAAAAGTTCCAATGGGGATTACTTATCCTAGGGATAATTCCATTACTGATCTTTTGCTAAATATCACCAGCAATAGTTCTAATGTCGTACACACTTGAAAAGAGAAATATATTTATTGACAGTAAATAGTAGAAATATTATTGAAATCAATTGATTCTTCACTCGCATACAAAATCCAAAAAACACTCAAATGTAAATTATTATTGAAAACTACAAACAATAGCACATACTTTATAGTAGATGACACTCAAACCAATTCTCCATCATGATTAAGAAAATGTTGTCTAAATATGTTTGGAAATGAATGGCGGACATACCATTTTCAAATGATCTAGCTCATTTTCATACCCATCCAAATCAAGTTGGCCTTCATTAAGAATTTCATTTGCTTTTTCTATGGCGATTTCCATTATTTCCAATTCTTTCTTATGAAGCATCTTAGTATAGTTTTCTATTCTCTTGATTTTTCTTTTGACATCATAAATGTAGGCCTCCAATGCATTACGTATATTAGCCTTCTTCTTGTACTCCTCGTCTTGTAATTTGTATTTAATAGCATCATCAAGCATTTTTTTGATATCTTCTGTCGTAAGCCTCTGCTTGTCATTGGTGATTATAAGCTCTCTTTTTCGGCCAGTTGATAATTCTACTCCTGAGCAATTCAAAATACCGTTAGCATCAACGGCAAAGACCACTCTTACCTTTGACTCACCCTTTGGCGCAGGTGGAACTTCAACTTGGAATTTTCCTAGCCAATTATTCTCTTGAGCCCTACTTCTCTCACCCTGATAGACATTGCAATCTATAATCTTTTGGTCGTCCATAACAGTCTCATAAGTTTCTTCATTCCTGACTGGTATTGGGGAATTTCTTTTAATTAAAATAGATAATGAGCCATCATACAGATCTGTACCAAGTGAAAGAGGCACAACATCTCTTAACACTAAGTTCTTATCATTTCCCCTAAAACAAACAGTTAATTTTCCAGCAAGAGCTGTTGCACCATGTGCAACTGCCTCATCAACATGAATTTTCTTAGAAAGCTCTTTTCCTTGGAAGAAGTCTTTCAACAATTGTTGTACCTTGGGTATCCTGGTTGACCCACCAACTAATACTACATCATCTATGTCGTTTTTTTTCATTTCTGCATCACACAAACACTTCTCCACCATCTCTATACACTTACTAAAGAAGTCTTCATTAAGCATTTCAAACTTTGCACGAGATATTCTCATAGAAAAATCAATACCATCATGCAAGTTGTCGATATCGATAGTAGTATCAATAATTGAAGAGAGAACTCTTTTTGCTTTTTCACAAGCTACCCTCAATTGAGATAGTGCTTTTTTATTCTCACTCATGTCTCTCCTATGCTTTCTCTTAAATTGTTCCACAAAATAGTCAACCATTGTGTTATCAAAGTCCTGACCACCTAAGTGAGTGTCACCAGCAACAGCCTTAACTGTTATCGTACCCTTATTATCAATGGTGACAAGAGAGACATCGAAGGTACCACCACCCAAATCAAAGACGAGCACATTTATTTGACGAGCTATGTCATTTCTCATATCTAATCCATATGCGATTGCTGCTGCGGTTGGCTCATTGATTATCTGTAGAACATTAAGTCCAGCAACATGACCAGCGTCCTTTGTTGCTTGGCGTTGGGAATCATCAAAATAAGCTGGTACCGTAATGACTGCATCATGTACAGTTTTACCAAGGAACTTCTCTGCAGCTTCTTTCAATTTAATAAGAATCATGGATGAAATCTCCTCTGCAGAAAACTCCTTCACTTCACCATTGAATGAAACTACGATCTTCGGAATGTCACGAGTACCATTTATGACCTTGAAAGGCCATAACTTGATGTCCTCCTGAAGTTTGGTATCACTAAATCTCCTTCCTATCATTCTTTTTGCATCTGAAAATCCACCAAATTTATATTAATTAATGACTGATAACAATTTTTTGAATTCCAAGAGCTTAAAACAAAGGAGCAAATTAATTAAATACAAACCATAAATGGTGTTGGTGGGGTTCATAGCAATCTGGTTCTTTGCACCTTCACCTATTAGACGACCGAAATCCGTGAAAGCAACACAAGATGGCGTAGTCCTATTTCCTTGATCATTGGATATGATCTCAACTTGGTCATTCTTCCATACACCCACACAAGAATATGTTGTTCCAAGGTCAATACCAATAGCCACACCAACCTTTTTATCCATGATTGCTTCAGATAAAACCTGCATTTGAAACATAATGACTATTCATTTTGATGATTATGCTCAGTTAACTTTTCAAAACTATATGCATTTGTGCATAATAACTACCATTGAGAATAGTAAACAAAGAATATTTTCACAAAATATATTGATGGTTCTTAGATTTTTTATTTTTTATTTGTAGAAGTTATTTAAGTTACATTCTCAAATAAATGTAATTTAATTTAACAATATACATGCAACGTTTTATTAATCAATTTTTTTTTTAGTTTAAAATTTATGATAGCCCTCAAACTTTTGTATGAGAAAAACCCACAAATTACACACCGAATTTGACTTTTACTAGTGTCAACCAAAATTAATGTGTAAAAATAATGATGCGTTGTTGAAGTTCGATATCATCATCTTCGCTTCAATTATTCATGCACAAGGCTTGAATTCTTCAAGCATTTAAAAAAAAAAAAAAAAAAAAAAAAATTTGAATTCATCAAGAATTCTTCCGTTGTGCAAAAATATTGTGGTGTTAAAATCTTAAAATTGATTTTAACCTTTGAGTCCTTCACTAATGATTGATTTTTTTCAATACTCCTTTAATTCTTGAAGAATATATGAATTCTTCACGCTTGAATATGGATTTTTAGTCAAACACTCTTCATGAATGTCGAATTCTTCGAGCGTTGTAAATTGTATTTATTTGCATTTATAATACAAATTGTAATTGATGTACCTTCTTAAATAATACGATTAGTTTACATTCTAAAGTTTATTTTCATAGAATTTACTTTTCAAAGAATGTTAATCTTGAATATTTTGATTGCAACAGGATTAAAATATAGTAGAAGTGATTTGTCCATGTCTACTTGTCAACTAATGTGATTCACAAATCCATGTGATAATTTTAGGTTTTTTTAGAATATGTTCTACTTTTCCTCCAACTTTAAGTTCATGTAATAAAGGCCACTAAATTCTAAAAGAATGTTATACTAATTTACTATGAATTATATCCTTAAACCCTTAAAACTCATATAGAATGTTGTATATCCTTAAATACTTATTTTCTACGATTATATAAGAAAAAATGAAATACAATTCCAAAGTATTATTCTCATGGTTATAATCCTAAAATTCAATATATATTTACTAACCATGCTTTCGAATTTTCCTTATAATGAATTAAGTGTACATATAAGTATTATTTTATAATCTAAAAGACATGAAGTGATTATACATTCAATAATATTTTTGTAGTTAATATTTAATCATAACTCCCCCCTCCCCCCCCCCCCCCCCCCCCTCTCTCTCTCTCTCTATATATATATATATATATATATATATATATATATATATAGTTTAAATGTTTTTTACTATATATTTACGATTGATCATAGATAAATAATATTAATTATTAAAATAAACTAATTAATATGTATTAAATGTTGAAGATGTAATTAATATTCATTATGTCTTCAACATTTAATATGTATTATTTACTTTTTTAAAATAACTAAAATGATTGGCCCACAATCAATCATATAATCACATAATACATATTTAGATCACAATAATATACCCCTTTATATATATATATATATATATATATATATATATATATATATATATATATATATATATATATATATATATATATATAACATCTTCAAGTGTTCATTTTAAAAAATATTGAAAAAAATCATATTATTTTAATTCTTCTCGTTACTTTCTACTTCATTTTTTTTCTCAAAAATATAAAAAAAAAATAACAAAACTAACAATATCACAGTTTATATGTGTAATACAATATTATTTAAAAAAATATATTATTCATATTCTTCTCCGAAAATATAATTCTAACACGAATGCAATATTCTACTAGAATATTTGCATGTCATATTTTTATGGAAATAAAAAAAATTCTGAAAATTTTAAATACTTTTTTAAAATTTTTATTTTTAATTTTTTGGCATCTGAAATATATAAGAAATGTATCTATTATTTCTGAATGACTTTTGTTCTCACATAAACTCTACCTTTATATATATATATATATATATATATATATATATATATATATATATATATATATATATATATATATATATATATATATATATATATATATATATATATATATAGAGAGAGAGAGAGAGAGAGAGAGAGAGAGAGAGAGAGAGAGAGAGAGAGAGAGAGAGCATAAAACTATACTACTATTCAAGTTGAAGACTAACCGATTATTATGTGAGCTCTTATTCGAGTGTTTCTTCTATTTTCCTGCATATTGATGACAAATCCGAGCATGTATGAGGTTAATTCACAAAATCAAAATTCATCTACGATACATACAAATAAAGCATGTAAATGATTCAATTGATACATATATAATATCATATCAGGCAAATAAACTCTAGAAATTTTATTAAGCTAATTAACGTCGAAGTATTAATGATGTATTTGAGACATGCAGACAAAGTCGAATATAATTGATATATAAGAAATGCTAAATTTTCTTTACTAGTTAATACCACAAAATAAAACCATCATGAAAGAATATCAATAGAATATCAATAAGAGAAGAGTATAATCTTTACCTTTTATGTATGAATGTATGCATCTACTCCTCCCCATCCCCTCATCTATATATATACACATAAAATTACAAATTATTTTATTACCCTATTGGATTACTCCAAAATTTTGAAGATTTGAAGTCGTCTTATAATATTTGAGAGCATTAAAATACTTGGTGGAAAATACCATCCATGGTTTGTTATACCCACTTGATAAGACTAGAACATGCGACTGAGTCTAATATAATTGATATAACATAACAAATGATACCAATTACAAAATTAATGTATATAATTTATTTAATATAACAAATGTATCTATATATAAATACTGCATACCCGCTACAAAATAAATTTATTCTAATACGCACTTGATTGATCATATATTTTTCTTTTCGAAAGAAGAATATCTCAGGTTGCACGATTATTGTTACAAAACTCTTGGATGATTGATTTATTGGTGGAGATTAATTAATTTTATAACGAGTCATTTGTGGGTCTAACTTAATCAAGTTTAAAAGCCATAGTCTTTTTTTATTGTGTAAGCAATAAAACTTAGTTATTTAATTTTTGTAACCGACAAAAAATATATTAAATAAAACTTAAATTTGCAAGTGGCAAGGTGAAGAAACAAAAGTAGGGGGTGTTATTTGGTGTGGTCTTCGGCTTTCGGTTAAATCCGTTTCATTTTATCAGTTTTTTTAAAATTTCAAATCTAACCATTACAAAACCAGGTAACGTTCGGTTGAATCGATTTCGTTTTATTTGGTTCGGTTAACCATTTAAACCGAATAAAATTTGGTACGTAAAAAAATATTAAACCGAAAGAAATACAACTTACTAAACTATTACCAAATAAATGAAGTACCAAATAAATGAAGTACACTAATATATAAGATATTGTTCTCTCGAATAGCAAATATAGAATCATAAGTTGTAGAGATAGATTCATAAAATTTTAATTGGGATTTGGTTAATTTTTTTTTTACTTTTTAATAAAAAATATAAAACAACTATAAGTTTATAATGGTTAACTGAGTTATAAATTAGTAACTAATCAATTAATTTAATATAAAATGTTGATATATATATATATATATATATATATATATATATATATATATATATATATATATATATATATATATATATATATATATATATATATATATATATATATATATATATATATATATAGAGAGAGAGAGAGAGAGAGGTTCAAACTGGATTGACATTTATTGTGCGTACGTGTAGACACTGCTATTCTGTGAGAATGTCAAAGAAAATATGTGTTTTGATAATGTAAATACGTTCAACATTACATAACTATTATCATTAACACATATTGTCACTAATTAAATCGTTTATAAGTTTATTAAAGAATTTTTATTATTATTCTCATTCTGTCAGAATGATGTCACAATGTTTATTAATTAGTATTCTGTCAGAATGAAAATGAGTGAAAACCGGTGTGTGAGAACACAAATAAATAAGAATTAGTGAGAATGCAAAAAAATAACGATATTTGTGTAAGGTTGAAAGTATTTGCATTACTAAACAACTTATTCTCTTACTAATTCTCATAGAATACCGCTGCCCACACGTTTGCACCATAATTGTCCATCCACATTATAACTTAGCCTTATATATATATATATATATATATATATATATATATATATATATATATATATATATATATATATATATATATATATTAAATCGTTCCTTCAGTTTTTTTTGGTTTAACCAAAGCAACGAAATTTTCACCAAAATCAAGCCAAATAGGTTATCCTTATTCGATTAATCAAACCAAATAAACCGAAAAAGAAATAACCCAAACCAAATAAACAAAACAACATTTGGTTTGATTTGGTTATTCAGTTTTGGTTTTTATCACACCCCTAAACAAAAGGGCATGATTATAAGAGATAATCATTCAATACAATGTCAAAGGTCTTAAATTTTTTTGGTAATATTTTAAATTATAGGAGTGACTTTTGGGTAGAAAAATAGAGAAAAATAAATTATTAATCTGGTAAATGTTTAATAAATTTACTGAAAATTATTTTAGAATTATTAAAAAAAATTAATTAATTAAAAAGCTTAAATATTAATTAAATCATAGAGATTTACTGGAATATTCCAGAAGCGTCTAGAAAGAAACCGTGAATGGTTTTGGCATATACCCTGGCAGGGATATATGGCATGTTGTAAATGATATAAGGATTATATTCAAGAATTTGAAATGCTTTAGGATTTATCTGCTACCTACAAATAGACTGCTAAGGTTCAAACCATAACTATTGATTGCCTCTGTAAATCGTCTACTCATCCCACTCTATCCTAAAATTAGAAAATCATAACCTCTGTCATAAGATTAGTGATTTTCGATTATCTTCTGTAAGGGTTTTTCATTATTAGCATTTTTCAGTTTTTGGACAAACTACATTAAATTGATTGTCCTTCGGGTCCTTCCATTGCATGATGTAATAGTGACAAGGTCTCAACCAAGAGGGCAAGAGCTTAATGTTTAATCCATTCTTTTGTTTGATTTTAAAAGTAAGTTTCTATAACTGGTAAAATCCAGAACCTAGGTTATATATATATATATATATATATATATATATATATATATATATATATATATATATATATATATATATATATATATATATATATATATATATATATATATATATCCTGTTTTGTTTACGATGCCTTTATCGTGTGTATAGACACATATTAAACCCAATATTTTTATCAAATGCATTAGATTTATGTTATTTGCACTTCTTTGTAAAATCGAAAATCGCAAATCTAGACATGCGACAGATGCGCTGCGACCTCTACTGGATGCGGCTTTTTTGGCCAATTTTGCATATTTTGTATATTTTTTTTTTCAAAATTTGATCTTTAGAAATAACCCTCTTGATTAAATTATTACTTAAATATAAATTAGAATCTGAATAATTAAATGAATTAATTCTGAATCTGACTTAAAATATAATTTAAATTTGAATATTTTATTTAAATATTGTTTAATAAGAGAATTAAATTTGAATATTTAAAATATAAAAAATATAAATTGATAAGGTTTAAATTTATTATATGTTATAGTTGCTATATGTAAAATAATTATACATGTGTCCTCACATGTTGAATTAAGACATTATCATCGAACAAAGACTACGTTCACCTTCTCTAATATATAACGTTATAGAAGAGGTTTAAGGAGGTATCTATGATTCTTAATAACATATGTTTTAAAGCCCTTAGGCTTACCACCCTCCCCTTCTTTTATTCATTTTTTAGAATGGATTTATTGATAAGGTTTGATGGGATGACGTTCAACATTAAAAGTGTTGACTACAAGTAATAAAACAAAATTCTTGTTTTATAATTAAAACTTGAGTCGTGTGTTATCCATGAAAACACACATTTTAATTATATTGTGACAATGGAGCGTGTATGGTTAACCATTACATCATAGTGAGAATATTAGTTGAAATGATGTGCCTATCGTAAAGTTATTTTGTTGATGGAGCGTGTATAGTTAACCAACACGTCAATATGAGAATAATTTGTGTCGAGGGTCACATGGTTTTGTATGGTTGATTCATTATATATTTTATGGTCTGTGGTAACCCCATCATAGAATCGAGATAAGCACAATCTGAGATTAACATGACATTGAATCTCAATGAATCTTAAATGATCCTGGAGTTTCAATGAGTTTGAAATTGGTAAATTGCATTGCTAACTTAAATAACATTGTGGTGTATTTACGATATTCGTTTACACATCACAAAGCCAAATATGGATCCTGACATTAATAAGAATTCATTTAAGGTTAACAATTATTTTTAAGTGTAGACTCGAATATGGTGTGATATATCAATGCCTTAGGTGGTAGTCTTAGTAGCGAAGTGTTTTTCAATACCGAAGGTCTTCATGAATTCGATAGTGTACATATTTTATCAGGCACATATGTTGTTTCTCTATTAATGTCAAAGTCCTGATATACTTTTTGTATCCGTCAAGTACACTATAAATAAGTCATTTTTTACTTTTGCAACTAAGGAACTAAGCTTTCTCTCTCTAACAAATGTACTTGTACTTCTCCGATATGACATGAAACAATATCTTATTTACATTTGTTGTCCCTATTAACTCTGATTTTTTATACAACTGGTTAAACTTCCTTTCAATTGTTATCAAAGTAGGAATTTGTCAAACAGACTGAAGAATCTCATTTTTTTTATTATTTCATTTGATTGAGTCCTTTGTTTCGATTGCATTTTCCTGCAAGAGAAAATGTAATTCTTCGATTGATCTCTATGATCTAGTAATTCTACAATCGTTAACGAATCGTTTGTGTCCAATTTCATTCTCTTCAGTTTTATCTTCTTTTCAACTCATTTTAATGGCGAATTTCAACGTTAATACAATGATAAACTATGTTAATTTGCTTGGTTCTGTTGGATTAGATGTCTAAGCCCATAACTATTATTGGTATGTACTTGACCCGAGAGTAGCATGGTCCATTTGGGTTGCATATCATCAGGACAATTTGTTAGAATGGACTTTTGACAGAAGAGGTTATATATGATTTATTAATATGTTATAAGTGATATATATTAATATGAAATCATATGTTTTAATTAGTATTGATCAAGAATAAATTTGGAATTAATTTAGTGATCAAAGGAGACTAATCAAATCTATGGGGACTAATTATGGTAATTAGTTATATTTATATGTGTTGGGCTTATGATCCATGTTGGACCATGTTTATGTATGGATACATAAAGAGTTGGGTCACATGAACCATGGATCATAATACCCATGGGTATGGATTTAGGTTATACCCATGACCCTTGAAATCCAACATATAAATACATGCTCTTAACCTAAAAAATGCCTATATCTTGTTCTTGGAGTTCATGGGTGTTTTTGGGTGCATGGAATTCTCTCTCAAGTTCTACCCATGTCCATGATGTGTTATGACTTCATTTGAGGCTTCCACACTATTGGGGCTAAGCTCTTAAGGCCAAATACATCAAGACTTTAAGCCACATCAAATGTATATTACACTGATGTCACAACTGGAAATTTTGAGCCATGTAATCTATACATTCAAGTTAATGTGAATCAAAAACTTCAATCAAATACATCATACAAGTACTACAAACAGTCATCAAACAATTGGAAACCCTAAAAGTTCTTGTTTATGTACACCTTGGACTAGAACTTCCTTCTTGGATCCAAATAGACCAATAAGCTTCCAAATAGACTATCATGGGCTTAGAACCCTAATTGGGCTCTAATTGGACCCACACTAACTTATTTCAACATTTTGGGCCATGTTGGGCCTAGAAGGAAATGAATTAAAAGCCTTGATACATGAATAACCTAAACTAGTCCAATAAAAATGGAAAAAAATCATACCACACTCCCTTAGACTTAAAACACACCCTAATTAACACTAATATTGGGCTTGGGAGCAAAAAGCCCAAAAATTTCCTTTTCCTTCCATGTTTTCGGCCCACATCAAGCCCAAGAGGAGGGTTTGACTTTCCCATGCCACCTCATTATTGTCCATAGGATTTCCATGCAAGATATTCCCTTTTCCCATGCAAGTATCACTTCAAAATCACCTCACTCCTTCCTCTCTCTCACTCTCGGCCACAAGCACACACACACACACCACAAATCTCTCACAAATTCTCTCTAAATCACTCAAGAACATCTCTCCCTCTCCACTCAAAAATCTCGAGTTTTAGGAAGCATTCAAGAGGAAATCTCCACTAAATTCTTCATCTAAGGTAAGATTATGCATAGATCTATGATTTAAATTCTTTTTTTTATCAAAATCCTTTCCTAAACTATGCAAAAATCTTGATCTTGCACCCTAGAACCATCTCAAACTCGAGATCTACCAAGGAAAGGTGCTAAGGCCCAAAAATCATCAAGTTTTCTTCCATCTTCTCTCCAAAACCGAAACCACACCCAAGGTGAGCTTCATACCCCCTATTTTCTGTTTTTATGAGTTTTGTGGGGGGGGGGGGGGAATACAAGTGAAAGTGTAGATCTATATGTGTTTTGTATGCCTTGTATGATTTCCATGCTTATATGTATGCATTTGTGTGTTATAATGTTGGATCTAGCCATAAAACCCCTCAAAACCGAGATATATCTTGTGTTAAATGATTTTAGCTTCAAATATATTTCTAAATACAAAGTGTTTCAAGAAAAATGGCTAAGTGGTTTAGTAACAATTTTCTTTTGGTTAAAAACACAAATTTTGGGCCTAAAATGTGAAAAATACAAAATTAAGGGTCCAAATGGGCATATCACGAATTCTGATGGATGAAGTGTGCCAAAACAGTTTCCATAAATCAATTTCTGGAAATATACTCATTTAGGGGATTAAAAACATAAATTTCAAGCTTAATGGGCTAAAAATGACATTTTCGGCCCAATGAGGCCCATTATGCGAATTTTTCTGTTTTGGAGGGCCAAAACTGTGATTTTCTGTAAAACAGTGGACCATAAGGGATCCAAGTCCTTTTCAAAGGTTTAAAATGCTTTTTAAATTTAAAAAGGACCAAAGTTGCAAAAATTTTCCAATTTGGGCCAAAATTGTCAAAGTTGCGAAAAGAAGGGATTAAAACCGAGAAAACTGCATTTTCAGGGACTTAAACTGTTTCCTATGAAAAATGTGCTGAAAAATATTAATTTCAATAATTTTTGGTGTTAAAATGTCAAGAAAATTTGTTTAAGGACCAAACCGGGAAGTATTAAATAAAAGGGTTGAAAATGTAAATTTTACAAACAATGAAGGGCTAAAAACAGAAATATTTCAAGGCTAATTCAAGAGACACAATTTGATCAAATAATGGCACCGCGACTATCGACGAAATACAATACATTACAATACCAAAAGTCGTTGTTAAACGAATTGGCTCGGTCTCGAGCCAATAGAAATCTACAACTACTAACACTACGACACTACGATTCATACAAGTAACGTTTGGTAATACATATACATGCGAGTGTGCACAGACGTCTACGCACCATCTTTGGGCCCCAAAAGTGTAAAATCTTGTTCGTTGAGCCTAGCTAGCCCAATGACCTGATCTTAAGGCCCGAAGACATTTTTTTTTACGGAGTGTTGGGTTTTACCGATCCGACACAACGTAAATGGACTTTCAATGGCTTGTATACTACTGGTCCCCAAGGGTCCTTTGGTATTGCTAGTAAAGTCTACATTTCATGCGAGGCGGGTCGGGGACCCCTCGTACATTTTTATCCCCAACCGGTTAATGGAGTCACCGGGGTCTTCGTGACCTCTTTCTCTTCGGATGTGGGACTACACCTAGTCAGGGCGATTGGATAACATGATTAGTACGGACGACGCCTTCGGGATCGTTAGTATAGCTATAAACTGGGCGTTTGTGTAATGCGGGTTTGTAGTAAATAATCATGCTCGAGAACCTTCCAACGTCGCCTGGGACTGACACTATACGCTATGCAATGGTTTCAATGTAACTTCATGTAATTCAAGGAACTAGGAGAACATCGGGTTTTCCTAGGGTTTTCAATACATACAAATTTGAAATGCATACAACTTCAATGAATATTTTTTTTACAAGTATAGAAACAAACAAGCATACCTATGGATCTTCACAAACGTTTTCAAAAGCTTTTCTTTTCAGAAAATATCGGATTTTCTGGTGGTTTTTCAAACAATACAAACATTCGATTTCAAACACTACTTATGAACTCACCAACATTTCATATGTTGACGTTTTTCAAAATACTTGTATTCTCAGGGAACCAGTGAACCAAAGGAAATCATATTCAGTGACGGCTTGCAGTTTATTTATGTACGAACCGAACAATTAAATTTTTGGGAATGTAATGTTTAAACAATGTATGACATGTAAACGCTACTGGTTGTACTGTATTGATGAATGGTGACGAATGTTGTTATGTTTCATATATATTCAATGTTATGGTATACAATTGAGTCACGACAGCCCCCGGACGTTTCCGCCGTCTGGTTCGGGGGTGTGACAACTAACTAGTATCTTGTAAGGTATATTACAATTGCATGCTAGTTATAGGCTTAATACCTTGGAAACATCATTGCATTTATAATTAGTGAAAACATAGATCCAAGGTATTTAGGGTTGTATGTGCACCATAGGATGTTGTAGTATACTAAAACCCAACAGTGGTATCAGAGCCATGGATTGTTTTCTGTTATATTGATGCAAATGTTTGATTTTCAAAGTTGAAAAAAAAAAGAAAATAAAAACATGAAGTTTGTCAAATTTTAAGATAATTACTTGTTTTTGTGAAAAACTATATATTTGTAAAAGTTTAATCATTTGCTGTATGAGTTGAATTAGGTCAAATTTAGTAAAAGATAAAATGATGTGATTATTTTATTAGTTTTAAAAGTTTGATCTTTAAGTGTTTTTTTTAAACCTCCATAAGTTATGCATATGAAAGTTTTTAAAAAAAAATTTCAAAGTTTTTTATGGAGTTACAAAACTTGGTGTTAATGTGTTAAAGAATTTCATAACTTGTTCTTAAGTTATGGAACATGAAAAGTTTCATCATAAAACAAACATTTAACTCCATAAGTTATGGAATCCAAAAGTTTCCAAGAGTTACAAAACTTGCCCTCCAGTTTTGGAATTTGAAAAAAAAAATTTTATGAAAAAAAAATTGAATTCTAAAACTCTTGGTTTCATAACTTCAACAATTAATTAAATGGTTTTAATTTTAAATTTAATAATTGGAATTATGATGTTTTGTTGAATAGTTCAAATTAACTCATATGGAGTTTATTAATAGTTAATTAAAGCCTTTAATTAAAAGAGTATTATTAAATCCATAAATATATGGTTTGAGTTGAATTAAATTAAAAGTCTAGTTTAATTAATAGATTAAACCACAAAGTATTTTAAATGTCTAGAATACACCCCTATACTATTATAATATTAAAAATTTAATATATTATATGTATAATTAAAAAGTCGGTCGTACCGTTAGTAGGCCTCATTCACGAAGCTGGTCTTTAAGGGGGGTATAAGGTTACTAACCCATGAAATTTTCAATCTTAGTTACTTTAGGAAAATGTGAATTTGGTGCTAACCCATGAAATTGCACTTTGCACCTTGTTAAGTCGTTAGTAGAGCGTGTGTGGTTAATCGGCACACTAATCTAGGGCTGACAGTGCGTGGCAAAGGGTAGTTTGATGTTAATCATAGATCAATGGAGCATGTGTGCTTAACCCGCACATTGATTGGGTGGTTGTAACATTGGGTGTACCAAGCGAATTTACATGGTTATTCACTCCTGGTTTGTGATCCTCGGCATCCCAGTCACAAACTTGAAGGGCACAATCGAGATTTAAACATGTCATTGAAAAGTTCAATGAATCTCAAAGGATCTAGGAGTTTCAATTCACTTAAAACCTAAAATTATTTTTCGTTTTTCGTGGTGGAAATTGGTAAATCGTCATTTACCTACCTTCAAATATTTTGTAGCTTGGATTACGACATCCCTCCTCCAAGTTATAAAATATTGTGTTGGGTCTTAGCCTTAATATTTCATATTGGATGTTATATTAAGGACTTAAATCAACTAAACTTGAATTTCTCCCTCATAGATTTCTAGTTATGACAACTATGGTCTTCCTTATCCTTTTGGAAAAAGCTTTCCTAATGAAGATGATATCCCACATGGCAATCAAGGTGAAAGATTAATCCTTTTTTTGTGTATTAATGGGGCTGGAAATCATACTTCACTTCCTCTAACTCCTCCAATTATTCTCCCTAACCCACATGTTCTTGAAAGTTTCAAGGTCACTTAATCCCTATTGGCAAGTAATGTCTATATGTGCTCATATGTTAGAGATGAAGTCACATATTGACAAGCTAGGAGAATTGGGTGTTGAAGTCT
This sequence comes from Lactuca saligna, assembly GCF_052625555.1. Classification (NCBI taxonomy): domain Eukaryota; kingdom Viridiplantae; phylum Streptophyta; class Magnoliopsida; order Asterales; family Asteraceae; genus Lactuca; species Lactuca saligna. The sequence goes on along the minus strand of NC_136417.1, from coordinate 91,881,025 downwards.
CGGGGAAGCTGGCTGTTGACTTAGTTCTCCAGTCTCTCCCTGATGACAGTTCATGACATGAACCTTATCGATCTTACCAATTTTCTTGTTACTGCTGAATCAGCAATGATTTGGAGCCCTCATAAAGCAAATTTGGTTGGAAGATCTACTTCCCAAACTTCCATGGACATTGACAATGGTAACATTAGAAGTCCAGAATATCTTTCTCTTCCCAATGGAAAGGGATTGGCCATGGTCAATCTGTTTCACCCAATGGTAAAGAGAAAGGCTCAATCTAAGATAGTATCGTCTACCATTCCCAAAGAGTCCATATGTTTATTTTGCCAAGAGAAGGGGCATTGGTTGCGAAGCTGCCCTATTTACCTGAAATTTCATAAGGTTGGTAAAGTCAAAATGCTTGACTCTACTTCTGGCAAAGTCCACTATCTAACTCTATTAAGTTCCTATTTGTAGATTCTCAATACATGATGTAATGTAATTACATTTTGATCTTTTGAAGAATCAAAGAAGAGAAAGGAAGATTAATGGAAGAGTAAGCTAATTCTGATCGTGAAGAGATGGATTTCGATCGCATGATCTGAAGATCAGAATTTTGAGCTGCTACTTAAGAGTTATGAAATATTGCTTAGGAATACATAACAATATGTTTTTCATATGCATTTGCATTGTAAGGATAAGTTTTTTTTCCGCAAGTTCTAAAATAAAAGAAAAGGTTTGGTTTGGTTTTATTTATTGTAAATATCCTTACAATGACATTTGTGAAAAATTGTTGTTTATATGATTTATTTGATAGCAATGTTGGAAAATGGATTTGATTTTTTGATAGTGGCCGTGTCATAATTTACCAAATAAGTAAAGATTCTCATCACCCAAGTTGTAGTGGGATATATACTTGGAATCATGCAACTTGTATTGTATGATCAATGAGAATTCCATCTTTTGGAAATTAACACTAATTCCTTGTTCACATTTATATGTGAGTCAAGTGAAGGACTATGGGATCGGGTACACTAGGTTGTGCGATGATTAGGTCCACCACAAAGAACGATAACATTATTCATCATGATTTACTGAAGTTTAGTAAATATAGTTATACTTACAAGTTTAAGGATAATTCTGAAACATTAGAAAAGTTTCGATGTATGACATAATGAATAAGAAGAATCAAATTAGGCAGAAAGATAAAAGTTTCTTCAATCTGAAAAGATGGGAGAGTACTTGAGTATCTAGTTTTATGATTATCTTAGTGATTATGAAACCATATCATAACTGATCCTCTAAGGACATCTTAGTGCATTTGTGTGACTAAAAAGAGTAATCATGAATTGTTGAAATGGTTAAATCAAATGATGAATCAGACTTCGTTACAAAAATCGAGTCTTAGATTCATACTCCGAGATCGAGCCTCGAGTGATATAATCTTAAGAAAGGTTTATAACACTCCTCAAATGTAGAGTAAAATGTTTCTTACTTTTATATATTTGAAATTGGTAAGTTGTGAGGTTTTGGATAAAACAAAGACCAACTAAAACCAATTGAGTGAAGTGTTTATCATGATAAGAATCCGCACTAACTCTTGAATATTTGTTTTGTCAAGGAATGGTTCTTGACAAGAAAATATTATATGTCAAGAGGTCAGTGGGAGTCTTAAATGTCTTGAAAAAGTTTCAAAAACTAATCAAGAATAAAACATGTTTTTGATCACTAGCACACGACTTGAGGTTTGTAACCTATTGTGTTGACATATTCTTATTTTTGTGCCCATTCTTGTTATAGTTAACTATGCATCTGAGTTTTATGATTTCTTAACTGTTTGCATAACAACTTGGAAGACATGGTAGGCCCTTGTGCTACTGAGTGGAAAGAAATAAAGATTGAACAAGTTCAGTACATATGAGTTTGGATTTGTCACTAACCTTGTCTTGTGATTATGGTTCTGACAAATTCTCATGGAAAGGAACAAATACACCATAAAATCTAAGTTTCATAAGGTTTCTCTCCGATTCATGAAAACAATGGTGAGGAAACGCTTTCACTAAGTAGATTTTAAATAGTCAGCAATTATGATATTTTCATTTCTCGAATTCGATTATGATTACGACATTGCTTTTCATAATTCGAATTCTAAGCAATGGCAAAAGTCTAAACATTTGAGACTATGATTACGATATCCCTTTTCATAGTTCTAAAATTGTTTAGACATACATGTGAGCTATCTAAGGAAAGGTGTATGATTTTGGGAAGCTTAGATAAAGTCTTATCGAAGCATCTCGTATCAGAAATCTAAACTTTGGTAATGAAAGTCAATAAAGTATTGATTTCTAGAAGTCCAACTGATTTCTGGGTACATGTCAAAGCTAGTGGGAGCACAAGTGTTATGCTAATAAGGATATAATTATCATGTTAGTGGGATCATGATAATTATGTTAAGTATTGTAAGCTAGCAATGATAATTATAGAAAACAAAAGTTTCAATTTGCAAAGTTGCAGGGTTTGAAAAGTTGTTTTGCTATAATTAAGGGAGAGGAAATTATACTTCATCCCAATTCTAAAAGCTTAGATTGAGATTTTAATCAAATTTAGTCAAGTATATATATGAATGTTATGTTGGAATGGTTCAACATAAGGAAATTCTATATATGGGAACAATATTTGCGTTCAAAATTTTGATTATGATTACGGCATCCCTTTTCATAATTTTAATTATGAGAACATGGAAAATAGAAATACAAATATTATAGAAAAAGACTAGTCTATTATCGTGTCATTATTGGAGACATCATGAATCGTCTCCTATATGCTTTGGATATAGGGTCGATTACATGTGCTATAATATTCATCCGTTCTAATTTTTGCAAATGCCTAGGGCATTAAGATGGAAAATGTCTAGAACTAGATATGGCTAGAATGATTAAGAAATTGTCGAGGACAATCTGAGGTTTACCAAAGATTGGTTAATCATGGATACTTGGAAGTATGGTGTAAATTTTTGGAAAGACCATATTGACACTTTCTGAAAAGAGGCAACTCTTGTTTAGAAGTGATAGTCAATGGGAATATGGAAATGCTTCCATAGGTGGAAGTTATTCATTAAATATGTGTAACATTACAAAACTTAATGCAAAAAGGATGTTCAAAGGAATGTACTTTGAATATGAGACTTCGTTTCCACAGAATTGCTCTCCATTGGAATACTTTGTAATGTATGTTGCCGAGACTTTGTGACTTTTGTGCATAGTCATTACAAGAGAATCATTGCATATAAGTTTAGAATCTAACAGATTTCGGTAAAATGGTATGAATTTCGTATTCTTACATTTATCATAAGGATTTCAAGTTGTGAAATGAGCATCATTGAAATGTTTTCAATTGATCTATCTCACAAAGAAAGGACAATAGATAAACATAGTGTGCGTGCTTGGAGCATGGCGTGACTATTGTTTTAGTTCAAGTATTAAGTTGATTATTCGAAACATTATACAATGAATAATGAGTAATCAATATGGTGATTAAATAAAAGGTGTTTTATTTACTCTCAAAATTATTGGGGCCATATAGGATTAGTATTATTCTTGTGTTTTACTTTGCAGGTTTTGACTTCCTGAATAACTAGGTTATTCAAACTGTCCACAGTCTATCATACTTTGGAAGTAGGTATTGAGGCAAGACTGTCATGAATGGGTCTGTAGTTTGTTTAGGTGGCTCTAGACATAGCTACAGTATTCATGAGTGCTCCTGGAATAAGATTTGTAACAACCCGTTATTTCAGATCATTGTAATGACTAAAAGTCAATTTTTGTAATCTCTTTGTGAAATAATAAAATAGTGTCAAAAATGAAATGTTCAAAAAGCTCAGTTTGAGAATACTATGTGGTAGATATCTTAACAAGGTTTCCAAAAATATAAAGAACACAAAAATCCAAGTTATAACAAAGAAGTTATGACCATTTGAAGATCTGTAACAATACCGGTAAAACACCGTTAAACCTAAAACGAGAAATTTCAATAAAGTACTTATTAGCCATAAGTATCTAAATAAAAGTCATAGATATCATTAAACCATGAACATACACAAAAAGAACACCAAAATCTGACTTCGTATGAGAAAGTTATGATTTTGGGAAGTTTCAGGATAGCAGTAGACAGCTAAAAACTTGAAATAGAGATCGAGCGGTTTTTAGCCAAAGCAACTTAAATGAAAGTTGAAGGTCTCGACAATAGCAATAGAAAGGTAAAAAGACAGACGAAAACGGACATCAGATGAAGAAGTTATGGATTTTTAACGGACTTTTCCAGTCCCGACCTATTAAAAATATATTATTAAAAATAAAGCAAAAACTAGCCGACGAAGTCTAAATGAAAGTTGTAGAGTACAGTCCATCGTAACCTAGAGGTACGCCCATCGTAACCTGGAGGTACGCCCCACGTACGTGAGGGTTCCAACCCATATAAAAGGGATGCGAGAGTTCTGGGTTTCTTTGCTTATTTTCTCTCCTTCTCTTGCCTTTTTACCTCGTTTTGCATGCACGAAATATCCCGAAGTCTTGGTTTTCATATCCAAGTCCCGAAGGAAGTTTTACACTCTCGAGATTTCCGAGAATCCTGAGAAATCAGTCTCTCCAGTCGAAGTTCTGCTCGGTTTTTGTCTCACATTCTTCAAATACAAGGTGAGTTCATACCCCCATTTCTACTCATTTAACAGATTTAAATGCTCTTGAACACTTTACGGGGGGTGGGGGTTGGGGGGGGGGGGATACAAGTAAACACACGGTCTATCCCGTGTGAAAAACATCAATCTTTTGTTATACATTTCATGTCGGTTTTATAACTATCATATGGATCTTGTTAACATACAAACATCTTACACCACTTTACCCTCTTGGGATGAAACATAAATTTAAATATTATAAGTTTTATTTATATGTTTGCATCATATCAAGGGTAACCCATTTTACTATAACATTCGTAAACATGCAAGAACATACAAGTCATTATCATGCCTTTGTTAATATCATTTAAAGGGATAATCAATTCAGAAACAACATTATTCACTGTAATACGCGACTTAATTGAGAATATGTGAGACATTCATCTTCATTATACCTATTAAGGTACCACTAGAAGTCCTGTTTTCTAACCAGAATCTCCCGTCCGAAGAACGTGACAACTGTGTATAGATCTATACGGGACTAATGATCCCGCGCCCTGACTACTAGCTACAGTCCCCGGGGTGACAAGTGTCATGTCATTTCGATGGCTGAAGAACGTCGCTACAAGCAAATTATGATAGTACAATTATGAAAACTCACGAGATAGACAATTATTATGGTATTATGTTTTCACGAGGAACATGAGTATTACAGTCACTTTTCATTTACAAATACAATCTTTTTATAGTGTTGTTTTATAATAAGACTATACATCATTCTTTTGAGCATGTCATAGTTGCTTATAGTTTACGGTCTTGGTCATTTGAGACTGCATTTCACTCTTAGGAAAATAAGGGATTTTTCTGTTTCGAATACATACAGTTTTTACAACGATCTTTCATACTCATTTCATACATCTAATAGAAAATAAGGGATTTTTTGGAAAACATGTACGAACTTTCGAATGGCACACATTTTATCAAAACACCAATTATGAACTCACCAATATTATTGTTAACACTTTTTCTTTGAAATAAATTTTATTTTCAGGAAACCGCTAAACCAGGTAGCAACTACTTTCGAAGGCTAATGCGCTGGCGTAGTAACATATTTTCGATCATCATATTGTATTTGATTTTTACAAACATGCAACAGATACAATCATGTAAAATTTTCAAATATATTTATATTGGTGGTGTGTACTTTCTTTACTATTCATTTGTTATGATACTTGACATGATGTTCTCCGCCCCTGAACGTTTCCGTCGTTCTGGTTTGGGGGTGGACAGATTGGTATCAGATATATGTTTATACTGAACTAAGTATTTCAAAACCTATTTTTGATATACAACTATGGACACAACTGGGCAAAAACACTCTGTTGAGAGTTGCATTTAAAAAAAAATGAAATGTTTTATTACATGCATTCATTTTATAACAAAATCCAGTATCATATAGAGAATAATATAGAAGTATTATGGATGAGTTGTGCACTATAGGTATGCCTTGGGACATGTAATCGGGACTAGGATGAATATAGCCTGATCAACATACATTTAGAATCAAACATACATTCAGAATAAGATAGGAGTATTTTATGCATACAATAGTTTAACTTTAATGTTCAACCTTATGTGCCTTAATTCTAGACAATTCTTATATTCCTATTCTCGTACAGACATAATGGCCAGATTCCATCCACCAGGGCACCCCTACTACCCCAACCAAGGCACCGGAGGATGGGTGGAAGATGACCTAGAACAAGATGAGGAACCCATGGAAGAGCAAGAAGAGGAAGGATCTGATGGGACAGACTCAGAACTAGAGGTAATCAACCTACCAGCCGTCTGACCTCATGTTGTTTGGAGAGAGTTTCAGGGACCAAATCCTATTTGGGGAAGCCACATTCACCATTGGAGTCAGCAACAAGGAATGCGTCCTCCCTACGGCATGTGCCGGGACTTCTACAACGTTAGCAATGGAAGTTCAGCTGACCGAGCACTCCCCATCATTGTAGGCAAGCTAGCTAACCAATCCTACTAAATCGGAGTCTTGGCGAACCGGATTTGTGAAGTCAACATAGAGGTGCAAGGTAATGCTACCGACATTCGTCGTATGGACAGATTGCAAGAAAATGCCCAACTCCACACCGACGCACTCCAGGACCAACTAAATACAACTCTTGCCGAGGTAAGAGAAATCAGGGAGCAACAAGCCACCTTTGAAAGGCGTCTAATGGGAACCAAGAAATTAGATGTGGAGTCTAGCTCCAAGCTCAACCCACATCGCAAGTAGTACTTGCCCGACTCCTAAAATTTTGTTATAGAATAGGATCTCGGCTAAAAGTCTTACTTTCTCTAACTTTTGTAATCGGAGACCTTTAGAAAGGTCAAAATTTTCTTGACTCCAAAATGTAACCAAATATATGTTTAATATTATGAAGTATCCCTTTGTGTGTTAATTTCTTGCATACTACTCGAATTCATAAGTTTATTTATAAACTCTTATTATGAATCAAACTCAGAAACCTTGTTTAGGTCGAACCTAATTCATGAAATGTTGAAATTAACTAACTCATTAACACACAACCTCCAAACTTTTGAGACTTATTATCTTTCATTATTTCTTTGACAGCACGATGCTTCCTCGTAGGTCAGCTTGCAGAAACGCAACACCAACACCTCCACCACCACCTCCAGCTTACAATCCTGTTATGGTTCAGGCTGCCATCACTGCAACAGTAGCAGTTGCGCTATCCTAAATAAACTCTAATGGAGGCAATGGGAGTAGTACCAATCTTCAAAACCATGGCACTGGTCATGGTCATGTTAGGGAATGCACCAATAAAGAATTCTCGAACGCCAAGCCGAAAATGTTCAACGGCATTGGTGGAGTCATTACACTTATGCAATGGTTTGAAAAGACCAGGACGGTCTTTGAAATCTACACATGCCAAGAAACAAGTAAGGTCAAGTTTGCTGCTTGTACCTTCATAGACCGAGCCCTCACATGGTGGAAGGGCCATGTGAAATCCGTATACCTTCCAGTCGCCAACGCCATAAGCTAAGAGGACTTGAAAGTCCTACTATTAGAAGAATACTACCTGAGGGGCGAAATTCAAAAACTGGAGGAGGAACTATGGAACTTGAAAATGGTTGGTTCTGACCTAACCGCCTACATGGCCAGTTTTAGTGATTTGGCAGCCCGATGCTAGGGAATGGTCAACCCGGAACCGAAGAAAGTGGAAAGATACATCTGGGGGTTGTCACCCCAGATTCAAGGGCATGTCTTGGCCTCCAACCCAATAACATTAAATAGCGCAAAGCGCCTAGCACAACGCTTGATCGATTACGTGGTCAAACAGGGTACTACCGCAGTTACTGTCGACCCACCAAAAGAAATACAGGGCCAGAGGAAACCGTGGAACAAGAGAAAGGGGCAAGCCCTGCATGAAAACCCAAACAAAAAGTAGATAGTGACGGCTCACGTTGTTACTATCCCTACTACCCCTTCACCAACAAGCTCATACAAAGGCCAATTGCCAAAGTGCAACCGGTGCAACTTTCATCACCACGGACCTGGCCGTGAGTTTTAGTGCACTCGGTGTAACAAGAAGGGACACAACATCTGCTTCTGCAAAGAACCAGCCCAACCAGCCGTTCTAGCCGAAAATGTCGGGGTAGGTCGTACCTGGTTTGAGTGCGGAGCTATAGGACACTTCCGAAAGGACCGCCCGAAAGCAAACAACAAGAATGCTGGCGGGAGAGGCCGAGTATTCGCAATAGGAAAGGAGAAAGCCATAGCAGATCCCACTATTGTTACGGGTACGTTTCTCCTCCATAGCTCATATGCATGCATTTTTTTATGGTGGAGCGGAGAGGAGTTTTGTGAGCCATAGTTTTAAGAATCTACTCAAATCAACACCTCAATCGCTAAGTGAAACATTTATAGTAGAAATGGCTAACGGTAAAACAGAAGGTGCTAAAGAAATATACTTAAATTGTACCCTCTCACTAAACAACAAGTCTTTCCCGGTCAACCTCATACTAGTCTCTATAAGAGGTTTCGACGTCATCATAGGCATGGAATGGCTGAGTGCTCATCGTGCGGACATTTTGTGTTACGAAAAGGCCGTTCGCCTTAATCTGCAAAATGGCGAAACCCATACTATATATGGCGATAAGCCTAGCACCACTCTTCGCATTATATCCTATATCAAGGCTTAGAAGTGCTTGCGCAAGGAATGCCACACATTTTTAGTTGATGTCGTAGATATGAAACGAGAAGTAGAAGACATCAAGAGTGTGCCCGACATATGTGATTTTCCTGACGTCTTCCTAGAGGATCTTCAAGGAGTACCCCCTACAAGACAAGTGGAGTTTAGGATTGACCTAATTCCAGGAGCTACTCCTGTAGCCAATGCACCATATCGCTTAGCCCCAGCGGAAATGCAAGAACTAGCTATCCAACTGAGCGAGCTGCTCAACAAAGGATTCATCCGGCCAAGTTTCTCGCCTTGGGCAGCACCAATGCTATTCGTGAAAGAGAAGGACGGATCATTCAAAATGTGTATCTATTATAGAGAAATCAACAAGTTTACCATCAAGAACCGATATCCCCTACCATGAATAGACGATCTGTTCGACCAACTCCAAGGAGCAAACTATTTCTCTAAGATCGGGATATCACCAACTACGAGTCCTAGAAGGTGATATTCCCAAGATGACTTTTCGAACAAGATACAATCACTATGAATTTGTAGTGATGCCGTTCGGACTAACCTACGCCCCTGCCGTGTTCATGGAGTAAATGAATCGGGTATGTCGTTCCTTCCTGGACAAATTTGTGATTGTATTCATAGATGACATACTCATCTATTCAAAGAGTAGAGAAGATCATGGTCATCACCTGAGACAAGTCTTAGAGACATTACGAGCTGAGAAGCTTTATGCAAAGTTCTCAAAATGCGAATTTTGGATTAGGAAGGTGGACTTCCTAGGGGACGTGGTCAGCGAAGAGGGAATCCACGTGGACCCTTCTAAGATCAAGGCTATCGAGAATTGTTTTGCGACCACAACACCAACCCAGATTCGCCAATTCCTAGGCCTCGCTGGCTATTACCGCAGGTTTATACAAAACTTCTCCAACATTGCAAAACCTCTTACCTCCCTGACTCAGTAGGGTGTAGCCTACAAATGGGGAAAAAACAAGATACCGCATTTCAGACCTTGAAGCAATCCCTATGCAGTGCGCCCGTCTTATCCCTTCTGGAGGGGACAAAAGTCTTCGTAGTATATTGCGATGCTTCCAATCAAGGGTTGGGTTGTGTGCTAATGCAGCGAGGAAAGGTTATTGCGTACGCCTCGCGACATGAAAACACATGAGGTTAATTACACCACCCATGACTTAGAACTTGGAGCAGTGGTGTTCACTCTGAAGATCTGGAGGCACTACCTATACAGTACGAAGTGCACCATCTTCACAGACCACAAGGGCCTTCAACACATATTCGATCAAAAGGAGCTCAACATGAGGCAAAGACGTTGGGTTGAGCTACTCAATGACTATGAATGCGAGATTCCTTATCATCTAGGAAAAGCCAATGTGGCGGCAGATGCCCTTAGTCGTAAGGAGTACTCTGGTCGAAGACCGAAGTCATTATCCATGATGATCCATTCACACCTGTCAACACAAATCAAGGAAGCTCAATTGGAAGCCTTGAAACCCGAAATCATGGCAGGTGAAGCACTTATAGGGATGTACAAGAACCTTGAAATCAAGAGGGACGGAGTTTGTTACCTCATGAACCGAATCTAGACAGCGAAGTTCGGTGGGTTAAGAGAAATGGTTATGGACGAAGCACACAAGACCCCATACTCCGTACACCCAGGTTCAGATAAGATGTATCTGGATCTCAAGCAACTCTACTGGTGGCCAAACATGAGAGCAGAAATTGCTACCTATGTGGGTGAGTGCTTGACTAGCGCCAAAATCAAAGTGGAACATCAGAAGCCCTCAGGTCTACTCCATCAACCCGAAATACCTAAGTGGAAGTGGGAGCAGATTTACATGGACTTCATAGCCAAACTACCAAAGACGCAGGGTGGTCATGATACCATTTGGGTGATTGTTGACAGGTTAACCAAATCTGCCCACTTCTTGCCTATCAAGGAGACCGATAAGATGGAGAAACTAACCAGAACCTACATATGAGAGATCATGAAACTTCATGGAGTACCACTATCTATCATCTCGGACCGAGACAGTAGATTCATTTCAAGGTTTTGGTAGACGCAGCAGAAAGCCTTGGGAACTAGGCTCGATATGAGTACAACCTATCACCCACAAACTGACGGACAGAGTGAGAGAACGATCCAAACACTAGAAGACATGTTGTGAGCATGTGTAATCGACTTTGGTAAAGCGTCGGACATCCATTAGTTAAGTTCTCTTATAACAACTATTATCACACTAGCATCAAGACTGCTCCGTTTGAAGGCCTTACGGCCGCAAGTGCAGGACTCCCCTGTGCTGGACGGAAGTGGGCGACACTCAGTTGGCAAAAGATCTAGTTCCAGATACCAGTATCACTGGCTCGGAAATCATCAAGGAAACGACTAAAAAGATCGTTCAAATTTGGGAGCGACTGAAAGCCTCGAGAGATAGACAAAAGAACTATGCCGACAAAAGACGAAAACCCTTGGAATTTCAAGTTGATGAACGCGTTCTACTGAAGGTCTCGCACTAGAACGACATGATACGCTTCGGGAAGCATAGAAAGCTTAACCCAAGGTATATTGGACCTTTCGAGATTACTGGAAGGATTGGTACAATAGCTTATATACTTCAACTTCCAATCGAACTTAACAAAGTGCATCTGGTGTTTCATGTGTCTAATTTGAAGAAGTTTCTATCCAACGAAACTCTTGTAATTCTACTCGAGGAAATCGAGCTGAATGAAAATCTTAACTTTGTAGAGGAACCCGTACAGATCATGGATAGGCAAATTGAACAGACTAAACAGAGTCGCACACCAATAGTGAAGGTTCGTTGGAATGCTAAGCGGTGACCTGAATTCATTTGGGAGCGAGAGGATCAGATGCAACAAAAGAACCCGCATCTTTTCCCTAGTTCATAAACTTTTGCTTTGTAATTGATTTCGGGACGAAATTCCCTCTAACAGGGGGATGATGTAACAACATGTTATTTCAGATCGTTGTAACGACTAAAAGTCAATTTTTGTAATCTCTTTGTGAAATAATAAAATAGCGTCAAAAATGAAATGTTCAAAAAGCTCAGTTTGAGTATACTATGTGGTAGATATTGTAACAAGGTTTCCAAAAATATAAAGAACACAAAAATCCGAGTTATAACGAAGAAGTTATGACCATTTGAAGATCCGTAACAATACTGGTAAAACACTGTTAAACCTAAAATGAGAAATTTCAATAAAGTACTTATTAGCCTTAAGTATCTAAATAAAAGTCGTAGATATCATTAAACCGTGAACATACATAAAAAGAACACCCAAATCTGAGTTCGTATGAGGAAGTAATGATTTTGGGAAGTTTCGGGATAGCGGTAGACAGCTAAAAACTCGAAATAGAGATCGATCGGTTTTTAGCCAAAGCAACCTAAATGAAAGTTCAAGGTCTCGAAAATAGCAATACAACGGTGAAAAGACAGATGAAAGCGGACGTCGGATGATGAAGTTATGACTTTTTAACGAACTTTTCCAGTCCCGGCCTGTTAAAAATATATTATTAAAAATAAAACCAAAACTAGCCGACGGAGTCTAAGTGAAAGTTGTAGAGTACAGTCTCACCTACATGTGGATATAAAGAATGCAAAAATCGTAGATCGTACGCAAAAGTTACGAAATTTAGAACTTGGGCAAATCCATTTACGCCGCGCGTAAAGGATTACGCCCCGCGTACCAGAGGATAGGAGCCTCGTCCCCTGGGCCACAGGTTCTCCCATCGCACCTCCCATCCGAAGTGCGTCATGCATGACGTCCGATACGCCCATCGTAACCTGGAGGTACGCCCAGCGTACACGAGGTTTCCAGCCCCTATAAAAGGGATGCGAGAGTTCCAGGTTTCTTTGCTTATTTTCTCTCATTCTCTCGCCTTTTTACCTCGTTTTGCGTGCAAGAAATATCCTGAAGTCTCGGTTTTCATATCCAAGTCCCGAAGGAAGTTTTACGCTCTCGAGATTTTCAAGAATCCCGAGAAATCAGTCTCTCCAGTCGAAGTTCTGCTCGTTTTTGTCTCATATTCTTCAAATTACTAGGTGAGTTCATACCCCCATTTCTAGGCTTTTAACTGATTTTAAATGCTCTTGAACACTATACGGTGGAAGGGGGGGGGGGGGGGGGGGGAATACAAGTAAACACACAGTCAATTCTGTGTGAAAAACATCAAACTTTTGTTATACATTTCATGTCGTTTTTATAACTATCATATGGATCTTGTTAACATACAAACATCTTACACCACTTTACTCTCTCGGGATGAAACATAATTTTAAATATTATAAGTTTTATTTATATGTTTGCATCATATCAAGGGTAACCCCTTTTACTATAACATTTGTAAACATGCAAGAACATACAAATCATTATCATGCCTTTGTTAATATTGTTTAAAGGGTAATCATTTCAGAAACAACATTATTCATTGTAATACGGGGGTTAATTGAGAATCTGTGAGACATTCATCTTCATTATACCTATTAAGGTACCACTAGAAGTCCTATTTTATGACCAGAATCTCCCGTCCGGAGAACTTGACAAGTGTGTATAGATCTATACGGGACTAATGATCCCGTGCCCTGACTGCAAGCTTGAGTCCCTGGGCTAACAAGTGTCATCTCATTTTGATACCTGAAGAACATCGCTATAGGAAAATTATGATAGTACGGTTATGAAAACTCGCGCGATAGACAATTATCATGGTATTATGTTTCACGAGGAAAATGACTATTACAGTCACTTTTCATTTACAAATACGATCTTTTTATAGTGTTGTTTTATAATAAAACTATACATCATTCTTTTGAGCATGTCATAGTTGCTTACAGTTTACGGTCTTGGTCATTTGAGACTGCATTTCACTCTTAGGAAAATAAGGGATTTTTCTGTTTCAAATACATACAGTTTATACAACGATCTTTCATACTCTTTCCATACATCTAATAGAAAATAAGGGATTTTCTGGAAAACATGGACGAACTTTCGAATGGCATACATTTTCTTAAAACACTAGTTATGAACTCACCAACTTTATTGTTGGTAATTTTTCTTTGAAATAACTTGTATTCTCAGGAAACCACTAAACCATGTAGCAACTACTTTTGAAGGCTAACGTGGTGACGTTAGTAACATATTTCGGATCATCATATTGTATTTGATTTTTGCAAACATGTAACACATATAATCATGTAAACTTTTCAAATATATTTATATTGTACTTTCTTTACTATTCATTTGTTATGATACTTGACATGACATCCTCTGCCCCTGAACGTTTCCATCATTCTAGTTTGGGGGTGTGACAAGATTCGAGTATTGGATTAAATCCATGCTAATTTAACTCACTTCATGGATTTTATTACGAGTAATTGTGAGACGATAATATCTTATATTCTTCAAACTCAGATATATGAGTTGCAGTCTACAAGTCGGTTACACATTGATAATGTGAGAACGCACCGGTAACTTGGTCTTATAAAACGCATTGTTGCGTGTGATTTGATGAGTAAATACAGCAAACATATGAGTCGATGTTTATCCATTCCTTTTACCCTTGGAGGGATAAAAGCGATATCTGTGGGCCCCTTGATGATTTAGTGTGACAAACGTAAGTTCTCGGTCAGGCCTGGACTGATTTGATTTGTTCAATTAGTCGGTCATCATAAATCGGAAATCTGGAAACACCAGATGGACAGAGTGTATGACTATAATCCATGTCTCAGTCCATATGATATCTATAATGGAGGAATATATGATCCCTTATCTAATGGACACGTCATTGACTGGGTCAGAGTTGGACAGCAGCTTTAAGAGCTGCGATTGCTAGTCGGGTTTTAGAGTCGTAGTTGCAATAATAGTTTTAGACTTATCCAAATGGGAGACTGTTGGATTAGATGTCTAAGCCCATAACTATTATCGGTATGTATTTGACCCGAGAGTAGCATGGTCCATTTAGGTTGCATATCATCAGGACAATTTATTAGGATGGACTTTTAAGAGAAGAGGTTATATATGATTTATTAATATATTATGAGTTATAATATATTAATATGAAATCATATGTTGTAATTAGTATTGATCAAGAATTAATTTGGAATTAATTGAGTGATCAAAAGAGACTAATTAAATCTATGGGGACTAATTATGGTAATTAGTTATATTTATAGGTGTCGGGCTTATGATCCATGTTGGACCAAGTTTATGTATGGGTACATAAATAGTTGGGCCACATGAACCATGGATCATAATACCCATGAGTATGGATTTTGGTTATACCCATGACCCTTGAAATCCAACATATAGATACATGCTCTTAACATAAAAATCGCCTTGATGCTTGTTCTTGGAGTTCATGGGTGTTGTTGGGTGCATGTAATTCTCTCTCAAGTTCTACCCATGTCCATGATATGTTGTTACTTCATTTGAGGCTTCCACACTATTGAGGCTAAGCTCTTAAGGCCAAATACATTAAGACTTCAAGCCACATCAACGGTATGTTACACTAACTAGTATCTTGTATGGTATATGACAATTGCATGCTAGTTATAGGCTTAATACCTTGGAAACATCATTGCATTTATAATTAGTGAAAACATAGATCCAAGGTATTTAGGGTTGTATGTGCACCATAGGATGTTGTAGTATACTAAATCCCAACAGGTTCAGCAACTAAAATGCCAATGTTGCTTCCTGAATACTATCATCAATGGGTTGATCATATGGAGGAGTACCTTAATTGAATCGATGGGGATTGTTGGAGATTGATTGACAAAGGTACATATTTTCCGATCGTCTTCAAGCATTAGGAACAATAGGTGAAGCTAAATATATATGATTTCTCGAGGTAACAAGCAAAAATAAAATGACAAGAGATGCATTTTTGGTTTGCGTGGAGCCTTACCACCGGTTATGTATAACTATATACGTGGCTTCAAGACTGCAAATGAGATTTGGGAGAAAATTAAGGAGAAATCTAATGGAAA
Organism: Lactuca saligna; assembly: GCF_052625555.1. Classification (NCBI taxonomy): domain Eukaryota; kingdom Viridiplantae; phylum Streptophyta; class Magnoliopsida; order Asterales; family Asteraceae; genus Lactuca; species Lactuca saligna. The sequence continues at coordinate 91,865,141 of NC_136417.1, read as the reverse complement.
TAAGAAAACAAAGAAGATTTTAATAACTCAATGTTTGTTTGCGTTAGCTGACTTCAAGTAAAACGATAATGAATCTAGTGAAGTATACTATGATCAAGTTAATGAGTTTATCTGCAAATGCACCAGTTATAATGTTGTTCATACCACTCTCGAGTTCAACACTATTTTCGTTCCTAGATTGAAGAAGGAATAAAAGAATATTTGTTTGATAATTAACAATCAAGAGAACTTCGAGAATTATTCATTGTCGAATCTCTACAATATTCTTAAAGCTCATGAGTCTGAGGTGAAAGAGATTACAGAGGAAAAAAAGAAAAATGAGCTTTGTAGGTCCTTTGGCACTAGTCTTAAAAACCAATGGGAAAGAAGTGTGTTCTAATGTTGAAGTAGAAGATAGCGAAGAAGGTTTCTTGATGAATTCTGATGACAAAGTTGTGGCCTATTATTCAAACAATAGTGTCAAGAAATTTTACAAGAAGCCAATTAGTGGAAACTTCAAAACCAGCTCATTTAATAAGTTATCATCAAGTTCTGCTACCTAAAAAATTAATGTTGAGAAGGTGGAGAAGAAGAAGGAAGAGAAAAAAGTTGAGAAGAAGTTAACATGTAATTATGGTTACGACTACAATTACTACAATGGGAAGAACCATCTTACAAAGCATAGTATGGATCATATAAATTTACATCACCTACATCCAAATAGGTCCAGATCTCATTTCCTCAAAGGTCCTAAGTGTGATAATACCCCATCTTTGGTCACCACCCCGAAATAGGAAATGATTCTGAACGGAAGAAAATTTCAATCGAAGAAGTATTCTCAAGAATAAGTCTAAGAGGCTTATGAGAATTATTTCAATGAATCCTTGAATGGGAGTACCTCTTCTTAAGAATCATTGTCGAAAGTGTCAAAATGGAGGGACGTTAAAACAAAAAAAGTTGATGTTTCTCAAGGAAATGTTGGAAAAGAGAAACCCAAAGTTGAAACTTCCCTATTACATGATTACTTATCAATGCCTAAAGCTGATGAAGTTGACTTAATTGACAATTTAAAATTGAAAGTTTGTAATTGGGTTTTTAGGTACTCATTGTGCAATTTGTTTCAAACTAATGTCCAAGGACCTAAAAGGTCTTAGGGACCTTTTCACACCCCAAATCAGAACGGCGGAAATATTTGGGGGCGAAGGACGTCATGTATAGTATCATAACAATTGAATAGTAAAGAAAGTACACACAACCATCATATTCATGATTGAAAAGTTTACATGATTGTAAGTATTACATGTTTGCAAAAATCAATTACAATATGATGTCCAAAATATTTTATCAACGCCTGAGCGCCAATCTTCAAAAGCAGTAGCTAACCTGGTTTGGCGATTCCCTGAGAATACAAGTTATTTCCAAGAAAAAGTGTCAACATTTAAGTTGGTGAGTTCATAAATAGTTTATTTGAGTAAATGTGTGCCATTTGAAAGTTCGCGTTCTTTTTTTAAAAAATATGATATTTTCTTAAGAATAGTGTTATGAATCGTTGTTGTACCAAATGGATGTATTTGAAATAGGAAAATCCTATATTTTCCTAAAAGTGACATGTAGTCTTATATGAACCAAGACCAAAAATGTAAGTAAATATGCCATACTTATAATGAATGTGTATAGTTTTATCAGTAAATAAAACTATAAGAAGCTTGGAAATCATATGTAACATCGAAAATCAGGAAGGCCAAGAAGGGAAAGAAAACCCTAAGTCAAAGGGTCAACTCGTCGAGTCCAGGGAGGAACTCAACGAGTCGGAGTGGGATCCGGGAGATCAATTAAGTAACCGACTTAACGAGTTGGCTAAGGGGACTCGGTGAGTCTGGTTTGAACAAGGAAAACCCTAATCCCGGGAGTTGTATCCTATATAAAGGGTGTTATGTCCCTTCCTCAGCCTCCATATCATCCTAAAGAGCCTATAAACCACATATTTTTGTGTCAGCTTCGATCATTTGAGAGAAATAGCTTTGGAGGAGGGAACCTTTGAAAGGAGCTTGAAGATCAAGAGGGTTGAATCAAAGGAGAGGTGTAGATTTGAGATCTACTTCAGTTTGTGTTCATCTTGGAGGTAATAAGCTGCTATCTTCCCTCCTTTGCATCTAGATCTATTTTTGTTATGAGATTTGGGGGTTTTATGGTTGTTTGAGACCCAATTAGGGTTTAGGGCTTAGATATGGGGTTGCCACTACAGATCTAGTGTTGGGATGGTCCAATATGTCGTAAAGCATCAGATATTGAGTAGTTGGTGAAGCCCTTTTGTCCTAAAACCTAGCCCTAGAGTGTTTTGAGCCTAGATCTCTTTAGTTATACGTAAAGTTTGCAACATTACGTAAGGATTGAGCTTTGGAAGTATGGATCTATGATTTGGAGCCCCTGCATGGCTCGAAAAGCCACTAAATGGATTAAGAACTGGAGCGACTCGGCGAGTCACATGGGTGGACTCGGCGAGTTGGATGAAGTTGGACAGGAACTCGGCGAGTTGGAAGAACAACTCGGCGAGTCTGTTGAAGATTGCATTGGAATCGGCGAGTCTGTTCTTGGACTCGGCAAGTTAAGTCGCGAAACCCCAAACCGTTCGAGTTAAGACTCGGATCAGTGAGTCGAGTGGTGACTCAGTGAGTTGGTCTGGTCAGGACTCGGAAATCGGTAGACTCGGCGAGTCAGGGGCTGACTCGGCGAGTCGAGTCGCAAATGAAAGGATTATGAGTTAATGAACTCGGCGAGTCAGTAGGCAGACTTGGCGAGTAGGGTTGACCTGGAAGGTTGACTTTGACCAGGACTTTGACTTTGACCAGAGTTGACTTAGTTGACTTTTGGAGATCAGTTAAGCTAAGTGATATATGTTTTGATATTGGTAGCTCGGGGAGCTAGTGGAGCAGCGGTTCAGGGAATTGTCGGTCATCATCCAGAGGGGTTATCAGCAAGTTCAGCAGTACCAGGTGAGTTTCCCTTTATGTGAATGGGTCTAAGGCCACAATGCCAGCCTATATAGTTATGAGTATAAGACCCGGGGCTTAGCCCTAGCCACAGTATGCTAGTAGGATACTCAGGACGAGGTCCAATGATAGTGGGCGGGTGCCCAAGGAATGGTTTATATGATAGTCTATAGTTGTTGTCTGTGTGATACATGTATGTGCCTGGTAGGGAGATGAGCGTGGGCGAGGTCCCGTATCTCACCAATAGTAGAGTGTGGATGGTTTTCCACATCTCATTAGCAACAGGACAGGGGCGAGGCCCAAGTTAAGGAAAGAGTGAGTGTGGGTTGGGCCCGTAACTCACTATCAGGAGGAGCATGGACGGGGTTCCATGACTCATCGGTAGCAGGACAAGGGCGATGCCTAGGATAGGCAAGGCCTTAGGACATGATCCATTAGTATATGTGTAGCTTATGTGTTGTGATATGTTTATGTGCTATTATATGTTAGCGGGTGGGGCCTAGTGACAGGCGAGGCCTAAGTGAAACAAATCTGTATCTGAGCGGGGCTCGAAGCCAGGCAAGGCCTGGAGCGGCAGGGCCATTTTAGCGAGCGAGGCCCTGCCCCAGGAACGTACGGATAGATGTGGAAGGTAGTTTGAGTCAGAGGTTTCCCCAGTGCCCCAGTTTGCTTCTGGTAGGACGGGTGATGGCACCTGCCCCTGCAATTTTGAGGATCACAGATGGCCGTCAGGGCCATGCAGAGGCACCTGCGGTGGGAGGCAGCACTTTTCAGATGATTACATTGAAACGCGAGTAGCATCGGACGTTGCAGGTATGGAACTTCCGTTTTCAGTTATTTTATTTGTGCATGATTATATTGTTATGGTTCTGCATCATTATCGATATGAGTATTTTAATTTTGTGTGGCTTGCTTGTGATCGGTTTATATGCCATCTGCATACCTTGGATATTAGAATGGTAGTTAGGGGATGTGCTCTATTAGAGAAGGTTACTTAGGATGCAGTAACTGTAGCATGCCTGGGAGGGACTTGGTATGTCTCGCTAGTTCGGAGTTGTATAGTTTTAGAAATTGACTGGTTAGATCCCTAGTTATGGTAAGCTTGGGGTTCCTCAGCAGATTGATTATGGAATGGTAGCACGGATTAGGATTTCTTTTCGAGCGTTGAGTAGCGAGGGGTAAGCAGGATCGAAGTGGGGGAGAATCCTCCGAGTGTACAAGGGTAAGAGCATGCAGATCCAGAATGAGTACGCGATCTCTGAGAAGGAAAAGAAGTAGTACAGCGTTTGATGGATTGAGGAATTCAGGGTTGGGAGTTTGAGAAATTCCCCATCAGTTAGTGCATGTAATGGTAATGATTAGTACGTGGTTGGGAATTCAGGTTAGAGGATCGCCCGTAGGACTCGAGTGAGTCGGAATGAAGATCTTGAGGACTGATAGCATGGGGTGCTCTCGTATTAGCAGTCAGTGGTGGAAAGTGTTGTAAGACTACCGGGCAACTGTAGCTTTCACTAGCAGTCAGTGGTGGAAAGTGTTGTAAGACTACGGGGTAGCCGTAACATTCACTATCAGTCAGTGGTGGAAAGTGTTGTAAGACTACGGGGCAGCCGTAGCATTCACTAGCAGTCAGTGGTTGAAAGTGTTGTAAGACTACGGGGCAGCCGTAACATTCACTAGCGGTCAGTGGTGGAAGGTGTTGTAAGACTACGGGAAAGCCGTAACATTCCATAGTAGCTTCGTTAGCAGAGTTGGGGCAAGGCCCTTATCTCCTAGTGATCAGATAGGGATCAGGAATGGGTAGTGGATGAGAATAGAAGGGAGCTTACCTGTATAGCCCTAGAGAGGTGAGACCTTGGGAGAGGCCGCTCAGTAGTATGGTTGGGTGAGACCCGTGGGCGAGGCCTGTACGAGAGTGGTTAGACAAGTGAGACTAGAAGGATGGAGTTGGGTGAGACACGTGGGCGAGGCCCGTGAGTGTTAGTAGCACAGGTGGGACCTGGTAAGGACCTTAGTGTCAAGGTAGGGGATCAAGGATCCCAGGATGGCAGTGCCTGAATGGCAGAATAGATTGAGTGGTTATAGGTAGTCGAAGTTTCTTCGAAAGTCGCTAGGGGCGACTAGGAGTTGTGCTGGGGCTAGCGACCGGTGGGAGCCGGTAATCCAGATATTGATAGATTGGTAGGGACCAGGGTGGTCTCGGTTTATCCGGAAGGCAGATAAGGAATAGTAGAAATTTTCAGTCAGTAGCAGTGCTGGTAAGCGGTCTACGGTGCAATTCAGTTACTTGATCATGGTGTGCTTGGCACCAAATTATAGTAGAGAGAAATGCCCTGTCGATACTAGCGGTAATGACCCGGACTGATGGTAGCGGGAGTAATGGATTTGGTGAAGGATAGGGCCTTCATATTGCTATGGGAAATACTTGGTTATGGAATATCGCCTTGGAAAGGCAAGAAAACGCATAAGGATAGGGTGGGGTTGAACCCCTATCGGTCCAGTGCAGTACTCGGAGTGTACCAGCAGGATTGTCAGTTGAGTAAGTTGTGTTTCCAGAATTTTTAGAGTCAGGGTTGACCCGAGATTATTGTCCACAAGTATTAATGTTAGTCGGAATGATCGGGCGAAAGGCCAGTGAAGGTAAGCAGCTGGTGTTGGATTAATAAGGAGAGTATTGAAAGCAGATCGCAGGGCAGTTGGCCATAGAAAACTTCGAGGACGAAGTTTAGTTTAAGTGGAGGAGAGTTGTAATCCACAAAATCAGGAAGGCCAAGAAAGGAAAGAAAACCCTAAGTCAAAGGGTCAACTCGTCGAGTCCAGGGAGGAACTCAACGAGTCGGAGTGGGATCCGGGAGATCAATTAAGTAACCGACTTAACGAGTTGGCTAAGGGGACTCGGTGAGTCTGGTTTGAACAAGGAAAACCCTAATCCCGGGAGTTGTATCCTATATAAAGGGTGTCATGTCCCTTCCTCAGCCTCCATATCATCCCAGAGAGCCTGTAAACCACATATTTTTGTGTCAGCTTCGATCATTTGAGAGAAATAGCTTTGGAGGAGGGAACCTTTGAAAGGAGCTTGAAGATCAAGAGGGTTGAATCAAAGGAGAGGTGTAGATTCGAGATCTACTTCAGTTTGTGTTCATCTTGGAGGTAATAAGCTGCTATCTTCCCTCCTTTGCATCTTGATCTATTTTTGTTATGAGATTTGGGGGTTTTATGGTTGTTTGAGACCCAATTAGGGTTTAGGGCTTAGATATGGGGTTGCCACTTCAGATCTAGTGTTGGGATGGTCCAATATGTCATAAAGCATCAGATATTGAGTAGTTGGTGAAGCCCTTTTGTCCTAAAACCTAGCCCTAGAGTGTTTTGAGCCTAGATCTCTTTAGTTATACGTAAAGTTTGCAACTTTACGTAAGGATTGAGCTTTGGAAGTATGGATCTATGATTTGGAGCCCCTGCATGGCTCGAAAAGCCACTGAATGGATTAAGAACTGGAGCGACTCGGCGAGTCACATGGGTGGACTCGGCGAGTTGGATGAAATTGGGCAGGAACTCGGCGAGTTGGAAGAACAACTCGGCGAGTCTGTTGAAGATTGCATTGGAATCGGCGAGTCTGTTCTTGGACTCGGCAAGTTAAGTCGCGAAACCGCAAACCGTTCGAGTTAAGACTCGGATCAGTGAGTCGAGTGGTGACTCAGTGAGTTGGTCTGGTCAGGACTCGGAAATCGGTAGACTCGGCGAGTCAGGGGCTGACTCGGCGAGTCGAGTCGCAAATGAAAGGATTATAAGTTAATAAACTCGGCGAGTCAGTAGGCAGACTCGGCCAGTAGGGTTGACCTGGAAGGTTGACTTTGACCAGGACTTTGACTTTGACCAGAGTTGACTTAGTTGACTTTTGGAGATCAGTTAAGCTAAGTGATATATGTTTTGATATTGGTAGCTCGGGGAGCTAGTGGAGCAGCGGTTCAGGGAATTGTCGGTCAGCATCCAGAGGGGTTATCAGCAAGTTCAGCAGTACCAGGTGAGTTTCCCTTTGTTTGAATGGGTATAAGGCCACAATGTTGGCCCATGTAGTTATGAATAGAAGACCCGGGGGTTAGCCCTAGGCACAGTACGCTAGTAGGATAGCTAGGACGAGGTCCAATGATAGCGGGTGGGTGCCCAAGGAATGGTTTATATGATACTCTATACTTGTCGTCTGTGTGATACATGTATGTGCCTGGTAGGGAGGTGAGCGTGGGCGAGGTCCCGCATATCACCAATAACAGAGTGTGGATGGTGTTCCACATCTTATTAGCAGCAGGACAGTGGCGAGGCCTAAGTTAGGGAAAGAGTGAGTGTGGGCTGGGCCCGTAACTCACTATCAGTAGGAGCGTGGACGGGGTTCCATGACTCATCGGTAGCAGGACAAGGGCGAGGCCCACGATAGGCGAGGCCTTAGGACATGATCCATTAGTATATGTGTCGCTTATGTGTTGTGATATGTTTATGTGCTATTACATGTTAGCGGGTGGGGCCCAGTGACAGGCGAGACCTAAGTGAAACAGATCTGTATCTAAGTGGGGCTCGAAGCCAGGCGAGGCCTGGAGCGGCGGGGCTGTTGTAGTGGGCAAGGCCCGACATAGGGGGCGAGGCCCAGAATAGCGGGCGTGGCCCAGTATGTGTAGTATGTGGTTATGCATGGTATGTGGTAGGATGGGGAACTCACTAAGCTTCGTGCTTACGGTTTTCATTTTTGGTTTCAGGTACATCGGGTAGCAGAGGGAAGAGCTCGGGGTGATCGCATGGCACACACCATAGATCAGACAGCCTGGGAATGTTTTACTCTGGTAATGAACATGTGTTTTGGAAATTAATACTCTGGTTATGATATGGATTGATAATTATGTTTTAAGTAGTGTTTTATAAAAGAAATGTTTAGTCTTGAATTTTGGGACGTTACATCGTACGTAACAGCAACTATAATAATAATTTTTCCGTAAAAATGAATACCATAATAGTTGTCTATCCTATGAGTTTTCGTAACCATACTGAGATAAATTTGCCTGCAGCGACGTTCTTTAAGCGTTGAAGCGTTATGATAATTCTCACCCCTTGGACTGTAGCTAAGAGTCAGGATGTGGGATAATCAATCCCATATAGATCTATACGCTCGTATCACGTTCTCCGGGCGGAGATTCTGGTTATAAAGTAGGACTTTCTAGTGGTACCTCGAAAGGTATATATATATATATATGTATATATATATATACATATATATATATATATATATATATATATGTATATATACACACACATATATATATATATATATATATATATATATATATATATATATATATGTTTTATTCCAAAAGGGCAAAAGGTTATCGTGATATATTTTTCATTCTAACGTTTTTCTATGATAGTTATAACAACATCAAGAAACTCATATTAAAAGATTGATGTTTTTCACACAATTTCAACCGTGTGTTTACTTGTATTCCCGCTAAAAGTATTTAAAAATGCATTTAAAACGTATTTAAAGTGTGTTTGTAGGGGTATGAACTCACTTGGTAGAAGTGAAGATTTGATGAAAACGATGCTTTGCTCGGGCAGCACTTCGACCGGAAAAAAAGTCGACTTCTCAGAAATCTCGGGGCTTCGAACTTCCGTCGGAGCTTGGATATGAAACCGGGATGTCGGGGTAGCCCCGAGAGGGTAAAAATATGAAAGTCAGGAGAAGAAGTGATGAAATACCAACTAAAACCCGGAGGCCTCGCATGCTATTTATAGGAAGGCTGCCAGGCTTCATAACCTAGGCGTACCCCGAAGTACGTTGGGCATAGTGCATATGCTGGGCGTACTCGCATACGCGAGGTGTACATCAGTCATGACGCCTTCATCGGATGTCGGTCTTCGGATGGGACATGCGGTAGAGTGAGTAGAAGGAGACATGGCCGATCCATGGCCTTATATGGGTTACGATGGGCGTACCTTCGTACGTGGGGCGTAACCCTCCTCGGTTTATGTGCCCCAAACATCTATAATGTGTAACTTTCGCATACGATCTCCGTTTTTGACGTTCTTTATATACACGCGTAGGTGAGAATATACTCTACAATTTTCATTTAGACTTCGTCGGCTGATTTTGACTTTATTTTTAATTATATGATTTTAATAGGCCGGGACTGAAAAGGTCCATTAAAAATCCATAACTTCTTCATCCGACATCCATTTTCGTCAGACTTTTCAATGTTGCACTACTATTGTCGAGATCTTTGATTCTCATTTAGATTGCCTTGGCTACAAGTTGCTCGATTACTGTTTCGAGTTTTTAGCTGTCTACTGCTATCCCAAAACTTAGAAAAATAATAATTTCCTCATACGAAGTAAGATTTGGACTTTCTTTTTATGCATGTTCACTGTTTAACATAATCTATGACTTTCGTTTAGATACCGAAGGCTGAAAAGTATTATATTTAAATTTCACTTTTTACACTTAACAACGTTTTACCAGTTCTGACATGGATCTTTGATTGGTCAAAATTTCTTCGGTACAACTCAGATTTTAGTGTTCTATATATTTTTGGAAACCTTGTTACGATATCTAACACTTTATACGTCCCAATTGAGATTTTTGATCTTTTCATTTTTGACGCTATTTTACTGACTCGGAAATAGGCTACTGTATTTGACTTTAGGTTATCACATTGACTTGAAATATTGGGTTGTTACAGACCTAAATGACTCTAATTGATTGCAGGTACTATGTGATGAGAAATATGATGAAAACTAGTATATTTATAGTGGATGATCGCGTCACATGATTGGAAGGAAAGAAAATTTGAGAGATTATCATAAGCTATAGAATGTTGGAGTTGTTAAGTTTGGAAACAATTAAAAGTGCAAAGTCGAAGGATATGGGAACGTTACAAATGGAAAGTTCACGGATAATCGTTTTTCTTATGTTGAAGGGTTAAAGCATAACCTGATAAGTGTGTCTCAACTTGTAGATGGAATAGGAAATCAATCTCTTTTCAATGAGAAAGGAAGCACAATATCAAACAACTAAACAAAGGAGATTTTATTGAAGTCAAAGCGAAAGGGTGACACATTCACTCTCGACATTAAACCTATAGTAGGCAAACCTTTTGTATGCTTACTATCTTAAGCCTCTTCATATCTCAGTTGGTTATGACATCGACATCTTTCTCATCTTAACTTCAAAAATCTAAATAAACTTGTTCTTAATGATCTTATGCATGGTTTACCTATTTTACATTTGATAATGATTCATTGCGTGTAGCTTGTGAATACCGAAAACAACATCGTTAAGGTCATCCAATCACAAATGATTCAAAAATCATTGAATCGTTGGAACTTCTTCACATTGACTTGTGTGGTCCTTTGACCGTTGATTCACTCAATAGGAAGAAGTACATACTCGTCATTGTTGATGAATTTTTGTGATTTACTTAGGTTTTCTTTCTTCGATAAAAGTCTGGAACTACTCAAGTGATGATCGATTTTATCAAGAGCATTGAACTGATCTTTAAAGTAAAGGTTAGAAAGATAAAAAGTGAAAATGGAACGGAGTTCAAAAATAGAATCTTTGACTCGTTTTTACTGAACTGAGAATTTCACCCAACTTTTCGTCGTCATATGCACCACAAGAAAATGGTGTAGTCGAAAGAAAAAAATCGTTCTTTGTGTGAAGTGACTAGAACAATGCTTACCTATGCGAATTTGAAACAATACGTTTGGGAAAAAGATATTTTGACTACTTGCTTTATGGAAAATCTTTCTTTTATTCGTCGCTTCTCAACATCACACATTATGAGATCATACACAAAAGGAAACCTAATGTTAATTTTTTTCCATGTTTTTGGTTGCAGATGTTTCATAATGAATCTCAAGGATACTCTTTCCAAATTTCAGAGAAAAGCTGATGAGCGAATTTTCTTGGGATTTTCTCACAATTTTGTTGCTTATAGGGTGTTGAACAAGCGCACAAGAAAAATTGAAGAATCTTTCAATCTCACTTTTGAGGATCATTATGTCAAGAGGGTTGAAAGGGTACAAAATTCGACTTTTGATCAAGTAAAGGGGGGGAGGCACTTGATTTCTTCGTCTCACAACAAAACACAAGATTCGAATGTTGAGGAGGAGCCATTGGCTACTCAAGTTGATGTAGAGGGGGAGCGAAGTGCAACAAATCATGATGAGGGTGATGCTAAAGGTAATGAATTTCATGATTTTAATGATAACATCTCAATTTTAGGTGAGTTATCAGAAGTTGAAGAGACATTTGAGGACACACATTTGGAGTTTGATCATGCCTTTCCACTGATGAAAAAATGGACAAGGGATCATCCAAAAAAATAGATTCTTGGTGATCCAAATTCAAGTGTTTTGATACGACGCCAAATTCTAGCCAAAAATGAAGTGTGAAATATAGACTATTTGTGAAAGGTTATTCTCAACAGGAAGGGATTGATTATGAGGAAACCTTTTCCCCAATCACAAGACTCGAGGTTGTATGATTTTTTATAGGCTTATACAGCTCACAAGGATTTCGAAGTCTACCAGATGGATGTAAAGTGTGCATTCCTTAATGGTGTTCTTGAAGAGACGGTGTATGTCGAACAACCACCTGGATTCGTAGATGATAAGTTTCCTGATCATTTTTATATCCTAGACAAGGCAATTTATGGGTAGAAACAAGCACCTCATGCTTGGTATGCAACTCTTAACAATCTTTTGAAAATCGCTAAATTTAAGCAAGGATCAATTGATCCTACATTATTTCGTTAGAATGTAGGGGATCATCTGATGCTCGTTCAAATTTATGTCGATGATATTATATTTGGTTCTATTGACTCTTCCTTGTCTAAGGAAATTGAGGAGTTAATGAAGAGTAAATTTGAAATGAACATGATGGAAAAAATAAACCATTTCTTGAGTTTAAATATTTGTCAAAGCAGGGAAGGAATTTTATCAATCACAATAATTATACTCGAAACCCACTTGAAAGATTTTGAATGACAAATTACACGAAAGCTAAAGTTTACATGTTTGTGGGCACTCGCTCAAGTCCTTCGTTGGATAAGCCTGTTGTCGATCTCAAAACATATAGAAGCATGATCGGTTCTCTTTTGTGTTTAACTGCAAGTCGACCTGCTATAATATATTATACGTGCAATTGTGTTAGGTATTAAGCGAATCCAAAAAAATCCCATCTTACTGTAGTGAAAAATACCTTTCGCTATTTTGCAAGCTACAAAGACGTTAGGTCTGTGGTATCCATCAAAGACAGGATTCTTTATCCAAGCTTTCTTTGATGTGGATTTATGGGGTTGTTAATTAGATTGAAAGAGCACTAGTGGAGGGTGTCAACTCCTGGATGGGAAACTTGTGATTTGGCAATCGAAAAAGCATACATGTGTATCCATTTCGACCGTTGAAGTTGAATACATAGTTGTTGCCACGTGCACATCTCAAGTGATCTGGATTCAAAGCCAATTACATGACTATGCGACATCAATAAAATTCCATTATATTGCAATTCTTAAAGAGCAATACACATTTTTCATAAACCAGTTCAACATTCATTATCACTTCATCAAGGATCATGTTGAAGATGAGAATATTGAAGTCCATTTTTTCAAAACAACTGATCATCTTGCTGATATTTTTACTAGACAATTGGATGAAAGTCATATTTATGAGTCTTAAATGGATTGGGAATGATGCAAACTTGTTATGTTCCACATTCTACATAATTTGTCTTGGATTTATATGTGAATATATTAAACTTACTTTCGATTGTTAGAATTACTTTTGATTGATTATCTCACTTTCTACTAGTCGGTATAACTTTCGAGTGTTTTACTAACTTTCGTTCCTTGTTCCATTTTTGGTCAGAGGTTACTGTTCATGTTCATCGAATGCCTTCACATTCGACTTCTCTCTGAATCATTCAGTGTGAGGTCACAATTCGTGTATGGAGAAAGTCTTTTGTTTCAAAACATATTATGGAGAATGGATGACATTGACAAATCATTCTGGGAAAAAGAAGGCACTGGTAATATATTTTTATTTCTTGTATTTTCTTTATAAAACCAAAATTTCAAAAAGATTTTCTTATTTTTGTCTTTTATCTATCAAAATTAAAAAGTCAAAAATATTTTCTTATTTTTGTTTTTTTGTATTACAAAATTCAAAAATCCAAAAAAATTTTCATATTGTTGTCTTGTCTTTATAAAAAAAATCAAAAAATATTTTCGTTATGTTAGACTTTTTTTTTTGAAAAATCAAAATACAATTTTTTTTTGGAACTTCATTGTAACAACGTGTTGCACTTTCGCATGCCAAATGAATGCATTCACTGGGAACGGTTATGACACGAAATCTTTATACTAGTTAGGTGTCCCTAGAAGTATGATGCAACATGTTGTCCTCAAGCCTCATAGATTCTTTGTGTTCGAAGCCTTAATGAAAATTTTCACACGAAAGTTTCTTTCCAGTTTGGTTGTATTCACAATAGTCAAAGAGCTACCGTTTTCTTCTTATTTTTAGTAAAGAGATTTATGTGATGTCCAATTTTTCATTGAGGTACAATGAGTTCTTATCATCAATCTTTTTCTCCCAAAATTTCTTACCCGGTCACACACAATGACAAATGCCCAAGACATCTCTGGTCGAAACCAACCAAGATATTGGTATGTCAAAACTTTGTATTTACGATCCTAAATCATTTTTCCGTGATGAAGGTGAAACCCAACAAAACTCAACTTAATGAATTGACAATGAACAATTTATGTTCAAGTTTTTAACGAAACATTTGTTTCACTGTACCACTTTTGATGTTCAAAATCTCATTTTCATTCTCATTGTGTGATCTTAATAAAATGTACTAATCCCAAGTCCTTTTTTCCCATTAGATCCAGCTCTTCAATTTTTCATGAAATGAGATTTCCATTTGAACATCTTTTCTCCATCCTTAGTTACTTTAAATTTTCCGAAACACACTTGTTCTTGACTACACTGGTTGTCCAAGTATTTTTGCACAATGATCCAAATTTACGTTAAGTTGGGAATTGGTGTGAAAATAAAGCCACCCATGAAACTAATGAAAATGAGGCCCTTTGATACACGTCAATGAGTTTTCGATTGTAATTCACGGGAAACCACACAAGCAGTTTGTCATCTCTTTTGATGTCAAATGAAGCGTATATTTTCTTGGGATCAATCTGCTTTCATATCAAAGAATCTTTGATATCACTATATCCAAACATTACTTAAGCATTGAAATCCTCGAGGTTATGAGTATTACCAACTCAAACCTAGATTTCACAAAGTCTTGCAAATGATTTCGCTTAATCCTTCACTTGATGTTTATCTCTAAGAACTATAGATGCTAGTCCAAGTATTAAACAATTATGTTTTTTCTTTTGCACTATAATCCTCTTTTGCCATTCCGATGCAATGGTTATCATTAGTAGTTTCCACTGCTATTTGCAACAAGACAACTAAGGTTTTTACGTTCCAGATGATGTCTAACAAGATGAATAAGCTTACCAGGAAGCAATTCACTCAAATTATGTGGTACCTTCTTCAGGTACATTCTATGATGTTACCACTGATAAAGTGATACATATGTTCAATGAGATGGGTCATGAACCCACCTTTTCGACTATAATTCACTTCAAGAAGTCCAATTTGCCATGTATTTGGATTTTCTTCTTCGGAATTACTCTATGGCGTTTAACAGGGAGAAGTTCAGGGTTGGATAAGGCCAAGCTTGAAGTTTATTTGGTAATGGATGGTTTATATTATAGTCTGAATGTTGACTACGCTTCCTTGTTGTGGGAAGAATTTGGTAATTTAATTTCTCATTCAAAACTAGCAACATGTGTTTCGAGTGCTAGGTTTTGGGGATTGATATTTAGGGAAGTGTATACTCAGGAAAATGTTATTTTTCCTTCAGATGTTGATATTGTCGTGTTTCCATTAATGACGGTTCCAAAAGTCGTGGTGGATGATGCTACGATATTACCAATGGTTGCTCGAATTCCATATTCGATTTCTCCAGTTAGTGACTCCTTCAAATCCACTGTTGGTAAAGTATCTAACTTCAACTGATTCAACTGCAACTGGTATTTTTCCACTGAGGCTTTATCATAAAGGCATTGGAGGACCATCGAAAGGGTATAAGGGTCAAAAGAAAAAGAAGCAAGAAGAGAAGCCAAAATAAGTAGAAGAAGAAGTAGTTAATGTGATTGTACCAACAAAGACTTGAAAAAGGGTACTCAAAAGAACAAAGAAACCTGTTGAGAAACCGTCTAAATCTGCTAAGAGAAAGCTGCAATGAAAGTTCCAAAAATTGTCGAACCAGTAATCGAAACTGTTGTACCAAAGATTGTTTCAAAGAAAGTGAGACAATTGTAGTATACAAGAAGGGGGTTGTTATTCGAGAAGTTTTGAGTCATGGATCTCCAGCTTCTAGAAAAGACAAGCTCTAGATGTTGCACAGAAGCTGAATAAATGAAAGCATAATCAGGTTGAGGATCAATTTGAATAAGTTATAGTGGAGTCTGACCATGATAGTGATGGTTTAGATACTCAAATTGTTGATTGGTTTCAAGGTTCACCACGAAAGGATACCCCTGTAAAATCGAATTTCTAGGAGACAAATATTCCTGATGTCAATACAAACGTATCTAATACGGATGTCAGCTTCGATTCTGGTGCACAATAGAACACAACAATCCCTAAGCAAACGAAAGTCATACCACCCAGGGTTTCTGTAACAACCCAAAAATCCTACCATTAATGACGTCAGCTTTCCATTACTCAGGAGTTAACTATTGGAAAGCTATTTTGATTCTTAGGGTATTCCAATGGAATAAATTAAATTAAATAGTATTAATTAATATAAAAAAATAATAATAATAAGCAATAATTAAGAGGAATAAAAAACAACCCAAGTAATTGATTTTGTGGAAAATAAGTAAGATATAATTCGTTGTATTGGTGTTAATGGTGTTGAGGGACTTAAATGCCATAAAATAAAATTAATTTGTTAGGATATCTAGGTTTAAGGTGGAATGAGTACAAATGAGGAAGCCTAGGGGCTTATTTGTAAAAAATCGGATATAACCCCTCATGTATTGTGATTGACGGGTTTAATGGCATGTGCGTTTTTTTGACCATCAGCAAATACGTGTGTGCGATCTTTCTTGGGTTGCAGAGTTTTATGAGGGTCAATCAGTGGAGAAAGCGAATATAGATAGGAGGAAATCTATCCTCTTATTTGTGTGTTGTGTGCGTCGATTAACAAAAATAAAAAAAAGAGTGAACGTGGAGGCAGCAAGCAGCGACGAGCTGTCAGGCAAGGGAATAGAGGGTCAACGGGAATTTTTGTGAGGGTTCATTGAAGCCAAAAATTGATTGTTTATCGGTAATTTTTCTTAGTTTTCTTCTTCATCTAGTGCTCAGGGTTCAATTCCTAGTCCTATAATCGAATTCATGAAGATGTGTATTGTGTTTTTGTGTGTTGTGACAATTTAATTTCACTTCAATTCCTATGGCTCTAGGGATGGCCGATTTCCAGCCCTATTTGATGGGTTCTTGGTTGATTCTAGTTGTCAAAACTCTTCTTTAATCACTCTCTTATGTGTTGGAATTGGTAATTAAGAAGTGGTTACAATCTTGAAACCAAGTTGTTTCTCCTTAATGCCATTAATCATGTTTCCTTCACTTTAATTTTTTGTGTCTTTGTATGGTCGAATTCAACCTATTGATTTTGCTCCAGGCTTGTTATTTATGTCAAAAACACTTTAAAACACTCCTTCATGTGTTGTTAATGGTGTTTGAGAATTGGGTAGAATGATTTAATCAATTGTCTCTACTTGGTGTCAAAATGTTCTTTTCTTTTACCTTCAATCATTGTGGTTTTTGGTGTGTGATTGTCACACCCCCGAACTAGACGGCGAAAACGTTTGAGGGCTCGTGTGACTTAAATTGAATATCATCACAATGAATATACATGAATCGTAACATAAATATCACCACGCATCAATATATTACAACTGACATTGTTCACATCAAGTACATTGTTTTAACATTACAAATTCATACATAAATTGTTTGATAGTTTTCAAAAGAAAAACACACTAACATACTTGGTACTTATTCCTCAGCTTACTTGTTACCTGAGAATACAAGTTATTTTGAAAAATGGTCAACATATGGAATGTTGGTGAGTTCATAAACATGTTTGATATGAAAATGTTTTCTGTAGTTTGAACGAAAACAACCTAGAAAATCCGATATTTTCTGAAAAGACCATTGTTTATAAAAAAAAGTGTGAAGATTCGTAAATATATGCATGATGATTTCAAAACATGTATAATTGAAAAACTTTGTATTAAACGTACAAGTGAAAATGTTGAACTTCCCCGGAAAACCCGATGTTTTCCAAAATAAAAATATCATATAACGGTTTGAATGGTTATCCATCACGTGAATGATTTTGAATTACCTTGATTACTTGATTTATATTGGATTTATTTATGTGAGTCGTTATAACCATGCATGATAATGACTAGCGTTTGTCTTGGCACTCTGGTGAATGCCGGAATTGATCTTAAGATTTTGTCACCCTAGACTGGCCGAGTGTAACTGTAGCGAACGGCTGAGGTGCGGGGGAGTCACCCCCGTATAGATCTATACAGAAACTCTCGCCCTCCTTCCAGGAGACTTTGATTATAACTACAGACTACGACCGACACACGTTGGTGCCACCCGTTATTACTCACTAAATCCGAATTGACTTTGATTACTATTGATTATCGACCCGTATTTGTTTACTTGGATTGACGATAGGCCTAATAAACGAGGATAAGAGGATTACAAGATCCTGCTATTCCTGCAAATTATTTATGGCTATTGATTATACGAAGGACACGCCGGCCCATTTCGCGTTTGATTTATTTGGACCTTACTAGCAATACTAATGAGCCACTAAGGCCCAATAGCACTTAAAAGCCATTAAGGGTCCTTTAAAATGAAATTGGGTCATAGAAGGCCCAATAACATTTATAACCATCCCTTGGGCCCAAAAATCATGTTAATGGGTCACAAAGGCCCAATAAGCATGTTCGGAACTTTCAGGCCCAAAGAATTTAATGTTTACTTGTTTTAGGTATAGCATAGTTGTCGGAATGTTTAATTGAACAATTGTTAAATTTTTGTATCGATACGAGACCGGTTGGTCATTTATAACGATGTTTGGAAATTTATGTATATTCATCTTGCCATTTCTCATAAGTTGTGGTTTGGTATTTTTGACCCAAATATATTAATAATAAAATAATTGCCTCAAAATATTGGTTTGACCATTTCAGCCCTTCCTTGATAAAAATGACAACTTTAGTCCCTTATATAAAAAAAGACATTTTAGGCCCTAAAAACAACTTTCTTCTCATTTTTGACCCATAGACTTACTCAATTGATATTTTAGCCCAAAATTTATTCTTTGACAGTTTCAGCCCATCCAGAAAAGTATTTTTCGGTCAAAGCCCAAACTTTTGCAGCTTTTACAATTTTGGCGCAAATTCCAAAAAAGTTTACATTTTTGGTCCTTTTTAGTAAAGAAACGAATTTTAACCCTTGAAATAATTTTGTTTACCTTTTTATCCCCTGTTTTGAGAAATTTTTCATTTTTGCCTATTGAAAATCAGATTTTTCGCAACTTTGGGCTTAATGGGCCAAAAAGCCCAAAAATTGGCCCATTGAGCTATTATTTACATTTCAAGTCCTTTGAAGAGCATAATTGTCACAAAACATTTATTTTAACCTTTTTGACTCATTTGACCCTCAAGAAAACCGTGTATAGCAACTTTTCTCTCAACTTCTGTTTATTTGACAATTTAAGCCCCAAAATTTGTTTTATGTTACAATATGTCTATTTTAAATCTTAGAGGGTATTTTTCTTGACTTGTTTAGTGTGGTGTACCTTAGATCATGTTTGTTTACCTTCTTATGTCATAGATCTCGAGATTTCTTCTCTTTTTGTTGCATATTTACCAGATAAACACTTACAATCACATATACTTGCATAAAATCATACATAGCACACACATACACCTAGATCTACACATTGTACTTGTATTCTCCCCCATAAAAATTGTAAAAACCGAAAAGAGAGGGGTACGAACTCACCTTTGCTTGTTGTTTTTGATTTAGAAGGAAGAAATGAAGAAAATTTGTTCCTAGCAAGCATTCTTGGAAGATCTCGAACTTAGAGGTTTGTAAGATGGGAATCATGAGTTTAAATGAGTTAAGAAGAGATTTTCGATAAAACAAAGAATCTAGACCATGGATCCAATCATGAACTTACCTAAGATGATGATTTTTGTAGAATAACTTCCTTGAAGAGCCCTTAAATCTCGAAATTTTTGGATGAACAAGTAAGAGTGTTTCTTTGAGAGTGTTTAAGTGAATTGTGTGTGTGTGTGTCTTTCTCCTTGTGGTTCTCAGCTGAAGCAAAAAAAGAGAGAGGAGAAGAGAGAGGCATGAAAGGATAGGTTCTTAGAAGTATGGGATATTTGCATGGATGACCCATGTATAATGGTGAGGTGGCAAGTGGAAAGTCAACTCTCCCTCCCTTCATTTGTGTAGTTGGGCCGAGAGAAGGTGGAGGAAGAAAAGAAATTTGGGCTTTTTGTGCTTAAGTCCATTTTGTGGCCAAATTAGATGACTTTTCGGTCCAATTGGTCTTTGAGAGGGTTCACGGCCCAAAATAAATCAAGGAATGATTTTTATGGCTCATTAGGGCTAACTAGGTTAGTTATGGCCCAATAAGGTTCATTAGGGTATTTATTTCATTCTAGGCCCAATATGGCCCAAATTATTAAAATAAATGGATGTGGGTCCAATTAGAGCTCATTTAAAAGTTCTAAGCCCAAAATAGTCAAATTGGAAACGTATTGGCCCATTAGGCCCAATAAGGAAGTCCTAGTCCAAAATGGACTTAAACCGGGATTTCTAGGGTTTCCACTTCTTTGTTGACTAGTTGATGTGCTTGTATAAGGTGTTTGATGGAAGTTTTGTTGTTATTGAATAAGCATCATACATGCTTTCACATTTTTGGTTCACATTTGTTATCATTATTGTTGTTAGAAAGCATCAAAATTCCTAGTTGTGACATTATCCCCCCGTTAGAGAGAATTTCGTCCCAAAATTCTTTTGAAAGGTAGATTTGAGAATGCGAGAATAGGTGATGGTACTTCTGCTTCATTTGGTCTTCGCGTTCCCATGTGAATTCTAGCCCACGCTTCGCATTCCATCGTACCTTCACAATCGGAATGCGACTTTGCTTAGTACGCTTCACCTCTCTGTCCATGATTTCGACTGGTTCTTCGACGAACAGGAGATTCTCGTTGATTTCTATTTCTTCAAGGGGAATGATGAGGTTTTCGTCAGATAAACACTTTTTCAAATTGGAAACATGGAATATAGGGTGTACACTGCTGAGCTCAGCGGGTAGCTACAGTCTATACGCCACTGGACCGATTCAGGCAAGAATCTCGAAGGGTCCAATGTATTGTGGATTCAATTTTCCCCGTTTTCCAAAACGAATAACCCCTTTCCAGGGAGAGGCTTTTATCAACACCCGATCCTCGACTTGAAACTCCAAGGGCTTTCGCCGTTTATAAGCGTAGCTGTTTTATCGGTCGCGTGATGCTTGTAGTCAGGCTCTGATTTGAACTATCTTCTCTGTCGTTTCACGTATGATGTCTGGTCCCCTTAACGCATTGCCTGATACCAGTCCTCTCACTAGCTGGGTGTCACCTACCTCAGCCCAACACAATGGTGATGTACACTTGCGTCCATACAACGCCTCGAAAGGAGCAACTTTGATGATCGAGCGATAACTGTTGTTGTACGAGAATTCGATTAAGGGTAAGTGGGTATCCCACGACTTTCCAAAGTCTATCACACATGCGCAAAGCATGTCTTCAAGCATTTGAATGGTTCGCTCGCTTTGATCATCCGTTTACGGATGATAAGCAGTGCTCATGTCGAGATGTGTTCCCAGTGCTTTTTGAAGTGATTGCCAAAAGCGTGAAGTGAATCTACTATCTCTATCCGAGATGATATAAACTGGCACTCCGTGGAGTCTTACAATTTCCTTGATGTATAGCCTTGTCAACCTCTCCATCTTGTAGGATTCTTTTATTGGCAGGAAATGATCGGATTTCGTCAATCTGTCGTCTATTACCCATATGGTGTTCAATACATCTGTTGATTTGGGTAATTTGGTCACAAAGTCCATAGTAATCCTTTCCCATTTCCACTCGGGAATTACTGGTTGCTGTAATAATCCCGAGGGCTTCTAATATTCCACCTTTACTTTACCGCAAGTAAGGCATTTACTAACATAGGTGGCAATCTCTGCCTTCATGTTGGGCCACCAATAGTGTTTCTTAATATCCATGTACATTTTGTCTGAACCCGGATGGATGGAGTATCGTGTCTTGTGGGCTTCATTCATGACTACCTCTCTGAATCCCCCATGTTTAGGGGCCCAAATGCGGTTCATGAAATAATATGCTCCGTCCTTTTTCACTTCAAGATTCTTTTCCATTCCAGCTAATGCTTCGCTCGTTCTGTTTTCCGCCTTCATGGCATCTGACTGGGTTGTTCTGATTTGCGAGGTCAGGTGGGATTGGATGGTTATCAAGAGAGTTTTCACTCGACGAATAGAGTATTCTTTCCTACTCAAGGCATCAACTACCACGTTAGCCTTTCCTTGGTGGTACTTGATTTCACACTCATAATCGTTTAGCAGCTCAACCCATCTTCGTTGACTCATGTTCAACTCTTTTTGATTTAGGATGTGTTGGAGGCTCTTGTGGTCCGTGAAAATGGTGCACTTTGTACCATAAAGGTGGTGCCTCTAAATTTTCAAGGTGAAGACCACAACTCCTAATTCTAGATCATGGGTTGTATAATTCACCTCATGTGTCTTTAGTTGTCGGGATGCATAAGCTATCACTTTCCCACACTGCATAAGTACGCAACCTAGACCCTGATTCGACGCATTGCAGTAAACTACAAAGTCCTTTGTTCCTTCTGGTAATGATAGTATTGGTGCACTTCAGAGTGCTTGTTTCAGAGTTCGAAATGCAACCTATTGCTTATCTGTCCATTCGAAGGGAACACCATTTTGTGTAAGCATGGTAAGTGGCTTGGCTGTCTTAGAGAAGTTCTGGATGAACCTCCTGTAATAGCCTGTGAGGCCTAAAAATTGGCGAATTTATATGGGTGTCGTTGGGATTGCCCATCCTTTGATGGCTTTGACCTTAGATGGATCCACGTGTATCCTTTCTTGACTAACAACATGACCCAAAAATTTCACACTACGGCGCCAGAACTCACACTTAGAGAGTTTCGCATATAACCTTTCGGTTCTCGGGGTTTCCAGGATTTGCTGGAGGTGTTGGCCATGCTCCTCTTGGCTTCGAGAATAGACTAAAATGTCGTTAACGAAAATGATGACAAAGTTGTCGAGGAATGGTCGGCAGATTCGATTCATTAGGTCCATGAATGCGGCAGGGGCATTCGTTAGACCAAAGGGCATTACGACAAATTCACAATGTCCATAACGAGTTCGGAAAGTGGTTTTGGGGATGTCCTCTTCTCGGACCTTGAGTTGATGGTACTTAGATCGCATATCTATCTTAGAGAAATAGCTTGCGCCTTGAAGTTGGTCAAATAGATTGTCGATTCGCGGGAGTGGATAGCGATTTTTGACAGTGAGCTTATTTAGTTCCCTGTAGTCAATGCACATCCTAAAAGATCCGTCTTTCTTCTTAACAAAGAGAACTGGAGCTCCCCATGGTGAGAATCTAGGTCGGATGAATCCTTTGTCCAAAAGTTCACTGAGTTGGCTAGACAATTCTTGCATCTCCGCAGGAGCCAATTTGTAAGGCGATTTGGCGATAGGTGTAGCTCCTGGCACAATATCAATTCGAAACTCGACTTGTCTTTCTGGGGTATCCCCGAAAGATCTCCAGGAAAGACATCTGGGAACTCACAAGCTACTGGGATGTCTTGAATGTTGACCTCTTCCTTGGATTTATCCACTGTATGAGCCAGAAACATCAAGTCCTTCTTTTGCAAATACTTATGTGCCTTAATGCACGATATAAGATGGAGGTTTGTGCTAGGTTTGTCTCCCTATATAATTAGGGTTTCACAATTCGAAAGGTGAAGGCGAACGACATTCTTGTGACACATAATCTCAACATGGTGGGGGCTAAACCAATCCATGCCAATAATCACATCAAAACTCCTAATGGAAACAGGCATTAAGTTTATTCGAAAGACATGTTGGTTTAAGGCTAGGGTATATCTGATATAGATTCCCCAGTGGATTCTTTTTTCCCATTGGCCATTTCCACCGTAAAGGTTTCATCAAGCTTCTGGGGTTGTTGTTTTATCAAGTGTTTAAATTTATTGCTCACAAAGCTTCGTTCTGCTCTAGTATCAAATAGGATGCATGCATAAGTTTGGTTTAGGAGAAACGTACCAGCGACAACAGTGGGATCCTGAATTGCTTCTCCCTGACCCATGGTTAGCACTCTTCCTGTTCCTCCATTCCCAGGGTTGTTGTTTTTGGGGCAGTTTCGACGGAAATGCCCAATCTTTCCACATCCATAGCAGGTGTGGTTCGGTCCTGCATTGCTGCCGTCGTTGTTGGTGTTGTTGTTGTTGTTGTGTTGGTTGATGTTGTTGTTGTTTCCTTGCTGCTAGTTCTTGCGAGGATAGGTCCTGCAATATTTTGCCATGTGACCCTTTCAATTGCAGCTAGTGCAATGCATCTCTTTGCATTCTCCATTATGATGGAGACTGCACTTGTTGGACTTTGGAAGAGTTCCAGAATACTTCCTAGGAGCACTTGGAGCAGCTGAGACTGGAGCATGTGGTGCGGAGGGAACTTGGGTGGTTGCAGCATTGACTGTCACTGTTTGTTGCTTCTTGGACTATTCTGATCCTTGACGTCCCTTCCTCTTGTTGTTCTTTCCTTTCTTGTTGTCACTCTCCTTCTTGCCTTAAGCCTCGACTGGCTTCTCACCATTCTTGTTATTATGGTCATACAGCTTCTTGGCCAATCTCTTGGCACTGTCGAAAGTTTTGGGATTTGCTGCTATCACATTTCCTTGGATTGGGGAGGTTAGTCCCCAAATATATCGTTCGATTTTCTTTCCCTCCGAATTACTCATGCCAGGGCACAATAGAGACAGTTCGCCAAACCTTGATATGTATGCGTTAATGTCGGAATTTTGGACGGTGAGATTCCACAATTCTTGTTCCATCTTCTGAATTTCACCTCGCGGGCAGTACTCGGCCATCAAAAATTCTTTCATCTCCGCCCACGGCATAGAGTTGGCTACGGGAAGAGTCATGGCTTCTACGTGTCCGTACCACCAAGTGAGAGCTTGATCAACAAAAGTGCTTGCGGCAATCTTCACCTTCATTTCCCCAGGGCATTCACTTATCTCGAACACCGATTCCATCTTCTCGATCCATCTTTTCAGAGTTAACATTCCTCCAGTGCCATTAAAGGTTCGTGGTTTGGCATTGGTGAAATGGTTGTAGGAGCATGCCTTGGTAGGTCCTTGATTCATCCTGTTGTTTGAACTTCCAGCCCCTTGTCTATTGACTCCACCATTATTCCCTTGGTGGATTTGCGCCATGGCTCTAGTGACCGAAGCAGATACAGCTGCTTGGAATGCAGCTGAGTTGACTTCGGGTGGGGTTGGCCCAGGGTTTCCTTGGGTTGGTCGTTGAGGCATCTTTATGTCATGGAACGGAAAGATGTTGAGTGCCTATGGTTTTTGTGAGATTTTGGTCCTATAAACTAGGTGTGTGGCACGAACTTAAGTAATTTCACAAATTAGCATACAATCATGGATATATAACACATAGCAGATTACAACATCACAGTAGAACACAAAAATTTTTTCATTAATATTATCCGCACTTTGATACATGAAAATTTTGCTCGAAAGAGCATATATAAGTGGTGCAAGTTAGGCAGCGTAACGACTCTATGAGTAGTGTAATCACTTAAAGATAGAGTCGATGGTACATAGCATAGATCATAGTAACATAATACTAAAGACGGATACAACTAGTCCTAGTCATGGTGAGATGTGCCAGGGTGTGGTACCGAGGAAGTGGACGCTCCCTGAAGGCGAGCCACCTATTGTTCCGCATCTCGGAGTCGAGCCTCCCACCTTACCTGCCTCATGTGGAACTCTCGGATAACCTCTCATGTCTCCCGCTCTGCACGCTCGACCCTAGTCCGCATCTGGTGCATCTAATCAGTAGTGCTCTGAGCTAGATCACCAGTGTTCCGCAATCGCCTCACCATGACCGGAAGCCCACGATTAGTCGGTCCTGCCTCCCTCAAGTCATAGAACTCGTGTGACATGCCAAACGGGGGTCACTGACCCTGCTGTCTGCTCCACCTCCAAAGGTCGATACCCCAGGGGGGTGTAGGAACAGTGGGGCCCATCAGATAAGCGGGCACCCTAATCGGATAAGGGGGGTTGATGACTTCAGACTCCGGGTCCGAATCACCATCTTTGTCATCGCTGGGTTCCTCCTCGAGGCCTCCTTCGACTTCCTCTTCTTCCTGGTCCACCACTAGCTCAACATGTCTGCCCTCGACTTCCGCCTCAGGTTCCTCTTCGGATTCCTCCTCGAGGTCTTCCTCGGGTTCCTCTTCAGACTCCTCCTCGGGGTCCTCTTCAGGTTCCTCTTCGGATTCTTCAACCATCCGTTATTCCCCTGATTAGGGAAATAAGGATCTCCGGGGTGATGGAAACCAGCCATCTTGTCTGCGTGAGTGTATAAATATGTTAATATTATTCCTAAGACGTTTTAATTATTGTATAAAATGACTTGATGTTCTCTTCTTGGTAATAAAGGGGTATGTTTTTAGGTTTACCTACCATCGCGATTTCCTCGGGGCATGTGATAGTTGTACCTCTAGTTGATCAGGCTACACTCACTCCTTAATACGACTATGAACAGTCCCGGTTTAACCGAGATGCTAGCATTATCTTGTTTGATTTGGTATTATGTTATTTTTCCTGTGTCCTATGAGTAGGGGTGTTTTATCATTGTGTTTATTTGTTTTGTTTTGTTCAAAGTTGTTTTGTCCCTCTTTGGTTTATAGTTTCATATCAATGTGTGGTTAGATATGCTAGTTCACTATAAACGAAGCTCTGATACCAACCTGTCACACCCCCGAACCAGACGGCGGAAACGTCCGAGGGCTCGTGTGACTTAAATTGAATATCATCACAACGAATATACATGAATCATAACATAAACATCACCATGCATCAATATATTACAACTGACATTGTTCACATCAAGTACATTGTTTTAACATTACAAATCCATATATAAATTGTTTGATAGTTTTCAAAAGCAAAACACACTAACATACTTGGTACTTATTCCTCAACTTACCTGTACAAGTTATTTTGAAAAATGGTCAACATATGGAATGTTGGTGAGTTCATAAGCATGTTTGATATGAAAATGTTTTGTGTAGTTTGAACGAAAACAACCCAGAAAATCCAATATTTTATGAAAAGACCATTGTTTATAAAAAAGTGTGAAGATCCATAAATATATGCATGATGATTTCAAAACATGTATAATTAGAAAACTTTGTATTAAACGTATAAATGTAAATGTTGAACTTCCCCAGAAAACCCGATGTTTTCCAAAAGAAAAATATCATATAATAGTTTGAATGGTTATCCATCACGTGAACGATTTCAAAACATGTATAATTAGCTCGTTTGTTATTATATTGTTTGTTTTAGCTCAATTATTTACCAAAATGGCATAAAAGGCCCACTTTTTGTAAAAATGACATTCTTGGCCCATTGAGCCGAAAGTTACAGTTATGGCACATTTTTGGTAAAAATAACATTTTAGGCCCCTTTTTAAGGACAAAACTTGCATTTAAGGCTAGTTTTTGTAAAAGTAACATTTTTAACTCCGTTTTGTCAATATATCATTTTTGGCTTGGTATTTATGAAAATGTGCATTCTTGGCCCATTTGTAAATAATTATTTCTTTTTGGCCAATATTCTAACAAATTAATATTTTTAGTTTTTCTTAGCAAAATTTACATTTTTGACACAACTATGTTGAGAATGACACTTAAGCCCACAAGAGCCCAAAAAGTTACTATTTTTGGCCCAAGGACGTGAGAAGCCCAAATAAGGCCCAATTACGAATTTTTTTTACATTTTTAGTCCTTGTAGGTTCTTAAATGCCGTAGTTAACCTTGTTTAGCAAAAATAATCCTTTTTGACCCCTACTTTCCATGAGTTACATAAATATACCTAATTTTGGTCATTTGTCACTTTTGGCTCTCTTATGCTATTTTTCTTGGTTTTAAGTAACTTGTATGTATTTTAAAACCATTTCCTTGTAAGATAAGTTGAAATGAGTGTTATGTTCCACACATAACATCATATTTTAGTAGATCTTTAAGTTCATGGAGTTTATGACACATAATCACAAATATAACATGAAAAACACACAAAATCATGCGTGCACACATAGATCTACACAAAACAACTTGTACTCTTCCCTATAACATAGTAAAAAACGAAAATAGGAGGTACGAACTCACATTGCTTTGAAGATTTTGGTTCTTGATGTAGATTAGAGGAGTTTTCGGCTTTACAAGCTTCCTTGAAGAGATTTTTCGAATTTAGGTTTTTCTAAGAGGCAAGAATCAAGAAATGGAGTGTTTAAGAGTAGGAATCTTAACATGAAATGAAATCAAATCAATTGAGAATGATGATTAGTTACCAAACTTAATGATTCTTGAAGTAAAAGTCTTAGATTTTCTCAAACACCACACGATTTTTAGAGTAAGTGGAAGGAAATTATTTGTGTTCTTAAGAGGGTTTCTAGTGTAATTGAAGTGGAAATGAGAGTGATGGTAACGTTCTCTTAGCCAAGATTTTAATAAGGAGAGAGAGAAGGATTAGGTTGGTTAATACATGAAGGATTTGGTCTAGAAGTATGAGAGGTATTAGCTTGAATTACCCCCATATAAACATGAGTTGTGTTCAATTTAATCCATTCAAAATTCTCTTTTTTTTTATAAAAGTTGGGCCGAGAATGAGGCAAAAGAAAAGAGAATGAAAAACTTTGGGCCATACTAGCTCATGTTTGACATTTTGAGGCCCAAGTTGAGAATTTTCGGCCCATTAGGCCCTTCTTGTGAGTTCACAACCCAAAGGTGGTAAATAGATGTGGTTTATAGCCTAATCACCTTGAGAAGGTGGGTTTACGACGCATCATAGTTAAATAGGGTGGTTCATAGCCCATCATGGCCCATGATAAATAATTGAGTTATTTTAGGCCTACCATGGCCAAATTGCTACGGTTTGATGAATATGGGTCCAACTAGAGCCAAAATGGGTTTCATTGGACCAAAATCATCAAATAGAAGGTTTACTGTCCCATAATGTCCAATAAGAGGGTCCAAGTGCATACTAAATTCAAACCGGGATATTTAGGGTTTTAAACCCATAGTTAAGTATATGAGATGCATTGTACTAGGTTTTAAACTTCACTCGGGAGTTTTGATTCAAATGGACGATTTTGATTGATCATAGAGTATGATATGCACTTAGATAAAAAGTCTTTCAATAGTTTATGTT
The DNA here is from genome assembly GCF_052625555.1 of Lactuca saligna. Taxonomy (NCBI): domain Eukaryota; kingdom Viridiplantae; phylum Streptophyta; class Magnoliopsida; order Asterales; family Asteraceae; genus Lactuca; species Lactuca saligna. The sequence continues at coordinate 91,836,409 of NC_136417.1, read as the reverse complement.
TACATGAGGACAAAATTTCCTAGCTAAAAATGCTAATTGTGACATCATCCCCCCGTTAAAGGGAATTTCTTCCTGAAATTCTTTTGAAAGATAGAACTACGAACGAGAGAATAGGTGAGGGTACTTCTGCTTCATTTGGCCTTCGTGTTCCCATGTGAATTCCGGTTCACGCTTAGTGTTCCATCGAACCTTCACAATCGGAACACAACTCTGTTTCGAACGCTTCACTTCCCTATCCATTATCTCGACCCGTTCTTCGACGAACAGGAGATTCTTGTTTATTTTGATTTCTTCCAGGGGAATGACAAGGGTTTTATCTGTTAAGTACTTTTTCAAATTTGAAACGTGGAACACAGGGTGTACATTGCTGAGCTCAACAGGTAGCTCCAGTTTATAAGCCACCAGACCAATTCGGGAAAGAATCTCGAACGGCCCGATGTATCGTGGGTTAGTTTTCCCCATTTCCCAAAATAGATCATCCCTTTTCAGGGAGAGACGTTTAATAGCACTCGATCTCCGACTTGGAATTCCATAGGTTTTGGTTGTTTGTCAGCATAACTCTTTTGTCGGTCACGCGATGCTTGGAGTTGGGCTTTGATTTGGATTATCTTCTCTGTAGTTTCCCGAATGATTTTTGGCCATGTAATATTGCTGCTTGATGATTGCCCTTTTTCTAGCTAGGTGTCACCTACCTTAGCCCAACAGAGAGGCGATCTGCATTTGCGACCATATAAGGCCTCAAAAGGAGCAACCCTTATACTCGTGTGATAGCTGCTGTTATACGAGACTTCAGTCAAAGGCAAGTGGGTATCCCATGACTTGCCGAAATCGATGACACAGGATCAGATCATGTATTCGAGTGTTTGGATGCTTCATTCTTTCTGGCAATCAGTTTGAGGGTGGTAAGCAGTGCTCATGTCTATTTGTGTCCCCATTGCCTTCTGGAGTGACTGCCAAAATCGTTACGTGGATCTACTATCATGATCCGAGATAATTTGTATTTGCACTGCATGAAGTCTCATGATATCTTTTATATAGATTCGTGTTAATCTTTCCATCTTGCATGATTCTGTTGTTAGAAGGAAATGGGAGGATTTAGTCAATCTATCGACGATTGCCTAGATAGCATCCAATCCGTCCATTATCTTAGGTAATTTAGTTACAAAGTCAATACTAATCTTTTCCCATTTCTACTTAGGTATCACTGGCTGTTGTAACAATCCTAAGGGCCTTTGATACTCCACTTTCACTTTGGCACAAGTGAGACACTTGCCCACGTAAGTGGCAATCTCTGCCTTTATATTTGTCCACCAATAATGTTGCATAATGTCCAGGTACATCTTATCCGAACCTGGATGGATGGAATATCGCGTTCTATGATCCTCGTTCATGTCTATCTCTCTGAATCCCCAAAGTTTAGGGACCTAAATTCTATTCGTGAAGTAGTAAGTTCCTTCCTCCTTGGCTTCAAAGTTTTTATCCATCCCACATAGTGTCTCATTTGTGGCATTCTCCAGCTTCAATGCATCTGATTGGGCTTCCTTGACATGTGAGGTTAGGTGGGAGTGGATGGTCGTCGATAATGTCTTCACCCGACGACCTGACTATTCTTTCGTGCTCAGGGCACCGGCTACCACGTTAGCCTTGCCTGGGTGGTACTTGATCTCGCATTCATAATCATTTAACAGCTCAACCCACCTTCGCTACCTCATGTTCAACACCTTTTGGTTTAGAATGTGCTATAGGCTTTTATGATCAGTGAAGATGGTGCACTTTGTACCATAGAGGTAGTGCCTCCAAATCATTAGGGAGAAGACCACAGCTCCCAGCTCCAGATCATGGGTAGTGTAATTTACTTCATGTGTCTTCAATTTCCTGGATGCGTAAGCTATCCCTTCTCCACGCTGCATGAGGACACAAACTAATCCTTGGTTTGAAGCATCACAGTAGACTGCGAAGTCTTCAATTCCCTCTGGTAAGGATAGCACTGGTGCACTACAGAGGGCTCGCTTCAAAGTTTGGAAGGCAACTTCTTGCTTTTCCGTCCAGTTGAAAAATACTCCTTTTTGTGTCAAGGTGGTGGGGGGTTTGGTTATCTTGGAAAAAGTATAGATAAACCTTCGGTAGTAACCTGCGAGACCCAAGAATTGTCGACTTTCTATTAGTGTCTTCGGGATCGCCCAACCTTAAATGGCCTTGATCTTAGAAGGATCTATGTGAATCCATTTCTCACTGACTACATGACCCAAGAAGTTTACTGCGAATCCAGAACTCGCATTTGGAGAGCTTCACATATAACCTTTCAGCTCTTAGGGTTTCCAAGATTTGATGGAGATGTTGACCGTGCTCCTCCTTGCTTCGGAAGTGCATGAGAATGTCATCGATGAAGACAATTACAAAATTATCGAGGAATGGGCGGCAGACTCGATTCATGAAGTCCAAAAATGCAGCGGGAGCATCAAAACTAATTCGTAATGATCGTATCGACTTCAGAAAGAAGTTTTTGGAATGTCCTCTTCTTGGACTTGAAGTTGATGATAACCGAATCTTAGATCTATTTTGGAGAACTATCTAGCTTTCTGAAGTTGGTCAAATAGATCGTCAATCCGAGGAAGTGGGTATCGGTTTTTGACAATCAACTTATTCAGTTCCCTATAATCAATGCACATCCTGAAGGATCAGTCCTTCTTCTTGACAAACAAGACCGGAGCTCCCCAGGGTGAGAAGCTTGGTCTGATGAACCCTTTGCTCAACAATTTGCTTAATTGGCTGGTTAACTCCTGAATTTCGACGGGAGCTAACCTGTAGGGTGATTTGGCAATTGATGTGGCTCCTGATATTAGGTCGATTTGGAATTCGACCTGCCTTTTTGGGGGTATTCCTAGAAGGTCTTCAGGAAATACATTCGGGAAGTCGCATGCCACTGGAATGTCTTTAATTCTCACTTCTTCCATGGCTTTATCCACAACATGAGCGAGGAATGCATAGTTTTTCTTGTGCAGAAACTTTTGTGCCTTGATGCGTGAGATGAGACAAATATTGGCGCTAGGTTTATCACCATAGATTATTAGGGTTTCGTGATTGGGGAGGTGAAGGCGAACGACCTTCTCGCAACACATAATATCGACATGGTGGGCACTTAACTATTCCATGCCGATTATCACATCAAAATCCTAATATTTACTAGCATCAAATCTATTTGAAATGAATGATCATTTAGTGTTACTGTGCACCCTACGTAAACATCTTTAGTTGTTTCGGTTTTCCCGTTAGCCATCTCCACCGTGAAGGCTTTGTTGAGCTTCTAGGGTTGTTGGTTTAGTAAGTGTTTGAATTTTTACTAACGAAGCTTCGCTTGGCTCTGCTATTGAATAAAATACATGGATAAATGTTGTTAAGGGGGAACTTACCAGTAACAACCATCAGTTCTTGAACTGCTTCACCTTGACCCAACATCAATACCCTTGCTAATCTTCCTGCCCTTTGGTTGATGGTTTTGGGGCAATTTCTTTTGAAATGGACAGTTCCTCCACACCCATAACATGTGAGACTAGCCCCATCATTACTGCTGTTGCGGCTGTTTTTGTTGTTGTTGTTGATGTTCTTATTGTTGTTGTTGTTGTTCGGCTGTTGGTTCCGTTGTGGCTGGGATCTGCAGAATCATACGGTATCACTCTTTGGGTTGCAACTCATGCAATGGATCTCCCTGCATTCTCCATGGTGGTGAAAGCCACATTTGCTACACTTGGGTAGGGTTCCTGAGTATTGACTGGGAGAAGTTGGTGTAGATGAGGTTGGAGCCTATGGTACTGAGGTGACCTGAGCAGTAGCAGCATGGACTGCTACTGTTTTGTTGCTTCTTTGATGACTCTTGGTTTTGTCGCCCTTTTTGCTTGTTGTTCAAATGTGCATAACTCACTCAATTTAAATTTTTTTGACCTGAATATTTTTCCTACATGTAGATTAGGGTTTGTAGCTAAGTTTAGACAATAAAAACGCTTGATTTGGTTAAAAATTGACTGAGTTACAAGCCCCGCAAGGAAGGGTATCATATCAGAATTTTTTTTATGTTTCAGCAATTAAATGTAATCTGACTTTGTTGTTCAAATGTGAATAACTCACTGAATTTAACTTTTTTTGACCTGAAACTTTTTCCTACATGTAGATTAGGATTTCTAGTTAAGTTTAGAGTGTAAAAACGCTTGATTTGATTAAAAATTGAATGCGTTACAAGCCCCGCAAGGAAGGGTATCAAATCAGAATTTTTTTTATGTTTCAGCAATTAAATGTAATCTGACTTTGTTGTTCAAATGTGCATAACTCATCCAATTTAACTTTTTTTGACCTGAATCTTTTTCCTACATGTAGATTAGGATTTGTAGCTAAGTTTAGACAATAAAAACGCTTGATTTGGTAAAAAATTGAATGAGTTACATGCCCCGCAAGGAAGGTTATCATATCAGAATTTTTTTTAATGTTTCAACAATTAAATGTAATCTGACTTTGTTGTTCAAATGTGCATAAATCACTCAATTTAACTTTTTTTGACCTGAATACTTTTCCTACATGTAGATTAGGATTTTTAGTTAAGTTTAGAGTATAAAAACGCTTGATTTGGTTAAAAATTGAAGGAGTTACAAGCCCCGCAAGGAAGGGTGTCAAATCAGAATTTTTTTAAGTTTCAACAATTAAATTTAATCTGACTTTGTTGTTCAAATGGGCGTAACTCACTCAATTTAACTTGTTTTGACCTAAATCTTTTCCCTACATGTAGATTAGGATTTTTAGTTAAGTTTAGACTATAAAAACGCTTGATTTGGTAAAAAAATTGAATCAGTTACAATGCCCACAAGGAAGGGTGTGAAATCAGAAATTTTTTTATGTTACAACAATTAAACGTAATCTGACTTTGTTGTTCAAATGTGCATAACTCACTCAATTTAAGTTTTTTTTGACCTGAATCATTTTCCTATACGTTTTTTAGGTTTTGTAGTTAATTTTAGACTCTAAAAATGCTTGATTTGGTTAAAAATTGAATGAGTTAGAAGCCTTGCAAGAAAGCATGTCAAATCGGTTCCAAAATCAAAAATCCGGCAAAAACCGGACCCGGACCTGGAAACGGTAGAATCGTCGGGCCGGTTCGGTTCTTGATTTTGGTCGTAGTCGATTCCTGGTTCGGGTCGGAGTCGAGTCGGTTCCGGCCGGTTCGGTCCGTTTTCTGATGCCTACATTTGGGTTTTAGATTTAGGCCCTGGAGTCCTTGGATTCAGTGTATCATCGCAACAACCACAAAGAGCCTTGGAGCGACTTCAGATCCCTAGAGTTTTGGACCATATGGCAAAGCCTTGGAGCATTTTCATCCCTTGTTAATAGCCTTGGAGCATTTGGAACGATCCTAGAAGGTAAACTTGGAAACTTTATCCTTCTAGACACATTAAGGTTTTAGATCCAAGCCCTGGAGTCCCTGGATTCAGTGTATCATTGCAACAACCAAAAAGAGGCCAAAGTCAAGGGAGTGAAGAAGGAGAATTGAATGATTGAGCGGATTTGGGGACAATATCGTTTGTTCATTAAGTATAGTTGCGGCCTTTTGACGTAGTGTGGCCGGGTATGGATACCAGTGACTGGGGGTGTGAGGCAGAGGATATTAGAGGAGGCGCACAAGTCCAAGTTCTCTACACATCTAGGGGCTACGAAAATGTATAGAGACTTAAGACTGAGTTATAGGTGGTCGTGCATGAAGCGGGAGATCGCCTGGTTTGTAGAGCGGTGATTGACCTCCAGGAAGGTCAAGGCCGAGCATCAGCGGCCTCATGGCAAGGTTTAGCCGTTACCCATTCCCATGTGGAAATGGGAAGAGATCACAATGAACTTCATTATGAAGCTATCGAGGACGGCGAAGGCGATGGACGTCATATGGGTAATCGTAGACAGACTAACGAAGAGTGTCCACTTCATTTTTATTCTCGAGAGCATATCTGCGGAAAAGTTGCAGATATTTATGTGTGAGAGATGGTGGCTAGGCACGCGGTGCCAGTGTTGGTGGTTTTTGATAGGCATGTTTGGTTTACATCTAGGTTTTGGAAGAAGTTCCACGAGGAACTGGGTACCCAACTACATTTCAGCACGACATATCACCCTCAGACTGACGGGCAGAGTGAAGGGACGATCCAGACGTTGGAGGACATGCTTCGAGCATGCGTGCTGGATTTTGGAGGAAGTTAGGATACGTACCTCTCACTGGCAGAGTTTTCGTTCAATAACAGTTATCATGCTAGTATCGATCGAGCTCCATTCGAGATGCTATATGGTCGGAGGTGCATGACCCCGATTTGTCGGAACGAGGTTGGGCACCGGGTCATGGGAGCACTGAGGTAGTGCTCAAGACTACTGGACTGATTTAGCAAGTGCATTATCGTCAGTGAGTCGCATAGAGCCGCCATAAAAGTTATGCTGATCGACCGCGATCAGATCATGGGTTATAGGTAAGGGACTTTGTACTGCTGAAGGTGTCACATTGGAAAGGGATTATCAGGTTTCGAAAGAGGGGCAAGTTGGGGCATCTATTCATAGGCCCGTTTAGGATCACGACCCGAGTGGGCAAGGTGACATATCGTTTAGAGTTGCCAGAGGAGCTTAATCAGATTCACAACACCTTCCACGTGTCGCAGCTTCGGAAGTGTGTTGCTGACAAGTCCACGGTTATTTCCTTGGATGATATTCAGCTGTATGGGAGCCTAAATTATGTTGAGAGGCCGGTCGCCATTCTGGATAGGAGGACAAAGGGGCTTCGGAACAAGCAGGTGAAGTTGGTGAAGGTGCAACGACAGCACCGAAAGGGCTCCGAATGAACATGGGAGCCGGAATACGAGATGCGAGATCCCTACTTGGATTTTTTTGGATCAGCAAACTTCGAGGACGAAGTCTACTTCAAGTGGGGGAGACTTGTAACACTTGGTCCAGGTATTACTTAATCCAATTAAGAGTTAGGGTTTTGGGGTGCAGACTTGGCGAGTTGGGAGCCTAACTCATCGAGTAGAGGGCGTTTCAAGGACGCGAAATCTACACCCTACTCGACGAGTCGGAAGGCCGACTCGACGAGTAGGCGATGTAATGACAAAACCCTAATTTTAGGGTTTGCACCCTATATAATCTCCTTATGAGCCTTGAGGTTGACCTCCCATCAGCCTCCAAACCCTAAGAATGTCAGTGCTAACCGTAACCCCCATTCTCTTCCATTTTGTGAGTTAGAGTGACCTTTGAAGCTTAAGAAGAAGGAGATACTGGGAATGTCCAGCAAACCAAGCACGCATCCTTGAGCTTAATCATCTTTTGAACTGCTGTCACATGTCAAAACCGAGAACGGCGGAAACGTTCTGGGGCGGAGGACGTCATGTAATGTATCACAACAATGCAAAGTAGTAAACAAGCAACAACATCATCCATTGTATTAATAGTAATAGTTTAATACATGTGTGTTCTTTCATAGTAATAAGACATTACAACAAGTAATCAAAATAAAAGACAAGTCTTGACTGCTCCGTCTTCGCATAACCTGGTCATCGTACCTGTCTAATGGTGACCTGAGAATACAAGTTATTTTGAAAGTGTAGGTCAGCATTTAAGCTGGTGAGTTCATAAGTATTTAATGTCATTGTTCGTATAAGTTTGATGATAACATTTGAAATCGTTCAATGTAAATTTTTGTATATGTTTTGAAAACTCCTAGAAAATCCCATATTTTCTACTAGTATAAAAAGTCGTCTTCTACCAAGACCTGAATGTTTTGAAAGTAGTCTTCAACCAAAACCTGACTGTTTTGAAAGTAGTCTTCTACCAAGACTTGTATGTTTTGCTGTAACAAAGATGGTTTTCCCCTTTATGACTACTATTAACAATATTTTTAGTCTACTTCATCGTTTACGTGAATGTATCAGAAAATAAAAGTAATAGGGAAAATATAGCCATATAAGTATTATCCTTTTGTATTAGGATAAACACGACATCGTGACTGCCGAAATGTATTCACCTTGAATATCCGTAGATGTTTATTTTCCTCTGTAGCTAACAGCAGGTTGAAGGAATGGTTAGTCCCGTAAAGGTCTCCCTAGTATAAGTATTAACCGTAGACATCTGTAGATGTCCATTTACCTCTGTTGCTAACAGCCGGGTTTAGGAATGGTTAGTCCCTTATTGTTTCTTACCACATAGTATCTATGTAAAAGTATCCCTATAAGTGTATCCATGTAAGAGGAATCTCTATAAGAGTATCGATATAAGTGTATCCATGTAAGAGGAATCTCTGTAAGAGTATCCATATAAGTGTATCCATGTAAGAGGAATCTCTGTAAGAGTATCCATATAAGTGTATCGATGTAAGAGGAATCTCTATAAGAGTATCCCTTCATATAGCATGTAGTTTAGACTCATGAATGAACTGACTCTGGTGTAATTTCTTGTAATAGGGATAATGTTTTGTATCCCCTAAACTATTCCTATAATAGTTTACTACAATGTAATTGATGAGTGTCCAAGTAGGTTTGTACACCCTTGCTACCCAAGAGTGTCGGAACTGAATTAACTGATGGAACATTTATGACTATATATGTACACATGATATATAACTAATATTTAAACGACCTTCGGACGAGTACCCGATATCCCACCAGACCACATCCAAATCGAGGAAAAGGAAACAGGGTGGATAGCCTTCCTAAGTCTTTTAAACATTTCTTATATAACTATACATATAGAGGCATGCAATTTATAATATAAAAGCATAAAAGAAGTTTTGTAAAACCTTTGAAAAGTTTAATAAATAAGAATTTATGACTTGATGTCAGTTTATAAATCGATTCGAAAACCGTTTGACAAGACAGTTTAAGTGTCAGAAAACCTTTGTTTGAAGCACAACTATAACAGATTCAAAAAGGAAACCTACAGTTTGTAAGACAGTTTCTAAAAGTGTTTCAACATGGAAAAACGTTTGTGAAAATTGTTTGAAGTACCTATGAAAATGTTCGCTTGTTCTTGTATATGAATGTATCTCCTTGAAATAGTATTTCTAGTATGTAAGAGTTCGTGATGTTCTCGTAAAACTGTACCTATTATAGTTTTCTAAAAGTGTGTCTCGTTTGTAGAGTAATCCCTAGTGAAATGCTCACTTGTTATGAAAAGTATAATTTTTGTAGTGCCTAAGATGGACACATATACACACAGTATAAGCAGAATGTTTGATTTATACATATATAACAACATTTTTCATTTCAAAAAAATATGATGTTATCGTGATATATTTTGCATACGAAAGTTTCCCTATAATAGTTATAAATCACATATGATCCCATTGATAAAAAGTGTATACTAAAACTTTGTATAACACACGATAATAATCGAGTGTTTTACTTGTATTCCCCCCCCCCCCCCCCTAAAAGCATATAAAAGTATTTATAAAACATTTAAAAGTGCGGATTGTAGGGGTATGAACTCACCTGATTGATTGAAGAAAGCGTGACGAAAACCGAGCAGAACTTCTACTCGAGAAGGCGGATTTCTTGGGATTCTCGGGAATCTCGGGAGCGTAAAACTTCCTTCCAAACTTGGATATGAAAACCTGGCCTTTGGGATGACTCCGAGGGTTGAAACGCAGAGCTTCGGCGCGAGAAAGGGAAGAATTGAGCAAAAATGGCCGGCATCCTCGTACCCTTTATATAGGGTTTGATTCCTCGGATTACGCTGGGTGCACGAAGGAATTACGCTGGGCGTAATCCGGATCAGACCGGTGACTCCTCCCCCAACGGATAATATCGGGTATTTATTATTAAATTAAATATTTTAATTATTAATAAACTTCAAAAATTCATATATTCCTCATACGAACTCCGTTTTCGACGTTATTTATATCCACATGTAGGTGAGACTACAATCTACAACTTTCATTTAGACTCCGTCGGCTAATTTTGAATTTATTTTTCATATTATATTTTTAATTGGCCGGGACAGGAAAAGTCCGTTAAAATTTCATAACTCCTTCGTCCGGTGTCTGTTTTCACCAGAATTTTTACCGTTGTAATACCATTGATAAGATCTTCGATTCTCGTTTAGGTCATGTTGGCAAAAATCCGCTCGATCTCGATTTCGAGTTTTTAGCTGTCTACTGCTATGTCTGAAACTTCGAAAAATCACAACTTCCTCATACGAAATCAGATTCGGATGTTCTTTTTATGTACGTTTACGGTCTAATGATATCTAAAACTTTCATTTAGATATCTAAGGCTAAAAATTATTGTATTGAAACTTCGTGTTTTACGTCTATCAGTGTTGCCGGTTTTGCCGAGATTCTTCGGTTGCTCATAACTTCTTCGTTATAACTCGGATTTTAGTGTTCTTTATATGTACGAAAACCTTGATACGATTCCTACTACTTTATTTAACCCAAATCAGATTTTAGGAAAGTTAAATTTTGACCTAAAATTGACTTGCGTTCCAACATATTGCCTAGAAATATCGGGTTGTCACATGTAAGTCTTCAAGACATGATTTTTATCAAAGAATATGGCTAGGTTCTTTAGTTTTTTTTCATTTCCTACCCTCCCTGTTAAAAGCATGCATGGGATTCATAAAGTTTGCAACTTTATGAATCTCCCGAGAAAATTGGTCTCAAAGTGGGCTAGATCTGACCTTTGGTCGATTAGGGACACCATGCATGGGCTTTAGGGCATATTTTCCCTCTTTTTGGCCATTTTGACCTAGGGACATGCATTGGACATGCATGTCCATAAAGCCTCCATCTTTGGAATGCCTTGATGACTAGAAACTCTTCTGGAAAGGAGGCATTTCATATCCATATAGTTTTGGACCATATGGAAAAGCCTTGGAACTTTTTCAACCCTTGTTAAGAGCCTTGGAGTATTTGGAACGATCCTAGAAGGTAAAGTTGGAAACATTATCCTTCTAGACACATTAAGGTTTTAGATCCAAGCCCTGGAGTCCCTAGATTCAGTGTATCATCGCAACAACCAAAAGGACGCCCAAGTCGAGGGAGTGAAGAAGGAGAATTGGAAGATAGAGCGGATTCGGGGAGCATATTCTTTGTTTGTTAAGGATAGCCACGGCCTTTTGACGCAATGTGGCTGAATGTGGGGACCGGTGATAGGGGGTGTGAGGCAGAGGATATTAGAGGAGGCGCACAAGTCCAAGTTCTTTATACATCCAGGGGCTACGAAACTGTATAAAGACTTAAGACTAAGTTATTCATGGCCCTGCATGAAGTGGGAGATCGGCTGGTTTGTGGAGCGGTGCTTGACCTGCAAGAAGGTCAAGGCCGAGCATCAGCAACCTCATGGAAAGGTTCAACCATTACCTATTCTCATGTGGAAATGAGAAAAGATCACTATGGACTTCATTACGAAGCTACCGAGGAGGACGAAGGGGGTGGACGCCATATGGGTAATCGTTGACAAACTGAAGAAGAGTGCCCACTTCATTCTGATTCCCGAGATTATATCTGCGGAAAAGTTGGCAGATATTTTTGTGCGAGTGGTGGTGGCTAGAAACGGGGTGCCAGTGTCGGTGGTTTCTGATAGGGAAGTTTGGTTTACATCTAGGTTTTGGAAGAAGTTCCACGAGGAACTGGGTACCAAACGACATTTCAGCACGTCATATCACCCTCAGACTAACAAGCAGAGTGAGTGGTCGATCCAGATACTAGAGGACATGCTTCGGGTATGCGTGCTGGATTTTCAAGGGAGTTGGGATACATACCTCCGACTGGCGGAGTTTTCGTACAATAACAGTTATCATGCCAGTATCGATCGAGCTCTATTCGAGATGTCATATGGTCGGAGGTGCAGGACCCTGGTTTGCTGGAGTGAGGTTGGGCACCTGCATATGGTTGGAGGTGCCCACTTCATTCTGATTCCCGAGATTATATCTGCGGAAAAGTTGGCAGATATTTTTGTGCGAGTGGTGGTGGCTAGAAACGGGGTGCCAGTGTCGGTGGTTTCTGATAGGGAAGTTTGGTTTACATCTAGGTTTTGGAAGAAGTTCCACGAGGAACTGGGTACCAAACGACATTTCAGCACGGCATATCACCCTCAGACTAACGAGCAGAGTGAGTGGTCGATCCAGATACTAGAGGACATGCTTCGGGTATGCGTGCTGGATTTTCAAGGGAGTTGGGATACATACCTCCAACTGGCGGAGTTTTCGTACAATAACAGTTATCATGCCAGTAACGATCGAGCTCTATTCGAGATGTCATATGGTCGGAGGTGCAGGACCCTGGTTTGCTAGAGCGAGGTTGGGCACCGGGTCATGGGGAGCACTGACGTAGTGCTCAAGACTACCAGACTGATTCAACAAGTGCATGTGATGAGAATTAAACTCTAGATCGATTATATCTTTCATAAGTATGATTAAGGAAATCAAACAAGTCAAAAGCAGTAGAAGAATGAACACAAAACAGAATCAAATGTATGCTTATGATTCAAAACAAAGTCACGTCTCAGCAGAGCTCGATGAAGAACTTTCGCTGTAGAGGCGAGCTAGGGTTTACAAAACTCAGAGAAAATAAACAATGAAAGTGATAACTTCTAAGACTGCATGCATGCAACTTATATACTAAACCCAAGTACAAAAACATGCACGGTTGGATAGGCCCAATACCGAAAATCAAAACTAGGCTAAGGACCGAGCCCATGACGCAATCTATTAATCTCTACAATCTCCCCCTTTGCGTCAAATGAGGCAAGAGATCATCTCTTATGTGTTGGCTTCACTGTCTTTACTACTTTGAACAAACGAGGAATTATTGCGAGAAGAGTCTGTCAAAACTGTATGTACCACCACAGCATGTCAGTGAATAGTTTCTTATCAGCAGCATTGTTCTGATCAAACCTTTGAATGATCTCCAATATATGCTCCAAGCAAGACGTTGAGAAGAGGTGTTTGTCAACAAGAGCGAACATACATTTTTTACCTTCGCCTCTGATGAACATAAGGGTGTGGTACTTTGAACCTATTTTCCCCTTGATCATAGTGTTGACATTGCCAGGTCTGCCCATAGTCTTGATCGTTGTTCTCTTATGTATGGCATAGGCAATCTCCTGGTCCATTTTCGCCACTTCGTGTATGTAGCAAACAAGCATACGATTGACATGCTCAATGATTGGCTGTTACTCCTTAGGATTTGACAGAAGAATTTTGTTGAGGAGTATCCAGTCATGGGGATTCAGGTTCGGCAGATCAGCGAGGGTGAAGTTGTGGACTGAGCCTTCGGTCCCTCGAGTCACCTTGAACTTGACATTGAGAAGCTTCCCCGTTGAATAGGCTTTAGAACCTTGACGGTAGTAATTTTCTTTGAGCTCCAAGTCATGTACTAGGGTTGCGCAAACTCCATATAAAACTCTAGAAGATCCCTGTCTACCTTCGGGTCTGGGGACGGAATAGCAGCAGTCGAATTGAAGCAATGGAAGATAAATGCCTTTCGAGTGATAGGCATGTCGAACTGTGCATCCTTGGAGTTTTCGAGCCCGAAAGACATTATTGGCTCAAGACAGAGAATGCTCGGCTCATCGATTGTGCATCTTTGGAGCGAATCTATAGTCCAGATTGGAAACATGGACTTTTTCTTTTGTAGGAGCTCCGCCTCCTTTTGCTTTTGCTCAAGCTCGGATTTGTTTCTTGTAGCTTTCTTCCATTTCTTTTTCAGAGGACTTAACCTTCTGGAAGGGATTCTTGGGATCCTCTGCATAGACATCATCCTCATTGTCTGTGTCGTCCTCGCCTATTTTCTTCTTCTTTTTCTCCTTGTTACTTACCAAAGCTTCATTACCCTTCGGTTCAGTAGATGGTTTCGGTCCAGAAGGAGGTTGAGTTATCACCTTCTCTCCCCCTAGTTTCGGTTGGACCCCAGTCTCCGGGACACCCTCGATGCGACTAAGGATGTCCAATGTTGGTCGGAGCTTGTCTGCCAGATGGCGCCTGATGGTTATGGTAATGATAGGATCGTGAGCTTCAGTGAGACGGAGGAGAATGGAGTGAACATCAGCATCAGAACTCCTAATGACCTCCCTTAATTAATTTAGGTCATTAACCTCAGCAGTAGCAGTACGCAACTTGTGGTTTTGCATTTTGAGCTGTGAGGTGCGTTTGTCTAGCTCATCCATAATGCGATTCTCTATAGCTAATTCGGCCTCCAATTGAGTTAAACGGTCATTGACTTTAGCATGTATAGTTGAGTTGGCTGCTTAAATGGCTTGTCGTGCAGCTTCAAGGTTTGAGCGTTCAAATTGAAGAGCCGTTGAAGGTTCTCTACTGAAGCATTGACAGTTTGAGCGTTCTTAGCAGCAGCAGCCTGCAAGGAGTCTAAAAATAAGTGAGGTTCAGAAACTAGTTTATTGACTTTTGTGGTCGCTTCCTTGCATTCTTTAGTCGAAGCATCAACAGCGATTGAGGCTTGTTGACATTGGGAAGTAGAGGCTTCGATTGCTTTGGCTGTAGAAGATAATGCGGCACTGTGTTCAGTAACAACGGAGGAGAACAAGGCCTTCAATGCAGCTTCAGAATAAGCTCCGGAGGTAGAGGATGAGAGTAGTTAATCAAGCTTCTCATTTATTGCCTTGAGATGACGTTTCGTAATAGGCTCATGGTCATCATCATCGCTCTGCACTCGGTAAGGACTGAAATATGTGGAATCAAATTCCAAGTCCTCACCGCCAACAATAGGGGTTGTTTCAGTGGATTGTGTGGGAGGTAAGGGTTTTGAAGTAGGTTGAGGTTTGGTTGTGACAGGTGGTTTGGTTACTCGTGGATTGGGAACAGTAAAGTGAGGTCCTATGGTAGTAGTGGTAGTAGTGGTATCTATGAAAATGGGAGTGGGGATAGGAATTGTAGTGACTGGTTGAGTAGTTGGAATAGGAGATATAGGAGGGATGGATACTAGTATGGTTACTGGTGGAGGTGAAGGAGGGGGAGAGCGAACTGGAATTTCTAGGGTAGGGGAGCGGGGCAGAGTGTCACCTCGGCCCGAAGCCTCATCGTCTAAGCTTTCGCTTTCAGATTCCGACGGAGGAGCATTCTTGTGCTTAGGAGGGACATATTTTGAATCTGAATCGCTTAAGGATTGTAGAATAAGTCTTCTAGCGGGCTTCTTTTGTTTCTTCGGTGGAGCCTGTGATATTGCAGCCTTGTCGGACTTTCGTTTCTTGGGGGTCTGCCCCTTGGTTGTTTTAGAGACAGGTCCATCCTTCAGAGTATCAGGCTTCTTCCCCCTTTTGGCTGGCTTGTTAGCCTCTTCAATTGAGCAAACCATTGCTGGCGTAAGCTCCCTTGGGCCTGACGTTGGACACTTCCTGTACTGTTGGAGAACGTTACTCGATGCAGAGATATGACCGAGCATTGCTTCAAGAATGGATCCAATAAAAGAGAACTTGGTTGGATCGGTGACAATTATTTTGGTAGTATGAAAGGTAGCAAGGGATGAGAGAAGAGAATCTGCCATTATTGGAACGCGAAGGCGGTCCATTGCCCAATTCGTGATGATCGACCAAAATCGTCCTCATGAAACCTCAGAATGCCTTGATGAAGAGACCAAGCTTTGAACCAACTGCTGCTAGATAATAAACCCGTAATCCAGCTCAATCCAATGGTACAACCCATACAACATAGTCATGAAAGACTTGCTTGCACCATCTGAGCCAGCGCTTTGCTTAGAAAGTCCCTTGAACAGCAGCGTGAAAAGGCCATTCCATTGAGGAGGAAGGCAGGACTTCTTGAACTTTGTGACGGTGGTTAGGGTTTCGGTGTACCCCATCTGATAGAACATAGAAAACAATTGACCAGTTGTAATGGAGTCAAGATTTACCAGAGATTAGTCTTGAGAAAGATCAATTAGGGCACATAATCGATGCTTAGAGATGGAGGTCTTCTCATTGTGGAGTTCGAAGTGAATTCGTTCATTAACATTATCGTAGTAGGCAGTTGCGTAGACAAGGGAAAGGCAAGACATCGGTATGACTTCGACTTTAGACAACGCCTCAACAAGAGGTGAGTATTTGAGACATTCAACCACGTATAGCATGTATGGCTCGTAGATAAACGGGGTGAGATTGATGATCAGATTCTGTTGGTGTTTAACGGTGAGAAGTGGTTGACGAACAGAAGTATCTTCAACAGATGAAGAGTCTGCCATTGTAGTAGCTTGGAGAAAATCGCCTGTGTTCTTTTGAGAGAGAATTGTAAGTGGTAAAGGTTGAGAGAGTACCTCTTCAATTTCTTTTATACATACAAGGAAGAGAGAGAAAAATCCGGCTGAGATTTTGGATTATCTCAAAAATAGCGCCTGACTTGATGGAAGGACAGTTGGCATGCCGATGATGATGCAGGAAAGAGAAAGGATGTTTCCTTTTTACATGCCATTCCATAAAATTCACTTTTTCAAATCGCCAAACCGTTTTGATAATTGCTGAGTCAGCATTCACTTTATCCCAATCGCCATTCACTTTATCCCAATCGCCATTCCAAAAAACTAGAGTTTGGAAAATAAAAAAAAAAATTCTTGCATAGGGTGTAAAAAATAAAGAAATAAAGCAAAATTTATGGGATAATCTGTGATGCCTTAAGTAGATATAAAACAATGGATTCTGGGCAGAAATCACTTCCTTCAAAGTCAAGAGAGACATTAAAGTGTTGCTTGGTTTCCCATTAAATAACGATCAATAACTTGTTGAGAAGTATTGAAAGGCATCTTTTAAAGGTTATAATGGGTGGCTTTCGCTTCAATTCATAATTTCGATACTTGACATAAGACCAAAACTGAATGAGGTACTTGTGAGATCATTGTGATCTGTTGAACAAGTAGCTAAGATAAACTTTATAGTGACGAAAGGAAGTAAGGAAATATCAAAACAAAATAAACTAGATCTTTTGGGTAAGAGAAGCCTTGGTTTAAGACAAACACATAAAGATCACTAAAAAAATAGATTTCATTTAGTAACAAGTAAGATCTTGAATATTAGAATTCACCATCAATTCATTAGTGGTGTTGAACTTTGGGTTTCACTTAGTATATAGTGGCATGAAACTAAGATCATGAACGCAAATTTTGTATAACCATAAACCTCAGTGGTTAATACAGAGAGTCTCAAGGGTTATATTGGTGAAACAAAGTATAATGGAGAAAAGTGATGGAGATGGTATAAGAAGCAAATGTACCTCTGAATTAAAGAAAAGAAGGACCAAGCAGAAAACTCTAAACTCAATGTGACTAGAGTTAGGTAGCTCATGATTAGAGTGAATTGACAGCCTGGATTGGGAAAACATGATTGGTATATATCATGTTATTAACGCTTCACTAAAAAATCTTTCGAGGCTTTAGACAACATACAACAGCATGCTTCTAGGGACTCCTAACTAATAAACCATTACCTGCCTTAGCTTTGCCATCGAGAAACACACTTAGACAAAAAAAAAGTGTTAGATACAAAATATAAAATAAAAAAAATAAAAAATAAAAAAAAATAATTTTGGATTTTATAAGTATTTTTATGAGAATAAAAGAGAAAAATATTTTTGGATTTTTATAAGGGGAAAAGAAGAAATGAAAAATTTTATAAAAGAATACAGTTAAAATGCCTTGTTAAGAAAAAAATAAGCGAACGAGTTCAGAAGGACCGAACCCGAAATAGACCAAACGTTCGGTTCATTTCGGTTCTTGGTCAAACTTTACCCGAAATAGACTGAACCCGAAATAGACCGAACGTTCGGTTCATTTCGGTTCGCTCTATTTCGCTTGTTACCTTTATGAAAGCGAAGGCAATTTTGGTACAGATTCAGCTTGCATCATTCCTAGGCCTTGTAGAATCTTATTGAAGATCGCTTCAGGTAAGGCCTTTGTCAATATGTCTGCCAGTTGATCAGTCGTTCTGACGAAGTGAAATTCTACGTTACCATCTTCGACGTGATCCTTGATGAAATGGTACCTCAGTGCTAAATGCTTAGTCTTTGAATGTTGCACTGGTTTGTAACAAATCCTAATTGCGCTTTCAGAGTCGCAATATAGTGGGACTTTCTTCAAGTTTAGCCCGTAATCCCTGAGTTGACTTTGTATCCATACGACTTGAGATGTGCAGGATGCTGCAACAATGTATTCAGCTTCTGTAGTGGATAGAGAAACGCAAGTTTGTTTCTTTGATTGCCAACTAACCAATTTACCATCTAGAAATTGACATCCTCCAGTTGTGCTTTAACGATCTAATCCACAGCCACCTAAGTCAGCATCTGAGAATGCTTGAACAAAGAATCCTGAGTTGGCTGGATACCATAGACCGAGAGAGGAGGTTCGCTTCAGATAGCGAAAGATGTATTTCACGGCTTGTAAATGAGGTTCGCGCGGGTTGGCTTGAAATCTTGCACTGTAATAGACTGAAAACATGATGTCAGGTCTACTGGCCGTAAGATACATCAGAGACCCAATCATTTGTCGATATACTGTCACATCAGCTGCTCGTTTCTCCAATGAGGGTGTAAGCTTAGTTCCAAAGGCCATAGGCACTTTCACTTTGGAGTCTCCCATCATCCCAAATTTAGCTAATAGTTCCATAGGCACTTTCACTTTGGACTCTCCCATTAGCTGTTGGTTTCTCCAATGAGGGTGTAAGATTAGTTCCAAAGGACATAGGCACTTTCACTTCGGGTCCCTTTCTAATGTTCAATCCAAGAAAAAAATTAATTAGACCCATTGAGCTCATCTCAAATTTAGTTTCCATCAACTTTCTGAATTCAGCTGTTAAGCTAGGATTCGTTGAGCCAAAGATGATGTCATCAACATAAATTTGGACTATCATAAGGTGGTTAACTTCTCGCTTACGAAAGAAGGTTGGGTCAACCGAACCTTGTTTGAATTTAGACAATTTTAAGAAACGAGTGAGAGTTTCATACCATGCTTTGGGAGCCTGTTTGAGGCCATATACAGCTTTGTCAAGGACATAACAATGATCTGGATACTTCTGATTCACAAAGCCTGGTGGTTGCTCAACATATACGGTTTCTTCAAGTTCACCGTTGAGGAAGGCACATTTGACGTCCATCTGATAGACTTCAAAGTTCTTGTGAGCTGCATATGCAAGAAAGATACGAACAAACTCTAATCTTGAAACAGGAGCAAAGGTCTCTTCATAATCGATTTCCTCTTCCTGACAATATCCTTGGACCACCAGCCTCGCTTTGTTACGAATGACATTCCCCTCCTTATCCATCTTGTTCCTAAAAACCCATTTGAGACCGACAATCGAAGCATCCTTTGGAGTTGGAATAAGACACCATACTTTGTTTCTTTCAAACTCATTTATTTCATCTTGCATGGCTTGAACCCAGTCTGAATGATCAAGTGCTGAGTTAACAGTATTCGGTTAAACTTTCGAAACAAAGGAGTTGAACATGCAAAACTCGACTTTAGAAAAGAGTGCAGCCTGTTTCGCTTTGATTTGAGAACGAGTTAACACTTTTTCTGAAGATTCCCCGATAATTTGACTTTGAGGGTGATCTTTGGTCCATTTGATAAGTGGAGGAAATTTGGTTCATAGATAGGATCTAATTTGGCATTTATTTCTTCCTCTAGCTCCGATAGAATTTCATCAGCACCGACATTGGTGTTCTCCCCCTCGAAGAATGACTGCTGTTCAGGACCAGTATTGGTATCGCCTTCTTTGGTTGAAATTTTAGTAGAGCTTGAAGAATGTGGCGATGAGTTCTCCCCCTGGAATGAAGAACCTTTATCATGATGAGGAGTTGGACCCTCCCCTGGACATTAGGATGGTCACATGAAGGTTCGCTTGCTTCTGGCCTTTCGGTTTCTTTGGATTGATCATCAGCCATCTTTTGAGCAGCGTCGTCGACAACTTGTTTTAGATGATCAACATTGTTGTCTTTTGCATTTGATTCAGAGTCAATCGCTTTTAGAGGCTCATCAAACAGAAGCATGAATTAGTCAAAAAGATTCGAGATAGAGATTGTAACTTGACCATTCTTAACAAAGATCTCTTGCGATGCACCTTTTGTTGATTTCATCTTCTTAGCATAACTATCGTCAAAGGTGACATAGTATGTTTCTTCAATTTTCTTTGAGCATTTATTGAGAACTCTATATGCCTTGGAATTCAGGGAGTAGCCTAAGAAAATTCCTTTATCAGCCTTTGCATCAAACTTGTTTCGATTCTCTCTGGAGTTGAAGATGAAACATCTTGAACCGAACACATGAAAGAATTTCACATTTGGTTTTCGATTATTCAAGATCTCATAAGGGGCAATGGAGAACCGCTTGTTCAAATATGATCTATTTTGAGTATAACATGCAGCAGCAATTGCATCAGCCCAAAAATACAAAGGTAAGGACGCGAAGCATAGCATAGTTCGAGCCGCTTCACACAGAGATCGGTTTCGCCTTTCAACGATGCCATTCTACTGTGGAGTATAAGGGGCTGAGAAATTGTGAGTTGTCCTCTTTTTAGTAAGAAAGTCTTTAAAATCTTTGTTCTTGAATTCCAAGCCATTGTCGCTCCTTACATTACGAACTACCTTTCTTAGTTGTGTCTCTATCTGTTTAATAAAGAGCTTAAGCTTTGGAGTGGCTTCAGACTTTTGCTTGAGGAATAATACCCATGTAAATCTTGAGAAATCATCCACAATAACCAGAATGTATTTGTTCCCCCCAATGCTTTCAATGGACGATGGACAACACAAGTCAATATGAAGTAGCTCCAATGGTTCTATCACCTTAGTATTGATAATACAAGGATGACTCTGTTTGCTCTTCTTTCCCATTTCACATGCTGCATAAAGATGTTCTTTATCAAATTTTAGAATTGGAAGACCTCGAACATGATCACCCAAGACAAACTTGTTGATATCCTTGAAATTCAGATAAGATAGTCTTCTATGCCATAACCATCTTTCATCAGAGTGAGCCTTTGTGAGTAAGCACACTGCTGGTTAACCTCGAATTGGGTTGAGGTTCAAAGGATACATTTCCCCCTTTCGCTTTGACTTCAGCAAAACGTTGTTAGTTTTCTTCTCGACAATCTATAAGCCTTCATCGTCAAATGATACTTTCAATCCTGTGCCAACCACCAGTTGTGATACACTGATAAGATTGTGTTGGAGTCCTCCAACATAAGCCACATTCCTTATAGAGAACTCACCATTAGTGATCATTCCATAGCCTTTGATAGTACCAAAGGAGTTATTTCCGTATTTTACAATTCCACCATCCTTGAGAGAACAAAACTCCCTCCGTTCTTCCTTCCTTCATGTCATGTGACATGAATAGCCACTGTCAATGAACCATTCTTCGTCAAACTGCTCGTCACGAATAACCTGTAAAACATTAAGCAGATTTAGGAACCCAAAGTTTCTTGGGTCCTTGTGAGCCTTTTACAGGACAGGGAATAGTAAGAGAAATATCAACAATGTATGTGCGTTCAACTAAAGTTGTTTCGTCTTTTCTTTTTATGGTGAAAACTTTAATTCTGGTTAATTTATTGGAATTAGTGGTGTTGATGTCAGCATTCTTTTGAATCTCTTTTGGAAGATTGTTATCTTTAGGAAAGAGTTTTCCTTTTCCCTTTGAATCATTTGAAGGACGAGAATTCGAATGGGAGAAATTGGATTCAGAAGTGAATTTGGATCCCCTGTGTTTCTGATTGGACTTGTATGGATGGGGACCGAAACCATTATTTCGGTTGCTATTGGGTGAAGAACCGAAATCGCTCTTTCGGTTGTTATTGGGTGAAGGACCGAAACAGCTCTTTCGGTTGCTGTTGGGTGAAGGACCGAAACAGCTCTTTCGGTTGCTGTTGGGTGAAGGACCGAAACCATTTTTTCGGTTGTTATTGGATGGGGGACCGAAACTCTCCTTTCGGTTCCTTTCGGTCGAGGGACCGAAACCACCCTTTCGGCTCCTATCGGTAGAGGGGCCGAAACTACCCTTTCGGCTCCTATCGGTAGAAGGACCGAAACCACCTTTTTGATTCCTTTCAATAGACGGACCGAAACCTTCCTTTTGGTTCTTTTCAGCAGATGTACCAAAACCTTCCTTTCGGTTCCTTGATTCCTCTTGCGATTTGTTCTTGCTTTCTATCCTTATAAAGCGAGGATTTTGAGATTTCCAAAGTTGTTTTCTTTCTGAGAGATTTTTCTTGTATCTCAGATTTCTTTGATGCTTTCTTTCAGCTACCTGTTTTGGATTTCTGTGAATATTGGCCTTTCCTTTTGAAGTGTGACCACAATATTTACTTTTTGTTGATGATGTTGTCTCACTAGAGCTTTGCACAGGTTCGCTCAATGGTGTTTTGGACCCACTTGTGCTCGCCACATCATATCTTGTTGGCTCATTTAGTGGTTCGGGTATATATCTACCTATTACTCTCCATGAAGTTTTCTGAGATAGACCCTTCGTCACATCAATGTTGTCTAATGGGGCTGACCAGAAAAACTCGTCACATCCGCCAGCATTTTCTTTGTCTACCATAGTTCTTAACTCTGTAGTTTGTTGTGGAGTGACACCTGGTACTGTGTAGACTTGATTTGGAGTGGTTTGTACCTTCTGGTACACAACAACTTTAGCTTTGAGAACTTTGGTTTTGTCAATAGAGGAGCGAGCAAACTCAACAGAGTTTTCAGAAATTAGATTTTTGCGTGACTTAGGTTCGCTTTTGACAAATTCAGAACATTCCACCAAATCCTCTACACAGATTTCACTCAGATCATCATCCTCATTAAGTTCAGATGCACTTTCAACATCAATTTTATTTTCTGAACTTAATTTGGCATTGAAAGTGTCAAATTTTTGTACAGTTTCGGTTCTCAATTTCAATCTATCATTTTCATCTAACAGATTTTTGAGCATGTCCTTGTGGTCTTTGGACTTTATGTAAGATTCAATTTTGTCCAGACCTATTATATACGTTATAGAAACTTTCTCAAAAGATACAACGCTTTCACAGTTGTAGGCTTCAGCATCGATTTCATCCTCCTTTAATTCAAGGAAGGGAAAAATCATGTGATGTATCATCTTTCCTATTTCACAATCAAGATGCAACTGAGTGATATTAAAATAGAGTCTTTTAGCAATTAAACAAAACACATTTCGCTGTTTAAGAAGTTTAAGATTGTCTCTTTGCAAATAAATTGATTCATCCTTAGACCTAATCAACTCCTTCTCCTTTTGCTCAATCCACATCCTACTTTCCTCACTCTTTAATGAAATCCTACTGATTTGATCAGTTAGGTTAGAATTTGTGACACAGGTTTGGGTGAGGCTGCTACTTATGCTCGAGAATTTAGATTTTAAGCTATTTAATTCCTTTTCATAATTAGTAACAGGTATTTTTAGAGAAGCAAGAATATTTTGTACCTTTTTGATCAACTCATTGCATTCGTTGATCTGTGTACTGACAGGTTTGGCAGCAAAATACCTGTCCTCTCGCTCCCTTTCGTCTTCAACTCCCCCGTCGGTTGTGTATCCTCTCATTTGAGACACACGTTCGGTTACCACATAGCACCTTCCTGTAACACGTTCTTCTTTTGCCAGCATAGCCTACCCATGAGTCGGCTTTCAGACTTCATCATCCTCGGAATCTAAGGACCAAACTTCCACATCACCAAATTCATCACAGTTGTTTGTATCCTGCACATTTAAAGCATTCATGGTAGTGTTGCTAACGGCAGACTTTATTTTCTAAATTTCCTCCAGTCTTCTCAGGAGGCTCGCTTCCTCATCTTCTTTATTTGTCTTTTCTTCTTTCTTTCTCAGCATACAATCTTTTGTGAAATGATTCTTACCTCCACAGTAATGGTAGTCGAATCATGCGTCTCCTCCAACTTTCACTTCCTTCTTTGACTCTTCTGATTTTGACCCCATCTTCGGTTCCTCCTTGATCTTTTCGGCGCTGTAACTACCCTGCCAGTTACGGTTCTTGTTGGCTCGGAATTTCTTCTTAATGAATTTTCTAGGGTTAGACACCATCATGGCATATTCCTCATCAGTAAGCTCATAATTGGCAAGATCCAATTCCTATTCTTCTTCAATTGAACTCTTTCCTTTAGAGACAAGAGCTAAAGAACCCAGACTAGAAACCACATTCGTTTCCTTAGACAATGCCCTCTCATGGGATTTCCAAATACCCACTAGTTTTTCCAGAGAATATGACTTAAACTGTTCATGAGCTTTAACTGTGGATACAACAGCCATCCATTCGGGTCTGAGACCATTCATGAAAGTAACTTTTTGTTCAATAACTTTCCTTTCAATCCCGTGCTTTATCATCTTACTTAAAAGATGATTGAAGCGATCAAAAGTTTGAACCAGTTTTTCTTCAGGCTTCTGCTTAAAGTCACCAAATTCAGACAACAAGAGAGATTAGATTGAATGTTCCAAATCTTCGTCAGTGGAATACAATTCTTTTAATCTATCCCAGATCTCTTTAGCTGTGGCACAAGAACTTACCAACCGAAACGTATCCGACTGCAGTGCAAACCTTATCATCCTTAGGGCTTTGATGTTGCATTGAAACTTTTCCTTCTGATCCTGAGGTATATCCTTGACATCGTTAACAAGCTGATTGTACTCTTTCTGAGTTTTGACAATCTTTAAGGTGCTTGAATTAACGAATGGGCCTGCAGTAATGGCTTCCCATATTAAGTGTCCATTATCCTCCGATCCAATCACGTAATCTTCAAAGTGATGCGTCCAAACTTCATAGTCTTGTGTATATAAGATTGGTATCCTTGTCGTAGAACCAATGCTATTGGAGATGTTGATCGGATTAATTTGTGAATCATCCATGGACATTGTACTGACTTTAGATTGATAACCTGTAAGAGATCAGACTTGTAATATATCGTTAGGGTTAGATCAACAATTAATGAGATACGCCAATATCGAGTGACGACTCAATTAATATTAATCAATGCGGAATATAAAACCCTAAAAACTTCTTCGACAGAAGAGATGTGTATGAATTACATAGTCTCCTGCTCTGATACCAATTGATGAGAATTAAACTCTAGATCGATTAGATCTTTCACATGTATGATTATGGAAATCAAACAAGTCAAAAGCAGTAGAAGAATAAACACAAAACAGAATCAAATGTATGCTTATGATTCAAAACAAAGTCACGCCTCAACAGAGCTCGATGAAGAACTTCCGTTGTAGAGGCGAGCTAGGGTTTTCAAAACTCAGAGAAAATAAACAATGAAAGTGATAACTTCTAAGAATGCATGCATGCAGCTTATATACTAAACCCTAGTACAAAAACATGCACAGTTGGACAGGCCCAATACCGGCAATCAAAACTGGGCTAAGGATCGAGCCCATGATGCAATCTATTAATCTCTACAGCATGACCGCTGTTAGTCACGTAGAGCCACCATAAAGGTTATGCTGACCGAAGATGATCAAATCTTGAGTTCCAGGTAGGGAATTTGTACTGCTGAAGGTGTCGTCCTGGAAAGGGATTATCAGGTTTCGGAAGAGGGGCTACTTGGGGCCTTGGTTCATAGGCCCGTTCAGGATCATGATCCGAGTCGGGAAGGTGGCATATCGTTTAGAGTTGCTAGAGGAGCTTAGTCAGATTCACAACACCTGCCACATGTTGCAGCTTTAGAAGTGTGTTGCTGACGAGTTCGCGGTTATTTCCTTGGACGATATTCAGGTGGATTAGAGCCTAAATTATGTTGAGAGGTCGGTCGCCAATCTGGAGAGGAAGACAAAGGGGCTTCGAAACAAGGAGGTGAAGTTGGTGAAAGTGCAATGGTAGCACCAAAAGGCCTCCGAATGGACTTGGGAGCCGGAGGACGAGATGCGAGATCACTACCCAAATTTGTTTGGATCAGCAGACTTCGAGGACGAAGTCTTGCTCAAGTGGGGGTGACTTATAACACCTGTTCCAGGTATTACTTAATGTAATTAAGAGTTAGGGTTTTGGGGTACGGACTCAGCGAGTTGGGAGCCCAACTTGTCGAGTAGAGTGCATTTCAAGGACACCGAATCTACACCCTACTTGATGAGTCAGAAGGCCGACTCGATGAGTAGGTGCTGTAATAATAAAACTCTCAATTTTGGGTTTACACCCTATATAATCTCCTTATGAGCCTTGTGACTGACCTCCTATCAGCCTCCAAACCATAAGAACGTTTGAGCTAACCCTAACCCCCATTATCTTCCATTTTGTAAGCTAGAGTGACCTTTGAAGCTTAAGAAGAAGGAGATAGTGGGAATATCCAGCAAACCAAGAACCTATCCTTGAACTTAATCATCTTGTGAACTGTTGTATGTCTTCAAGACTCGATTTTTATCAAAGAATATGACTAGATCTTGAGTTTTCTCTTCGTTTCCTACCCTCCTTGTTAAAAGCATGCATGGGATTCAAAAAATTTGCAACTTTATGAATCTCCAGAGCAAAATGGTCCCCAAGGTGGGCTAGATCTAGCCTTTGGTCGAGTAGGGACGCCATGCATGGGATTTAGGTCATATTTCCCCTCTTTTAGGCCATTTTGACCTAGGGACATGCATTGGACATGCATGTCCCTAAAGCCTCAATCTTTGGAACGTCTTGAGGACTCGAAACTCTTCGGGAAAGGAGGGATTTCAGATCCCTAGAGTTTTGGACCATATGGAAAAGCCTTGGAGCTTTTTTAACCCTTGTTGAGAGCCTTGGAGCATTCAGAACGGTCCTAGAAGGCAAAGTTGGAAGTTTTATCCTTCTAGATAAATTATGGTTTAAGATCTAAGCCCTAGAGTCCCTGGATTCAGTGTATCAACGCAACAACCAAAAAGAGGCACAGGTCGAGGGTGTGAAGAAAGAGAATTGGAAGATAGAGCGGATTCAGGGACAATATCCTTTGTTTGTGGAGGATAGTCGTCGCCTTTTCATGTAGTGTGGGGTGTGTGGGTACCAGTGACTAGGGGTGTGCGGCAGAGGATATTAGAGGAGGCACACAAGTCCAAGTTCTCTATAGATCCAGGGGCTACGAAAATGTATAGAGACTTAACACTGAGTTATTCGTGGCCCTGCATGAAGGTCAAGGACGAGCATCAGCGGCCTCAAGGAAAGGTTTAGTCATTACCCATTCCCACGTGGAAATGGGAAGAGATCACTATGGACTTCATTACGAAGCTACCAAGGACGGCGAAGGGGGTGGATGCCATATGGGTAATAGTAGACAGACTGAACAATAGTACCCACTTCATTCTGATTCCCGAGAGTATATATGAGGAAACGTTGGCAGATATTTATATGTGAGAGGTGGTGGCTAGCCACGGGGTGCCAGTGTCAGTGGTTTCTACTAGGGAAGTTCGGTTTACATCTAGGTTTTGGAAGAAGTTCCACGAGGAACTGGGTATCGAAATACATTACAGCATGGCATATCACCCTCAAACTGACGGGCAGAGTGAGTGTTTGATCAAGACGCTAGAAGACATGCTTCGGGCATGCGTAATGGATTTTGAAGGCAGTTGGGATACGTACCTCCCACTGGAGGAGTTTTTGTACAATAACAATTATCATGCAAGTATCGATCGATCTCCATTTGAGATGTTATATGGTCGGAGGTGTAGGACCCCTGTTTGCTGGAGCAAGGTTGGGAATCGGGTCATGGGGAGCACTGAGGTACTGCTCAAGACTACCGGACTAATTCATCAAGTGCATGACCGTCTGCGAGTCATGCAGAACCGCCAAAAAAGTTATGCTGGCCGACGGTGATCAGATCTTGAGTTCCAGGTGGGGTACTTTGTATTGCTGAAGGTGTCACCCTGGAAAGGGATTATCAGGTTTCGGAAGAGGGGCAAGTTGGGGCGTCGGTTTATAGGCCCATTCAGGATCGTTGTCCGAGTTGGAAAGGTGGCATATCGTTTAGAGTTTCTGGACGAGCTTATTCAGATTCACAACACCTTCCACGTATCGCAGCTTCGGAACTGTGTTGCTGACGAGTCCGCGGTTATTTCCTTGGATGATATTCAGGTGGATAGGAGCCTAAATTATGTTGAGAGGCCGGTCGCCATTCTGGACAGGAATACAAAGGGGCTTTGGAACAAGGAGGTGAAGTTGGTGAAGGTGCAATAGCAGCACCGAAATGGATCCGAATAGACTTGGGAGCCAGAGGACGAGATGCGAGATCACCACCCGTATTTGTTTGGATTAGCAGACTTCGAGGACAAAGTCTAGTTTAAGTGGGGGGAGACTTGTAACATATGTTCTAGGTATTACTTAATCTAATTAAGATTTAGGGTTTTGGGGTGCAGACTCGGCGAGTTGGGAGCCCAACTTTTCGAGTAAAGTGAGTTTCAAGGACGTGGAATCTACACCCTACTCGACGAGTCGGAAGGCCAAATCGACGAGTAGGTGCTGTAATGATAAAACCCTAATTTTAGGGATTGCACCCTATATGATCTCCTTATGAGTCTTGAGGCTGACCTCCCATCAGCCACCAAACCCTAAGAACGACTATGCTACCCCTAACCCCCATTCTCTTCCATTTTGTGAGCTAGAGTGACCTTTGAAGCTTAAGAAGAAGGAGATAGTGAGAATATCCAGCAAACCAAGCACCCATCCTTGAGCTTAATCATCTTGTGAACTGCTGTAAGTCTTCAAGACTCGATTTTTATCAAAGAATATGGCTAGATATTGAGTTTTCTCTTCATTTCCTACCCTCCTTGTTAAAAGCATGCATGGTATTCATAAAGTTTGCAACTTTATGAATCTCCATAGCTAAATGGTCCAAGGTGGGCTAGATCTGGCCTTTGGTCGAGTAGGAACACCATGCATGGGTTTTAGGGCATATTTTCCCTCTTTTTGGCCATTTTGACCTAAGGACATGTGCATTGGACATGGATTTCCATAAAGCCTCCATCTTTGGAACGTGTTGAGGACTAGAAACTCTTCTGGAAAGGAGGGATTTTAGATCCCTAGAGTTTTGGACCATATGGCAAAGCCTTGGAGCTTTTTCAACCCTTGTTAAGTGCCTTGGAACATTTAGAATGATCCTAGAAGGAAAAGTTGGAAACCTTATCCTTCTAGACACATTAGGGTATTAGATATAAGCCCTGAGTCTCTGGATTCAGTGTATCATCGCAACAAACAAGTTGAGGCACAAGTCAAGGGAGTGAAGAAGGAGAACTGGAAGATAGAGCAGATTCGGGGACAATATCCTTTGTTTGTTAAGGATAGCCCTCACCTTTTCACGTAGTGTGGCCGAGTGTCGGTACCGGTGACTGGGGGTGTGAGGTAGAGGATATTAAAAGAGGAATAAAAGTCCTATTTCTCTGTACATCTAGGGTCCATGAAAATGTATAGAGACATAAGACTGAGTTATTGGTAGCCCTGCATGAAGCGGGAGATCGCCTGGTTAGTGGAGCGGTGCTTGACCTGTAGGAAGGTCAAGGTCGAGCATCAACGGCCTCATGGCAAGGTTCAACTGTTACCCATTCCCATATGGAAATGGGAAGAGATCACTATGGACTTCATTATGAAGCTACTGAGGACGGTGAAGGGGGTGGACGCCATATGTGTAATTGTAGACACACTGACAAAGAGTTCCCACTTCATTCTAATTCTCGAGAGCATATCTGCGGAAAAGTTGGTAGATATTTATGTGCGAAAGGTGGTGGCTAGGCACGGGGTGTCAGTGTCAGTGGTTTCTTATAGGGATGTTCGGTTTACATCTAGGTTTTGTAAGAAGTTTCACCAGGAACTGGCTACCCAACTACATTTCAGCACGGCATATCACCCTCAGACGGACGGGCAGAGTGAGAGGAGATCCAGACGCTGGAGGCATGCTTCGAGCACGCGTGCCGGATTTTGGAGGGTGTTGGGATACTTACCTCCCACTGGCGGAGTTTTAGTACAATAAAAATTATCATGCCAGTATCGATTGAGCTCCAATCGAGATGTTATATGGTCAGAGGTGCAGGACGTCGGTTTTATGGAGGGAGGTTGGGCACTAGGTCATGGGGAGCACTAAGGTAGTGCTCATGACTGCAGGACTGATTCAGCAAGTGCATGACCGTGTGCGAGTCGTGCAGAGCTGACAAAAAAAGTTATTCTGACAGACGATGTGCAGATCTTGAGTTCCAGGTGAGGGACTTCGTACTGCTGAAGTTGTCGCCCTGGAAAGGGATTATCAGATTTCGGAAGAGAGGCAAGTAGGGTACTCAGTTCAAAGGCCCGTTCAGGATCACGGTCCAAATGGGCAATGTGGCATATCGTTTAGAGTTGCCAAAGGCGCTTCGTCAAATTCACAACACCTTCCACGTGTCTCAACTTCGGAAGTGTGTTGTTGACGAGTTCGCGGTTATTTCCTTGGATGATATTTAGATGGATGGGAGCCTAAATTATATTAAGAGGTTGGTCAGCATTCTAGACAGGAAGACAAAGGGGCTTCAGAACAAGGAGGTGAAGTCGGTGAAGGTGCAATGGCAGCACCGAAATGGATCTGAATGGACTTGTGAGCCGGAGGAAGAGATGCGAGATCACTACCCAAATTTGTTTGGATCGGCAGACTTTGAGGACGAAGTCTAGTTCAAGTGCGGGAGACTTGTAACACTGTTCCAAGTATTACTTAATCTAATTAATCTAATTAATGTAACACCTGTTCCAGTGATTACTTAATCTAATTAAGTACTTTTTCCATTAAGTGCTTATTACACCACTCCAGAGGCTACAAATTAAGATTCGAGTCCTTTTCCATGTCTTATTCCATAAAGTCACTGACTTGGTGACTTTACTTGGCCCAAACTAACTCAAACTCCAAAAATTATCTTCTACTACCATTAAGAGGGCTAGATCTCATGCATGATTATGAAAGGACCATCAAGTTCGAAACTTTGCTACTTATGGGACTCATATGACATTAAGGGTGGCAACCATTGACCTAGAAAATGAGTTGAGTCATAAAGGTCCATCCTTGGGATCAAAAGAGTCCATAAACCCTCCTAAAGAGATATAAAGGATTAAACATCAAGCTTATGATTTTATACCTTGAAAAGGTCTGAAGTGAAGCAACAATCCTAGATCTGAATCTTCTCCTTTGCACTAATACCTTGCCTTGACCTTTGCTTATTTGAAGAGTGGATTCAAAACACCAAAATTCCTTCACAAAGCTTTCCAAGCTCCAACAACGCTCCAAGGAAGGTTAGGGTCTCGTGGTGGTTGTTTAAGGCTGAAATCGAGGCAGACCCTTGATACATATCATTCCTTATATAGTGGCATACCCTAAAATTAGGGTTTTTGGATTCCTGATCGTATGTAGAGCGTACTCCTAGTACGTTGGGTGTACGCCTCCATGAACCTGCGACCATGTAGCATTATACACTGGGCATAACTAGCCTTACGATGGGCGTACCCACGCGTCTCCAAATCGCATGCATGGCCCTCCATGCCAACTTTTCTCGATAAGAGACCATTTTATCCAACAACTTAAAACTGTCATAACTCCTTCATTTCCAAGTCCGTTTCTGACGAACTTTATATCTACAAAAAGGTGGCGATTAGCCCTAAGCTTCTAGTGACACACCCCGACCCAAAACCTTCTCGAATAGCAACTCAAAATCTTAAAAGACCAAAACACCCCTAACCCTGGCCTCTAAGTCCACGAACGAATACTTCTAGAATAAAGCGTTAAAATTAAGAGTTAGGGTTTTGAGGTGAGGACTCGGCGAGTTGGGAGCCTAATTCATCGAGTAGAGGGTGTTTCAAGGACACATAATCTACACCCTAATCGATGAGTCAGAAAGCAGACTCGACGAGTAGGCGTTGTAATGATAAAACCCAAATTTTAGGGTTTGCACCCTATATAATCTCCTGATGAGCCTTGAGGCTCACCTCCCATCAGCCACTCTCTTCGATTTTGTGAGCTAGAGTGACCTTTAAAGCTTAAGAAGAAGGAGATAGTGAGAATATCCAGCAAACCAAGCACCCATCCTTGAGCTTAATCATCTTGTGAACTGTTGTAAGTCTTCAAGACTCGATTTTTATCAAAGAATATGGCTAGATCTTGAGTTTTCTCTTTATTTCCTACCCTCCTTGTTAAAAGCATGCATGGGATTCATAAAGTTTTCAACTTTATGAATCTCTAGAGCAAAATGGTCCCAAGGTGGGCTAGATCTGCCCATTGGTTGAGTAGGGACACCATGCATGGGTTTTAGGGCATATTTTCCCTCTTTTTGGCCATTTTGACCTAAGGACATGCATTGGACATGGATTTCCATAAAGCCTCCATCTTTGGAACGTCTTGAGGACTAGAAACTCTTCTGGAAAGGAGGGATTTTAGATCCCTAGAGCTTTGGACCATATGGCAAAGCCTTGGAGCTTTTTCAATCCTTGTTATGTGCCTTGGAACATTTGGAACGGTCCTAGAAGGCAAAGTTGGAAACTTTATCCTTCTAGACACATTAGGGAATTAGATTTAAGCCCTGAGTCCCTGGATTCAGTGTATCATCGCAACAACCAAATAGAATGGGGAACTCGACGAGTTGCTCTAGGAACTCGACGAGTCGAATCAGTTTTCCCCGCCTTCTAAATATCAAGTTAACTCATCGAGTTGATGAAACAACTCGGTGAGTTGGCTAGGGTTTGATCGGGACTCGGTAGGAACTCGAATAGTCGCTAGCTACACTCGACGAGTTGAGGTCAACATGGACTATTGACTTTAACTTTGTCGAAGGTTGACTTTGGGAGTAATTTCGGGTTTATGACAAGTCTATCTTATGACGCTTTTAGGCAGTTGAGTTGGAGGAGCATGTGGGTAATATTTGATCATAGTTTGTCAGTTCAACATTCGTGAATGGTGAGTCTTCTCACCATACCTATGGCTCTAAGGCACCAATGTCAGCCCATTATGTGTTTTTGATTTACATGGTAGTCATTTTGTGTTTTGATATGCTTTATGATATGCTTTGCATGGAAGACCTCGGGGGGAGCCCAAGGCATTGGGTATGAGATCATGTGGGGTAGCCCACGGCATTGGATATAAGACCATGTGGGGTAGCACATGGCATTCCCTCAGGTTTTACGTGTGTATAGCTTATGTGATATGTGTATAGCTTAATAACTAACAAGTTATGTGATTGTGTGTGGTATGCTTTAGGGTACTCACTAAGCTTTCAACCATACAGTTTTTGGATTTGTTTCAGGTACTTTGGAGCCCAAGGGCAAGGGCAAGGTGTGATGGCGTGGCGTGCACTCTATCTCTCTTTCACTGATATTATTTTGGGGGCACTCTGATATTTTCTTTTAAATAAATTGTAATGATTGTGGATTTGAAATCAATTAAGATTGGGATTTTATGATCTATGCAAGAATGATTGACTATTTAAAAACAAAAAATTTACTTAAAATTTTGGGTCGTTACATTCCGCTTCGTGCTAGGGCATTACCCTAGGCTTGGGGGTTAGGTTGTTAGAGAGAGAGTTTAGAGAGAGAAAGAGATGATGGAAGGTGTGAGGAAAGCCCTCCCCGGCACCTCTATTTATAGGCTGGCTGGCAGCCCAACTCTTCGAGTCTCATGGCCAGGTGTCACCATCTAGTGGCTAGCCTTGGGGAGGAAGCAACGGCCAAGATTGCACCACGTTACCCGATTTCACACAGCACCCTCGCAACTTAGAAAAATCATATCTTTTGCATACGAGCTTCGTTTTCGACGTTCTTTATATCCACGCATAGGTGGGATCATACTCTACAACTTTCGTTTAGGCTTTGTAGGCTAATTAAGAATTAACATTTACAATTATATGTTTAATAGGCAGGGACAAGAAAAGTCTGTTAAAAATCCATAACTTCTTCATCCGACGTCTGTTTTCGTCTATCTTTATATCGTTGCGCTACTGATAATGAGATCTTCAATTCACATTTAGGTTGCGTTGTCCAAAAACTGCTCGATCTAAAATTCGAATTACGGGTTGTGCACTGCTAGGCCAAATCTTAGAAAAATCATAACTTTGTCATACGAAGTTAGATTTGGGCATTCTTTTTATGCATGATCTCGCTTTAATGTATACTACGATTTTTTTTAGATTGCTAAGACTAAAATGTCCTCTATCCTAAATTCACTATTTACGTCGCGCAGTATCTTGTCGGTTCTGTCGCGAAACTTTGACGGGCCATAACTTCTTCGTTATAACTCGGATTTCGGCGTTCTTTATATGTACGAAATCCTTGTGACATATGCTACAACTTTTACTAATTTAATCATTCTAAATAATCTTCTATCAAAAAGTCTTTTTCGACACTTATTATCTCTATAATGACTAGCTAGAATTTGTGGGCATTACAAGTCGAAACAACTACTGTTCCACTATCACAACCAACATCACCACCTTAAACATCTGTCATTCCATCTATTTCTGTTACACTAATTTCTCCAACTTTTGCTGGTGTCATGCTAGAACCTATTGCTACTATTTTCTCATCTCAATCAACTGAATCTTAGAAGTCCTTACATGAAGATGAAGCAGATGATGATAATGTTATGTTTTCGTTTGTTGAGTTATAGTTCAACCCTAAAGAAGAAGATATATCTGATCAATTAATCATGTCGGGTAAACAATTCAAGATTCTTAACTCAAAAATGAATTATATTCTTTAATTTTTGGTTGATACTGGCAGCAAGAACTTAGTTAGTGGTGTTGAAGTTGAATATCTTTTAAAGGCTCAACAGTCTCGACTGAAGAATATAATTGAAGATGTTGATAAGATTAGTGATGAGCGAGTGGTCACTCAGTCATTTATTTTTTATTATGAGATTTCCAAGTTACGGGAAGTAGCGAACGAGCGTCATGAACTCTTTGAAAAACCGGTGTCTGAAACGAAAGCTTCTCTTAAACACAAGGTTAAAGAGCTTAGTGATGTGATCTCTATAGAGGCTGCAATGTTTGGCAACTTATGTGTTTTCGTTGAGAAAAAAGGTTGATGTAGTAGCCAATGTAACAACTCGTATGATAGAAGATCTTACTGCCTTCAAGAAATATTATTCGAATGATCTCCAAGCCAAGACTGAGAAGGATGACAAAGTGTTTAAGAAAGTTGAAGAATTTTTATCAGATTTGAAAGAGACTTGATCGAAGGTTGATATTTCGACTCAATCTTCCATTTCTCAAGATTCCATTTTGATTATGGTTGCAAACATTGAGTCAAGTATCAAGGCAGAGTTGGCTCAAGTCTGAAATTTGGTACTTAGATTACCAACAAATGCTCTAAGTACTATGCAAGTCTCGTAAGTGGGAGATAGAGGTGTTGGTTCATCTAAGGGATCTGGTGAAGATACAAGAGCAGTTGTAGGGAAAGTTATGTCTACCCAAATTCCAACAACAATTGAATTGATGCCAGTTATCTCAGATTTCAAAGAGACTTTATTGAAGGTTGATATTTTGATACAATCCTCCATTTCTCAAGATTCCATTTTGATTATGGTTGCGAACATTGAGTCATGTATCAAGGCAGAGTTGGCTCAAGTCTGAAATTTGGTACTTAGATTACCAACAAATTCTGTAAGTACTATGCACGTCTCGCAAGTAGGAGATAGAGGTGTTGGTTCGTCTAAGGGATCTGGTGAAGATACAAGAGGAGTTGTAGGGAAAGTTATGTCTACATAAATTCCAACAACAATTGCAATGATGCCAGTTATCACATCATCAACAACCACTTCAACCTCAAATAAAGAAATTTCGATTAATGTTAATCAGTCGAAATATCAAAATAAAGAAATTTCGATTAATGAAGGAGCTGGAGGTTCGATTTCTACACTTGTCAAATCAACCTCAAATGTTGATCCCAAAGACAAAGGGAAAAACATTCAAGTTGAACAAACTGATGAGGAGAAGAAATGGCTACAATCAACAGAGATGGAAAAAAAGACACATAAACACCATTTTGAGTCAAATGCTGAGTTAAACAAGGGGGATCCAAAAAAGCAATGGTGTTACGAAATAATTGAGATTTTTGTTCTTGGTAAGAATGATGAATTCCTGAAAAATCCTAAGAAAAGCTATGACACTGAGAACTTGGAATTCCAATCAACTTGATTTCCTAACCAGTTATATGTTATTCTTGTCTATCAGTTCAAAATAGCTGTCAACTTCAATGATAAAGATGAATATAAGAGATTTAAGATTCTCTTTCATGCAGTCTTAGGAAAAAGCAAAGAGGAAGTTTTGTCATCGATGAAGATAGTTAAAGTGATTTTGATAGTGCCTGACGTGTCTTTCGAGGGATTGCTGCAAAACTTTCGTTATATTGTGGTAGGGGAAAATAATATGGTGTTCGAATTCTTAATTTCAGACTTTCCTTTGATGAATTTTAATGATCTTATCACTATATCAAATATTTTGTGCAATGTTGTTGTTTGCAAAGTGGTAGAGGCGAATAGAGATGCATTTATTCTTTGATACGGTCACATAAATGCATATCTTGATTGCTATTATGGTTATTTGGCTATTACTAATATTGATATTGCCTTGGCAATCAATAAAACTTCAAATGTGCCTCAATCATTGTTGAAGGGAAGGATAAACATTGATAAATTTGAAGACGATGAGATTATTCATCAACCTTTTGGTGTAGTTTTCCAAGGAAAGAACAAGAAAAGCAAGTTGACCAAATTTGTATTCCAAGTGAATGATATTGAGAGATACACAAACTCTTATTTTTCAAATCTTTTAATTTGTATCAATAACTACAAAAAGAATGGCAATGAAGCCAAAGTGAATATTCGAAAGATAATTCTTTAGTATATGGAGATTTGAAAGGATATGTTACAGGCAATGAAGATTATAGCTTGATGTTTCGACTATTCTCACTAAGTGGGAGGTTGTAGAGTTGAAACTTGTAATAAGATTCGAAAGATATATCTTTAGGATTTGTGTCTGTAAATAATGAAAGTTAAGCACTTTCCTTATCTAATCTATTTACAAGGCATCTGATTGTTTAGATATGTAATGATAAGTCCTTGTAATTTTTTTGTATGTTTGATGTACCCTATAAATAGGGTAAGTATTAAGGTCTAGAGTAAGGAATCAAGCACTTCTCAATACACTTGTACTAAAAAACCTTTGTACTCTTCTTGTTCTTTATTGCATTCATATAATCTGTTGATTTAGATCTTCTTGTTCTTCATTGCATTCATATAATCGATTGATTCAAAGATTGTTTCTAACACTCTTCAAACAAGTAAAGAGTTTTTATTCAAATCAATGGAAGAAAGATGGTTCGCATTGGAATTTCATAACTTAAACATTTGGTGAATGAATCACTAGAACTCAGAGTACAATACTTATAGTGAATCTCTAATTTGGCTATAGCAATCCATGAAGCTTGAGATTACCTAGACTTTTTTAGTTGATACAAGGGCTAGAGAATCTCATAACACATTCTATTAGTTAAAGTTAAAATTTCCATGAAGCATGTAACTGATGAAAATTAACTAGCATTATGATTTAAAAGTCACCAAATCCAAGAGGAGCCAAAATGCTTTCACTACCATGTTAGATAAAGTATTTTTATGATTGTGTCGAGTGAAAACAGACACAAGAACCATTTGTTGCTTGTTAATTTGAAGATATATTAATAAAAGAAATATGCATAGAGAAAATGTTAAAATAGAAAATATTTTCAACAAGATTTAAGAACAAGTTCATGATGTTTTCCAAGACTATTACACCCTGACCGTCGGTTGAAACTCCCAGGTTGCAACGTAAAACATTGGATCACAGTTAACAACACATATCAAATAATATAGGGATTTACATTGTTGATAATCTAACATACGATATTTACTAGATCAAATTCTACATAACGTAAGTCAAAATGAAACAAAAATACCTTCCAGATCGGCTGACCATTCAAAACAGAGAAGTGTATTAATCCATGACACACAATGTATGTCTTTAAACTCCTAAGTTCCTGAAGATACATATGTTTGAAAACAATACGTCAACAATAATGTTGTTGAGCTTTATATGTTTTAACTTTGTATGAACTTATAATAAAAAAACGTGTTTATACTAATGAATTATAAAAGTAAAATGCAACATGTTATATGCTTGTAAATCTATACAAGTAAAGAGATTTGTTTATCGTTCTGACTCCTTGTGTTTTAATAATAAAAAGTGTGTTTAGACCAATGAATTCCAAAAGTGCAAAGTGCAACAAGTTGTACCCTTGTAAACTCATACAAGTAAAAGAGATTTGTTTATCGTTCTAACTTCATGTATTTATATAATCAAAAGTATGTTTAGACTAATGCCTTTGAAAAGTGTAAAGTACAATGGGTTTTACACTTGTAATCTCATACATGTAAAACAGATGTCTTTATATATATAACTTATCAAACGTAAGTTATAACTTGATAAAATTTCGTGTCGAGTTAAAGATTTAATTGTTCAATTAAATCAATATTTGACACTTAACCATTTGAATAAATCGTTCTCATGTTATTATTTATAATTATAAATATGTATCCGAATCGTCGTTTTATATATAAACTTCATTTTATACATATTTTTTCTAACCACTTTATTGTGTACACGTATAATACAGTACAATACATATTATAGCAAAACCATATATAAATACACGCACAACAATATAACAAGTGTTTAAATAACTCTATTATTCCATTTTTATATAAAAGCATTTTTTAGCATCATTAGTCATCATTTTATATAAAATCCTTTTAAAAAGATTCATTGACATCTTTTTATATAAAAACTCATATAAAACTATTTATGGACTTCTTTTTATATAAAACTCGTTTTTATAGAAAAATCATAACCCTTTTTATATAAAGCCTTATTTTGTCAATTCTTATGCAAGTCTTTTATATGAATACATATAATACATGATTTTACCATTTTACATGTATATTCATACACCACTTTATTTTTGTTGGTTAGGTAATATTTTAGACAGATTTTTCCTATAATACATACAAATACATATTTCGTTGTTATATTATGCATAACATCCACTTATATAGAAATAAAAGTCTTTATGTATTTAACACACACATATATATATATATATATATATATATATATATATATATATATATATATATATATATAGAGCATTAATCATAACCATGGTGTATAAAAATGTTATATTTGCATATATATATATATATATATATATATATATATATATATATATATATATATATATATATATATATATATATATATATATATATATATATATATATATATATATATATATATATACTCTCTCTTAAATCTTGATATTGACTTATGATTCATTTAACCAACCTTTTATGTCATAACATGTTCATGAAATGACAAGAGTCTCATACACTTAATTCCTAACATGTTTATTAGCCTTTTAAAATAACACTTATGTGTATGTATTTAAAATGAATACAATGAAGTGTGTAATAACATAGAATACACACATCATATTATGAACACATAATAGCATCAAGCCCTAAAAATCATAAATTCTTAAAATGCGGCCAGAAAGACTCACCCTTGATGCATTTATACTCGAAGATCGGGGCATAGATCGTGATTTTCTTGACTTCGATCTTGAAGTTTTTGAACCAAACCATAAACCCAATCGTGTTAATCTTTACGAATGAGACACGAAAATTAACACTTTTAAACCCGAAGGATCCCGAGCTTTTTTGCAAAAGAAAATAAATGGAGGAGCTGGTGTTTTCCATAGTGATAAACAAGAGGATAGTAAATTGTGGTTCGGTGGTGGCTAAACAGTTGTGAGGAGGGGAGGGCCAACCGATCGCTGACGGTCCCTTTGTGTGATATTTCTTGTCGTCCACACCAAAGAAATCAAATCAACAACAGCAATGATTAGAGATGGTGGAGGGGGTGTTTGGCAGTTGTGATCGATGAAGGGAAGGTAGAAAAAGGGAGAGGCGGCAACCTCTTCCGTGGTTAGATAATCACCAAGCTCCACTGTGTCACACCCCTGAACTGGAAAGGTAGAAATGTCCGGAGGCGAATGACTTCATATTGCAATATCATCATCACCATACATGAAATATAACAACCTCCATAGTTTACATCATTGTATTGTTCACAAAATTACATGCCAAAAAAATAATGTATGGTGAAAACAAAAGTACAACATTCGTTCAAATTCCATAGTTGTGTAGAATTGGCTCACTGAGTTCTTGAGAATACATGTCGTTTGAAAAGCGTTAACTTGAAAAGCATTAACATATAAAATGTTGGTGAGTTCATAAGTATGTTTGAAGGAAGGGCATTGTAGTAATTATAAATCTCCAGAAAATGTGATATTTGCTTGTGAAAATAGTTTGTGAGTCTTGTTTTCGATCATGTACAATTGCGTGTGTATTCCGTGTTTATCTTGTTTGATAAAAAGGTATAAAGAGTATTTCCCAGAAAATCCCATATTTTCTTTTATATATAAAAAAAAGTGTGGTCTTAAACCCTAAGACTCGTGTGGTGAAAGTAGGAAATAAATAGTTAATGCATGGGTTCATTCTTCATAACATGAGTAGGCGTAGATATGTGTGCGTAAATTTAATGTAGTATGGTATACGTATTGTTATTCTTGTCTTGACGTTCCTCAGGCGTCAGTTTCTAAAAAGGTGTTTGTCTCCCTAGACTGGCCTGTCTAGTTGTTGCGAACAGCTCGGGTGTAGGGTGTCAACCCCGTATAGATCTATACACAAACTCTTATTCTCCCTCCAGGAGACTCTGGTTATTACTACTGGACTTAAGGTGTACAACTAAATATCGGTACGGTGAATATGCGTCTCACAAGAGCCTTAACAGAATTTATGCAACATTGAGATTTATGATTAATCGTTAAAAATGGCGTTACCGGTGTACATGTTAACTATAATCATAGGAGACAAAATAGTCCGTTTTTACCAAAATTATTTGTTTAAAGCCCGTTTTCACAAAAGTATTTAAAATGGTTCTTATCTCCATAAAATACCCAAAAATGGGCCAACTTTATTTAAAAGCCCATCTTTGACCTTTTTATATTAAACTGGCCATGGGTGGCCATTTGTAGTCTTTATGGTAGAAATTGGCCCCTGATAGGGAAAATTTTCATTTTCTATCATTTTTCATGTTTTCTTGAAAAAAAACTTGTTTAACAATTTTTTCATAGACCAATACTGAAGATATTTACTAAACATCAAGTGAAATAAGTTTTTATTTAGGAAATAAATTCTTATTTCTTACACCTAAGACACCAATATAGTCCAACCTCTTGAGATCTATCATAAATCTCGAGTTCTTGGACTATTAGAATGGATTCCACATCATTTAATGCATCATAATATGTAAAACATGCACATACAAGCAAATATACATAGATTACCTAAGACTTTGACTTGTATTCTCCCCCAAAATAAGGAAAAACTCGATAATAAGGGGTATGAAGCTCACCTTGAGTTGGTTTATGCGGTGATTGGACTGATGGCGTAAAGATCTCAAGACTAAGCTTTTGAATGAGTTGAGGAACTTCCTTGGAAGGAATGTTGTCCTAAGGGTTTTTATCACATATTATTATGAGAAAAATAATATGAATTTATCATGCAAATGATGTAAAAATACTAGATTGATGGAAATATTACATAAAAATCTTAAGGATAAATGGAGGAGTTAAGCCCTTATCAAAATCCTTGCTCTTGCTCTTGAGGGAAGTATTTGAGAGAATATGAGGGAATAAGAGAAATGGTGGGGATTGGA
Source organism: Lactuca saligna (assembly GCF_052625555.1). Classification (NCBI taxonomy): domain Eukaryota; kingdom Viridiplantae; phylum Streptophyta; class Magnoliopsida; order Asterales; family Asteraceae; genus Lactuca; species Lactuca saligna. The sequence continues at coordinate 91,794,660 of NC_136417.1, read as the reverse complement.
TATCCTTCTAGTGTCGTTGTTTTAAGGAATAAAGGGGAATAGGATTTGTGCTTGTTAATCTAAAGATTAAAGCCTTGTTATTTGGTGGATAATTCATGGGTTACTGTGAATTGCATGGAGAATAGGGTATTACATCACATCATAATGTTAAACCCTCTTATCTACTTTATAATATAAAATAATACCTCTATAATTATTGGATATTATTTTATGTAAATATGTTTAAAATAAACAAATTTGGCATAAGATAGGGGTTTAAGGGGTCCAAGCTATGAAAAATACGAGTTTGGTGGAATTCCTGACATCAAAATCTCCTAAAATGAAGAAATGGTTTGAAATGGACAAAAATCTGGAGTGTAGTCCGGAATCTGCGAGGGTTCGAAGTGCATTAGGAAGTTCCAGAGTCATTTAACAAAATCCGTACTTAACAAGGCTAGTTCCAAAGCCGTTTACTCAATTCCAGAGGCGCCTCTTCCAAAGTTCGAAGGAGTCCGGTGCAAAACTACCCGGTGGCTGATCCTTCCTGCACGAGGCGAGATGTTCCGAGTATGCGAGGTTACGAAGCAAACCTGAAGGCTTCAGAATGACGTTGTCTAGATGAGAGGTTATTCCGGAGTCCATCAGAAGGTCCGAAGCACGGAGGGGTTCCGGACCAAAAGGGTTCTGGAGTAAGAAGAGAGGCTCCGAGAATGAATAGTGTATTCCGGAATGGGCTTGTTCATTCGAGTTTTCTCCTTACGTTTTGAGTTGTTTTCGACCAAGGGAGATACATAGAGAGATTTGGGAGAGATTTGATATACATGGAGAGATTTGAAATACATGGAGAGATTTAGGAGAGATTTGATCTACATGGAGATATTTGGGAGAGAGAGGGAGAGAGATAAAGTGGGAGAGATTGAGAGTGACTTTTTGGGGGCCTTTATTAGTGTTTTTCTTTGTAGTATAAAGACCATAGACTTCGTTACATCCTATTTTCAGTGTTATACACCCCCGAAGGGCACGTAATAGTGTTTTCTAGAGTCGTTACATCCCTCAACTTGATTAGGGTTTAGAATTTCTGAACATTTGAAACTTCCAAGTGATACTTTTCATTAAGATTTAGAGTTGTACATTAGTAACATAAAGTAAGCCCTAACATATAAGTACTAGTTGAGTTGACCAGTTTGACCCGTTGACTTTATTTGACTCTGACTTGACCAGAAATTTTTGACAGTTGTCACATCATCCCCCCGCTATAGGGAATTCCGTCCCAAAATTTTCTCTGAAGTAGCCTTCAATGGTTAGTGAATAGGTGGGGGTACTTCCGCGTCATTTGATCTTCGCGTTCCTATGTGAATTCAGGTCCATGTTTATCACTCCAACGAACATTCACAATTGGGATGAGACTTTGCTTAATACGCTTCACTTCTCTGTCCCTAATTTTGACTGGTTCTTCATTGAACAAGAGGTTCTCATTCACCTCAATCTCATCTAGTGGAACAATGAAGGTTTCATCCGATAGAAATTTCTTCAGGTTTGAGACGTGGAAGACCGGGTGTACGTTGCTAAGTTCCGAGGGCAGTTGCAGTTTATAGGCCACCGAACCAATCCTAGTGAGGATCTAGGATGGTCCGATGTATCGTGGGTTTAGCTTGCCCTGCTTTCCGAATCGTACCATCCTTTTCTAGGGAGAGACTTTTAGTAGCACGCGATCTCCTACTTGGAACTCCAGCGGTTTTCGTCTTTTGTCTGCGTAGCTCTTCTGTCTATCCTTGGATGCTTGGACTCGGGCCCTATTTTGGATGATTTTCTCGGTTTTTTCCCAGATAATCTCAGGTCCTGTGAGGCTGCTATTCGGTAATTGCCTACTTGTCAGCTGGGTGTCTCCCACCTCAGCCCAACAGAGAGGTGATCTGCATTTCCGACCGTACAAAGCTTCGAAGGGAGCGACCTTAATGCTCGTATGGTAGCTGTTCTTATAGGAAAACTCGATTAGTGGCAAGTGAGTATCCTATGCCTTGCCAAAATCTATAACGCAAGCTCGGATCATATCTTCCATCGGTTGAATGGTTCGCTCAATTTGTCCATCGGTTTGAGGGTGGTAGGTAGTACACATATTAGGTTGGGTCCCCATTGCCTTTTGGAGTGACTGCCAAAAGCGTGAGATAAATCTACTATCTCAGTCAGAGATTATAGATATTGGCACTCCATGATGTCCCACCACCTCCTTAATGTAGATTTGTATTAGTCATTCCCTCTTGTAACTTTCTTAAATTGGCAAGAAATAGGCGGACTTGGTTAACCGGTCGACAATTACCCAGATGGCATCCAGACCATCTGTCGTCTTAAGCAATTTGGTTATGAAGTCCATGGTTATCCTTTCCCATTTTCACTCATGTATCACCGTTTTTTGTAATAATCCCGAGGGCTTCTGATATTCTACTTTAACCTTTGGGCAAGTCAAGCGCTTGCTCACGTACGTAGCAATCTCCGCTTTCATGTTTGGCCACCAATATTATTGTTTGATATCCAAGTACATCTTATCTGAACCCTCCAAACTTTGGGATCCAGATTCGGTTCATGAGATAATAAGCTCCATACTCCTTGATTTCGAGACTCTTGTCCATCCCACGTAAAGCTTCATTTGCAGCGTTCTTCGTATTTAAGGCTTCCAGTTGATCCTCTTTGATTTATGAAGACAAGTGGGAATGGACGGTTATTGTTAGTGTTTTTACTCGATGACCCGAGTATCCCTTTCTGCTCAATACATTGGCCACTGATGTGCACAAAAGTACCCACTAATTTTAATATTTATAACCTAACAAACTTAGACTATCTATGCACTTATAGGCAGTGTACCTAGTCAGATTACAGTATAGCTTAGGTAAGTCGGGTGTCGATCACAGGGAACGGTGGATTAATTTAATATATTTAATTATAGGTTACAGGTCACACGAAAAGAATACAGAAATAAATATCAAACTAACAATTAATTAACTACTCTCGATAAACTAACAGGAAAGCAAATCTCTTTAGGTACTTTGGTTTAGACCAATTACACCTTAAAAACATAGACAATTGCATACACAAATTCATTTATTCATGTTCACCGATTCCTAAAATGACTAGATTCGCGTTCACTATAACTAATCCTTTAGCAAACAAGTTAATTCAAACAGTGATCAGTTGGTTAAACTAACGTGCTTCCTAGTGTTCAGTTCGTATCAAGCAAGACTTGTAAATATAGTTAACCAAATTAGACATTTAATTAACCTCTTGTTGATGGTCATCAAACAAGGCTCACACATTAACTTACTTATTCTCAAGTTAATCCTAGTTTCACATTCGTTATTCCTAGACTTATAATCTCGATGGTCATCAAAAATCATAAGAGACAAGCAATCAAGCAGATGTTCATACAACTCAATTCACTTAACAATTAACAGAAAATAATCATCATTAACACATAAGGATCTTTTAACAAGCTTGGCAAGATAAATTAAACACAAATAAACTATTTAATATAGCAATTAGTCTAATAATCAAAGCTTCATTCAATCATAAACACAAAGTAAAAGGTTTTTACACCCAAATCAAAAACTAAATACAGAATAGTAACACAATGGAATGCTAAACATGGTCACATTAACAGCCCATAGGATTACCGACACGTATCCGCCCTCCAACCCTTCCGATCTCTGCTCCCGTTAGCTTAACGGCCTTCCGGCCGCCTTCTAGACCCTCAAAACGGCTTAACAGAAGTTAATTGTCGACTAAATTAGGTTAGAAGTCGAATCCTCTCTCATGGTTAGCTGAAAATCGACTTTTATAATCTTTGTAACCGACCTAAGTACGTTGGGAGTGCATAGGTTTAAGCGGGGCGTACTTAGGATTACTACGCGTTTGAAGTTATCTGAGGCCACCCAGTACACAGCGCGTACTCTTTAATTATGTGGGGCGTACGTCGCCTTGGTCATTACGCGGCGCGTAATGGTTATGGATGCGGGGCGTAATTATCTAATCCAGCACTTTTAATTTCTTTTAGCTACTAAGTCCGGTTTCCGCTTCAGTCTTTTCTTTTGTGCTTTATCGACAACGAATAGCTGCAAAACATAATTCAAAGCATTATGAGTACTTTTTAGTTCTAAAATAGAATAAATAAGGCCAAAATATTAAGATAAAGTGCATAAAAATATATATATAAAAATACACATATCAAAATACCCCACACTTAGCCCCCAAGCAAATTTACTTTTATTTTACCAATATTGCACTAAACAATCCATTTAAAACTCAGCCATTATGCCAAGACCTCAACGCATACATTTGTGTCTAAAAATTTCCTAAAGTACCCCCCCATATTTTAAATACTCACAATCTTCATAAGCACTCGCCCACTTTTTCCGAACAATGCTCATTTTATGCAACCCTCCGAATCCATCCGCAGAAAACCTGCTAACCTCAAGGTATTTTTAGTTGAGCAACCTAAGCATACATAATCTAGAATCACAATTTATGATACCACTATGGAGCTCTTTTGGAATTCTTCACTTTCTTGATAATTTAATCCTTGATTTTATTTGAATTCACCACCTTATTTGATTTGATTTCTTAGTATCTTCAACTTTTTGAATTTTTTGGAATTTTGATCTTTTGCTCTTCACTTTACTTGCTCCAAAATTCTTCAAACTTCTTTTTTTCCGTAATTCTCTCTCTCTCTTTTTTTTTTCAACATGTACCTCACTTTTTTTTTTCACTCAAAACCTACATGCTTAAGCAGAGGCGCTCAACCTCAACCTTTATTGGCTAACGATAATAATTTTCCTGGATACATTTCAGGTTTAGGCTGCTAAACATAGTGCATCCCTCAGACCAAGCGGGGTTATGTGTTTTTCCATGATTTCACTAAAATAAGGGAGGCCACAAATGCACTATAACGTGTATTGGCTCAACTAAACATTTGAGTTCTCATCGGATCATCTCATACAATATAGCAAAAATTTAAATTATCAATAGATTTTTCTAAATTAAACTATTATTTCAAGTTTTTAAATTTTCAAATTTTCCAAATTCTAGCAATTTCATTTTTTCTTTTAAATTTACTTTTTAATTTTAATTTACTTTTACCGACCCCCTACCTCACGCTTATTTCATACAATGCCCTCATTGTATGCTAAAACAAATTAAGAACATAAAAAGGAAGAAAAGGAACAGACTCCCCTGGGTAGTTGTGGCGAGATCGACTGAGGCTGCTACAAGTTGCTTCAAATATCGCTGAAAAACTGGAAACTGGAACTGCTGCTTCTGAATGTGCCGGAAAATAAAATCAAGACCGCCATCTTCGAAAATGTGGTGCAAAATATTGCAAACAAATGCAATGTATAGTAAACATGACGTGGGAAAGTGTCAACTACGTCATTTCGTCCAAAAATTGACATCCTCTTCTCGCGATGGAAAATCCCCCACAACATAGGAAAGTGTCAACCATGTCGTGGCAGTCGGGATGATACTTCTTCCTCGCGTCGAAATACAACTCTATGGTGTGGGAACTGCTCATCCATATCATAAGAGTCAAAACATCGTAAAAATGCCAATCTTCAAAACTATCGCTCACGAAATAAATATGCACCCCACACTTATGACAAATTGTGGGTCTCGACTATAATATTCAACTCTCACACTGCTCTCCCTAGCAACAGTCGGACCTAGCTGCTGAACTTACTGCCAGCTTCCTAAGGGCAAAAATTCTGCAGAAATCTAAACAAGCAAAGAGCATCAACATGGAAAACAAACTAAATCAAAGTTTAATTACATACCAAATACAAAAAAAAACTAAACTAAACTAAAAATAACACAAAACAAAAAATAAACAAAAGGATCACTCATCATCTCCATCATCATGTGGTTTTCTCCCAGAAGTACCGGCCCCATCATATCGTGACTGGAATGGTGGTGGGTAGGGAACCGAATACTGAAAGAATAAAGAATAAAGAAGAAGTCAAAGGGTCAAAAGATATACCTGGTCGCCGTGTTACGCGGGGCGTAACACCATCCCCATGAAATGTTCATACGCGATCCGAGGTTAATTACGCATGGCGTAATAAAACTTACGCGGGGCGTACGTTTAATTGGAAATTTCTTTCTTTCTTTAATTTAACTTCCTTTTCTTTTTAATTTTTTTTATTTATATATATTTTTTTAATTAAGGGACTTAAACTTTAATTATTATTATTATTATTATTTTTTTTCCTTTTTAATTTCTTCAGCAATGATGACTTCACGATGAGTGATAAAAAATAAAAAAAATCAGACGTCATAACCACTTGTCTTTGTCGAGATCAAACGACAATGGTTGAACAAAAACCTTTGCATGCAAGAATTGGTTTACGAAAATACCCGCTTTCGGGACCCGTTAGAATATTTCCTTTGTTTTCCTTGCACCTTTAACTAAAAGCGGAACAAGAAGTGACCTAACTAGTCAAGAACAGCAAGAGCTCGGTCTTCCACTTAACCCCCACAATACGCCTTGCTATACTACGCCTCATGGATTGAGTTGGACAAATCAACAAAGTAGTAGGTTAAGCAGGTCAAGAATTCCCTAATCGCTTTCATTCTCGAAACCCATGCAAAAAGTAACGTCAAGCAATGTGTAAAATCCCAAATTCTTGCGAATAAAAACAAGAACCTTCCCGACAAGTGAAATGACATCATCGAAAATCAACTAAAAATAAAAAGTAACTAATAACGAATAATCAAATAAACTAAATTAATGACAAGCCGTTCCCCGGCAACGGCGCCAAAAACTTGATGTGCACAAAAGTACCCACTAATTTGAATATTTATAACCTAACAAACTTAGACTAACTATGCACTTATAGGCAGTGTACCTAGTCAGATTACAGTATAACTTAGGTAAGTCGGGTGTCGATCACAGGGAACGGTGGATTAATTTTATATATTTAATTATAGGTTACAGGTCACACGAAAAGAATAAAGAAATAAATATCAAACTAACTATTAATTAACTACTCTCGATAAACTAACAGGAAAGCAAATCTCTTTAGGTACTTTGTATTAGACCAATTACACCTTAAAAACATAGACAATTGCATACACAAATTCATTTATTCCTATTCACCGATTCCTAAAATGATTAGATTCGTGTTCACTATAACTAATCCTTTAGCAAACAAGTTAATTCAAACAATGATTAGTTGGTTAAACTAACGTGCTTCCTAGTGTTCAGTTCGTATCAAGCAAGACTTGTAAATATAGTTAACCAAATTAGACATTTAATTAACCTCTTGTTGATGGTCATCAAACAAGGCTCACACATTAACTTACTTATTCTCAAGTTAATCCTAGTTTCACATTCGTTATTCCTAGACTTATAATTTCGATGGTCATCAAAAATCATAAGAGACAAGCAATCAAGCAGATGTTCATGCAACTCAATTCACTTAACAATTAACAGAAAATAATCATCATTAACACATAAGGATCTTTTAACAAGCTTGGCAAGATAAATTAAACACAAATAAACTATTTAATATAGCAATTAGTCTAATAATCAAAGCTTCATTCAATCATAAACACAAAGTAAAAGGTTTTTACACCCAAATCAGAAACTAAATACAGAATAGTAACACAATGGAATGCTAAACATGGTCACGTTAACAGCCCATAGGATTACCGACACGTATCCGCTCTCCAACCCTTCCGATCTCCGCTCCCGTTAGCTTAACGGCCTTCCGGCCGCCTTCTAGACCCTCAAAACGGCTTAACAGAAGTTAATTGTCGACTAAATTAGGTTAGAAGTCGAATCCTCTCTCATGGTTAGCTGAAAATCGACTTTTATAATCTTTGTAACCGACCTAAGTACGCTGGGCGTACATAGGTTTACGCGGGGTGTACTGAGGATTACTACGCGTTTGAAGTTATCTGAGGCCACCCAGTACGCGGCGCGTACTCTTTAATTACGCGGGGCGTACGTCGCCTTGGTCATTACACGGCGCGTAATGGTTATGGACGCGGGGCGTAATTATCTAATCCAGCACTTTTAATTTCTTTTAGCTTCTAAGTCTGGTTTCCACTTCATTCTTTTCTTTTGTGCTTTATCGACAACGAATAGCTGCAAAACATAATTCAAAGCATTATGAGTACTTTTTAGTTCTAAAATAGAATAAATACGGCCAAAATATTAAGATAAAGTGCATAAAAATATATATAAAAATACACATATCAAAATACCCCACACTTAGCCTTTGCTTGCCCCCAATCAAATTTACTTTTATTTTACCAATATTGCACTAAACAATCCATTTAAAACTCAGCCATTATGCCGAGACCTCAACGCATACATTTGTGTCTAAAAATTTCCTAAAGTACCCCCCCCATATTTTAAATACTCACAATCTTCATAAACACTCGCCCACTTTTTCCGAACAATGCTCATTTTATGCAACCCTCCGAATCCATCCGCAGAAAACCTCCTAACCTCAAGGTATTTTTAGTTGAGCAACCTAAGCATACATAATCTAGAATTACAATTTATGATACCACTATGGAGCTCTTTTCGAATTCTTCACTTTCTTGATAATTTAATCCTTGATTTTATTTGAATTCACCACCTTATTTGATTTGATTTCTTAGTATCTTCAACTTTTTGAATTTCTTGGAATTTTGATCTTTTGATCTTCACTTTATTTGCTCCAAAATTCTTCAAACTTCTTTTTTTTCGTAATTCTCTCTTTTTTTTTTTTTTTTTTTAACATGTACCTCACTTTTTTTTTTCCACTCAAAACCTACATGCTTAAGCAGAGGCGTTCAACCTCAACCTTTATTGGCTAACGATAATAATTTTCCTGGATACATTTCAGGTTTAGGCTGCTAAACATATTGCATCCCTCTAACCAAGCGGGGTTATGTTTTTGTTCATTGATTTCACTAAAATAAGGGAGGCCACAAATGCACTATAACGTGTATTGGCTCAACTAAACATTTGAGTTCTCATCGGATGATCTCATACAATATAGCAAAAATTTAAATTATCACTAGATTTTTCTAAATTAAACTATTATTTCAAGTTTTTAAATTTTCAAATTTTCCAAATTCTAGAAATTTCATTGTTTCTTTTAAATTTACTTTTTAATTTTAATTTACTTTTACCGACCCCCTAGCCCACGCTTATTTCATACAATGCCCTCATTGTATGATAAAACAAATTAAGAACATAAAAAGGAAGAAAAGGAACAGACTCCCCTGGGTAGTTGTGGCGAGATCGACTGAGGCTGCTACAAGTTGCTTCACATATCGCTGAAAAACTGGAAACTAGAACTGCTGCTTCTGAATGTGCCGGAAAATAAAATCAAGACTGCCATCTTCGAAAATGTGGTGCAAAATATTGCAAACAAATGCAATGTATAGTAAACATGACGTGGGAAAGTGTCGACCACGTCATTTCGTCCAAAAATTGACATCTTCTTCTCGCGATGGAAAATCCCCCACAACATAGGAAAGTGTCAACCATGTCGTGGCAGTCGGGATGATACTTCTTCCTCGCGTCGAAATACAACTGTATGGTGTGGGAACTGCTCATCCATATCATAAGAGTCAAAACATCGTAAAAATGCCAATCTTCAAAATTATCGCTCACGAAATAAATATGCAACCCACACTTATGAGAAATTGTGGGTCTCGACTATAATATTCAACTCTCACACTGCTCTCCCTAGCAACAGTCGGACCTAGCTGCTGAACTTACTGCCCGCTTCCTAAGGGCGAAAATTCTGCAGAAATCTAAACAAGCAAAGAGCATCAACATGGAAAACAAACTAAATCAAAGTTTAATTACATACCAAATACAAAAAAAAACTAAACTAAACTAAAAATAACACAAAACAAAAATAAACAAAAGGATCACTCATCATCTCCATCATCATGTGGTTGTGTCCTAGAAGTACCGGCCCCATCATATCGTGACTGGAATGGTGGTGGGTAGGGAACGGAATACTGAAAGAATAAAGAATAAAGAAGAAGTCAAAGGGTCAAAAGATATACCTGGTCGCCGTGTTACGCGGGGCGTAACACAAAGTTACACGGGGCGTAACGCCATCCCCATTAAATGTTCATACGCGATCCGGGGTTAATTACGCAAGGCGTAATAAAACTTACGCGGGGCGTACGTTTAATTGGAAATTTCTTTCTTTCTTTAATTTAACTTCCTTTTGTTTTTAATTTTTTATTTATTTGTTTATTTATTTTTAATTAAGGGACTTAAATTTTAATTATTATTATTATTTATTTTTTTTCCTTTTTAATTTCTTCAGCAATGATGACTTCACGATGAGTGATAAAAAATTAGAAAAATCAGACGTCATAACCACTTATCTTTGTCGAGATCTAACGACAACGTTTGAACAAAAACCTTTGCATGCAAGAATTGGTTTACGAAAATACCCGCTTTCGGGACCCGTTAGAATATTTCCTTTGTTTTCCTTGCACCTTTAACTAAAAGCGGAACAAGAAGTGACCTAACTAGTCAAGAACATCAAGAGGTCGGTCTTCCACTTAACCCCCACAATACGCCTCGCTATACTACGCCTCATGGATTGAGTTGGACAAATCAACAAAGTAGTAGGCTAAGCAGGTCAAGAATTCCCTAATCGCTTTCATTCTCGAAACCCATGCAAAAAGTAACGTCAAGCAATGTGTACAATCGCAAATTCCTGCGAATAAAAATAAGAACCTTCCCGACAAGTGAAATGACATCATCGAAAATCAACTAAAAATAAAAACTAACTAATAACGAATAATCAAATAAACTAAATTAATGACAAGCCGTTCCCCGGCAACGGCGCCAAAAACTTGATGTGAACAAAAGTACCCACTAATTTGAATATTTATAACTTAACAAACTTAGACTATCTATGCACTTATAGGCAGTGTACCTAGTCAAATTACAGTATAGCTTAGGTAAGTCGGGTGTCGATCACAGGGAACGGTGGATTAATTTAATATATTTAATTATAGGTTACAGGTCACACGAAAAGAATAAAGAAATAAATATCAAACTAAAAATTAATTAACTACTCTCGATAAACTAACAGGAAAGCAAATCTCTTTAGGTACTTTGGTTTAGACCAATTATACCTTAAAAACATAGACAATTGCATACACAAATTCATTTATTCATGTTCACCGATTCCTAAAATGATTAGATTCGCGTTCACTATAACTAATCCTTTAGCAAACAAGTTAATTCAAACAGTGATCAGTTGGTTAAACTAACGTGCTTCCTAGTGTTTAGTTCGTATCAAGCAAGACTTGTAAATATAGTTAACCAAATTAGACATTTAATTAACCTCTTGTTGATGGTCATCAAACAAGGCTCACACATTAACTTACTTATTCTCAAGTTAATCCTAGTTTCACATTCGTTATTCCTGGACTTATAATCTCGATGGTCATCAAAAATCATAAGAGACAAGCAATCAAGCAGATGTTCATGCAACTCAATTCACTTAACAATTAACAGAAAATAATCATCATTAACACATAAGGATCTTTTAACAAGCTTGGCAAGATAAATTAAACACAAATAAACTATTTAATATAGCAATTAGTCTAATAATCAAAGCTTCATTCAATCATAAACACAAAGTAAAAGGTTTTTACACCCAAATCAGAAACTAAATACAGAATAGTAACACAATGGAATGCTAAACATGGTCACGTTAACATCCCATAGGATTACCGACACGTATCCGCTCTTCAACCCTTCCGATCTCCGCTCCCGTTAGCTTAACGGCCTTCCGGCCGCCTTCTAGACCCTCAAAACGGCTTAACAGAAGTCGAATCCTCTATCATGGTTAGCTGAAAAATCAACTTTTATAATCTTTGTAACCGACCTAAGTACGCTGGGCGTACATAGGTTTACGCGGGGCATACTTAGGATTACTACGCGTTTGAGGTTATCTGAGGCCGCCCAGTACGCGGCGTGTACTCTTTAATTACGCGGGGCGTACGTCGCCTTGGTCATTACACGGCGCGTAATGGTTATGGACGCGGGGCGTAATTATCTAATCCAGCACTTTTAATTTCTTTTAGCTTCTAAGTCCGGTTTCCGCTTCAGTCTTTTCTTTTGTGCTTTATCGACAACGAATCGCTGCAAAACATAATTCAAAGCATTATGAGTACTTTTTAGTTCTAAAATAGAATAAATAAGGACAAAATATTAAGATAAAGTGCATAAAAATATATATAAAAATACACATATCAAAATACCCCACACTTAGCCTTTGCTTGCCCCCAAGCAAATTTACTTTTATTTTACCAATATTGCACTAAACAATCCATTTAAAACTCAGCCATTATGCCAAGACCTCAACGCATACATTTGTGTCTAAAAATTTCCTAAAGTACCCCCCCCCCCCATATTTTAAATACTCACAATCTTCATAAACACTCGCCCACTTTTTCCGAACAATGCTCATTTTATGCAACCCTCCGAATCCATCCGCAAAAAACCTCCTAACCTCAAGGTATTTTTAGTTGAGCAAGCTAAGCATACATAATCTAGAATTACAATTTATGATACTACTATGGAGCTCTTTTGGAATTCTTCACTTTCTTGATAATTTAATCCTTGATTTTATTTGAATTCAGCACCTTATTTGATTTGATTTCTTAGTATCTTCAACTTTTTGAATTTCTTGGAATTTTGATCTTTTGATCTTCACTTTATTTGCTCCAAAATTCTTCAAACTTCTTTTTTTTTTTCGTAATTCTCTTTTTTTTTTTTTAACATGTACCTCACTTTTCTTTTTCACTCAAAACCTACATGCTTAAGCAGAGGCACTCAACCTCAACCTTTATTGGCTAACGATAATAATTTTCCTGGATACATTTCAGGTTTAGGCTGCTAAACATATTGCATCCCTCAAACCAAGCGGGGTTATGTTTTTGTTCCATGATTTCACTAAAATAAGGGAGGCCACAAATGCACTATAACGTGTATTGGTTCAACTAAACATTTGAGTTCTCATCGGATTATCTCATACAATATAGCAAAAATTTAAATTATCACTAGATTTTTCTAAATTAAACTATTATTTCAAGTTTTTAAATTTTCAAATTTTCCAAATTCTAGCAATTTCATTGTTTCTTTTAAATTTACTTTTTAATTTTAATTTACTTTTACCGACCCCCTAGCCCACGCTTATTTCATACAATGCCCTCATTGTATGCTAAAACAAATGAAGAACATAAAAAGGAAGAAAAGGAACAAACTCCCCTGGGTAGTTGTGGCGAGATCGACTGAGGCTGCTACAAGTTGCTTCACATCTCGCTGAAAAACTGGAAACTGGAACTGCTGCTTCTGAATGTGCCGGAAAATAAAATCAAGACCGCCATCTTCGAAAATGTGGTGCAAAATATTGCAAACAAATGCAATGTATAGTAACCATGACGTGGGAAAGTGTCGACCACGTCATTTCGTCCAAAAATTGACACCCTCTTCTCGCGATGGAAAATCCCCCACAACATAGGAAAGTGTCAACCATGTCGTGGCAGTCGGGATGATACTTCTTCCTCGCGTCGAAATACAACTCTATGGTGTGGGAACTGCTCATCCATATCATAAGAGTCAAAACATCGTAAAAATGCCAATCTTCAAAACTATCGCTCACGAAATAAATATGCACCCCACACTTATGACAAATTGTGGGTCTCAACTATAATATTCAACTCTCACATTTCTCTCCCTAGCAACAGTCGGACCTAGTTGCTGAACTTACTGCCAGCTTCCTAAGGGCGAAAATTCTGCAGAAATCTAAACAAGCAAAGAGCATCAACATGGAAAACAAACTAAATCAAAGTTTAATTACATACCAAATACAAAAAAAACTAAACTAAACTAAAAATAACACAACACAAAAAATAAACAAAAGGATCACTCATCATCTCCATCATCATGTGGTTGTGTCCCAGAAGTACCGGCCCCATCATATCGTGACTGGAATGGTGGTGGGTAGGGAATCGAATACTGAAAGAATAAAGAATAAAGAAGAAGTCAAAGGGTTAAAAGATATACCTGGTCGCCGTGTTACGCGGGGCGTAACACAAAGTTACGCGGGGCGTAACCCCATCCCCATGAAATGTTCATACGCGATCCGAGGTTAATTACGCATGGCGTAATAAAACTTACGCGGGGCGTACGTTTAATTGGAAATTTCTTTCTTTCTTTAATTTAACTTCCTTTTCTTTTTAATTTTATTTATTTATTTATTTATTTTTAATTAAGGGACTTAAACTTTAATTATTATTATTATTTATTTTTTTCCTTTTTAATTTCTTCAGCAATGATGACTTCACGATGAGTGATAAAAAATAAAAAAAATCAGACGTCATAACCACTTATCTTTATCGAGATCAAACGACAATGGTTGAACAAAAACCTTTGCATGCAAGAATTGGTTTACGAAAATACCTGCTTTCGGGACCCGTTAGAATATTTCCTTTGTTTTCCTTGCACCTTTAACTAAAAGCGGAACAAGAAGTGACCTAACTAGTCAAGAACAGCAAGAGCTCGGTCTTCCACTTAACCCCCACAATACGCCTCGCTATACTACGCCTCATGGATTGAGTTGGACAAATCAACAAAGTAGTAGGCTAAGCAGGTCAAGAATTCCCTAATCGCTTTCATTCTCGAAACCCATGCAAAAAGTAACGTCAAGCAATGTGTACAATCCCAAATTCCTGCGAATAAAAACAAGAACCTTCCCGACAAGTGAAATGACATCATCGAAAATCAACTAAAAATAAAAACTAACTAATAACGAATAATCAAATAAACTAAATTAATGACAAGCCGTTCCCCGGCAACGGCGCCAAAAACTTGATGTGCACAAAAGTACCCACTAATTTGAATATTTATAACCTAACAAACTTAGACTATCTATGCACTTATAGGCAGTGTACCTAGTCAGATTACAGTATAGCTTAGGTAAGTCGGGTGTCGATCACAGGGAACGGTGGATTAATTTAATATATTTAATTATAGGTTACAGGTCACACGAAAAGAATAAAGAAATAAATATCAAACTAACAATTAATTAATTACTCTCGATAGACTAACAGGAAAGCAAATCTCTTTAGGTACTTTGGTTTAGACCAATTACACCTTAAAAACATAGACAATTGCATACACAAATTCATTTATTCATGTTCACCGATTCCTAAAATGATTAGATTCGCGTTCACTATAACTAATCCTTTAGCAAACAAGTTAATTCAAACAGTGATCAGTTGGTTAAACTAACGTGCTTCCTAGTGTTCAATTCGTATCAAGCAAGACTTGTAAATATAGTTAACCAAATTAGACATTTAATTAACCTCTTGTTGATGGTCATCAAACAAGCCTCACACATTAACTTACTTATTCTCAACTTAATCCTAGTTTCACATTCGTTATTCCTAGACTTATAATCTCGATGGTCATCAAAAATCATAAGAGACAAGCAATCAAGCAGATGTTCATGCAACTCAATTCACTTAACAATTAACAGAAAATAATCATCATTAACACATAAGGATCTTTTAACAAGTTTGACAAGATAAATTAAACACAAATAAACTATTTAATATAGCAATTAGTCTAATAATCAAAGCTTCATTCAATCATAAACACAAAGTAAAAGGTTTTTACACCCAAATCAGAAACTAAATACAGAATAGTAACACAATGGAATGCTAAACATGGTCACGTTAACAGCCCATAGGATTACCGACACGTATCCGCTCTCCAACCCTTCCGATCTCTGCTCCCGTTAGCTTAACGGCCTTCCGGCCGCCTTCTAGACCCTCAAAACGGCTTAACAGAAGTTAATTGTCGACTAAATTAGGTTAGAAGTCGAATCCTCTCTCATGGTTAGCTGAAAATCGACTTTTATAATCTTTGTAACCGACCTAAGTACGCTGGGCGTACATAGGTTTACGTGGGGCATACTTAGGATTACTACGCGTTTGAAGTTATCTGAGGCCACCCAGTACGCGGCGCGTACTCTTTAATTATTCGGGGCGTACTTCGCCTTGGTCATTACGCGGCGCGTAATGGTTATGAACGTGGGGCGTAATTATCTAATCCATCACTTTTAATTTCTTTTAGCTTCTAAGTCCGATTTCCGCTTCAGTCTTTTCTTTTGTGCTTTATCGACAACGAATAGCTGCAAAACATAATTCAAAGCATTATGAGTACTTTTTAGTTCTAAAATAGAATAAATAAGGCCAAAATATTAAGATAAAGTGCATAAAAATATATATAAAAATACACATATCAGCCACCACATTAGTCTTGTCTGGATGGTACTTGATCTCACATTTACAGTCGTTTAATAGCTCGACCCATCGCTGCCCCCTGATGTTTAACTCTTTCTGATTCAAGATATGTTGGAGGATTTTGTGGTCCGTGAAGATAGTGCACTTGGTCCCATAAAGGTAGTGTCTCCAAATTATTTGAGCGAAGACCACCGCTCTCAGTTCCAGGTCATGAGTGTTCTAGTTTGCTTCATGGGTCTTTAACTGCCTGGACGCATAGGCTATGACTTTGTCGCGCTGCATGAGCACGCATCCTAACCCTTGATTAGAGGCGTCACAATATACCACAAAATCCTCTGTTCCCCCTGGAAGGGATAATACTGGAGCGCTACAAAGTGTTTGCTTTAGGGTTTGAAAGGCGGCTTCTTGCTTTGTATCCCAGTTGAAGGGTATACCTTTTTTAGTGAATGCGGTAAGGGGCTTGGCAATTTTGGAGAAATTATAAATGAATCTTCTGTAATAACCAGTCAGACCAAAGAATTGTATGATCTCTGTTGGTGTTTCGGGGTGGTCCAGCCCTCAATAGCTTTTATCTTAGATGGGTCTATGTGTATCCCCTCTTCACTGAAAACGTTTCCCAAGAAGTCCACCCGGCGATTCCAGAATTCGCACTTGGAGAATTTTGCGTCCGCCCTTAGAGTTTCTAAGACCTGCTTTAGGTGGTGACTGTGTTGTTCCTTGCTTCGCGAATATACGAGTATTTCATCGATGAAGACCATTACAAAGTTGCAATGAATGGCCGGCAAACTGGATTCATGAGGTCCATTTCGTTAGACCGAAGGGCATTACCATGAATTCGAAGTGTCCGTAGTGGGTTCGGAAAGCAGTTTTTGGATTATCTTCTTCTCGGACGCGTAGTTGGTGATATCTAAATCTCAGATCTATCTTGGAAAAATAACTAGCTCCTTGAAGCTGATCGAATAGATCATCATTCCGAGGGAGGGGGTATCGGTTTTTGATAGTGAGTTTGTTGAGCTCACGATAATCGGTGCACATTCTGAAAGACCCATCCTTCTCTTGACAAACAAGATCGGAGCTCCCCAGGGCGAGGAACTCAGCCTGATGGGTCCTTTGTCTAAGAGTTCGCTCAATTGGCTTGATAAATCCTGCATCTCCGCAAGGGCTAACTGGTAAGGTGATTTGGCAATTGGCGTGGCTCTAGGTATTAGGTTAATTCGAAATTCGACCTGCCTTTCGGGAGGTATTCCCGTGAGCTCTTCGGGAAATACGTCTGGGAAGACACTTACCATGGGGATATCCTTGATGTTCTTTTCCTCCTTTTTATCCACTATGTGAGCTAGAAAGGCATGATTCTTCTTGTGAAGGCACTTTTGTGCCTTAACGCATGATATGAGGCGAAGGTTTGCTCCATGTTTATTGCCATAAATTATTAGGGTTTTGTGGTTGGGGAGATGAAGGCGAACGACCTTCTCATTACACATAAGATCAACACGGTGGGGGCTTAACCAATCCATGCCAACAATCACATCAAAACTCCTAATATTAACTGGCATCAAGTTGATTTGAAAAGAGTGTTTGTTTAGTGTTAATGTGCATCCTACGTAAATATCTTTGGTTTTTTCAGTTTTCCCATTACCCATATCGACCATGAAGGCTTCGTTGAGCTTATGGGGTTGTAGATTTAGTAAGTGTTTGAATTTATTAGAGTAAATTACTGAAACCGTCCCTATGGTTTGGTTAAAATTGCACGTTTGATCGCTAACTTTTTTTTTGCACTTGGATCGTCCCTGTAGTTTGATTTTGTTGCGTTTTTCGTCCCTATGGTTTGGTAAAAGTTGCATGTTTGGTCCCTAACTTTATGTATGTAAGGGACGAAAAATGCAACAAAATCAAACCACAGGGACGAAAAACGTAACAAAATCAAACCACAGGGACGATCCGAGTGCAAAATAAAAGTTAGGGACCAAACATGCAATTTTAACCAAACCACAGGGACGATTTCAGTAATTTACTCAATTTATTACTAACGAAGCTTCGCTCGGCCCCATTATCGAATAAAATGCATGCGTAAGTTTTGTTAAGTGTGAATGTACCAGTCACAACTATCGGGTCCTGAACAGATTCACCTTGACCCAACATCAACACCCTTCCCAATCCTCCTGCCCCTCGGTTGTTGGCTTTAGGGCAATCACGTTTGAAATTCCAAGTTCTTCCATACCCATAACAAGTGTGGCTGGCCCCTACATTGTTGTTGTTATTGAACTGTTGGTTCTGTGGAGGCTAAGTTCTACAGTATCTTTCAGCATGACCCTTTTCG
Source organism: Lactuca saligna (assembly GCF_052625555.1). NCBI lineage: Eukaryota > Viridiplantae > Streptophyta > Magnoliopsida > Asterales > Asteraceae > Lactuca > Lactuca saligna. The sequence goes on along the minus strand of NC_136417.1, from coordinate 91,776,029 downwards.
ATTGCAAGTCGTGCAATGCATCTCCCTGCATTCTACATGGTGGTGAAAATTGCATTTGTTACACTTGGGTAGGGTTCTTGAGTATTGTTTGGTAGTAGTTGGTGTAGATGAGGCTGGAGCATCTGGTGTTATGGTGACCTAGGCTATAGCAGCATGGAATTCTACTGTTTGTTGCTTCTTTGTTGACTCTAGGTTTTGTCGCCCTTTTTGCTTGTTGTTCTTTCCTTTCTTGTTGTCACCTTCCTTCTTCATTTCAGCCTATCCTGCTTTGGCACCCTTCTTGTTTCCATGGTTGTATAACTTCTTGGCTAGCCTTTTAGCATTGCCTTAGATCTCAAGGTTTGCTGCGATTACATTCCCGTGAATCGGGGAGGTCAATCCCCAAATGAATCTTTCAATATTTTTCCCTTTAGACGTGATCATCCCCGAACACAAGAGTGATAGTTCCCCAAACCTTGAGATGTATGCATCAATGTCAGAGTTCTGAACTGTGAGGTTCCACAATTCCTGTTCCGTCTTTTGGATTTCTCCCCTTGGATAGTACTCAGCCATCAGCATTTCCTTAAGCTCCTCCCATGGCATAGCGTTCACCACATGGAATGTCATGGTATCTACATGAACATTCCAACAAGAGAGGGATTGATCAACGAATGTGCAAGCCGCAAACTTTACCTTGCACTCCTCAGGACATCCGTGTAACACTAGTCAAAATAGGTCAATAGACAATCACATGTGATTATGCCAATCATGTAATGTGATTATGTTAACCTAGTAATGTGGTATGAATGTGATGTAGTTCATGATAAATTCTAATACAAATATGAACTTTATTTATGATACAACTCAAATTATACGTCCATATGATTCCAAAACTACAGAGAACATCTGAATCCGACTTCGCATGAAGAAGTTATGATAAAACGAACACTATAAATCTCTATAATAAGAGGAATTTAAAATAGACTTAGAATTAGCTATTTAAGTCTAAAAGAGAGTTGTAGTACTCATAAATACCTACGCGTGCATATAAAGACCGTCAAAAGTGAAGTTCATATGCAAAACTTATGGCATTCCGAAGATTTAGCTTTTAAAAACCCTAAACTAGCTAATTCACGACGTGAGTTTTATGAAGATCACGACATTCTGTCATAATTCAGAATCTAGAAGCTGCGAGAGGATAGGATTCAAATTCACGACGTGAGTTTTATGACACTCACGACGTGAGGAGTCATTTATCCATATCTCGGAATCTAGAAGGTGTGACGAGGCTGCGAGGGGATAGAATCAAAACTCACGACGTGAAGAAAGAGTTATTCACAACGTGATGAGACACATGGCCACCATCCGAAGCTAGGGATGCAAATGGCAAGTCTATAGGATGAGCATGCAAGAATCACGACGTGAGTTTTATAAAACTCACAACGTGAGAATCCAAAATTCATACTATAAATACCAGATCCGACCTCAGCTATTCCTTACACCATTTCCCTTTCTCCTCTCTCCCTTGCTGAAGCCATCTTGCATCCCGAGTCCCGACGATCTCACACGCTGACCGTTTCTCTTAGATATCATAAAATCACGCTACTAGGGTGAGTTTCACGGCCCCACTTTCTAATATTTTCGGGGGAAAACGCATGCTAAATATTGTATATACGTTATTATTATGTCTATATGATAGTATATTAGTATCAATATAGATAGTTATAATAACCGAAATATAGTTATTTCGTATCTAAAAATATACAACTATCGTAACGTTGTTAACATATTATTGTTATAGTAGTATATTAATGTAGATCTTGAGTTATATTTAGGATTCTATATATATGTTGTGTGCGATATAGTTCTGATGTTATATTCAGAAGTTCTATATGTTAAGTTATAAAGTATGTTGCTATTAATAGTTTTATGTCAAGATAAAACTGGATATGTTATATATTATTATTGTTAGTTTTATGTTAAGATAAAACTTGGTATTGTTATTGATAGTTTTATGTCAAGATAAAACTAGAAACATTATATGTTGTTATGATTGGTTTTAGGTCAAGATAAAACCTAGCTTTTACTTCAAGATATAGCTGTTATACTGCGTAAATATTATGAAGTTAGGAGTAATGTTTAAAATCATAGTCTAGTAACTTAAGGTTTTAGACATGAAAATGCTTTTGTTGTTAGAGCTATAGGAAGCCGTCAAAATCTACATGAGTAATTGTATTCATCAACTAAGATTGGGGATCTTAGCGGAAATCCTCTGAACTGTAACCATTAATCACGTGTGAGCGAGGAAGTCTTGTATAATTAATATACGGGCTGACCACCCCACTTGTGACTGTTAGCTACAGTCAACCAAAAACAAGTGATGAATTATCCTTTTATTTGTTATTATTCCAACGTCGATGAAGCGTACGGTGTTGTTTCTCATGTTAAATCATGAGTGTATTTGTTCTCATGGTAAATTATGAGTGTATTGTTCTATCAGAGGTATTATGTCATAGCAGCGGTTACAGGCTCATGGTAGCAAATTGTAGAAGCATTATACCTTGTCGTATACAAGTATTAATGTTAAGTATAAGCTTTCCCCTACTTATACCTTAAGATTAAGAAATGTTTAGGTATAACACTTAATTGATAAGTATACAATTATACCTAATGTTGGAGAGTCAAAATGATACTTTCAAAACTAAACTTTTGAACATGAGGAAAATGTATTATTTTATGGAGTCAAAACCTGTGGACTCACCAACTTTATGTTGAATTATTTTAAAATGCATGTGTTTTCAGGAACTTGAAAAGCGGGTATGTATTCGAACAGGAGAAGTTTTACTAGTATCTTTATGTTCTTTAAGAAGTATGTCATAGTCGGATATTATGTAATAAATACTAGGAAAACAATAATGTAACTTTCAAACATCAATAAAGGTATGTATTTTCTTTAAGCATTGTTCAATGTATGTTATATAACTGTGATACGAAAAATGACGTTATAGTACCCGGTGTTTCCATCGATGGCCGGGGTGTGACAATCCACCGCTCTCGAACACTGATTCCACTTTTTCTATCCACATTTTCAGACTTATCACACTTCCCATCCCATGGAAGGTTAGAAGCTTGGCGTTCATGAAGTCCTTGTAGGCACATGCTCTGGTAGGTCCCTGGTTCATCCCATGGTTTGAGCTTCCGGCTCCTTTCCCGTTGCCTCCACCATTGTTTTCCGTTGTGGATATGGGCTAGTGTTGCTGTAACTACAACTGAAACCACTGCTTGAAAAGTTATTCAGTTCATTTATGGTGGAGGCGGTGGTGGTGGTGTTGCGTTGCGGCGTCTGTGAATTGGTTTTCAAGGAATCCCCTGTCATGGAACGGAAAGATGATGAGTACATAGTGATTTTTGATTTCGAATCCCTTTATTATCAAATGGTTGCGGTGATGTGATTTTACTTATAGGTGATTTTTACAATATCAAGGAATAAGTAGAATAGCAAACATAGCAGATAACAACATCAAAAATAAGACACAGAAACGTTCCATTACGATATTTCTTTAGTACATGAGTGCATGAAAAATTGACCTTGAAAAGGTCTTACAGTACATAAAGAAACAGAAAGGAAATTGAACAGAATTACGGCTCCATGAGTAGTCTGGTCACTTAATCGTAGGGTCATTACTACATACAAAATAGAAGAAAGAGATCCATTGACAGTAGTGGTAAGCAGGACGGTTTCTAATCATGCCGCGAGGCCTCCGGTGGTGCTGCCGATGAGGTGGATGCGCCCTGCAGCTTGGTCAAATGACGATCAGTGGCCCGTAGTCGGGCCTCCAATGCTGCTTGTCTCTCCTGGTAATCCCTGACCACCTCCTGAGTCCGTCTCTTGGCTCGCTCCACGACAGCTCGCATTAGGACCATCTGGTTGGTGGTTGCCTGGGCCTGCTCGCCTATGTCTCAGGTCCGCCTCACTATAACTAGGAGTGCGCGATCCTCAATCCAACCCTCTCGAAGATCATAAAATCTTTTTTCCATACCAAACGGAGGACGCTGCCTGTGACAACCTGATATTTCGAGACAATATGATGGAACACAAGTCAAATTTAGGTCAAAATTTAACTTTCCTAAAATCTTATTTGGGTTAAATAAAGTAGTAGGAATCATATCAAGGTTTTCATACATATAAAAGAACCCTAAAATCCGAGTTATAACAAAGAAGTTATAACCAATCGAAGATTCTCAGCAAAACCGGCGACACTGATAGACGTAAAACGCGAAGTTTCAATACAATAGTTTTTGGCCTTAGCTATCTAAATGAAAGTTTTAGATATCATCAAACCGTAAACGTACATAAAAATAACGTCCAAATCTGACTTCGTATGAGGAAGTTGTGATTTTTCTAAGTTACGGATATAACAGTAGACAGCTAAAAACTCGAAATAGAGATCGAAAGACTTTTAGCCGACACAAACTAAATGAGAGTCGAAGGGCTCAACAATACTAGCGCAACGGTAAAAAGTCTGATGAAAACGGACGTCGGATGAATAAGTTATGGAACTTTAACGGACTTTTCCTGTCGCGACCTATTAAAAATATAAAATTAAAAATAAATTCAAAATTAGCCGACGGAGTCTAAAGGAAAGTTGTAGATCGTAGTCTCACCTACGCGTGGATATCAAGAACATCGAAAACGGAGTTCGTATGAGAAAGATATGCATTTTTGAAGTTTACTAATTAATTAAAATATAAATTTAATTAAAATCTGGTATTATCCGAAGAAGGAGTCATCAGACCGATCCAAGTTATGCCCAGCGTACTCGGATGCTCGGCCTTAATCCGTCCACGTCGCTCCGATGTTTCGACCGAGGATGCGCTCATGCATGACGCATGAGTACGCCCCGCGTACTGAGGTCCTCCAGCCACTATAAAAGGGATGCGAGGGTGCCGGCCATTTTTGCTCATCTCCTTCCTTTCTCGAGCCAAGCTCTGCGTTTCAAACCTCGGAGCCATCACAAAGTCCCGGTTTTCATATCCAAGTTTGGAAGGAAGTTTTACGCTCCCGAAATTCCCGAGAATCTCGAGAGATCCGCTTTCTCGAGTAGAAATTCTGCTCGGTTTTCGTCACGCTTTCTTCAATCAATCAAGTGAGTTCATACCCCTACAACCCGCACTTTTAAATGTTTTATAAATGCTTTTAAAGGTGGGGGGGGGGGAATACAAGTAAAATACACGATTATTATCGAGTGTTATATAAAGTTTCATTATACACTTTTTATCAACGGAATCATCTGTGATTTATAACTATTATAGGGAAACTTTCGTATGCAAAATATATCACGCTAACATCCTATATTTTGAAATGAAAAATGTTGTTATATATTTATAAATCAAACACTCTGTTTATACTGTATGTATAGGTGTTCATCTTAGGCACTACAAAAATTATACTTTTCGTAACAAGCGAGCATTTCACCTAGGGATTTCTATACAAACGAGACACACTTTTAGAAAACTATAATAGCTATAGTTTTACGAGAACATCACGAACTTTTACATACTAGAAATACTATTTCATATACAAGAACAAACAAACATTTTCATAGGTACTTTGAATAGTTTTCACTAACGTTTGTACATGTTGAAACACTTTTAGAAACTGTCTTACAAACCGTAGGTTTCCTTTTTGAATCTGTTATAGTTGTGCTTCAAACAAAGGTTTTCTCACACTTAACCTGTCTTGTCAAACGGTTTTCGAATCGATTTATAAATTGACGTCAAGTCATAAATTCTTATTTATTAAACTTTTCAACGGTTTTACAAAACTTCTTTTATGCTTTTATATTTAAATTGCATGCCTCTACATGTATAGTTATATAAGAAATGTTTAAAAGACTTAGGAAGGCTATCCACCCTGTTTCCTTTTCCTCGATTTGGATGTGGTCTGGTGGGATATCGGGTACTCATCCGAAGGTCGTTTAAATATTAGTTATATATCATGTGTACATATATAGTCATAATTGTTCCATCAGTTAATTCAGTTCCGACACTCTTGGGTAGCAAGGGTGTACAAACTTACTTGGACACTCATCAATTACATTCTAGTAAACTATTATAGGAATTGTTTTGGGGATACAAAAAATTATCCCTATTACAAGAAATTACACCAGAGTCACTTCATTCATGATTCTAAACTACATGCTATATGAAGGGATACTCCTACAGAGATTCCTCTTACATAGATACACTTATATAGATACTCTTATAGAGATTCCTCTTACATGGACACACTTATATGGATACTTTTACAGAGATTCCTCTTACATGGACACACTTATATGGATACTCTTACATAGATACGTTTACATGAATACGTTTACATAAATACGCTTAGATGAGTACGTTTACGTAGATAATATATGATCAGTTACTATTACATAATATATGTGTAGATACTATTATATAGTTCTCCTTCTTATCTTTACCTTGTGATACAATCACATCATCGACGAGATAGATTGGACTTTATATCCTAGTACCAAAGGATACTTTGTGGGACTAACCATTCCTATAACCACTGTTAGCTACAGAGGTAAATGAACACCTACGGATGTTTTCGGTTGATACCATTACAGGTATACTTAAAGGACTAACTATTCCTAAACCCGGCTGTTAGCAGTAGAGGTAAATGCACATCTACGGATGTCTAGGGTTCAACCATTTACGGCGAGTTTCCACGCCGTGTGTATCTTAGTACCCAAGGATACAACATAAGTTATTATACTATTATTATTATTATTAGTTTTATAATAATAGTTAAACAGGGAAAAACCATCACATTTTCAAGTAATGCGTATTTTCAAAACAGCCAGGTCTTGGTTAAAGACTACTTCCAAAACATTCGGGTCTTGGTAGAAGACTACTTTTTATGCTAGTAGGAAATATGGGATTTTCTCGGGTTTTCATACTTATACTAAACGTTTCATCAAACACTCACCAGTCTTTCATAATAACTTTTCAAAGCAATAACATTGAAATACTTATGAACTCACCAGCTTAAATGCTGACCTACACTTTCAAAATAACTTGTATTCTTAGGTCACCAGTAGACAGGTACGATGACCAGGTTTTGCAAAGACGGAGCAGTCAAGACTCGTCTTTTATTTTGATTACTTGTTGTAATGTATTATTTCTATGAAGGAACACACATGTATTAAACTATTACTATTAATGCAATGGACGATGTTGTTGCTTGTTTACTACTTTGCATTGTTGTGATACATTATATGACGTCCTCCACCCCAGAACGTTTCCGCCGTTCTCGGTTTTGGGGTGTGACAGATTGGTATCAGAGCATTGCTTATAGCGAATTAAGTATATCAACCCCTAAAAGATATACTAACTATAAATACAATGGGATTAAAAATACTCTGACTTAGATTTTATACTTCTAAATAATAAAATATTTAAGTAAGTATACATGCCTGCATTCATATTAAATTAGTGTCACAATGACAAGAACAAAAGTATTACGATTGTTGAATATCACAAGTAAGCTTGGGGATGTATAGTCAGTCTTAGGAGTGGCATAGCCTGATCAACTATGCTGGTCCGAGGAGTGATTAGCATATGCCCGCGAGTGGTTGTGATGTAGCAACAATTTTATAAACTTACCAACATTACCACAATGTGAACATTATAACAGAACCTAAGTCTAAAATACCATAGGGGTGTTTTGGGTTACCATAATTACTTACTTGAGAACTAAAAAGGATCTTCATTACTAAGTTAATAGTTTCTAAGTGGATACACTAAGGCTATATGTAACTAGGATGTTATAGACTTAGACTTGGTGAAATTTTTGCTTTACCCCTGTTCCTTGTGAATTTGGAGTTAAGGTCACTTATTCGAAAACCTATCCTGTGTTGATTACATATGACTGGTATGCACGTTACAAATAGCGATGTAACTAATAAAGATTTTCTAATAATTATCTAGATAGTTCGTCTAATAATTATTTCCTTACCCCAATTCTTGCGTAGATAAAATGACTGGACTCCATCCCCACAGCAACCCATACCTTCCAAACAAAGGCAATATTGGATGGTTCAGAGAAGAACCAGAGAATGATTATCCAATCCCTTTTGAATGATCACCATGCTGAAGACCTTTCGGATGATGATAACTCCGAACTCGAGGATGAGAACCTACCCCCGGTAGCTCCCAATTCAAACCCTAACCCTCGTCCAGCTTTTCATGGCCCGAAGCCTCCTTGGGTAGAATTCTTGTAAACATGGAGCAGAGAGCAACATCAACCTATGCCGTTTAATGGAGACCGAAGCTTCTACAACCCAAACGAAGGGAGCTCAGCAGACAGAGTTCTACAAATCCTAATCCGTAGAGTTGCCCGAAAGGAAATTCAGGGCAGGAAGACTCTCCAACGTATCGAAGATGTTAATACCAATGCACGAATGCATACCATTCGCACCAATCTCCTTGAGCACAAGTGAGAGATCTGAAAGAAACCATGAGACCCTGCTGCAAGCACTAGCTAAACCAAGAGCCGAATTCATAAAGCTCCAAGTACACCATAGGGTGTACGAAAGATACCTGCTTCATATGGAACGTCAACTAGCCAAACTAAGGGTTCACCATAGGGGTGACCATCGCCAGTAAGAGATACTTTACTTTACATCTTTGTTTTAAAAAGAACCGTGTTCCTATCTAAGTTTTGTGTAGCACTGTTCCCTGTGACTACCTTGTACTGTAAGTACTTTTAGTTAGGACTTTATGCTGTCAAAGACTTTTCTACTCCGAATATGATGTAAGACCTTCTACAAAGTTACTTTTCCTGAACCTATTACATCTTAAACATCGATTATATGGACAGTCGGCTAACTTCCGTGTCACTCCTTGTTCAAATACACTCATCATACTTTCATTGGAGTCTATCTGAAACATGCTTTAGTCAAGTCATTGGACTATAGTAAATTAACTTCGGAGACATTTCCAAGCCTCTTTTAGTGGTTGGATCATGTTATTCACCAACCAACAATACCTCGGCTTGAACGGCAAACGTCTTAAGACCATTCTACAAACATACTTCTACTCTGTACTAGGACTACATCATAGGGATGTAGGTCAAACCATCATGAACATACTTCCAATCCATACTAGGACTACATCATAGGGATGTAGGTCAAACTTTCGAGAACCTAGTCTTACTCTTTACTTGAACAATCGAAGTACAACTAGAGTCAACCAGAATCGCTCACAAAATCCTTATCTTTCGTGTTACAGAATCATGTCGTCATCCGGAAACAATCAGCCGAGCAACGGAAACCCTATCCTCCATATCAACGCCGCTACATTACAAGCTGCAGTAGCAGCTGCTGTGACAACTTTCCTTACACACATCAACTCAAGCAACACAAGCAAGACCGACAAAGGAGTCGAGAGTTTCGATGGTAGTACCAAACCGGGAAACCAACAAATGGCAACATTCATAGACTTGCGAAGCCATAAGACCTAAAGGAAGAGATGATATCGTCAAACCCTAAAGGAGCGCAAGAGATCCCAAAGACTTGCCATGCCACAGCAACAAATGGCAACCCCTGCAGAACGCTTTAGGAAGCAATTTCCAAGGTGGTGTAATGAGGAAGGCACTCGTATCCACATAACACTGGCTAAACACCTCACTCCCGCCACCAAGTCTAGCACTAGGTAGTCATGCCACCAATGCGGGGAGATAGGGCACCTCAAGAAGGATTGCCCTATAACAAAGAACTCTGGCATAGACGGTAGGATTCTCAGGATCACAGTTGCAGGAGAACCTACTCCAAACCCACATTAATGTAATTTAGGCGTTTCGTTGTAACAAACTTATAAACCATCCAAAACTAGTGCAACCAGAGTGTTATCTTTTGCGGGATCCTGTCGGTATAGGGATGCTCGTGCTGCGTATACTTGCCTTTTGTAGTATACCTTATTCGCAGCAATAGTCTTGTAGTAGTCTAAAGTACTGTAACTCTGTTGATGGTTGCACGGTTTTGTTTTGTCTGTAAACATCTTATGTTCAAATCTAATGTCTTTAAGTTTCCTTATGATTCCGACATTATCATACGACTTGATTTAGTTTGATCCTCACAAAAACAGCTTCATACGTACATCTCTTTCTTCGAAATCGCCTTTCCAGCGAAGCCGTCATATCAGAAACCCCAAGTACTCATGAATGGAGTACCTCATAGATCTTTTCCTTTCCGAAGAAATCCCTGAAGTGCCACTCATACAGTACGTCAAGTTCAAATCCAAAGATCCATACGGTTGATCTGTCGCTGAGGAATGTATACATAGGGGTGATATATAATCAAGGTTCTAGAGGTTTAGAATTGACGATTCCACTTTAACTTCTTTTTCCTCGATGGGATGTGAGCTTAAAGAAGAATCAGATATTCGACTACCTTTTCAATCTTAATTATATACGACTCGTATACACGAGATTATGATCGTTGAACCATGTATGAATTCTAATATGAACTTCAGGACGGAGACTGTCCAAGACTACGAGTGATCGTGCTGCCATGCGAATAAACTTAGAAGCCCAACACATGCCCTTTCTGTCGATTGGGACAAGAAAGACAGATAGAACAAAAGTACCTATCCTTTTTCCTTAATTCATGAGTAATCATACTTTATTTTAGATCTTCACGACATCTAATCAACCACAAGGTTCTGACTTCATAATCAGTATGAATTGGTTTTGTTATTATACAAGAGGAAAGGTCACTGCCTATACCTCAAGACAGCTTAAAACACAGGAAGTTAACTATACAACACATGATCTTGAGTCAGGAGCAGCGGTAATTGCTTTGAAGATCTGGAGACACTACTTGTAGGGTACAAGATGTACTATTCTCACAATCCACAAAAACATTCAACATACGTTCGACCAAGAAGAGTTATCATGCCAGTGAAGTCAAACGAAAGAAGCAAAGTCGTGTACCGATAGTGAAAGGTTCGATGGAATGCCAAGCGAGGAACCGAGTTCACTTAAGAACACGAGAAGCAAATAAAACTTCTATCCGTAGCATGATTATCAATTTTGTTTAAACTCTAATTTTGGGACGAAATTCCCTCTAACGAGGGGATGATGTGACAACCTGATATTTCGAGACAATATGATGGAGCACAAGTCAAATTTAGGTCAAACTTTAACTTTCCTAAAATCTTATTTGGGTTATATAAAGTAGTAGGAATCGTATCCAGGTTTTCATACATATAAAGAACCCTAAAATCCGAGTTATAACGAAGAAGTTATGACCAACCAAAGATTCTCAGCAAAACCGGCGACACCGATAGACGTAAAACGCGAAGTTTCAATACAATAGTTTTTGGCCTTAGGTATCTAAATGAAAGTTTTAGATATCATCAAACCGTAAACGTACATAAAAATAACGTCAAAATCTGACTTCGTATGAGGAAGTTGTGATTTTTCTAAGTTACGGATATAACAGTAGACAGCTAAAAACTCGAAATAGAGATTGAGAGACTTTTAACCGACACAAACTAAATGAGAATCGAAGGGCTCAACAATACTAGCGCAACGGTAAAAAGTCTGATGAAAACGGACGTCGGATGAAGAAGTTATGGAACTTTAACGGACTTTTCCTGTCCCGACCTATTAAAAATATAATATTAAAAATAAATTCAAAATTAGCCGACGGAGTCTAAATGAAAGTTGTAGATCGTAGCCTCACTTACTCGTGGATATAAAGAACGTCGAAAACGGAGTTCGTATGAGAAAGATATGAATTTTTGAAGTTTACTAATTAATTAAAATATAAATTTAATTAAAATCCGGTATTATCTGAAGAAGGAGTCATCGGACCGATCCAAGTTACGCCTAGCGTACTCGGATGCTCGGCCTTAATCTGTCGACGTCGCTCTGATGTTTCGACCGAGGATGCGCTCATGCATGACGCATGAGTACGCCCCGCGTACTCTCGTACGCCCCGCGTACTCTCGTACGCCCCGCATATCGAGGTCCTCCAGCCACTATAAAAGGGATGCGAGGGTGCCATCCATTTTTGCTCATTTCCTTCCTTTCTCGCGCCGAAGCTCTGCGTTTCAACCCTCGGAGCCATCCCAAAGTCCCGGTTTTCATATCCAAGTTTGGAAGGAAGTTTTACGCTCCCGAGATTCCCGAGATTCTCGAGAATCTCGAGAGATCCGCTTTCTCGAGTAGAAGTTATGCTTGGTTTTCATCACGCTTTCTTCAATCAATCAAGTGAGTTCATACCCCTACAATCTGTGCTTTTAAATGTTTTATAAATGCTTTTATATGCTTTTAAAGGGGGGGGGGATACAAGTAAAATACACGATTATTATCGAGTGTTATATAAAGTGTCACTATACACTTTTTATCAACGGAATCATATGTGATTTATAACTATTATAGGGAAACTTTCGTATGCAAAATATATCACGATTATCTTTTGAAATGAAAAATGTTGTGATATATGTATAAATCAAACACTCTGTTTATACTGTATGTATATGTGTTCATCTTAGGCACTACAAAAATTATACTTTTCATAACAAGCGAGCATTTCACCTAGGGATTTCTATACAAACGAGAAACACTATTAGAAAACTATAATAGCTATAGTTTTACGAGAACATCACGAACTTTTACATACTAGAAATAATATTTCAAGGAGATACATTCATATACAAGAACAAACGAACATTTTCATAGGTACTTCAAATAGTTTTCACAAACGTTTTTACATGTTGAAACACTTTTAGAAACTGTCTTACAAACTGTAGGTTTCCTTTTTGAATCTGTTATAGTTGTGCTTCAAACAAAGGTTTTCTCACACTTAAACTGTCTTGTCAAATGGTTTTCGAATCGATTTATAAACTGGCGTCAAGTCATAAATTCGTATTTATTAAACTTTTCAACAGTTTACAAAACTTCTTTTATGCTTTTATATTATAAATTGCATGCCTCTATGTGTATAGTTATATAAGAAATGTTTAAAAGACTTAGGAAGGCTATCCACCCTATTTCCTTTTCCTCGATTTGGATGTGGTCTGGTGGGATATCGGGTACTCGTCCGAAGGTCGTTTAAATATTAGTTATATATCATGTGTATATATATAGTCATAATTGTTCCATCAGTTAATTCAGTTCTGACACTCTTGGGTAGCAAGGGTGTACAAACTTACTTGGACACTCATCAATTACATTCTAGTAAACTATTATAGGAATTGTTTAGGGGATACAAAACATTATCCCTATTACAAGAAATTACACCAGAGTCAATTCATTCATGAGTCTAAACTACATGTTATATGAAGGGATACTCCTACAGAGATTCCTCTTACATGGATACACTTATATAGATACTCTTACAGAGATTCCTCTTACATGGACACACTTATATGGATACTTTTACAGAGATTCCTCTTACATGGACACACTTATATGTATACTTTTACATAGATATGTTTACATGAATACGTTTACATAAATACGCTTAGATGATTACGTTTACATAGATAATATATGATCAGTTACTATTACATAATATATGTGTAGATACTGTTATATAGTTCTCCTTCTTATCTTTACCTTGTGATACAATCACATCATCGACGAGATAGATTGGACTTTATATCCTAGTACCAAAGGATACTTTGTGGGACTAACCATTCCTATAACCACTGTTAGCTACAGAGGTAAATGAACACCTACGGATGTTTTCGGTTGATACCATTATAGGTATACTTAAGGGACTAACTATTCCTAAACCCGGCTGTTAGCAACAGAGGTAAATGCACATCTACGGATGTCTACGGTTGAACCATTTACGGCGAGTTTCCACGTCGTGTGTATCTTAGTACCCAAGGATACAACATAAGTTATTATATTATTATTATTTTTAGTTTTATAATAATAGTTAAACAGGGAAAAACCGTCACATTTTCAAGTAATGCGTATTTTCAAAACAGTCAGGTCTTGGTTAAAGACTACTTCCAAAACATTCGGGTCTTGGTAGAAGACTACTTTTTATGCTAGTAGGAAATATGGGATTTTCTAGGGTTTTCATACTTATACTAAACGTTTCATCAAACACTCACCAGTCTTTCATAACAACTTTTCAAAGCAATAACATTGAAATACTTATGAACTCACCAGCTTAAATGCTGACCTACACTTTCAAAATAACTTGTATTCTTAGGTCACCAGTAGACAGGTACGATGACCAGGTTTTGCGAAGACGGAGCAGTCAAGACTCGTCTTTTATTTTGATTACTTGTTGTAATGTCTTATTTCTATGAAAGAACACACATGTATTAAACTATTACTATTAATGCAATGGGCGATGTTGTTGCTTGTTCACGACTTTACATTGTTATGATATATACATGACGTCTTCCGCCCCAGAACATTTCAGCCGTTCTCGGTTTTGGGGTGTGGCACTGCCCCTAATGCCTGCTCCATCTCCAGATGTCATGGGCCTACGGGGGCGTAGGACCGTTAGGGCCCATCCTGCGTATGGGTACTCTAACTGGGTACGGTGGGTTAATGACCTGGGACTCTGCGTCCGAGTCATCCACATCATCCTCGTCATACATATCCTCTTCCGAGTCTACCACTGGTTCTGCTGGACCCTCTTCGGGTTCTTCCTGTAGGTCCTCCTCTGGCTCTGGCTCGAGCCATCCTCCGTTCCCCTGGTTGGGGAAGTAGGGGTCTCCGGGGAGATGGAATCCGGCCATAGAATCTGCACGAAACTCTATAAATAGAAAAAAATAGATAACATACAAAATACTCCTATAGTATTTTAATTGCTTAGGTTTGGTTCGTTGCAACTTTTGAACTTCGCTTTGGTAAGTTTCTAGTTCATTGGCCACTACGATCACTCCCAGGAACATGTTAGTCGTATTTTGAATAAATATAGTTGATCATGCTATATTCACCCTGAATACGATTACATAACTGCCCGGGTTTAATTGCGATGTCCAAGACCTCTAAAAACTTTTAATACTTCTTATTGTGACAATACCCTACTATGCACACATAGGTATGTATCATCTTTTGGTTCGGATTATTTTTTTCCCAATGTATTTATATGTCACACCCTCGAACCAGACGGCGGAAACGTCCCCAGAAATCCCGATGTTTTCCAAATACATAAAATACAGTGATTTCTCAAATTGTTATACCACCACAATGAATGATTTTGATTTCTCTTCCTTGATCACTCAGGTAGTGTTGGATTAATTAAGGTTTGTGAGTTGTTATAAGCATGCATTAGAAATGCCTAGTTTATAACTATAGTTTAAGAATGATCCTTAGAGGAGTCGCCCGTTATAACTCACTTAATCCAACCACCTTTATTACTCTCGATGATCGCCTAAAACTGTTTACGTTGATTACTCATAAGCCTAGCAAACGAGGAAAATGAAGGGTAAAATCCTGCTACTTCCGTGAGTTTACTTTAGGCCATCGGGGATGCGAAAGACTCGTTGACCCATCTCACATTTGACTACGTTGACCTTACTGGCAATACTATTGGATCACTAAGACCCAAAAGCATTTGAGAGCCATTTAGGGTCCCTTTATACAGAATTGGACCGTAGGAGGCCCAATAACACATAACCGTTATCCCTTTGGGATTAAAGTTCATGTAAATGGACTTGCAAGGTCCAACAAACATGATTTGAAACTTTTAAGCCCAAAGTTTGAATAATTACTCGTCTTAGGTATCGCTTAACTTTTTGTAGGGATTGATTCAACGGTTGTTTTTTTTTTGTATCGATTCGAGACCGGTCGATTTGTTTATACGATATTTGTAGTTATACGTGTATTTTCTTTCGAATTTTGTCAACCGTAGATTAGTATTTTTTTTACTCAATCTTGTATAATTAACATAATTGACTCAAAAATAATGGTTTGACCTTTTCAGCCCCTTTCTTTTGTAAAATGACAAATTTAGTCCTTATTATAAAACAAAAGACATTTTTAGTCCTTAAATCATTTTCTTGATACCTTTGTATAATAAATTTGTTGAAATGGTGGTTTTAACTCAAGATTTAATTTGTTAACTGTTTAAGTCCTTTTAGAATAGTAATTTTCGGTTAAAACCCAACTTTTCACAATTTTTATCAAATAAATGATACAAAAGTGTCAAGAAAATGTTTTAAGGACTAAAAATGAAATTATTTTATATAAAAGGACCAAAAGTGTTATTTTTATAAAAGAAGGGTAGCAAAAAAGGTCAAATCCCACTTTTAATAAATTAATTCATTAATACAAAATACCAAACTCGCAACTACCAACGAAACGAAAAACAAATACACTTTCAACAACAAATATAGTTACAAACGAAGTGATTCGGTCTCGAATCAATACAAAACAACAAGCGTTGAACCAAACCATCTAAATAAATAGAGCTTGGAAGTTTCAAATCATGCTTGTTGGGCCTTGCTAGCCCATTAACATGATCATTGGTCCCAAAGGGAATATGTTTATGTGTTATTGGGCCTCCTATGACCCGATTTCATGTAAAAGGACTTTCAATAGCTATGATGTGCTATTGGGCCCTAGTGGCCCATTAGTATTGCTAGTGAGGTCAAGAAATCAAATGCGAGTTGGGCCAACGTGCCTTTTGCATTCCTAACAGCCTAAAATAACTCACAGAAATAACGGGACTTCGCACTCCCCTTTTCCTCGTTTGTTAGGCTTACGAGTAATCAAGGTAAACAGATTCAGGACGTAAAACAAGAGTAACCATGGTTGTGGATTAAATGAGTAGTAACGGGCGACGCCTTTAAGGATCGTTCGAAAAATGTAGTTATTAACTAGTCATTTTCTAATGCGTGGGTATAACAACTCACAACCCAAATTAATCCAGCACCACCCGAGAAATCAAAATCATTCGTTGTGACGGTATAACAATTGAGAAATCACTGTATTTTATGTATTGGGAAAACATCGGGTTTTCCTGGGAAGTTCAACATTTTCACTTGCGCGATTAATACGAAAGTTCAACATTTATACATGTTTTAAAAATCAACAAGCATATATTTACCGATCTTCACACTTTTTATAAACAATGATCTTTTAAGAAAATATCGGATTTTATGGGCTTTACAAACTGCACAAAAATCATTTTATCACAACATTGCTTATGAACTCACCAACATTTCATATGTTGACGTTTTTCAAAATTAACTTTTATTCTCAGGTAACAGGTAAACCGAAGAATAAGTACCAAGTAATATCAGGGTGTTTTGCTTATAATATCTATCAGACAATTATGTTATGAATTTGTAATGTTTAAAACAAGGTACTGGATGTAAACAATATCAGTTGTACTATTTTAATGCATGGTGATGATTTATGTTATGATTCATGTATATTCATTGTGATGGTATTCAATTTAAGTCACAAGAGCCCTCAGACGTTTCCGTTGTCTGGTTCGAGGGTGTGACATGTTGGTATCAGAGCTCTGTTTATAGTGAACTAGCATATCTAACCATACATTGATATGCAACTATAAACCAAAAAGAGGGACTAACACAACTCTGAACAAAACAAGTAAAACACAACGATAAAAACATCTTCTCTTGTGTGAATTAGGAAAAAAGAACATAATACCGAATCAAACAAGATAATGCTAGCATCTCAGTTAAGCCAGGACTGTTCATAGTCGTATCAAGGAGTGGATGTAGCCTGATCAACTACATTTCCTCCAAGGTACAACTATCACATGTCCCGAGGAAATCGTGATGGCTAGGGAACCTAAAAACATACCACCTTTATCACCAAGAATAGAACATCAGCTCGATCTATACGATAATTGTAGTGTCCTAGGAGTAATGCTAGTTTATTCGTATACCTCCTCTCAATCGCTATGGAAGGGGAGCAGCAGGGCATTCAGTTTCATCAGGTCTTAGTGGTTCACGGGACGATTGAAGATGAGCCTGAAGGAGATCAAGGGGGAGTACATGACATTGGACCTGAAGAGGAACAGGACGAATACGTGACAGTTGATTTTGATTATGATGAGCTGGACCAGGAGCCAGACGAAGAAAAGGGCGTAGAGGAGGCGTCTAGTGAACCTCACCAGTCGAAAGCCCTGTCAAATTTCCGCATGTTTCAAAGGGTGGATACAGACTATCTACGCTCTCTTGAGGAGGCAGTTATCAGCCTGATGCTTCAACTCATTATGGCCAAGGCAAGGGCTGGGCGAGCCGAGCGAAAAGTAGAAGTAATCACCCAAGAGGCGGATGAACTGGCTGAACTTCTGGTGCGTCACCTCGACGATTGAGCGTCATCGTCATCCTTACTAATAGGACCTGCTCGACTACCTGCTATATAGGTCTCACCGTACGAGGGACTAGTCATACTCTTCTTTAGTACTATGTCACTAGGATCTATGCTATGTACCATCGACTCTATGTTTAAATGATTACACTACTCATAGAGTTGTTATGTTGTCAAACTTGTACTGCTTATGTATGCTCTCCCGAGCAAAATTTTCATGTATTAAAGTGCAGATAATATTAATGAAAAATTTTATATGTTTACTGTGATGTTTTAATCTGCTATGTGTTACATATCCATGATTGTGTGCTAAGTTGTGAAATTACTTAAGTTTGTGCCACACACCTAGTTTATAGGATCACAACCTCACAAAAAGCACAGACACTCAACATCTTTCCATTCCATGACAGAAAGATGCCTCAACGACCCACCCGCGGAAACCCTGGGCCAACCCCACCCTAAGTCAACTCAGCTGCATTCCAAGCAGTTGTATATGTTGTGGTCACCGCAGCGATGGCACGAATTCACCAGGGGAACAATGGAGGAGTCAACGGACAAGGGGCTGGAAGTTCAAACAACGAGATAAATCAAGGACCTACCAAAACATGCTCCTACAAAGACTTCACCAACTCCAAACCACGAACCTTTAACGGCACTGGAGGAATGATTACCCTGAAACGATGGATCGATAAGGTGGAATCGGTGTTCGAAATATGTGAATGCCTTGAGGAGATGAAGGTGAAGTTTGCCGCATGCACTTTCGTTGACCAAGCACTCACTTGGTGGAACGAACACGTGGAAGCCATGACACTCCCCGTATCCAATTCCATGCCATGGGCAGAGATTAAATAAATGTTGATGGCCGAGTACTGCCCTCGTGGCGAAATTCAGAAAATGGAACAGGAGCTGTGGAATCTCACCGTCCGAAACGCTGATATAGATGCATACATATCAAGGTTTAGCGAACTATCTCTGCTATGCCCTGGCATGATCACCTCAGAAGGAAAGAAGATCGAGCGATTCATTTGGGGACTAACCTATCCGATCCAAGGAAACATGATAGCTGCAAACCCCGAAACTTTTGACAGTTCCAAGAGATTTGCCAAGAAGTTGTATGACCACAACAACAAGAAGGGTGAGAAGCCAATGGAAGCTGAAGGTATGAAGGAAAATGACAACAAAAAGGGAAAGAACAACAAGAGGAAGACACGCCAAGGTGCCAAATCATCCAAGAAGCAGCCAACAATGGCAGTTAATGCTGTAACCACTCAAGTTCCACCCACACTACATGCTCCAGCCTCAGCTGCTCCAAGTGCTCCTAGGCCTTATTACGGTAATCTTCCTAAGTGCAACAAGTGCAGTCTCCATCACAATGGAAAATGCAGAGAGATTCAGTGCACTAGTTGCAATCGGAAGGGGAAACAACAAGGAAACAACAACAACAATAACCGCAACAACAACACCAACAATGGCGGCAACAATGCAGGACCAAGCTACACCTACTATGTATGTGGAAGGACTGGGCATTTCCGTAGAAACTGCCCCAACAACAACAATTCCTGGAATGGAGGGACAGGAAGAGTGTTGACCATGGGTCAGGGAGAAGCGGTTCAGGATCCCGTTGTCGTCACCAGTACGTT
This sequence comes from Lactuca saligna, assembly GCF_052625555.1. Taxonomy (NCBI): domain Eukaryota; kingdom Viridiplantae; phylum Streptophyta; class Magnoliopsida; order Asterales; family Asteraceae; genus Lactuca; species Lactuca saligna. Next base: position 91,756,073 of record NC_136417.1, on the reverse strand, counting down.
CCTCCTAAACCACACTTATGCATGCATCCTATTTGATACCGGAGCAGAACGAAGTTTTGTGAGCATTAAGTTTAAGCATTTGTTAAAACAACAACCCCAGAAGCTCAATGAAACCTTTACGGTGGAAATGGCCAATGGGAAAACAAAATCCACTGGGGAAGTCTATATCGGATGTACCCTAGCCCTAAATCAACACGTCTTTCGAATAAACTTAATGCCTGTTTCCATTAGGAGTTTTGATGTGATTATTGGCATGGATTGGTTAAGCCCCCACCATGCTGAAAATTAGGTGTCACGAGAAGGCCTTTCGCCTTCACTTTCCAAACCATGAAACCCTAATTATTTACGGAGACAAACCCAGCATGAATCTTTGTCTCATCTCGTGCGTCCAGGAATAGAAGTATCTGCGAAAGAAAGATTTGAAGTTCCTGGCGCACATAGTGGATAAATCCAAGGAAGAGGTTAACGTTCAAGACATTCCTGTAGCATGTGAATTCCCAGACATCTTTTCTAAAGATCTTCCTGGGATACCCCCAGAAAGACAAATTTAATTTCGAATTGATCTTGTGCCAGGAGCTTTTCCCATCGCTAAATCGCCTTACCGATTGGCTTCGGCTGAGATGCAGGAATTGTCCAGCCAACTCAGTGAACTCCTAGACAAGGGATTCATTCGACCCAACTTCTCGCCATGGGGAGCTCCAGTTCTCTTTGTCAAGAAGAAGGACGGATCTTTTAGGATGCGCATCGATTACAGAGAACTAAATAAGCTCACTGTCAAAAATCGCTATCCACTCCCACGAATCGACGATCTATTTGACCAGCTCCAAGGAGCTAGCTACTTCTCTAAGATAGATCTGCGGTCTGGGTACCATCAAATCAAGGTCCGAGAAGAGGATATTCCCAAATCCGCTTTCCGAACTCATTATGAACATTATGAATTTGTCGTAATGCCCTTCGGTCTAACGAATGCCCCTGCCGCATTCATGGACCTAATGAATCGAATCTGCCGACCATTCGTCGACAACTTTGTTATTGTTTTCATTGACGATATTCTAGTTTATTCTCAAAGAAAAGAAGAGCATGACCAACATCTCTGAAAAATCCTGTAAACCCTACGAACTGAGAAGCTATACGCAAAACTCTCCAAGTGTGAGTTCTGGCTCCATAGCGTGAACTTTTAGGGTCATGTTGTTAGTCAGGAAGGAATACATGTGGATCCTTCTAAGGTCAAATCCATCGAAGGATGGGTAGTCCCAACAACGCCCACAGAAATTCGCCAATTCTTAGGTCTAGCAGGTTACTACAGGAGGTTCATTCAAAACTTCTCTAAGACCACCAAGCCACTTACCTCGCTTACACAAAAGGGTGTACCATTCGAATAGACGGACAAGCAAGAAGCTGTATTCCGAACTTTGGAGCAAGCACTCTGCAGTGCCCCAGTACTATCACTACCAGAGGGAATGGAAGATTTTGTAGTCTACTGTGATGCATTAAATCAGGGTTTAGGTTGCGTTCTCATGTAGCGTGGAAAGGTGATAGCTTACGCGTCCCGCCAACTAAAGACACACGAAGTGAACTATACAACCCACGATCTGGAATTGGGAGCAGTGGTCTTCGCCCTGAAGATATGGAGACACTACCTTTATGATACGAAGTGCACCATCTTCATGGACCATAAGAGTCTCCAACACATCTTGAATCATAAAGAGCTAAATATGAGGCAACGAAGATGGGTTGAACTATTAAACGATTATGAGTGTGAAGTCAAGTACCACCCTGGCAAGGCTAACGTGGTATTTGATGCCTTGAGTCGGAAATAGTACTCTAATCATCGTGTGAAAACTCTCTCAATAACCATCCAATCTCACCTAACTACTCAAATCAGGGCAGCCCAGTCAGATACCATGAAGGCGGAAAATAGAACAAGCGAAGCATTACGCAGAATGGAGAAGAATCTCGAGGTGAAAGAGGGCGGAGTATATTATTTCATGAACCGTATTTGGGTCCCTAAACATGGAGGATTTAGGGAGGTAGTCATGAATGAAGCTCATAAGATGCGATACTCCATCCATCCGGGTTCGGACAAAACGTACTTGGATATTAAACAACATTATTGGTGGACTAACATGAAGGTAGAGATTGCCACCTATGTTAGCAAATGCCTTACTTGCGCCAAATTAAAGGTAGAATACCATAAGCCCTCGGGGTAATTACAACAACCAGTAATTCCCAAGTGGAAATGAGAAAGGATTACCATGGATTTTGTGACCAAGTTACCCAAGTCGTCAGATGGATTGGACACCATATGGGTACTAGTTGACAGACTGACGAAATCCGCTCATTTCCTGCTAATAAAAGAATCCTACAAGATGGAGAGATATACAGGAATATACATTCGAGAAATCGTGAGACTCCATGGAGTGCTAGTGTCTATCATCTCAGATAGAGATAGTAGATTCACTTCACGTTTTTGGCAATCACTTCAGAAAGCACTGGGAACCCATCTCAACATGAGCACTACTTACCACCCGCAAACGGATGGTCAAAGCGAACGAACCATTCAGATGCTTGAAGACATGCTTCGCGCATGTGTGATAGACTTTGGGAAGTCCTGGGATACCCACTTAGCCTTAGTTGAATTCTCATACAACAACAGTTACCATTCGAGCATCAAAGTTGCTCCTTTCGAGGCACTGTATGGATGCAAGTGTAGATCACCGTTGTGTTGGGCTGAGGTAGGCGACACCCAGCTAGAGAGAGAACTGACATCAGACAAGACGTTAACAGGACTAGAGATCATACGTGAAACCATGGAAAAGATAGTTCAAATCAGAGCTCGACTACAAACATCACGCGATCGACAAAAGAGATATGCTGATAAACGATGAAAGCCCTTGGAGTTTCAGGTCGGGGATCGAGTGCTATTAAAAGTTTCTCCCTGGAAAGGAGTTATTCATTTTGGAAAGCGGGGAAAATTGAATCCACAATACATTGGATCTTTCGACATTCTTGCCCGAATTGGTCCAATGTCATACAGACTGCAGCTACCGGTTGAGTTCAGCAGTGTACACCCCATGTTCCATGTCTCCAATTTAAGGAGGTGCCTATCTGATGATACTCTCATCATTCCCCTTGACGAAATTGAAATCAACGAGAATCTCCTGTTCATTGAGGAACTAGTCGAAATCATGGACAGGGAGGTGAAGCGTACCAAGCAAACTCGCATTCCGATTGTGAAATTATGGTGGAACGCTAAGCGTGGGCTAGAATTCACATGGGAACGCAAAAACAAGATGAAGCAGAAGTACCCTCACCTATTCTCGCATTCTCAAATCTAGCTTTCGAAAGAATTTCAGGACGAGATTCCCTCTAACGGGGGGATGATGTCACAACTAGGAAATTCGATGCCTTGTAAACATGGAACAATGATAACAAATGTGAACCAACAATGTGAAATAATGTAAGATGCTTATTTCCAATAACAACAAACTTCAATCAAAAACTTCATGCAAGCACTGCAAATAGTCAACAAAGAATTGGAAACCCTAGAAATCCCGGTTTAAGTCCATTCTCGACTAGGATTTCCTTATTGGACCCAATGGGCCAATAAGCTACCAATTTGACTATCTTGAACCTAGAACTCTCAAATGGCCCTAATTGGACTCGTATACATGAACCATAATACTTTTCGGCCTTAGGAGCCCAAAATACACTAGGTTAACTTAAATGGGCCTTAATGAGTCACAATCAATTTAATTTAGCCTTAATAGGTCATAAAAATCATATTTTTATTTATTTGGGCCAAAAATCACCTAACTTAACCATAAAAAGGGCTTAATCATTCAAAGCCCAAAAATCCTCTCTTTCCCTCTCCATTTTTCGGCCCAAGCCCACAAAAAAAGAAAGAGTTGACTTTGTGGTGCCAACTCATTTTTATTTAGTGGACTTCCACGCAAGCTCTCATACTTCCATGAAATAATCCCATCACCCTCTCTCTTCTGCTCCCTTTCTTCCTCTCAGCCGAACCTAAAGAAAAACACACACACTTAACTCAAAAATTCTCTCAAGAAACTCTCTCCATTTCTCTCTAAATTTTTGAGATCTAAGAGGCTTTCAAAGAGATTCTTCCATAAAAATCATCATCCAACGTAAGTTGATGTTTGATCCATGCTTTAACTCAGTTCTTTTCATCAAAAATCATCTCTTAATCCATTCAAATTGATGATCTTGCATCCTAGAACACACTAAGTTCGAGATCCATCCAAGAAACTTGCTAGGGCCGAAAATAACACCAAACTTCTCCCAATCTTCTTCAAAACCGAAACTACAAGTCAAGGTGAGTTTCATACCCCTTTCTTTTCGGTTTTCATGAGTTTCATGGGTGAGAATATAAGAAAATGTGTAGATCTATGTGTATGTGCATGCTATATGTGATTTTATGCATGTATGTGTGTGATTTCATGTGTTTTTGTGATGAACATGTTAACAAAAGGGGTGTAAACCCAAGATCTATGACATGAGAAAGGATATGAACATAATCTAGGCTATTTTACACTAAACAAGTCAAGAAATGATAGCTTATAAGGTTATGATGAACATATTCTAACGTAAAACCCATTTTAGGGTTTAAATTGTCAAAAATACAAAACTTGGGTTACAAATCGACAGGTCACGGTTTCTTGAGGGTCAAAAGTGTCAAAACAGTTTCTATAATCATTTTTCTGAATAATAAAATTTTCAAGGGACTTAAAATGTAAATTTTTAGCTCAATGGGCTAATTTTGGGCTTTTCGGCCCAATAAGCCTCAAAATGTGAAAAATGATAAATTTTAGGGGCTGAAATGAAATTTTCAATAAAACAGGGGATAATTAGTATAACAAAGTCATTTTAAGAGTCAAAAATGCTTTCGTTATCAAAAAGGACCAAAAATGTAAAGTTTTTAGATTTAGGGCCAAAACTGTAAAAGTTTTGAAAAATGGGGTTCTAACTGAGAATCACCATTCTGGGAGGGCTGAAGCTGTCCACAAAATAAATTTTGGGTTAAAACTGTGTTTTCATCAGATAAATGATACAAAAGTGTCAAGAAAATGTTTTAAGGACTAAAAATGAAATTCTTTTATATAAAAGGACCAAAAGTGTTATTTTTATAAAAGAAGGGTAGCAAAAAGGTCAAATCCCACTTTTAAATAAATTAATTCATTAATACAAAATACAAAACCCACAACTACCGACGAAACGAAACACAAATACACTTTCAACAACAAATATCGTTACAAACGAAGCGATTCGGTCTCGAATCAATACAAAACAACAAGCGTTGAACCAAACCATCTAAATAAATACGCGATAACTACGATGAGCAAGCTTACAAATTTTGGGCTTGGAAGTTTCAAATCATGCTTGTTGAGCCTTGCTAGCCCATTAACATCATCTTTGGGCCCAAAGGGAATATGCTTATGTGTTATTGGGCCTCCTATGACCCGATTTCATGTAAAAGGACTTTCAATGGCTATGATGTGCTATTAGGCCCTAGTGGCCCATTAGTATTGCTAGTGACGTCAAGAAATCAAATGCGAGTTGAGCCAATGTGCCTTTCGCATTCCGGACAGCCTAAAATAACTCACGGAAATAATGGGACTTCGTATTCCCCTTTCCTCGTTTGTTAGGCTTAAGAGTAATCAAGGTAAACATATTCAGGACATAAAACAAGAGTAACCATGGTTGTGGATTAAGTGAGTAGTAACGGGCGACGCCTTTAAGGATCGTTCAAAAACTGTAGTTATAAACTAGTCATTTTCTAATGCGTGGGTATAACAACTCACAATCCAAATTAATCCAGCACCACCCGAGAAATCAAAATCATTCGTTGTGACGGTATAACAATTGAGAAATCACTGTATTTTATGTATTGGGAAAACATCGGGTTTTCCTGGGAAGTTCAACAGTTTCACTTGCGCGATTAATACGAAAGTTCAACATTTATACATGTTTTAAAAATCAACAAGCATATATTTACCGATCTTCACACTTTTTATAAACAATGATCTTTTAAGAAAATATCGGATTTTCTGGGCTTTACAAACTGCACAAAAATCATTTTATCACAACATTACTTATGAACACACCAACATTTCATATGTTGACGTTTTTCAAAATTAACTTGTATTCTCAGGTAACAGGTAAACCAAAGAATAAGTACCAAGTAATATCAGGGTGTTTTGCTTATAATATCTATCAGACAATTATGTTATGAATTTGTAATGTTTAAAACAAGGTACTGGATGTAAACAATATCAGCTGCACTATTTTAATGCATGGTGATGATTTATGTTATGATTCATGTGTATTCATTGTGATGGTATTCAATTTAAGTCACAAGATCCCTCGGACATTTCCGCCGTCTGGTTCGGGGTGTGACGTGTATGATCTCCGGTCCCATTAACGACTTGTCTGATGTCATTTCTTTTTGCTAGCTGGGTGTCACCTACCTCAGCCCAACACAACGGTGATCTACATTTACGCCTATACAACGCCTCGAAAGGAGCAACTTTGATGCTCGTGTGGTAACTGTTGTTGTATGAGAATTCGACTAAGGGTAAGTGGGTATCCCATGACTTCCCAAAGTCTATCACACATGTGCGAAGCATGACTTCAAGTGTTTGAATGGTTCGTTCACTTTGACCATCCATTTGTGGATGATAAGCAGTGCTCATGTCGAGATGTGTTCCTAGGGCTTTTTGAAGTGATTGTTAAAAACACAAAGTGAATCTACTATCTCTATCTGAGATGCTAAACACTAGCACCCCATGGAGTCCCACAATTTCCTTGATGTATATCCTTGTCAACCTTTCCATCTTGTAGGATTCTTTTATTGGCAGGAAATGAGTGGATTTCGTCAATCTGTCGACTATTACCCATATGGTGTCCAATCCATCTGATGACTTGCGTAGCTTAGTCACAAAGTTCGTAGTAATCCTCTCCCATTTCCACTCTGGAATTACTGGTTGTTGTAACAGTCCCGAGGGCTTCTGATATTCCACATTTACTTTAGCTCAAGTAAGGCACTTGCTAACATAGGTGGCAATCTTTGCCTTCATGTTAGGCCACAAATAGTGATGCTTAATGTCCAAGTACATTTTGTCTGAACCTGGATGGATGGAGTATCGCGTCTTGTGGGCTTCATTCATGACTACCTCTCTGAATCCCCGAAGTTTAGGAACCCAAATGCAGTTCATGAAATAGTATGTTCCGCACTCTTTCACTTCGAGATTCTTTTCCATTCCTCGTAATTCTTCACTTGTTTTGTTTTCTTCCTTCATGGCATTAGACTGGGCTGCCCTGATCTGAGAGGTTAAGTGTGATTGGATGGTTATCGAGAGAGTTTTCACGCGACGATTTGAGTATTCTTTCCTACTCAAGGCATCAGCTACCACATTATCCTTTCCTGGGTGGTACTTGATTTCACACTCATAATTGTTTAGTAACTCAACCCATCTTCGTTGCCTCATGTTCAACTCTTTTTGATTTAGGATATGCTGGAGGCTCTTGTGGTCCGTAAAAAAAGTGCACTTTGTATCGTGCAGTTAGTGCCTCCAGATTTTTAAGGCGAAGACCACAGCTCCCATCTCCATATCATGGGTTGCATAATTCACTTCGTGTGTCTTTAGCTGTCATGATGCATAAGCAATCACCTTCCCACACTGCATAAGTACGCAACCTAAGCCCGGATTCGACGCGTCGCAGTATACTACGAAATCTTCTGTTCCTTCTGGTAATGATAGCACCGGCGCACTGCAGAGTGCTTGTTTCAGAGTTCAGAATGCAGCTTCTTACTTGTTCGTCCATTCAAAAGGGAACACCCTTTTTTGTAAGCGTGGTAAGCAGTTTGGCTGTCTTAGAGAAATTCTGGATGAATCTCCTGTAATAGCCTGTGAGACCCAGAAATTGGCGAATTTTTGTGGGTGTTGTTAGGACTGCCCATCCTTCAATGGCTTTGACCTTAGAAGGATCCACGTGTATTCCTTCTTGGCTAACAACATGACCCAAAAATTTCACACTACAAAGCTAGAACTCACACTTAGAGAGATTCTCATATAGCTTTTCGGTTCACAGGGTTTCCAGGATTTGTCGAAGATGTTGGCCATTCTCTTCTTTGCATCGAGAGTAAACTAGAATGTCGTCAATGAAAACAATGACAAAGTTGTCGAGGAATGGTCAGCAGATTCGATTCATTAGGTCCATGAATGTGGCAGGGGAATTCGTTAGACCGAAGGGCATTACAACAAATTCATAATGTCCATATCGAGTTCGGAAAGCGGTTTTAGGGATATCCTCTTCCCGGACCTTGAGTTGATGGTAACCAGATCACAAATCTATTTTAGAGAAATAGCTTGCTCCTTGGAGCTGGTCGAACAGATCATCGATTCGCGGGAGTGGATAGCGTTTTTGACGGTGAGTTTATTTAGTTCTCTGTAATCAATGCACATCCTAAAAAATCCATCCTTTTTCTTGATAAAGAGAACTGGAGCTCCCCATGGTGAGAAACTTGGTCAGATAAATCCTTTATCCAAAAGTTCGCTGAGTTGACTGGACAATTCTTGCATCTCCGCAGGAGCTAATCGGTAGGGCGATTTAGCGATGGGAGTCGCTCCTAGCATAATGTCAATTCGAAATTTGATTTGTCTTTCTAGGGGTATCCCCGAAAGATCATCAGGGAAAACATCCGGGAATTAGCAAGCTACTGGGATGTCTCGAACATTGACCTCTTCCTTGGATCTGCCTACTATATGAGCCAGGAACGTTAAGTCTTTCTTTCGCAGATACTTATGTCCCTTGATGCGCGAAATAAGATGAAGGTTCATGCTGGGTTTGTCTCCGTATAAAATTAGGGTTTTGCAATTTGGAAGGTGAAGGCGAACGGCCTTCTCGTGACACATAACTTTGGCATAGTGGGGGCTTAACCAATCCATGCCAATAATCACATCGAAACTCCTAATGGAAACAGGCATTAAGTTTATTTGAAAGACGTGATGATTTAAGGCTATGGTACATCCGCTATAGATTTCCCCGGTGGATTTTGTTTTCCCATTAGTCATTTCCACCGTAAAGGTTTCATCGAGATTTTGGGGTTGTTTTTTTAACAAGTGTTTAAATTCATTGCTCACAAAACTTCGCTCTGCTCCGGTATCAACTACGATGCATGCATAAGTGTGGTTTAGGAGAAACGTACCGGTAACAACAGTGGGATCCTAAACCGGTTCTCCCTGACCCATAGCTGGCACCCTTCCTGCTCCTGCATTCCCAGGGTTGTTGGTGTTTGGGCAGTTTCAACGGATATGCCCAGTCTTTCCACATCCATAGCAGGTGGGGCTTGACCCTGTGTTATTGCTGCCATTGTTGGTATTGTTGTTGTTGTTGTTGTTGTTGTTGTTGTTGTTGTTGTTATTGTTGTTGTTGTTGTTGTTGTTGTTTCTTTGTTGTTGATTCTGGGGAGGATAGGTTCGGCAGTACCTTGCTATGTGACCCTTCCGATTGCAACTGCTTCAATGCATTTCTCTGCATTCTCCATTATGATGGAGACCGCACTTGTTGCACTTGGGAAGATTACCGAAATATTGCCTAGGAGCATTTGGAGCAACTGAAGCAAGAGCATGTGGTGTGGGTGTAACTTGGGTGGTTGCAGCATTGACTGTAATAACTTGTCATTTCTTCGAGGATCCTTGAGTTGATTGTCCTTTTCTCTTATTCCCTAATGTTCGCCTACTACTCTTATGCTTGGGGATCACTCGTTGGTTTCCATGGTCGTTACATTGACTAGTGTTGCCGATGCTATCTCCTCCTATGTTAGTGTCGTTTGCGTTGAGTAGTGCCATAGCAGCAGTTACGACATCGGTGACAGCAACTTGGAATGTAGTAAGGTCCATTTGTAATAGTGGTGCTCCACAGGTGTGCCCCTTATTTCTATGGAATGGCATCATCTATTGCATGATGATAAGCAGGAACGTAAGTAACGGCGGCCATTTTCGATGGTGCTTTGCAATTTCCGTATTTTGCCGTATGGTTCACAATGTTTCGATCTATATCCCTATGGTGTGTTTATGTTTGTTTGTGCGCATAAGCAAAACCTCATATTAAAATATATAGCATTTCTGCTAGAAATAGCCATTTTTAGTACAGGAAAATTTTCCTAAATGACAAACGTTTCATAAGAGGATGTACGATTCGTCAGTATTACGACATAATATGCATAGAAAACACAATACTAGTAGGGGGTACAACTGGCTCCACATACTGCAGAACCTATAATAGCAAGTAGTAAATCAAGTCCCGTCGGTAGAGATGACGACGACACTCAATCGTCGATCTCACGTATCAGGAGTTCAGCCAGTTCATCCGCCTCTTAGGTGATTACCTCTACCCTTTGCTCGGCTCGTACAGCCCTTGCCTTCGCCGTAATAAGTTGAAGCTTGAGGCTGATAATTGCCTCCTCGAGAGAGCGTACATAGTTTGTATCAATCCTTTGAACCGTGCGGGAATCTGACGGGGCTTTCGACAGGTGGGGTTCACTACGCGTCCCTTCTATGCCCTTTTCTTCGTATAACTCCTAATCAAACTCTTCATATTCAAAATCAATCATTACATATTCATCGTGTTCCACTTCGGTCCAACATCGTGTGCTCCTCCCCCGATCTTCCTCGGGCTTATCCTCGATCATACCATGTGCCACTAAGTCCTAATGAAACTGAATGCCCTGGTGCTCCCCTTCCATTGCAGCTGATAGGAGGTATACGAATAAGCTATTATCACTCCTAAGATGTTTTAATTATTGTACAAGTTGTGTTGATGTTCTTCTTTTTGGTAATAGAGGGGTACGTTGTTAGGTTTTCTTACTTTCGCGATTTCCTCAGGGCCTGCAATAGTTGTACCTCAGAGGAAATGTAGTGGATCAGGCTACATTCACTCCTTAATATGACTATGAACAGTCCCGGCTTAACCGAGATGTCAGCATTATCTTGTTTGGTTTGGTACTATGCTATCTTTCATGTGTCTTACGAGTAAGAGTGTTTTATCGTTGTGTTTTTATTTGTTTTGTTTTGTTCAGAGTTGTTTTATCCCCGATTTGTTTTATAGTTGCATATCAATGTGTGGTTAGATATGCTAGTTCACTATAAACAGAGCTTTGATACCAAGCTGTCACCACCCCGAACCAGACGGCGGAAACGTCCGAGGGCTCGTGTGACTGAAATTGAATATCATCACAATGAATATACATGAATCATAACATAAACATCACCATGCATCAATATATTACAACTGGAATTGTTCGCATCAATATAAGCAAAACACCCTAACATACTTGGTACTTATTCCTTGGCTTACCTGTTACCTGAGAATACAAGTTATTTTGAAAAATGGTCAACATATGAAATGTTGGTGAGTTCATAAGTATTTTGTGTTTAAAATGATTGGTGTAGTTTGTAAACCCAGAAAATCCGATATTTTCTGAAAGACCATTGTTAAAAAAAATGTGAAGATCCGTACAATATGCATGATGATTTCAAAACATGTATAATTGAAGAACTTAGTATTTAACGTGCAAGTGAAAATGTTGAACTTCCCCGGAAAACCCGATGTTTTCCAAATACATAAAATACAATGATTTCTCAAATTGTTATACCGCCACAATGAATGATTTTGATTTCTCTTCCTTGATTACTCGGGTAGTGTTGGATTAATTAAGGTTTGTGAGTTGTTATAAGCATGCATTAGAAATGCCTAATTTATAACTACAGTTTACGAAAGATCCATAGAGGCATCGCCCGTTATAACTCACTTAATCCAACCACCTTGATTACTCTCAATTATTGCCTAAAACTGTTTACGTTGATTACTCATAAGCCTAGGAAACGAGGAAAAGGAGGGGTACAATTCTGCTACTTCTGTGAGTTTACTTTAGGCCATCGGGGATGCGAAAGACTCGTTAGCCCATCTTGCATTTGACTACCTTGAGCTTACTGGCAATACTATTGGATCACTAAGATCCAAAAGCATTTGAGAGCCATTTAAGGTCCCTTTATATGGAATTGGACTATAGGAGGCCCAATAACACATAAGCGTTATCCCTTTGGGCTCAAAGATCATGTGAATGGACTTGCAAGGTCCAACAAACATGATTTGAAACTTTTAAGCCCAAAGTTTGAATAATTACTCGTCTTAGGTATCGCTTAACTTTTTGTAGGGTTTGATTCAACGGTTGTTGTTTTTGTATCGATTCGAGACCGATAGATTCGTTTACACGATATTTGGAATTATACGTGTATTTGTCTTTCAAAATTTGTCAACCGTAGATTAGTATTTTTTTTACTCAATCTTGTATAAATAACATAATTGACTCAAAAATAATGGTTTGACCTTTTCAGCCCCTTTCTTTTGTAAAGTGACAAATTTAGTCCTTATTATAAAAGAAAAGACATTTTTAGTCCTTAAATCATTTTCTTGAAACCTTCGTATCATAAATTTGTTGAAATGGTGGTTTTTAACTCAAAATTTATTTCGTTAACTATTTAAGTCCTTTTAGAATAGTAATTTTCGGTTAAAACCTAACTTTTCACAATTTTTACAGTTTTGGCCCGAAATCCAAAAACTTTTCATTTTTGATCATTTTTGGAAATAAAAAGCATGTTTGACCCTTGAAATAGTTTTACTACCCTTTTTATCCCCTGTTTCAAAGAAAGTTTCATTTCAGCCCCATTAGTTGTCATTTTTCGCAATTTTTGGGCTTATTGGGCTAAAAGGCCCAAAATTAGCACATTAAGCTAAAAATTTACATTTCAAGTCCTTTGAAAATTTTAATATTCAGAAAAAAATTATAGAAACTGTTTTGACTCTTTTGGCCCTTATGAAACTGTGATTTGGCAACTTTCAACCCAAACTTTGTATTTTTGACAATTTAAGCCCAAAAATGGGTTTTATGTTGAAGTATGTTTAACACAATCTTATAAGTTATTATTCTTTACTTGTTTGATATAAACCAACTTGGATCATGTTTTTTTACTTTCTCATCTCATGGATCTCGAGTTAACACTCCTTTTTAGTTACATGTTCATCACAAAAACACATAAAATCATACATACATGCATAAAATCACACAAAGCATACACATACACATAGATCCACACATTTTCTTGTATTCTACCCCCATAAAACATAAGAAAACCGAAAAGAGAGGGGTATGAAACTCACCTTCAGTTGTGGGTTCGGTTTTGAAGAAGATTGGGAGAAGTTTAAATGTTTACAAGGCACCAAATTCCTAGTTGTGACATTATAGTTACATATCTTATATGATTAGATATGCTAGTTCACCATAAACATTGCTCTGATACCAATCTGTCACACCCTCGAACCGGAATGGCAGAAACGTTCGGGGGTGAATGACTTCATTTTGTAGTATAATAACAAGTGTATATAAATGAAACATAGACATCATCATCACCATACATGAAATATAACAACATCCATAGTTTACATCATTGTATTGTTCACAAAATTACATCCCAAAATAATAATGTATGGTGAAAACAAAAGTACAACATGATGGGTTTTGAGCATTCTAACACTTCCTTAGTGTACATGCAACCCTAATAAACCTTGGATCTATGTTTGTCTAAGATTCAGGCAAAATTGATTTCCAAGGTTCATGATCCTATTTAGCATACATGGGGAACATTTTAACTTAAATGATAGATAGAATAACATACCTTGTTGTTGATTTTCATTCCTTGAAACCTTGTGAGCCTAGCATCCCAAGTGTGATTGATGCCTTAAATGCTTCAGACAACACCAAATACTATGGAGTAAACTTGGAGAGAAAGTATAACACTCAAAAATCGACTCTAGCCCTCAAGCATGCATGTGCCACCGATTTTGGGAGAACATGAGCTTTATATAGTGTGTTGCATAAGGTAAACCCTAATGTAACATGACTCTTCATTTCCATGATCCATGGATTAACTCCATGGAGCATCCTATGGGTGGAACCCAACCTGATAATCCATGGAGCCTCTTAGCCCACTATATAAGTTATGGTTGATTTACATAACCAACCCATATATTTAATTAGTTATCTTTTGATCACTTAATTAATTCTAGATTAATTATTGATCAAACTAATTAAATAATATTATTAATATATTAGAACTTATAATATATTAATAAACCATAAGTGTTATTTCTCTCATTTAGTTTATCCTATGCATGTGCCATGCAACCCAAATGGACCATGCCGGGTTGGGTCAAGTACATACCAGAAATAGTTATGGACTTAGTCACCTTATCCAATAGTCTCCCACTTGGATAAGTAGAATAACTATATCTGCAAGTATGACTTCAGGAACCGATCGGTAATCGTAGCTCTTTCAAGGTCTCTCGGAATTGAGAAGATGATGATAGCCATTTAAGATAAGTGATCATATAATCCTTTGTTCTAGATATTAGCCGGACAAATACATGGAACATTGTCTTTCTTATTGTCCAACAGTTTGTTTCCCGATTTCCGATTGGTTTGACAAAGAACATAATGGAACATGTCAACTTAGTTCTGAGCAGGCTCGGTACATACATCAAAACAAAATCATCGAGGGGCCCAGATATCAGCTTCTAATCTATTAAGGAACAGATAAAATTTGACTCATATGTTTTCTCTACTACTTGTTGAATTATACACAAAGGCACGTTTTATAACATCGATTTACCAATGCGTTTTCGTACAATCAATGCATAACCAATTCATAAGTAACAAATCATATCTCCAGGTTTGAAGACTTATATGATGTTACCGTCTCATGATCACTCGAGATAAATTCCATGAAGTGATACCAGTGAGCGTGCGTTGATTCCAATACTCAGAACTTATGAGTACTCATGAAGTGTTGTCCTAAAACTTGACACCTACAACCAACTTCATGAGAGTCTTAGTTCATATCTACTTCCAACATATGACCGACTGTGGAAAATTTGAATAATATGTAAAATAGAACATAATATTCTGGAAGTCAAAACATGCAAAAGAAATTCTAGTAAAGGATTGACAGATGATAGCAACACTTTACTCATAAATAAACACAACTATTATTTATCATCAAATGTCAATTACACTTTACAAATTTCCAGAGTTATCTAACTACTAAAATTAATATCATCCTTTAGCCCTATGATCCGAGCATGTTGAAGATGCTTAACCCGAATCAGTCCTTTCGTGAGGGGATCTTTTGGGTTCTCATCTTCTATGCGATATCTGATAAAGTGATATTTTCTGTCGATGTGTCTAGATCTCCCATGATCCCTTGGTTCTTTAGCTAAGGCAACAGCACTTTCACTTTCACAAAAAATTTCCATAGGCTCCTTTATAGCTGGTACAACCCTAAGGTCTCCAATGAAGTTCTTCTGCCATATTGCCTCTAATGTTGCTTCGCTCGCTGCAATATACTCTGATTCACAAGTGGAATCAGCCATTGTCTCCTGCTTGGAACTCTTCCAAGTGATTGCTCCTCCGTTTAGGGTAAAGACCCAACCTGACTGAGAGAGGAAATTATCACTATCAGTCTAGAAGCCAGCATCACTATACCCCACAACTTTCAAGTCATCACTCCCACCGAGGGTAAGGACCCAGTCCTTAGTCCTCCGTAGGTACTTGAGGATATTCTTTACCGCAGTCCAATGTGCCTTGCCAGGGTTCCCCTGATACCTGCTAACCATGCTCAAAGGAAAAGCTACGTCAGGTCGAGTACAAGTCATAACATACATGATCGATCCTACAGCCGAAGCATAAGGAACTCAACTCATTTCTACTATCTCAGCCTCAGTACTCGAGCTTTGAGTCTTACTCAATCTGGTGTTACACTGAATAGGTAACTCTCCTTTGTTGGAGTCCTACATGCTGAATCTCTTTAGTACCTTATCCAAGTAGGTACTCTGACTAAGTCCAATTAGTCTTTTACTCCGGTCTTTCAAGATCCTTATCCCTAGAATATAGGCAGCTTCTCCTAGGTCCTTCATAGAGAAACACTTCCCAAGCCAAGACTTAACTTCCTGTAGAGCTCGGATGTCATTTCCTATGAGTAGTATGTCATCCACATACAACACCAAAAAGCTAACTATACTCCCACTAGCCTTGACATATACACAAGATTCATCTTCACTCATAGAAAAGCCAAACTCTTTGACTTTCTCATCAAAGCAAAGATTCCATCTGTGAGGTGCTTGCTTTAATCAATAAATGGATTTCTCAAGCTTACACACTAATAAGTGTATCACCTTCCGTAGTAATATGGAATCCATGATAATGCTCAGGTGCATTCCTAACTCTCGTGGAACGCCTCAGAGGTACAAACTCGTCAATTGGCTCAACAGGAGTTTCCTCCTCATGTTAAGTGCTAGGGTTTGAAGTTCCATCACCACTTGACTCTTGAATTTCTTCAAGGTCAACTTGCCTCCCACTGTTTCCTTGGCTTATGAACTCTCTTTCTCGAAAGAAAGCCTTCCTAGCTACAAAGACCACATTCTCACTAGGTCTGTAGAAGAGGTAACCAAAGGATTTCTATGGGTAGCAGATGAAAATACACCTCTCACTTCGAGGTTCGAGCTTATCATGAGTCTCGCATCTCACAAAGGCCTCACAACCCCAAATCTTGATGTGGTCTGGTTTGGGTACTTTACCAATCCACATCTCATGAGGAGTTTTGGCAACTCTATTTGCAGGGACTAGATTAAGGATATGGGCGGTAGTCTCTAAGGCATACCTCGAAAATGAGATTGGTAGCGAAGCTCGACTCATCATGGAACGAACCATATCCAACAAGGTTCGAATTCGCCTCTCAGCTACACCATTCAACTGTGGTGTCCTGGAAGGTGTCAATTGTGAGACAATCCCACATTCCCTAAGATAGTCAAGGAACTATGAACTAAGATACTCACCACCTCGAGCAACTTAATGTTCCTGCCCAATTGATTCTCAACTTCCTGTTTAAACTCTTTAAACCTTTCAAAAGTCTCTGACTTACGCTTGATTAAGTAGACATACCCATATCTATTGTAATCATCAGTAAAAGTCAAATAATAAGAATTAGCATCCCTTGTGGCATGTTTGAAGGGTCCACACACATCCATGTGTATGAGATCCAACAAACCTTCACCCCTCTCACAAGTACCAGTGAAGGGAGACTTTTTCATTTTTCCAAGTAAGCATGATTCACAACTATCATCTGACTTTAGGTCAAATGATTCCAAGACTCCATCGTTTTGGAGTTGGCCTATGCGTTTCTTTCTTATATGTCCAAGACAACAATGCCATAATGATGCTTTATCCAAGTTATTATCTTTAATAGAATCAATACACGATACGTAATTTCCTAAGTTATCTACAACAGATAGAGTTTCATACACACCATCACAAGGTAATGCTCTAAAATAAAGAACATTATTAAAGAAAACATTAATCGAACCAACTTCATTATCAAATGAAAAGGTAAAACCTTGTTTATACAATGCATGAAAAGAAATAATATTTCTTGCCATTTCTGGTGAGTAACAACATTTATTCAAATCTAAACTAAACCCACTACTTAGCGATAAAGTATAAACTCCAATCTTGGTGACATGTAAACCTTTCCTATTCCCCATGATCAAGTTTATTCTTCCATGCTCCACATTTCACTTTTTCTTAGTCCCTGCAAATCAGAATATATATGAATACCACAACCGGTATCAAGGACCCAAGAGTTAGAATAGGGTGAGTTATTAGATAAGATAGTGTAAATACTTGCATGGTTGGGTTTAACTTTTCCATCCTTCACATCTTGCTGGTACATTGGGCAGTTCCGCTTCCAAAAATGCCTTTTCATGGCAATAGAAGCATTCAACCTCTTTAGGTCAGAAGAAAGAGCAACGAAACCTTTCTTTGTTTCATTCAAAGAGGAGCCTTCAAGGGTCTAACCCTTGGTACCCTTTGAGGGGCTGTTCCTCTTCATACCCTTCCCTTTTCCGATTGCCAAGACAGGAACGGAGTTTGGAGTAGGAGTGTTAACAGCTGACTTCCCCTTAAGACTTTTTTCTGCGGTCTTGAGAAGTCCCTGAAGTTTGCTGAGTGTGACCTCTTCCTTATTCATGTGATATGTCATGCGGAATTGATCATAGTACGAGGGTAAGGAGTGCAAAATGATATCTATTGCAAGCTCCTTGAGGAAGTTCACATTAAGCTTCAGCAAACGGTCCACAAATCTTTGCATTTTCTGCATGTGGCCCGTGATGGGTTCACCATCCTTCATTCGGGTTGTTATCATGGAGGAGATGATTTCATACCTCTCTTGTTGGGCAGTTTGATGATTTCATACCTCTCATAGGACTTTTGGAGTTCTGCTGCCATGAAGGCCATCATGATGCATGCCGCTTTGGTGGCATCCCTTTCATGTGCCCGGAAGTCAGCTATCTCCTGGGGAGTTGTAGTGGTCTCATCAATCTCTTTAAGCTCCTTATCGAGGACATATTCCTTGTCCTCGTAGCGGGTAATCATCCAGATGTTTCTAATCCATTCATTGAAGTTGGATCCATCAAAAGTGACTTTCCCACACAGGTTCATAAGGTTAAAGGAGCCATTAGGATTAGACCCAGAAGCAGCATTGTTTGAAGACATCTAAGTAAGAAGAAAGACAAGATTAGTTTAGATATTCATTTATTCCTTAATAAAACACCCAAATGTATTATTAAGGCTAGGACCCAATCAGAATATATTATACTTAGAAGAGGTATGCCGTCATCTAAGTAATAACATATTTGAAAGGTAGGTGAATGACGATTCACCAATTTCCACCAAAAACGTAATATTAATATATTCAGTTGTTAATTTGGTTCTTAGGAATTCCTAGATGCTTTTGAGATTCAATGAACTTTTCAAAGGCATGTTTCAATCTCGAGTGTGCCCTCTAAGTTTTGTGACTGGGATACCGAGGATCACAAAATGAGGTGTGAAGTAACCATGGAAATCACTTGGTACCCACAATGCTTATTACTCAATCGATGTGCTGGTTAACCACACACGCTCCACCAACCTATAATAAGCTTTAATTCACCCTTTACCTACCTTGTTATGTTCAAGTTAGTGTGTCGATTAACCACACACGCTCCACTAACGACTTAGACAAAGTGTAAAGTGTAATTTCATGGATTAGCATCTTATTTACATTTTTCCTAAAGTAACTAAGATTGGGAGTTTAGTAAAACATTTAGTTACTTTATAATACTCATTATACTTTTAATGAGAATTTATAAGTCCTTGTCCTACCCGTTCGGCTAACGACCCTCCACCGATCAATGAAGCAGTGGGTGAGAGTGGACACCCATTAAGTTGTCATTTTATAGGCAACTTACAATATTATAAAGTAGAAGAGTTGAATTTTAACTTTTAAAATTCTAAGGGTTGGAACTAAAGTTTTAATCATGACTTTACTTGTTCCAAAACTTGAGGGCATGTTTTGTAAACTTTCAAAACTTTTCATTTCTTATAACTTATGAATTAATTAAGTATACAAATGAAGACTCTTCATTTTTATAACTCTTGTGTTCTTTTAATGGTTTTTATTAAAGTGTGACCTTTGGTTTTCCATAACTTTAGGACAAGTTATGGAATCCATTAAGACACATAGTGATCATGAATTAAACTACCAAGTAGGTTACAAACAATTCCTATGATCATCTAATCTTCATAAGTTCAAGAACATGAATATAAATATTTCAAGAATCATAAATTACTCATAAAAACTATAATTTTGTTAATTGCCATTGTAAATGGATTATCATAAACATTACACCAACTAAAACAAGTTTTAAAACACCAAAACAGTCTAGGGTAATGTTTCTAGTCCATTTCCAGCAACAAAAGTCAAAAATCTGCTATCAGGGCCTCCTACTCGTCGAGTGCATGAACCTACTCGACGAGTAGGATGAACTTTCACTTGGACTCGTCGAGTCCCCCCATGGAATCGGCGATTCCACTGCTCAGACAGCAAGCAATTTTGATTTTTAACACATTTTTGCACAAATAACAAACAAACAAGCCTAGGATCTGATACCACTAAAGGGTTTTGAGCATTCTAACACTTCCTAAGTCTACATGGAACCCTAATAAACCTTGGATCTATGTTTTGTTGGATTAATGTCTAAGTCCATAACTATATTTGGTAAGACTTGACCCGACCCGGCATGGTCCATTTGGGTTGCATACCATCATGCACTTGAATGAGAGAAATAAGACACTTATGGTTATTAATATATTATAAGTTCTAGTATATTAATAATAAGAATAATAAGATTATTCAATTAGTATTGATCAAGAATTAATCTAGGATTAATTAAGTGATCAAAAGAAGACTAATTAAATATATGGGTTGATTGTGTAAATCATCCATACTTGTATAGTGGGCTAATGCTCCATGGATAATCAAGTTGGGCTAAACCCATAGGATGGTCCATGGATGCTCCATGGTGTATTTGTACCCATGGATCCAAGGAAATGGAAAGCCATGACAATTAAGAGTGTACCCTAATTGTGTAACTATATAAGCATCTTATTATTGAGGAAAAATCGGCCACTAGAGATAGTGAAGAAAGGGCTAGCCGATTTTGGTGAGTGTAGAATTCTCTCAAGTCATTCTAAGTGTTTTGATGATTGTGATTCCATTTGAGGTGTCAAACTTGGGGCACTAAGCACTCAAGCTTCATGAAGACTTTCTACATCAAGAGGTATGTATTCTATCTTGTTACATTCATTGTTTTGTATGCTAGATTAGGATAATACCTTGGATGTTCTTATTTGCATGTATAATAGAGAAAACATAGATCCAAGGTATTTAGGGTTGCATGTACACTTAGGAAGTGTTAGAATGCTCAAAACCCAACAGTGGTATCAGAGCCACGGGTTGTTTTCTGTTATATTGATGCAAATATTTTATTTTCAAAGTTGAAAAAAAAAAAGAAAAAAAAAACATGAAGTTTGTCAAATTTTAAAATAATTACTTGTTCTTGTGAAAAACTAATTATTTGTAAAATTTGAATAATTTGCTTTATGAGTTGAATTAGGTCAAATTTAATAAAAGATAAAAATAATATGATTATTTTATTAGTTTTAAAAGTTTGATCTAAAAAGTTTTATTTTTTTTTGAAACCTCCATAAGTTATGGATTTGAAAAGGTTTTTAAAAAAAAATTGATTCAAAGTTTTTTTTTTGGAGTTACAAAATTTGGTGTTAATGTTTTAAAGGATTACATAACTTAAGAATAAGTTATGGATCACCAAAAGTTTTTTGTGTTATCTTGTTTTATGAGTGAATTTGGATTAATGATGAAAATTAGGTGATAGTTGGTTTTAATCCAAATTAATCTAAGAATTGATTCTAAAATGTGTTTTCTTAACTTGTCCTCAAGTTATATGAAAAGTCACATTTAAGAATCATAAAACTCATAAAAATTGGCAAAGGTTACAAAATGAAGAGTCTAGTTCTAATTAAATGGTTTTATGACTCCATAACTTGTCCTCAAGTTATGGAGGACCAAGAGTCTCTTCATTTAATAAAATAAAATAAAATAAAAAAAGGTGTAACCTTAATTAATTCCATAAGTTATAAAATAAAGAAAAGTTAATTCTTTTATTAGTTTAAAGTCTTCCATAACTTGTCCTCAAGTTATGGAACTTGAAGAGTTTTTGGATTAAAACTACTTTAAACACATAAGTTATGGAATTAATTAGTTTTGAATAGTTTCAAAACTTGCCCTCAAGTTTTGGAATTTGTAAAGTTTTCTCTAATGAATACTTTAATTCCAAGTTAGCCCTTAGAATTTTAAAAGTTAAAATTCAACCCTTATACTTTATAATATTATAAGTTAATAATATATATATGTATAAGAGTAAAGTCAGTCTTACCGCTAGTACGCCTCATTCACGAAGCCAGTCTATAAGGTTGGTATAAGGTTGTTGCCTATAAAATGGCAACTTAATGGGTGTCCACTCTCACCCACCGCTTGCTTGACTGGTGGAGGGTCGTTAGCCGAACGGGTTTGATAGGACTTGAATTCTCCCTTCATTAAAAGTATTAATGAAAAAATACTAAGTAACTAAACTCTTAATAATACCCAATCTTAGTTACTTAGGAAAAATGTGAATAAGGTGCTAACCCATGAAATTATACTTTACACTTTGTCTAAGTCGTTAGTGGAGCGTGTGTGGTTAACCGGCACACTAACTTGGACTTAACAAGGTAGGTAAAGGGTGACTTAATATTTATCATAGTATCGATGGAGCATGTGTGGTTAACCGGCACATCGATTGAGGGGTAATTTATTAAGGGTACCAAGTGATTTGCATGGTTACTTCACACCTTGTTTTGTGATCCTCGGCATCCCAGTCACAAAACCTGAAGGGCACACTCGAGATTGAAACATGCCTTTGAAAAGTTCAATGAATCTCAAAGATCTAGGAGTTTCAAAACCAATTAAAACCTAATTATACATTTCGTTTATCTTGGTGGAAATTGGTGAATCGTCATTCACCTACCTTCAAATATTCTATAGCTTGGATTACGGCATACCTCTTCTAAGTTATAAAATAGTTTGTTGGGTTCTAGCCTTAATATTTCATATTGGGTGTTATATTAAGGACTTTAAATCAACTATCTTGAATATCTCCCAAAAGATGTCTGGTTTAGACACCTATGATCTTCCCAAATCTCTTGAAACAAGGTTTCCTAATGAAGATGATGTCCCATGGATATCATACTTCTTTCTCCTCCTCCAATTATTCTCCCTAACCCACAAGTTCTTGAAAAGTTTAAGGTCACTCAAGCCCTATTGGCAAGGCAAGGTCTAGGTGTGATCACATCTTGGAGATGTAGTCACATATTGACAAGCCGGGAGAGTTGGGTGTCAAATTCTTGAGAAAGTTGGTGGTTCAATCACTTTCTAAGTCACATAGTGAGTTCCTTTGGGACACCTATGAAACAGACTATGACAAGACCCTTAATGATCTTATCTATTTGCTAAGATCAACTTCCTAAAACTTTATGGACATTGACAATGATGACATTGGATATCCAGTAAAGCATTCTCTTCCCAATGGAAAGGGATCGGCTATAGTCAACTCGGTTGACCAAATGGTAAAGAGAAAAAGCTAAGCCTGTGATAGTCCTGTGTACCATTATCAAAGGGTCCATATGTTTGTATTGCCAAAGAAAGGGCATTGGTTGCGAAGCTGCCAAATTTACCTAAGGATGTTAAAGTCAATAAGTTTGACTCTACTTCAGGTAAAATCCACTATCTAACTCTGTTAAGTTTCTATTCTGAGATTCTTGATACATGATGTGACCGGGTCGCATGGTGATGGTTTAAGAATCAAAGGAAAGTGAAGAAACTTAAAGGAAGGATATGCTGAATCTGATCGCATAGATGGATTTCTATCGCATAGTTTGAAAAATCGGATTCTTGAGCTACTTCTTAGGAGTTATGAGATATTGCTTAGGAATAGATAACAACAAGTTTTCATATGGATTGTAAGGATAGTTTTTCCGCAAAGTTTTAAAATAAAAGGAAATTTTTGATTTTATTTATTTTAAAATATCCTTACAATGGCATCTGTGGAAATTTTTGTTGCTTATAAGATTCCATTAGTAGCAAGAGTGGAAGTATGAAGTTGATTCTTTCATTGGTGGTAATGTCTAAATTTACCAAATAAGGAAAGATTCTCATCACCCAAGTTTCAATTGGACCGGAACTTGGAATCATGCAAGTTGTATAGCATGATGAATGAGAACTTTCAAGTTTTGGAAAATTAAGACTAATTACTTGTTCACATGGATGTGTGAGTCAAGTAAAGGACTTAGGGATCGAGTACACATTCTTGTGCACTGATTAAGTCCACCACTAAAGATCGATAAGAAGAATCAAATAAGGCAGAAGGATAAAAGTTTCTCAAATCTGAAAAGATGGGAGAGTACTTTAGTATCAGTTTTGTGATCATCTTAATGGTTAAGAAACCATATCAAAATTAGTTCTCTAAGGAAATCTTAGTGCATTCTTATGACTAAGAAGAGGAACTTGAATTGTTGAAATGGTTAAATCAAGAAGATAAGTCATACTTCGTTCCAATACAAGTCTTAGAGTCATACTCCAAGATTGTCATTTGAGTGACATGTCTTAAAGAAGGTTTAAAACACTTGTCAAATGTAAGAGTAAAAGTTTTCTACTCTTGTACATTTGAAATTGGTAAGTTGTGATGTTTTGGATAAAACAAAGACCAACTTAGGCCAATTGGGTAAAGTGTTTTTCTTGATTAGAATCCGTACTATCTCTTGGATGTTTGACAAGGGAGTCTTATATGTCAAGAGGACAGTGGGAGTCTTAAAGGTCTTGAAAGTCTCAAGAAATAATCAAGAATAAAACCTCAAGTTCTTCACTAGCACACGACTTGAGGTTTATAACCTATCGTGTTGACATATCTGTGCCCATTCCAGTTAAAGTTGGATTTGCATATGAGTTCTTAGAGTTCTCAGTTTGTTGCATAACAACTTGGAAGCAATGGCAGGCCCTTGAGCTGCCAGGTGGCAAGAAGTTAAGATTGAGTTCAATCCATATGGTTTTGGATTTGTCATTATCTTTGTCTTGTGATTATGGTTTGACAAATTCATATGGGTAGGAACTCATACACCATATAAATCTAAGTGTCATAAGGTTTCTCTCCGATTCATGAAAATGATGGTGAGGAAACGCTTTCACTAAGTAGATTTTACGAAGATATCAATTGTGTTATTTGCATTTTCAAAAGTCGTTAGTGGAGCGCGTGTGGTTAACCGGCACACTAACATGGACTTGTGAGAAATGGCAAATGCCTAAGCAATTGAGACCATGATTACGGTATCCCTTTTCATGGTTCTTGAAATTGCTTAGACACACAGGTGAGCTATCTACGGAAAGGGTGTATGAATCTAAATTTCAGACTGTCTAGCTGATTTCTGAGTACATGTCAAAGCTAGTGGGAGCATAAGTGTTATGCTAATAATCATCATGTTAGTGGGAGCATGATAATTATGATAAGTATTGCAAGTTAGCAATGTTAATTATAGAAAACAAAAGTTTCAATTGGGAAAAAGTTGTTTTGCTATAATTAAGGGAGAGGAAATTATGCTTCATCTCAAATCTATAAGCTTAGATCGTGAGGTTTTAATCATTTAGTCAAGGATATATATGAATTTCATGTTGGAATGGCTCAACATAAGGAAATTTTGTATATGGGTCCATTATTTGCGTTCTAAAATTCGATTATGATTACGGCATCCCTTTTCATAATCTGAATTATGAGAACTTGGCAAATTGAAATGGAAATGTTATAGCAAAAGACTGGTTTAGTCTTTATGTGAGACATCATGAATCGTGTCCCATATGCTTCGGATATAGGATCGATTACATGTGCTATATTCATCCGTTCTAAAATTTTCAAATGCCTGGGGCATTAAGAAGGGAAAAGGTTTAGAACTGGATATGACTAAAAGGATTAAACAATTGTCGAGGACAATCTAAGGTCTACCAAAGATTGGTTGCTCAAGGACAATTGGAAGTATAGTGATAATTCTGGAAGGACCATATTGACATAGTCTGTAAGGAGGCAACTCTTGTTCAGAAGTGATAGTCAAAATGGAATCTGGAAATGTTTCAAAGTTAGAATTTTCAATCTGTTTAAGATTAGGAAACTTAATGCAAGAAGGATGTTTCCAAGGAGCTGATCTCCTTTGGAATACTCTGTAATGATTGTTGTCAAGTCTTTCTGACTTTGTGCATAATCATTACAAGAGGATCAATGCATATAAGTTTAGAATCTAACAGATTTCAGTAAATGGCATGAATTTGGAATTCTTGCATTTGCAGTAAGGATTTGGGGGTGTGAAAAGAGAATCATTGAAGTTATGATCAATTGATCTAGTTCACAAAGTAAAGATCATAGAAAAACATAGTATGCATACTTGGTGTGTGGCATGACTAGTGTTTAAGAAAACATAGTGTACATGCTTGGAGCATGGGACAACTATTGTTTTAAATTCAAGAATAAAGTTGATAGCTGAAACAGTATACAATGAATAATGTGTAATCATATGGTGATAAATAAAAGGTGTTTTATTTATGTTCAAAGGGTTGATACCATATTGGATTCAATTATTATTGTGTTTCACTTTGCATGTTTTGACTTCCCGAATAAACTGGGTTATTCTTCCAGAATGACTAAGTTATTCAAACCATCCACAGTCGGTCATATTTTGGAAGTAGATATGAATTAAGACTATCATGATGGGTTGTAGAGGTCTAAGGTGTTGGACAAGGCTACAACAATCATGAGTGCTCATAATTTCTGAGTATTGGATTCAACCCGCGCTCATTGGAATCACTTCATGGATTTTATCACGAGTGATCATGAGACGATAATATCTTATATTCTTCAAACCTAGAGATATGAGTTGTTACTATGAGTTGATAGTACATTGATTGCACGAAACCGCATTTGGTAACTCGGTGCTATAAAACGTGCCTTTGTGTATGATTCAACAAGTAGTAGAACAAGCCATATGAGTCGAAGTTTATCCATTCCTTTTACCTTCGGGGTAAAAGTGATATCTGTGGGCCCCTCGATGATTTGATGATGACAAATGGAAGTGCTCGGCCGGGCCAGGACTGATTTGATTTGTTCAATTAGTCAGTCGTCATA
Organism: Lactuca saligna; assembly: GCF_052625555.1. Classification (NCBI taxonomy): domain Eukaryota; kingdom Viridiplantae; phylum Streptophyta; class Magnoliopsida; order Asterales; family Asteraceae; genus Lactuca; species Lactuca saligna. The sequence goes on along the minus strand of NC_136417.1, from coordinate 91,729,286 downwards.
AATCGGAAATCGGGAAACAACAAATGGACAGAGAGAATGATTATAATCCATGTCTCAGTCCATATGATATCTAGAATGGAGGAATATATGATCCCTTATCTAATGGACAAGTCACTGACAAAGGTCAGAGTTCATCTACAAGGTCAGAGTTCGACAGAAGCTTTTGAGAGCTACGATTGCCAGTTGGTTCCTGAAGTCATACGCAATAATAGTTTTAGACTTATCCAAGTGGGAGACTGTTGGATTAATGTCTAAGTCCATAACTATATTTGGTAAGACTTGACCCGACCCGGCATGGTCCATTTGGGTTGCATACCATCATGCACTTGAATGAGAGAAATAAGACACTTATGGTTATTAATATATTATAAGTTCTAGTATATTAATAATAAGAATAATAAGATTATTCAATTAGTATTGATCAAGAATTAATCTAGGATTAATTAAGTGATCAAAAGAAGACTAATTAAATATATGGGTTGATTGTGTAAATCATCCATACTTGTATAGTGGGCTAATGCTCCATGGATAATCAAGTTGGGCTAAACCCATAGGATGGTCCATGGATGCTCCATGGTGTATTTGTACCCATGGATCCAATGAAATGGAAAGCCATGACAATTAAGAGTGTACCCTAATTGTGTAACTATATAAGCATCTTATTATTGAGGAAAAATCGGCCACTAGAGATAGTGAAGAAAGGGCTAGCCGATTTTGGTGAGTGTAGAATTCTCTCAAGTCATTCTAAGTGTTTTGATGATTGTGATTCCATTTGAGGTGTCACACTTGGGGCACTAAGCACTCAAGCTTCATGAAGACTTTCTACATCAAGAGGTATGTATTCTATCTTGTTACATTCATTGTTTTGTATGCTAGATTAGGATAATACCTTGGATGTTCTTATTTGCATGTATAATAGAGAAAACATAGATCCAAGGTATTTAGGGTTGCATGTACACTTAGGAAGTGTTAGAATGCTCAAAACCCAACATGTTTGTCTAAGATTCATGCAAAATTGATTTCCAAGGTTCATGATCCTATCTAGCATACATGGGGAACATTTTAGCTTAAATGATAGATATAATAGCATACCTTGTTGTTGATTTTAATTCCTTGAAACCTTGTGAGCCTAGCACCCCAAGTGTGATGCCTCAAATGCTTCACACAACACCAAATGCTATGGAGTAAACTTGGAGAGAAAGTACAGCACTCAAAAATCGGCTCTAGCCCTCAAGCATGCATGTGTCACCGATTTTGGGAGAACATGAGCTTTATATAGTGTGTTGCATTAGGTAAACCCTAATGTAACATGACACTTAATTTCCATGATCCATGGATTAAGTCCATGGAGCATCCATCGAGCATCCTATGGGTGCAACCCAACTTGATAATCCATGGAGCCTCCTAGCCCACTATATAAGTTATGGATGATTTACATAATCAACCTATATATTTAATTAGTTATCTTTTGATCACTTAATTAATTCTAGATTAATTCTTGATCAAACTAATTAAATATTTTACTAATATATTAGAACTTATAATATATTAACAAACCATAAGTGTTATTTCTCTCATTTAGTTTATCCTATGCATGGTGCCATGCAACCCAAATGGACCATGCCGAGTCGGTTCAAGTACATACCAGAAATAGTTATCGGCTTAGACACCTTATCCAACATGACATTCGTTCAAATTCCATAGCTGTTTAGAACTTGTTCACTAAGTTCCCGAGAATACAAGTCTTTTGAAAGTGTCAACATAGAAAATGTTGGTGAGTTCATAAGTATGTTTGAAGGAAAGCCATTGTAGTAATTATAAATCTCCAGAAAATCCGATATTTTATTGTGAAAATAGTTATGGAGTCTTGTTTCCGATCATGTACAATTGCATGTGTATTTCGTGTTTCTCTTGTTTGATAAAAAGGTATAAAGAGTATTTCCCATAAAATCTCATATATTCTTTTATATAAAAAGTGTAGTCTTAAACCATAAGACTCATGTGGTGAAAGTAGGAAATAAATAGTTAATGCATGGGTTCGTTCCTCGTAACATGAGTAGGGCGTAGATATGTGAGCTTAAATTTAATGTAGTATGATATGTGTATTGTTATTATCTATGTGAGTCGTTATAAACATACTAATATGACGAAGTGCCTGTCTTGACGTTCTTCAGGCATCGGTTTCTCAAAAGACGTTTGTCACCCCAGACTGGTCTGTCTAGTTGTAGCGAACAAATCAGGTGTGGGGTGTCAACCCCGTATAGATCTATACCCAAACTCCCGTTCTCCCTCCAAGAGACTCTGGTTATAACTACAGGAATTAAGGTGTACACTTAAAAAAAGGTACGGTGAAGATGCGTCTCACAAGAGCCTTAACGGAATTTACGACATTGAGATTTATGATTAATCGTTAAAAATGGTGTTACCGGTGTACATCTTAACTATAATCATAGGAGACAAAATAGTCTGTTTTTACCAAAAATATTTGTTTAAAGCCCATTTTCACAAAAGTATTTAAAATGGTTCTTATCTCCATAAAATACCCAAAAATGGGCCAACTTTTTTTAAAAGCCCATCTTTGACCTTTTTATATTAAACTAGCCATGGGTGGCCATTTGTAGTCTTTATGGTAGAAATTGGCCCCTGATAGCGAAAATTTTCATTTTCTATCATTTTTCATGTTTTCTTGTTAAAAACTTGTTTAACAATTTTTTCATGGACCAATACCGAAGATATTTACTAAACATCAAGTGAAATAAGTTTTTATTTAGGAAATAAATTCTTATTTCTTACACCTAACACACCAATGTAGTCCAACCTCTTGAGATCTATCATAAATCTCGAGTTCTTGGACTCTTAGAATGGATTCCACATCATTTAATGCATCATAATATGTAAAACATGCACATACAAGCAAATATACATAGATTACACAAGACTTTGACTTGTATTCTCCCCCAAAATAAGGAAAAACTCGGAAATAAGGGGTATGGAGCTCACCTTGAGTTGGTTTATGGGATGATTGGAGTGATATAGTGAAGATCACAAGTCTAAACTTTTGAATGAGTCGAGGAACTTCCTTGGAAGGAATGTTGTCCTAAGGATTTTTATCACATATTATTATGAGAAAAATAATATGAATTTATCTTGCAAATGATGTGAAAATACTAGATTGATGGAATATATTACCTAAAAATCTTAACGAGAACTGGAGGAGTTAAGCCCTTAGCAAAATCCTTGCTCTTGCTCTTAAGGGAAATATTTGAGAGAATATGAGGGAATAAGAGAAATGATGGGGATTGGATATCCTTCTAGTGTCGTTGTTTTAAGGAATAAAGGGGAATGAGATATGTGCTTGGTAATTTGAAGTTTAAAGCCTTGTTATTTGGTGGATAATTCATGGGTTACTGTGAATTGCATGGAGAATGGGGGATTACATCACGTCATAAAGTCAAACCCTCTTACCTGCTTTATGATTAAAAATAATACCTTTATAATTCTTGAATATTATTTTATGTAAATGTATTTAAAATAATCAAATTTGGAATCAAATAGGGGTTTAAGGGGTCCAAGTTATGAAAAATACGAGTTTGGTGAAATTCACGACGACAAAATCTCCTAAAGTGAAGAAATGGTCTGAAATGGACAAAAATCCAATGTGTAGCACGGAATCTGCAAGGGTCCAAAGTGCATTAGGAAATTTCGGAGTCATTTAGCAAAATTCAGAGTCAACAGGGTGAGTTCCGAAGCCGTTTACTCAACTCTGGGGTGCCTCTTCCAAAGTGCGAAGGAATCCGGTGCGAAACTGCTTGGTGGCTGATCCTTCTGGCGCGAGGCGAGATGTTTCGAGTATTTGAGGTTCCGAAGCAAACCTGAAGACTCCGGAATGAGGTTCTCCAAATAAGAGGTTATCCCGGAGTCCATCAGAAGGTCCAAAGCAGGGAGGGGTTCCGGACTAAGAAGAGAGGCTCCGAGAATAAATAGTGTATTCCGGAATGGGCTTGTTCTTTCGAGTTTTCTCCTTTTGTTTTGAGTTGTTTTCGACCAAGGGAGATACATAGAGAGATTTGGGAGAGATATGATATACATGGAGAGATTTTGGAGAGATTTGATATACAAAGAGAGATTTGATATATATGGAGAGATTTGGGAGAGATTTGATATACATGGAGATATTTGGGAGAGAGATAGATAAAGTCGGAGAGATTAAGAGAGACTTTGTCGGGGGCCTTTAGTAGTGTTTTTCTTCGTAGTGCAAAGAAAATAGACTTCGTTACACCCTATTTTCATTGTTATACACCCCTGAAGGGCACATAATAGTGCTTTATAGAGTCGTTACATCCCTCAACCTGATTAGGGTTTAGAATTTCTGAACATTTGAAACTTCCAAGTGATACTTTGCATTAAGATTTAGAGTTGTACATTAATAAACATAAAGTAAGCCCTAACATATAAGCACTAGTTGAGTTGACCAGTTTGGCCCATTGACTTTGTTTGAGTTTGACTTGACTGTAAATTTTTGACGATTTTCACACAGTGGGAGGTATCTTGCTCGAGAGCAAGGAAAAAGAGCGGTTGGTTAGCAATATATATATATATATATATATATATATATATATATATATATGTATACATATATATATATATATATATATAAAGAGAGAGATTTAAGAGAGATAGGGTGGAAGAGTGCAAGCAACAATGGTTGGACTTTATGCTCAATCATACATGCATTATGTTAGGTCCAAAAGGTGTTGCGTCTTGGGCTCGATATTTAGTCCATTTAGTCTCCGGTATGGGCCTGTCTATCCGTGAGTTATTTTATAGGGTTTTGTATTTATAGGTGCTTGCATGCATCCTAGTACAACGTCTGTTTAGAATTTATTCTGTCGATCTTTTGATCTTGATCTTTTGTAACCCTAATATCCTCTATAGCGGAAGTTCTTCATCGAGCTCTGCTGAGGATTGAATCAATTGAATTATTCGACACATTCAGATTCATTCTTGTGCTTTATCTTACTATTTTTCGCTTTCGTTATTTACCTGTTATAATATCTAAACGATCAAAGAGTTTCATAAACTCATCAATTGGTATCAGAGAAGGAGGCTGTGTAATTCATACACATCTCTTCTGTGAAAGAAGTGATTAGGGTTTATTCCGCATTTACTGATATTTATTGAGCCGTCACTCCATAATTGACGTAACTCATTATTTATTTGTTTTGCCCTAATATTACGTATTACAAATCTGATCTTGCAATAGGTTAAACGATCAAGAATGGACGATTCTCAATCCAATCCCATCAACATCTTAAACAGTATAGGATCTACAACTAAGATTCTAATTCTCTACACTGAAGATTACGAGGTTTGGGCGCATCATTTCGAAGACTATGTCATTGGATCTGAAGATAATGGGTATCTGATATGGGAAGCCATTGTGTCTGGACCGTTTGCTCATTCAGGAACATCCAGAATTATTAAAACTCAAAAGGAGTATAATGATTTGTTAAAAGATGTGAAGGATGTTGCTCTGGACAAAAAGGAGAAGTTTCAGTGCAACATCAAAGCATTGAGACTTATTCGATTCGCTCTTCAATTTGACACGTTTAGATTGGTGAGTTCCTGCAGTACTGCTAAAGGGATCTGGGATCGGCTGCGAGAGCTGTATTCCACAGATGAAGATTTGGAGCACTCTATTCAGACTTTGCTTTTGTCTGAGTTTGGAGAGTTCAAGCAAAATCCTGATGAGTCTGTTACACAGACGTTTGATCGCTTCAATCATCTTCTCAGCAAGATGATCAAACATGATATTGAAAGGAAGCTTATTGAACAGAAGGTCACTTTTCTAAATGGCTTGAGATCTGAATGGAGAGCTGTTGTGTCTACAGTTAAAGCACACGAGCAGTTCAAATCCAATTCGTTGGTGAAACTGGTGGGAATTCTGAAATCCCAAGTAAAGATTGTGATGCAAGTGAAGAGTGTGGTCTCAAACTTGGGGTCCTTGGCCCTCCTGTCTAAAAGTAAGAATGCAGTAGAAGACGAATATCTGAACCTGGAGGACTACGATCTAACTTCAGAAGATTATGCTATGATGGTGTCCAATCCCAAAAGGTTCATCAAGAAGAAGTTTCCTACCAATAAGAACCGAAATTGGTAGGGAAGCTACAGTTCTGAAAAAGTAAGGGAGGAGCCGAAGACTGAAGAACCAAAGAAAGAGGCGAAGGTTGAAGCGGATTCTGGTGTCAGTTGTTATTACTGTGGAGGAAAGAATCATTACGCCAAAGATTGTGTTTTGAAGAAAATGACAGAGAAAGATGAGGAGAAAGATGAAGAGGCAATCCTTATGAAAAAGTTGGAGGAGATTAAAAGGAGGAAAGCTGCTACTAATCCTTCTATGAATGCTCTTATTGTACAAGGTTCAGCAGAGGATGACGAGTTCGGTGGCGTACAGGTGTGGTCGACAGACTCAGAAGATGATGAAGTGAGAAAGCCTTCTCATGCCAAGGAGCGAGAGGACTTATGCTTCACAGCAAAAACTCTCAGTGTGCAGATCAGTGAAATTGATGAACTGATCAAGAAGGTACAATCTATTTTTATTTCGTTTAAAATTCCACAAAAGTCGTATGAAAAGGAATTAAATAACTTGAATTCAAGAATCTCAAATCTAGATAGTTGTTTAACTCAAACACAGGTCACAAATTCTAATCTGACTGATCAAATAAGCAGGGTGTCTTCCAAGAGTGAGGAGCGAAGGATGTGGATAGAGCAGAAGGAGTTGGAGATAATTAAGACTAGAGATGAAAACATTCATTTGCAAAGAGACAATTTGAAATTGTTAAAACAAAGGAATGTTTTTTGTTTAATCGCTAAAAGGCTTTATGCTAACATTACTCAACGGCATCTGAATTGTGAAATAGGGCAGAAGATACATCGCATGATTTTACCCTTCCTTGAGTTTAAGGAGGATGAAATCGATGCCGAAGCATACAACTGTGAAATTGTTGTATCTTCCGATGATGTGAATCCAACTTATATATATGGTCTGGACAAAATAGAATCTTTTATAAAGTCCAAAGACCATAAGGAAATGCTTAAAGATCTTTTGGATGAAAATGATAAGCTGAAAGTCAAGACTGAAACCATACAAAAATTTGACTCATTGAATGCCAATTTAAATTCAGAAAACAAAATTGATGTTGAAAATGCATCTGAACTTAATGAGGACGATGATATGAGTGAAATTTCATTAGATGATGAAGTCGACTGTTCAGAATTTGTCAAGAGCGAACCTGAAAACCACAAGAACCTGATTTCTGAAAATTTTGTAGAATTCGCTCGCTTGTCCAAATCTAAGTCCCCAGTCCTTAGAGAAAAAGTTGTTGTGTTTCAGCTGTTAGAACTACTCCAAATCAGGTGTATAAAGTCACAGGAGTAACAGAACATCAAACGGCTGAACTCACTGCCATGGTGAACGAAGACAATACAAATGGTTGTGATGAGTTTTTTTGGTCAACTCCCATAGACAATGCAGACGAGACGGTTGGTCTGTCAGAGCGAACATCCTGGAAAACCAAAGGAAGATATGTGCCAGAGCCGCTGAATAAGCCTGCCAACTTTGACGTTCCAAGTACAAGTGGCACAAAAGAAATTCCTGTAGAAGAAGTCACCTCTACAAGCGAAACCTCATCCATGAACAGTGAACCAGCTGCCAAAAACCTGAAACAAAAAGCTAATATCCACCGTCAACCGAAACAGGTGAAAAATCAAAAGCAGCAGAGAAACCTGAGATACAAAAAGAATCTCTCAGAGCGAAAGCAGTTTTAGCGCTCTCAAAATGCTCACTTCTCTTATCCTGATAAAGATTCAAACTCAGGGAAAAAGACTTTCGGGCCACATGAAGAACATAAACGAAAGGATAGGTTCGGTCCTGAAAGTAACAGCAACCGAAAGGATAGGTTCGGTCCCGAAAGCAACAGCAACCGAAAGGATAGGTTCGGTCCCGAAAGCAACAACATCCCAAAGGATAGGTTTGGTTCAACCAACAACACTCAAAAATCCAACTTCGGCTCATCAGCAAGCAGTTACCGAAGGCCAAGGTTCGGTCCCTCTAATGACCATAAACAAAAGGGTCATTTCGAACCTCAAGTCAGGAAAAATTCCCATTCCAAATTCTCTTTCTCTAATTCTTCTCATTCTCAATCCTCTTCTAAATCCAATTCTGTTCCATCACAAAATTCAAAATCATTAACGAACTTGAAAGGAAAAACGAAGATTCCCTCAGTCAAGGAAGACCGAAAGCAGATTAATGCTCAAAAACCAGAATCTAAGACTAAAACACCTGTAGCTAACTCTAACAAAATCAAAGTGTTTACTATTAAGAGAAAAGATGAAACAACCTTAGTAAAACGAACATATCTTGTTGATATTTCTATTACTATTCCTGATCCTGTGAAAGGCTCACGTGAACCCAAGAAACTTTGGGTTCCTAAATCTGCTTAATTTTTGCAGGTTATTAGTGACGAGCAGTTCGACGAAGAATGGTACATTGACAGTGGTTGCTCACGTCACATGACAGGAAGGAAGGAAGAGCTGAGGGAGTTTCGATCTCTTCAAAATGGTGGCAATGTCAAGTTCGGTAACAATTCCTATGGAACGATAAAAGGTTATGGGATGATTACTAATGGAGACTTCACAATAAGAAAGGTGGCGTACGTAGAAGGGTTGCAGCATAATCTCATCAGTGTATCTCAACTGGTGGGAGGTACCGGTCTCAAAGTTCCATTCGACGACGAAGGTTCAGAGATTATAGAGAAGAAATCCAACAAGGTCATTCTCAAATCAGATCGAAAAGGCGAAATGTTTCCACTAAATCTTAAACCAATCAAAGGAAATCCAGCCATCTGTCTTTTGTCCAAAGCTCATTCTGACGAAAGCTGGTTGTGGCACCGAAGGCTCTCGCATCTCAACTTCAAAGACATCAACAAGCTTGTCACTGGAGGTCATGTTCGGGGTCTTCCACTGCTCAAGTTTGATCAAGAACACTTGTGTGCTGCATGCGAAATGGGGAAACAAAGTCGTCAAAGTCAGTCATCGATTATAAACACAAAAGTTGTTGAACCACTTGAGTTGCTTCACATCGACTTGTGTGGTCCATCATCCATCAAGAGCATTGGCGGTAGCAAGTACATTCTTGTTGTTGTTGATGACTTCTCACGTTTTACATGGGTATTCTTTCTGAAGCACAAATCTGAGGCCACTCCTAAGTTAAAGATTTTCATCAAGCAGGTTGAAGTGCAACTGAGAAAAGTCGTTCGCAACATTAGAAGCGACAATGGACCGGAATTCAAGAATAAAGAATTCGAAGATTTTTTGGCAGAAAAAGGAACCAGTCACAACTTCTTAGGCCCTTACACGCCTCAACAGAACAGTACTGTCGAAAGGCGAAACCGATCCTTGTGTGAGGCGGCCCGAACTATGCTAAGTTTTGCTTCTCTTCCCTTATATTTCTGGGCTGATGCTGTTGCTGCAGCATGTTTTACGCAGAACAGGTCTTATCTCAACAAGTGTTTCTCTCTCACTCCTTATGAGATCATCAATAACAGGAAGCCGAACGTAAAATTCTTTCATGTGTTCGGTTCACGATGCTTCATCTTCAACTCCAAAGAACATCGTAACAAGTTTGATGTTAAAGCTGACGAAGGAATTTTTCTGGGATATTCTCTTACTTCAAAAGCATACAGGGTTTTAAATAAGCGTTCTAGAAAGATTGAAGAAACCTATTATGTAACTTTTGATGACAGCTACATCAAGAAGATAAAGACTACTGAAGGAGCAATTCGAGAGATTTTCTCTCAAACAGGTCAAGTCACAGTCACGATTGCTAATTTATTCGATCAGTTTGTGGACTTATTCGATGAACCTGAGAAAGCCACTCTCTCGGAAGCCAAGGCGGCAGACAACAAAATGGTTGACGGAGAGCACGTTCCAAACAAACCTCCTCAGCACGGCACTTCAGTTGAGGGGGAGAATCTATTTTCTTCAAATCAACCGTGCTCACGCTTTCAGGGGGAGGACTCTATCCCGGTAGCACCCGAAAGTCCTGTAGCACCCGAAGGTCCTGCATCACCCGAAAGTCCTGTAGCACCCGAAGTTCATGCATCACCCGAAGGTCCTGTAGCACCCGAACATCCAGCCACACCCGAAAGTACAGTAGCACCAGAGAGTCCAGCTACACCTGAGAGTTCTGTTGCAACCGAAGGTTTGAACCAACCTGAAAATCCAAATGACTCATCAGTCGAAGGGGAGAATTCCGATATGTTCTATGATGACGATAGTCAATCTGAATTGGAAGAAATGGTCAACGCCGAATTGGATTCATCCTATGATCCAACCTACCCTCCCCTCATTAAATGGACCAGAGATCATCCTGTATCTCAGATAGTACGTAATGTATCTGAAAAGGTTCTGACCCGATCCCAACTGAAGGCAAAGCAATCCTATTTTTTCTCCAAAGTAGAGTTCTGCATGTATAATTCTTTCGTGTCCAAAGTTGAGCCGAAGACAGTCAATACGGCTCTTGATCATTCTAATTGGGTTCAGGCTATGCAAGATGAACTCAATGAGTTTGAACGCAACAAGGTTTGGCGCCTTATTCCAACACCTAAAGATGCCTCAGTCGTTGGTCTCAAATGGGTATTCAGAAACAAAATGGACAAGGAAGGTAATGTGATTCGAAATAAAGCTCATCTCGTGGTGAAAGGATACTGCCAGGAAGAAGGAATTGATTACGAAGAAACTTTTGCTCTGGTAGCAAGGCTGGAATCTGTTAGAATATTTCTTGCCTACGCTGCACACAAGAACTTCGAGGTCTACAAAATGGATGTAAAATGCGCCTTTCTGAATGGAGAACTTGAAGAAATAGTTTACGTGGAGCAACCTCCTGGTTTTGTAAATGAAAAGCATCCAAATCACTGTTATATTCTGGACAAGGCAGTTTACGGTCTGAAACAAGCGCCTAGGGCATGGTATGAAACACTAACTAAGTTCTTAAAGATGTCTAAATTCAAACAAGGTTCAGTTGACCCAACCTTCTTTTTAAAGAAGGAAGGTAACCACCTTATGATAGTTCAAATCTATGTTGATGATATCATCTTTGGCTCAACGAATCCTAGCTTAACAGCTAAATTCAGAAAGCTGATGGAGACTAAAATTGAAATGAGCTCAATGGGTCCAATTAACTTTTTCCTTGGTTTAAACATTAGACAGGGACCCGAAGGCATCTTTATCAATCAAGAAGCATATACCAAGACTCTTCTTGCTAAATTCGGCATGATGGGAGATTCAAAAGTCAAAGTTCCAATGGCGTTTGGCACCAAGCTCACACCATCCTTGGATAAACCGGCAGTCGATATAACGTTATACCGCCAGATGATTGGATCCTTGATGTACCTCACAGCTAGCAGGACCGATATAATGTTTTCTGTGTGTTATTGTGCTAGGTTTCAGGCGAATCCTCGTGAACCACACATGCTAGCAGTGAAGAATATACTCCGGTATTTGAAGCGAACCACCTCTCTCGGTCTCTGGTATCCATCAAACTCAGGTTTCTTTGTTCAAGCCTACTCAGATGCAGACCTTGGAGGATGTGGTTTAGATAGGAAAAAAACTATAGGAGGATGTCAATTCCTCGATGGGAAGTTGGTGAGCTGGTAATCTAAGAAACAAACATGTGTTTCACTATCTACAGCCGAAGCAGAATACATTGCAGCCGCCACTTGCACATCTTAAGTGATTTGGATCCAAAGCCAACTCCGGGACTATGGACTCAATATGAAAAAGATCCCACTATATTGTGACTCAGAAAGTGCAATTAGGATCTATCATAACCCAGTGCAACATTCCAAAACCAAACACATTGCACTGAGGTATCACTTCATTAAAGATCACGTTGAAGACGGAAACGTAGAGATTCATTTTGTACGCACTACTGATCAACTGGCTGACATCATCACCAAAGCTCTTCCTGAAGCAAGTTTCAATAAAATTCTACAAGGGCTAGGTATCATGGAATCGGAGTCAGTACCAAAAACTACTTCTCAAAACTAAAAGTTGGAAGTGAAATGAACCGAACGTTCGGGTTCGGTTCACGTCAGTGCCGAAATAAACCGAGCGCTTGGGTTCGGTCCTATTCTCTTATCTTCACTTATCACTTAAAGGTAGTTTCTTTGGTTGTAAACTTTTTGTATCCTTGCTTCTCAATTACTTCTCTCTTATTTTCCAAACCTTTTCTTTTTCAAAATCATTTTTTTTGCAATTGAAATAGACCGAACGCTCGGGTTCGGTTCTAAATTTTTTTTTGTGTGTTTGTTTTTTTTATTTTTCTTTCTTTAAATCAAAAACTACAAAAATATTTTTTTTATTATTTGTGTTCTTTAATTCCTATGTGTGGATATTTATGGGGAAATTCTGGTTCTCACATTTTTATTAGTTAAGTGTCCCTAGAAGCATGCTGATGTATGTGTCCAAAGCCTCATCTGATTCTGAAAATAGCCTTACTGACTTGGTATATACAAACCTTGTCTTCCCAATTAGGCTTTTATATTTATTCTAATCTTGAGCTACCTTACTCTCTTCTCACATGAGATAAGAGTTATCTGCTTGGTCCTTATTTTAACAGCAGAGGTACTTTGGTTTCTTTACACCATCTCCAATACCTTTCTCCATCCAATTCGCTTCATAAACGTAACCCTTGAGACACTCATAAATTACCACTGAGGTTTATGGTTATACAATTTCTATGTTCATGATCTTAGCTTTGTGCCACTACGTGCTAAGTGAAACCCACAATTCAATACCTACTATGCATTGACGGTGAACAATTAAATTTGCTCTAGTTTTTCACTAATGAATTGACGAATTTACCCTTGGGGTTGTACCGTGAAATTTCTAAATTTTGTTTGTGTGGTTCCTATGAAATTGTTAAATACCATAACATTTCTTCCCTTGAAATCCAATTTTTTTTTTTTTTTTTTGAGATTTCACATAAACGTATTTTCAAACGGCCACTTAAATTCTCTTCTCACCTGCTTGTTCAACAGACTACATTGGTCTCACAAGTACTTCAGTCGATTTCTGTCTTATGTCAAGATCAGGAATTCTGCACTGAAGCGAAAGCCACCCAAATTAGCCTTATTAAAAGATACCTTTCAACACTTCTCAATAAGTGTCTGATCGTAATTCAACGGGAAACCAAGCAAACACTTTAAGGTCTCTCTTGACTTTGAAGGAAGAGATTCGTGCCCGGGATCCATTTTTTTGTGTCTTTACTGACATCACAAATTCCCACATATGTGTTGCTTTATTTCTTTTTTCTTTTACACACTATGCACGATAATCTTTTTGATTTTCCATAGTTCTAGTTTCATTACTTACAAGCTATTTTTCGCTATGGAATTTGAAGTTATAAATGAGTTGTGGCTCACAATGTTACACGTGGTCATTCTGCTTTAAGATGATGCTCACTCTAAAGGGATAAGTTGCCGACTCAACGGGAAGTCAAATTGCTTTGATTTTCAAACGGCGCCTGATGGGAAGGCGTGCGAAGTGGAACCGTTTTTTTTTTTTTTCAAACGGCGTCTGATGGGAAGGCGTGTGGAACGGGATAGTTTTCTCTCTCCTGCATAATCATCAGGGCACCCAACTGTCACGCGTCAATCACCTAAGGAAACTCTTCATATTTTCCTTGAAGATTTGGGAACAGATTTTTCTCTGTCTTCTCACCACGGTATAAAAGGTAACTTCGACCATTATTTACCTCTTTACTGCACCCAATTTCCAAAGAGCAAGAAAAGCTTTATTTCCTCTACTGTTCATCATCTCTCCCAATTTCTCTTCAATGGCGGACTCATCCTCAGTTCATGCAACTTCTCATATTTTGCCGATTCGTCCTCAACAAAGCTTGATCATCGATCTCACTACACAAGCTTATGATGCATTCATGTTTCCGATCATCGAATGTCTCAAATATTCGTCGTTGGTTCCCGCTCTCACCAAAGTCGAAACTGTTCCCATGGAGTGTCTATCACAAATCTTCTCCACCGCTCACTATGATAAGTCTGTCGAGAGAATCTTCTTCGACATTCTTGATCACAAGGCCTCTATCTCCAAGCAGCAATTATGTTCACTTTTAGGGTTTCAACCTGATGAATCTAGGGTTAATCCTGAATCCATCTAGGTGGGACAGTTATTTTCCATGTTCTATAACATGGGATACACTGAGGTTCTGACGACGGTCACCAAATTCAAGAAATCGTGCTTGCCTCCTCAGTGGAACGGGTTCTTCACAGTTTTGTTCAAGGGGTTATCGGAACGCAGTGCAGGTTCATACGGGGCGAGTCGTCTGTTTATGACTATTATCTATGGGGTATACCACGGCATCAACCTCGATTATGGGTCGGTTCTATGGCAGCAGCTGATTCAGAGCCTAGAATTTACATCTCGTCATTCAGAGATTTCCTACGCCCGCTTCTGGACACTGATAACAAAGTGGGTGATGGACAAGTACCACGTTCCAATTGTTGCTGATTCTCCACTCTCTTTGATAGGTACTTTCCACACTACGAAGATTATTGTCTCTGATGCATCTAAGTTTCAGTTTGTTGGCTCAATCCCTGAGTCGATGTTTGGAGACGTTCCAAGCGACAGCCGTATCATCAGAACCTACAAGGAGTTTCGTCGCTCTGGTCCTAAAGAGCTCACTCCTGACATGATTAAATCCATCCATGATGCTGATAGGCCCGCTCCAAGGGGAAAGAAAAATCACAAGGGAAAAGGCAAGGGGGTTGCCAAAGGAGCAAAAGGTCCCTCTCCGAAGAAACGCAAACCTACAAAAGAGGCTCAATCTCCTCCACTGAAGAAGAGGAAGACCCAACCTAGGCGAAAGCTAATTCTTGCCTCCTCCTCCAGTGAATTTGAGGAAGAGAGTTCTGACTCCGAAGAGTCCCTACGTGGCAACACTCCTCTACGTTCACCTACCCCTGAGGTACATGTTTCTCCTCGACCTGTCTCTCCTCCACCAATCTCCATTTCTATTTCCATTCCCCCCATAACCTCCACTACTCAAATACCACCTACCTCTATCCTAGTACCCCCTCCCATTTTCACTGAAGCTACAACAACCACCGCTGAAGTTAGAACCAACGTATCTGATACGGGGGTTCCTACTAAAGCACCCGAAACCACTCCCACTACTGAACATACATCCGCACCCGAACCCACTTCCACAACCGAGCCTCCTCCCTCATCTCCTGCTCACTCAGCAGATGCCGAAGAACCTTTTCTTGGCGGAGAGAACATGACATTTGACTCGGTCTATTATAGTCTGTATCAGATGCAAAGTGATGATGTCGATGACGCTCCAGTTACCAAGAAACATCTCAAGGAGCTTCATGAGAAGATTGATTATCTCATTGCTTCCTCCTCTTCTTCCTCACAGTCTACCCTCTCAGAAGCTGCTATTTAGGGGATTGTTGATAAGCTTACTAAGGCCCAGGAAGCCTCTATCAACTCTGCCACTGCCGCTATTGATGCCTCTACCAAGGCATGTGCTGCTGCGACCGAAAAATTCGAAAAACTATTTGTTGACGCTTCTTCTCTTTTGCAGTCATTACAGGGCACTGCTGACTCTAATGCAGAGAGGCTTGACTCTCTTGTCAACAAGCTGGCTACCGTAGTTGCCTTAGAACTGCAGTTATTTGCCAGTCTGCGTCAAGCTCTCAGTGATGACCATACATCGTTTAAAGCAACTATTAAGGAGCGACTGTCTAAGCTGCATGAAGACCTTGCTGCCGAGAACTCACTCATGGATGCTCTCGCTCGTAAAACTACTGCTCTCAAGGTCAAGAGTCTTCAGCTTTTCCAGTCTCAAAAGGAAATTGACTCTCTTCGATCTGAGCGAGAGATTGTCTGTTCAAGTGTTTTGGATGTCCACGCCACCCTTTCCAACATCCTTGAAGCCCATGATCCGATTCTGAATTAATCGGTGAGGCGTACTCTCGCAGAGAAGCTTTCTCCCACCCTTGCACTTCTAAGCAAAATTAAAGGGCTCCTTGAGTTCGTGTCCATTCTGAAACAAGGGGGAGAAGATGTATCTCAACCACCTCCCACTTCTATAGCAACGAAAGCAACCGAACCTCCTTCAACAGGTCAACCCTCAGGTTCGGGTGTCAAAGACAAAGGGAAGAAAATTGTTGAAGATAGTGATGAAGATAAAGAGACGATTGCAGATCTCTTAAAGAAACAAGGACGTGATAAAGAGGCTGACATGAGCACTCGTGTTGCCAGAGAGGCTGAGGCAACTGAACGAAAAATGAAAGAGGCTCATGACCTTCTTGAGAGTAGGAAAAACCTTTTTCCTCCGTGGACTCTTGAGAAGCTTTTAAAGGAAGCGATTGAAACTCCTAGCATTTTGTGGCTTGAACCAGTGATCTCATTGGATCGTATCAACTCTGTCGATTCACAGTTTGACATGCCACTGACCCGAAAAGCCTTCATCTTCCATGCCTTTGATAACATTGATGATGTCCCTCATCCTCATCCAAAGGTTGATAGGGATCTTGTTGAATTCTATCTGAAGTCTGCTCAACCACAGTATCAAACTTGGAGCACTCAGAAGATAGTCAATGTTCGGGTCTTCAAGCCGTTTCGAGAGGGGAACTTCACGAACGTTCAGTTCAAGGTGCTGAGGGGTTCTGCTAAGACTGAACATGCCATATCGCTTGTCGATCTTCCCAATTTGAATCCACATGATTGGATAATTTTGCACAACATCCTCCTTACTAACGAAGCTGAGTATGGTCCAATTATTGATCATTTCAAGAGGATGCTTGTTTGCTACATCATGGAAGTTGCCAAGATGGATCAGGAGATCGCTAGCATTTTCAAGAAAAAGCCCACTATTTCTCCTGTTGGCTCTTCCAGTGATTTAAACATGATGCAGATGGGAAAGATTGACCCAAAAAGAAATTATGTCATGTTTACAAGGAACGAAGGCCAAAAATGTATGTTCGCCTTGGCTAACAAACATCTTTACACCACTACATGCCTGGAACATGTTCTAGGAATCATTCATCGATGCAAGCAGAATTCAGCAGACGACAAGAAGTACTTCGATGACATGATTCAGTGGTACATTCGCTTCAGACAGACAATTCTTGCTCTCATCCCACGTCTGTTTGATACCACTAAGAAAGTTTCTGCAGCTGGACCCAAGAAGCCAAAATAATAGTCTCGCTCCAATTGACGCAAAGGGGGAGATTGTTAGGTCCAAAAGGTATTGCGGCTTGGGCTCGATATTTAGTCCATTTAGTCTCCGGTATGGGCCTGTCCTTCCGTGAGTTATTTTATAGGGTTTTGTATTTATAGGTGCTTGCATGCATCCTAGTACAACGTCTGTTTAGAATTGATTCTGTCGATCTTTTGATCTTGATCTTTTGTAACCCTAATATCCTCTACAGTGGAAGTTCATCATCGAGCTCTGCTGAGGATTGAATCAATTGAATCATTCGACACATTCAGATTCATTCTTGTGCTTTATCTTACTGTTTTTCGCTTTCGTTATTTACCTGTTATAAGATCTAAATGATCAAAGAGTTTCATAAACTCATAACATTATTATACTAAAGTGATGTCATAATTGTGGATAAATTATGAAGTCACTTCACCATAGCTTTCTCAATTTGCATACCTTCAATCCAACATCCAATAATTTTTCAAAATGTGACAAATGATAGCTTTGAGTATGAGGATTTCAAAAACTTGGACGGATCTTAAATCTGATATGTAGAACTTCGGGTTAAAATTATTATGAATATGAAATCAAATATACCCCTATGATTGAGTTCAAAAACATTTTCGGAATTCCATATGAGGTGTGCAAGTACCTTAATGGATCCATTTGGTTTTTCATTATTAAGAAAACTAGTATTATATTGATTTTGTTTCTTAAAATGGACGTAACTTTTGCATATGACCTACATTTGGACATTATTTCTATCCACGAAGTTCTAAGAGCACAATATATCCAATTTGATCATAAATTGGTCCTAAGTATACTCGATGCAAAAATTTTATTTTTACCGTCACAAACAATATTAATTTTGTGATTTTTTTTTATCTTTAGCGACAGACAACTTGTTGAGATATTTAAAATATTCCAAATATAATCTGAGTCATAGTTGTCAAAATCATGATCCTGATCGTAGGATCATACGATCCTACAATCCTAGGTATGAAAAATGATCCAAAACGTAAAAGGATTGTATTTTGAGTAGGATCGCAGTTAGGATCGTAAGATCGTAGGATCGAGATCAGATCCGATCCTACCTTTCCTTGATTTTTTTTTTCAAATGAAATATTTTTTACCATTTTATGTCTTTTAACCTTTAACAATCTACCATTTATAATTTTTTATTATGACCTGTGATTAATATTTTGAAGTTTTTATAACTTTTAAATGAAAAATTATATGTATGAAATAATTTCATGATTAAATATTATAAATTAAAATTATATTTTATTTTGTAGGATCTTAAAATCTTGGTCCCGATCTTACGATCCCGATCTTGCAAACCCAAAAACGATCATAGGTAGGATCCCGATCTTGACAACCTTGATATGAGTATTATATCTTTAGTAAAATTTATAAAAACTCTATTACATACAATTGGTTTTTAATACATAGGGGTTCCCAGTGGTTTGACCGCCAAACTATGACCTATTTTACCAATTATAACAAAGACCAACCAAACATTCAAGGATTACTTCCAAAGTAAACCATTATTAACTTAGACCAAAATCGCTAAGTTAAGCAAATAAAAATTATTTAGATATATCAAATATAAATCCAATGTCACACCCCCCCCCCCCCCGACCGATTGTGGAAACACTCGATTGTGCAACAATGTCATGACTCACAGTCATTGATTACTGTAACGTCCCAAAAATATTGAGAAAATTTTTTATTTTTAAAAACATAAATTCCATACTTCATGTATCCCAAAACCAATCATAAAAAATGTATCAAATCATCATATTAAAATAGTGTATCAAAATCATCAAAGTAAAATAATTGTCGATGCGGAAATCATGAGGGGAAGTTGTGCAGTCAAGTCGGGCCCTTCCCCTTAGAACTAAAAGTACCTGAAAATGCTAAACCACAAAACTGTAAGCACGAAGCTTAGTGACTTCCCCAATAAACCACAGACCATACATACATTGCCCTGGGATACCCCCATGGTCTTGCATACAAGTGTCATGGGCTGTCCTCATGGTCTTTCATATCGTTGCTATGTGTTGCCACCATGGTCTTTCATTGTAGTGCCATGGCTACCCCAAGGTCTTACACACAAATGTCATGGGCTACCCCATGGTCTTCCATACAAGTGCCATGAGCTAACCCAGGATTCTTCCATGTAAGTATCACAAAGACAACTAGCATCCTTCATAGTATAGTAACAAGACTAACCAAAAATCAAGAAATTAGATAAACCAGAGCTAACTGCCACAAGGCTAGTGCTACAACATGCCTAATCATCAAACAAGGTCCAATCGTAGTGTATACCCAAAATTTAACCCGAGGTCAAAAGTCAATTATCAAAGTTTTACTTTGACCGGCCTCCACGGTGTGGTTGATCCATAGCCACATTATAGCAGATGAGCTTATCCCTGACTCAACGTCCCAGATGCAAGGAAGACCAACGACATGTCGTGGAACACAAATCACCACGCCACGGCAACAAAAGTACTAAATAATCATGAATTATCCAATCCCCACATCATGGAAAACAGGTTGACATGATATGGGCGATGAATTTTCATAATTTCATAGATTTAGTCTCCAAATCATTATGTCAACCCTTCATCTTTTACAAAAAGCGTCCTAATGACCTTTATGTCCTACAGATCAGTGCTTTTCAACCATGCATGTCCAAAACATGGCTAGAGTTCAAGCTAGGTCAAAAGTGAAGAAAACACCAATATATCATGCAAGGTGCTCTAAAACATCAACATAGTTCATATTTCACTATACGATACTCCGAGGAACTCAAGGATCCACAAAGTATCTAACTGTATAGGATTCTTCCACTCTGACTACATCATCATGAAGAAAATGGCACAAAAACCTAGATCTAGAGACATAAATCAATAAAGGTTGAATCTTGATCACATACAGAGGTCCAAAATACAAGTTTGGAGATGATGATGAGGCTTGCAAGCTAGATCCACTCTCCAAGTGAGTTTCCTTCTTCTTCATAACACCAAAAATAGCTCAAGATCTTCAAGAATTGAGACTAGGTATAAAAAGACAGTGAGAGGGAGGTGACGGAGGCTAAAGGTGTGAAAACCCTAGCCATCACATCCCTAAAATAAGGGTATAAATCCCGAAGCTAGGGTTTTACGCAAAACAGATGCCACGTTGTGGCCAGTGTTGAGCTACGTCGTGGCACCCATTAAGGATATGCACACAAAAAATGCATTTCAATGTTTTCGTCATGCTTCCACCATGTAGTGGCCAACCAAAAATTCCATACGGATTTTAAAATTCGTACTTCAAAGATCCATATGCTACAATTCTCCCCCACTTGAATCAGACTTCATCGTCGAAGTCCGCTGCCGCAAACAATTCTAGGTACTACTTCCTTATCTCCACCTTGAGTTCCCAAGTCCACTCAGAACCCTTCCAATGTTGCCATTGCACTTTCACTAAGCTTGCCACCTTGTTGCGCATGGTCTTCGCCTTACTGTTTAGAATCGTAATCGATCTCTCCACATAATTCAGGCGCTCATCAACATGACTGTCATCCAAAGGAACCACTACGAAATCATTAACTAAATACTTTCTCAGCTGAGAGACATGAAAAGTGTTGTGAATCTGGCTAAGATCATCAGGCAGATCCAACCGATATGCCACCTTGTCCACCCACGCATCAATCCTGAAGGGACCAATATACCAAAGGCCCAACTTTCCCTGCTTCCTGAACTGAATGACAACCTTCCAAGCACACCGTGATATGCCACCTTGTCCACCCACGGTCATCACAGCTCTTCTAGCAAATTTGCATGGTTCGTAGCAGATCGCACACCTACTGTATCAACTCAGTAGTCTTGAGTACTATTTCATTACTCCTCATAACCCCATGTCAAACCTTGCCCCAACAAACCGGGGTCCGACGCTTCCTCCTGTACAATATCTCGAATGGTGGTCGATCAATACTAGCATGATAACTATTGTTGTAAGAGAACTCCAACAAAGGAAGGTAAGTATCCCAACTCCTGCCAATATCTAACACAAACACCTTGAGCGTCTGAATAGTCCGCTCAGTTTTTCCTTCTGTCTGGAGTGGTATGATGTGCTGAAATGCAGCTATGTACCCAACTCCTCATGAAAAGTCATCCAAAATATGGAGGTGAAGTGGGCATCGTGGTCCAAGACCACATGAAATGGAACCCCGTGACGGAAAACCACCTCCTTGATGTAAATGTTAGCTAATTTATCGAAATAAATACTATCAGTAAGTGGTAAAAAATGAGAAATCTTGGTCAATATGTCAACAATCATCCATATAGAATCCACCCCTCTCACAGTCCTAGCCAACATTGTAATGAAATCCATAGTAATATCTTCCCACTTACATATGGGAATGGGTAATGATTTCATTTTTCCATAGGGTCTCAGATGTTCGACCTTAACTCTCTGGCAAGTCAGACATCGCTCCACGAACCATACAATCCCCCTTTTCATAAAAGGCTACCAATAACTCAATTTAAAATCTTTATACATCTTTGTGGCCCCCAATTGAATCGAAAACTTCGACTTATGAACCTCCTACAATGAATTCTTCCTAACCTTACTAGATATCGAGACCCAAACCCTGCCACACTGAGTCAGTAACCCACGACTATCCCTGATAAATAATGAAATCTAACCCCTGATCCTTTCTACCTTATAATGTTCCTTCTTCAACCCTTCTACTTGAGCCTTCTTGATCATATGTAACTGTTGTGAAACAATGACAATCCTTAGGCATAAATTGTGACATCCTAATTTTCATGACTAGAAAAGACTGATTTAAGTATGCTTATTTCAGTTTGGAGTATTCTTTTTAAAGTATTATAGTGCGGAAATTGTTCCCAATAGTGTGATAATATTATCACCACGCATTTCCCGAAGAAATTTGTTTCATTAACATTAAAACCATGGGATGTTGTTTTTAATACAGAAACGTAAGTATAACAAATATATTATAGGCATTATAATAGTTTATTAAACTATGGCCTACAGTTATCCAAAAACCACTCAACATCCTTCGACATTTGTGTCGCTACCTTTGATATAGAGATATTGAGTGGGTAAGGCTTCGGGCTTGGTGATCTCATAGGGTTTTCAACCCACAATAATTTAGTTTTTTATATATTTCACATCAACTTATTCACCCGATTACCGATTCTTGTTATTCTCACATAATGATCTTAATATACTGATCTCAAGGGTCCTATCCTAAGGATCATCATCATTAACGGGTAGACAATACTACTCAAGGGATTCCTTTAGCAATAAATGTCAATAAGGCAACATTGGGGGGTTAGAGTACATCAATGAACATATAGTTCACGAACACCTACATGTTACGAGCCTTAGATAGTCTGTGGTCGTCATCTATACTCTGCTAGACGACTGGTTCATCAAAAGTCAAGTCTGCTCATCATCTTCTCTTTATTTTCATCACCCATCACTACACAACATATTTTATATAAATATATATATATGAATATATATATATATATATATATATATATATATATATATATATATATATATATGATTAACCAAGTAAAATTGTATAATTTATTTGACAGAGATATCAAGTAATTCAGATAATAAGCACACATAGCATTTAATCATCTAGATACTTTATATCTACGTGTAAGCTGAAAGTAACTATGTACTCACTTGTTAAAGTGGATGATTGGAAAGTTGGGCAGCGCTTCGCTTTAGCACTTATCCTTTCCTTTGATGTGACCCAGGTTCAATTATTACTAACTCTTAGTCTAATATTCCTTATGACTAATAATAGTATATATTTGTCAATAATCTTAATGTATACTGATCTATAGCTGATATAGAGTATGCTATTTGGAAATTCCACTTTAGACACCTCACTAAATCCATCCTAGACATCATCCCTGTAAATAGATCAATCTGTAATATGACGTTGGAATCACTGACAAATCTTATTTATAAATTCATAATAACAACTATGAATATAAATATAAATTAAAACTAATATAGAGTGTAATCTAACTTACAGAGATTTCCTAGATAAAAGTCCGGAATTTGCATTGGCAAAGCTTCTACTCGATGCCTACTACTTGTTGGACACTCAGGGTCTATTAACACGCTGTCATGGGCGTATTAAACAAATAAAATATTCACTGTTGGTTGCACTAATAATATAGCACAAAGAAGCAGAGTCGAATCCTCAGGGACACAACCGAATGGTCAATGTACTACAACAAAAGTCTATTTTAGTGACCATTGTTAAGTGATAACCTAAAATTTAGTCACTTATAACATCATTTAGTCACCATATATTTAGTCATCACTAAATTTTGGTAATACTACAAATTTAATGACCACTATCATGATGGTTGGCACTCACCCATCACTAAAATGTAGAATAAAGTTTAAATAATTACATTCGCACGTCATAGCAAGTGTTAGTGACCAAAACTATTGGTCACTATATTGGAGGCTTACTGACGAAAAATAATGGCCACTGCATTGGAGAGTTAATGATGAAAAATAGTAGCACTAGTGACATAGTGACCAAAAAATGGTGGTCACTTAATTGGAGGCCTAGTGACCAAAAATAATGGTCACTGAAGTAAAGACTTAGTGACCAAACATATTGGTCACTAGCTATTTATAAATTTATGAGTTGAAAAAAAATAGTAACCAGTGATTGAATATATGATTGAAAGTTGCAAAAAAAGTTAGGACCATATAATAACGATCTCCAAAAAGTTTCATTATAAATTTAAAAACAAAATGAGAATTATAAACTCATATTATGTAAATGGCAACGAGGATAGTTTATTCTATTGAAAAACATTATGATAATTTCATATTAAAAGATACAATGTTAAATAGCATGGAGTCATTACATACATCATATCCGTTTATTACATGTGATTTTTACCCATTTGATGTTAGGGTAATTTCATAATTTGGTATAAAGAGGTTTAGAGTAATAACAATCGTAGTAGGGTCTTGGTGGAAATGATTAAAAGATGAAGGGGTTACAACATAAGTATGATAAGTCGAGGGTTAAATTCTAATAAAAAATAGGGATGTGGTTATCATCTCCATTACGTAGTTATGCTACGCAGACCTTGTCTCGCTTTTCTCTATTCACAATCTGCATCGACCACCGCTACCATCATTACCTCGCCTTCCGTGTTCCGTCAGCACTGCTACCGCATCGAAGATCACCATTTTCTCCTTCGTTCTTCGGTATCGTGCTCCAAAGTTTGAAGTCCTAGTTTCCCAATTGAAGCTTCGATTAGGTAATCACTTCCCTAAAATTTGATTATGAAGTGAATAGGTCTCGAAAAACCTTAGTTGGAGCTTAATTCCTCAAATTTGATCTTGTGTTCATCATTACTAAACATCAAAAGGTAATGTTGTCCTTTCCACAATCTTTCTTCTCTTCTGCCTTGTTGATTTCTTAGGGACGGCATCCTCCTCTACCTACTTTTATGGTTCTTGACTTCATTCTAATTCTTATTCACAATCACACACTTACACAAGGACGTATGAACACAGAAAATCAAAAAACAAATAGAAATACGCAATCACTTATGAAAGGAGTCTATTTTTCTTTAATTTTATTGTATGTATCCGATTTAGGGTTGTCGTGGTGGCATTTGTTCCCTGCTGTTTAGTGTTGAGGTTTTATGATCGATTTGTTGTGTGTCCCTGAGGAATGTTGGACTTTTTTGTGATTTTCTGTTATTTATCTTCCGAATTCTGGAAATTTGTTGATTTGATAGAGTCGAGGCATAGATGTTTCTTAGCAGCTTTGTTTGATCCATCAGGGGATTCCCTCTTTGGTTACGCTTCATTCCTTGAATCTAATTTCGGACCACAAATGGCCCTTACCAGATATTCCCTTACCACACACAATGCTAATTATAGTTTCATAGTGTTTTTCATTCAATAAATTTCAAGTGTCTTTTAGTAGGTAAATGGAATCAATCAAATCTATACAAGTATTTAGGACTTAACAGACCTAGATGAATAAATGTTCAATTTTTAAAGTTCTATCTCTCTTGTGTATGTGGGAATACGAAATATTTGCTTATGATTAACTCCTTTCAAATATTTTTCTTGGTGTGTTGTCATATATAACATGTTAAGAATGAATATGGAGACGTTGAGCGGGCCTATGACATTGTTGGAGAGCTATATGTAAAATAGGCAGCAGAAACTGCTCTATATTTTAATACAACTGTTCCTTGGGTGATATGCAAACAAAGTGATGCACCTGATCCAGTTGCAAGTAAAATTACCTCAACTTATAATCATGAGTCAATATTTATGTCAACACATGCAAACTGCTAAATTGAAAGCTCTACAATAAATCAAGCTTCTATCTGCTGGATACTCGATTAAATGCCCCATTTGTGTGTTGAATCTTATATTAGGTTCATTGTTTCTTCTTCAATCGGTTCTATAGCCTCGAATGAAGTTTTTTTTCTCAGGTTTCTAACTTAAGGGTACACCAAATTGCAAATAAATTCATCATAAATTGTCTGGAATGAAATCCCAGAACAGTTTATCATATTGGAATTGTAAAAATCCAACTAAGCTATTGTCTTTATTGGAGATGGATTTAAACAAAATGGTTGCGAGGTCCACCTGATATCTTCGACAAAAGATATACTTACAGGTTTATGTTGTATATTACTATATTTAGATATTTTATTATGTCTTTTTTACTTAAAGCTAATTTAGGTTTTTTTTCTTTATTATCTTTTTCTTTTTATCATTATTAATGTTATTTAACATAATATTATGCTTTTCTTTTGAAGGATGGTTCTTTGGGGGAGCGTGTTTGCAATTGAGGTGATTACCCAATCTTTTTTTATCATGTAGGACATAAATTATTTCAATTATGGTTTTTTTTTAACCTTGATTTTTTTTTCAGGGTGGAAAAGCTGATTTTGAGTTGTTAGACAAGAAGGATATTGAATGAGATAGGTATTGTTTGGTACGATGGAATCGGAAATGGAATGGAATGGACAAATACTAAAGGTATCTGATTCTCTTCTATTTCAGTTTACCAATTCTACCACAACATTGTAAATCCTAGAAATAGCAACATACCTCCATTATTATTTTCTTTAACTTATTTATTCACTTTATATTGTTGGAGGTCTTCCCTATATATTTGGAGTCTTGACATGTGAAGACTATGAACCTTGATATGTGAAGATATGGATTATCTATATTTTAATAATTAGAGTAACTATCACATTTCAAATTATTATCTTTTTACTTTATTTTTTTGGCTATTCTTTTTGTGTATTTTTCTAGAAAGTTGTGTTAAGGTTTTGTTGAGTAGGTGATGTATGTCTGCATAATAATTAAGATAGAGCTAAGTGGAAAATAATTTTGCCCTAACTTTTCATTTGTTTAATTTGAGAACAATTTATATAGTGTGGGTTTTTAAAAAATATATATAGAACATTTTATATTTATTATTGACTAGTTCCATGATAGATATTAAACAAGTTAAATACAAAAATAGAAACAAAAATCAATGGCGAATTTTTATGGTCAATTCATTGGATAAATCAGTGACGACATTTTATGGTGACTAATCAGATAAGCCAATGATAACTGTCTATGGTCACTAATCGGATAAGATAGGGACGACTTTTTTTGGCCACTGGTTAGATAAAACAATTACGACTTTCATTAATTAGTGACAATATTTAGTGACGAAATGGGTCATCTCAGATTTAGTGACGAGTATATCTTAGTCACTATTTAGTGACCACTTTTATATCTAGGTCGCTAATCATGTTTTGTGACGGACCTATAGTGACGAAAAGTGACGACCCAAAGTTTGGTCACTAAATCATTTAGTGACGAGTCCTTTTATTGTTAGTGACCATTTTGTTTTCGTCACTAATTGACATTTTTTTTTGTAGTGAAGAAGTCTCTCAATGTCAAACCATCATGAGTTGTGAAGACTCTATCTCACCCTGCGAAGACATAAACACCTACTCCATCCGCAAACATCAGAAGATCTAATTTTTGTAATCTTTCAAATGTACGTTGTTGTTTTAATAGTTCTTTTTACATGGAAAAATAGACAAATAAAAGGAAGCCAAAGTACACAAATCCAAATAAGGTATTCGCACGAGTAAATCTCCTGAACATAAAACAAAGTTAACCAATATAGTTAAAAGGAAGCAATTTAATCAAAAGCTTCTTTTGAAAAAGGAACATGTTCAGAACTCTATTTCTTATGTCTCTTTACTGGTCAGAGAGTGAGCTATGTTCCAAAACCCAAACTCATTTGGGTACCAAAGATCACTTGTTAATTTCTAAAATAAGCGAGAGATGTTGAAATTCACAAGCATATACAAATATATTGTTTTCTCTCATTTTAATGCAATTTTGTGTATCTATTGTTAGCAAAATATATGTTCAGAATGTAGAATTCAGAGATGAAGTGAGAAATATTTGTTGAGAAATATGTATATTTCCATCAAAGTTTTTTCTGTGGTCTCTCAATGTCATCTGTCCACATAAAACCAATTGTTGCAATATGCTGACAATCTACGAATAAAAGATTGTCCATTGGCTGTTCTAGAGTCAACCGATTCATACTGAGAAAGAAGAAATATAGATAATGTGGTTTGACTCCCAAACAAGTATGAAAACCAGGTCTTATGGATTGTAAGCCGGAATTTTCTTGTTATTTGCAGCAGAGTTTTCAAATTTCAGAATTAATGCTTTGAAAAGGCAAGTACACTTTGTCAATGTCTTTTGCTCTATTATATAAGTTGTGAGTGCATTCTTTTGTGTTGTCACTATAAAGGACATTGTGGTTATACATGGTAAGTGTGTCCCGATTTAAAAAGAAATTAAGTGCCAGATTGGTATGGTTCAGTGGATAAACAGCTGTAGCTGATGACACATTTAGGTTGTCATAAAGTCCCAAGTAAATTTGATGTCTTTGTTATCTATATTTGATGTTTTCTTTGAGTGCATCCACAGCTGTTAAAAACATTAAAGCTAACGAATCAAATGAAAGAGCATTTTTGTCACAAGAAAAGGAGATTGGTTCTTTTTACAAATAATGTTTTAGGGGTGTCTAATCTCCAAAAGAAAACAACACAACAACTAAAGGAATATGAAGTGGATTGTTTTCACGCTGAGAAATTGCTTGACAAATTCTACTCACTTTCACACTACTTTTCTACCATCAGCGTCTCTTCTCATCAAATATGAGTTGATTTACATAAAATACATAAATCTTGTTGCTAGAGAAAATGCATGGCTTCTCACCTGCATCCACTAGTTTAAACTGCTAGCATCATCTTCCAAAATATCATATAACTCTCTTAATATTACTAACCCCAAGAGTAGTTTTACTTCACTTTTTAACATCAATTATCCATCACAATCACCAGCCTGTATATGATGATGGTCCATGTTGCTACAATCTGATTTTATTCCTTTTCTTTGTCATACAGAAGAAGCATGGTTAAACGTTGTTGTCAGATTTGTAGAAGAAAGAGAAGGCTACAGAATTTTAATATAGCTGTTAGACGTTCTGTTCTATATGCTCATTGATCAAATCAATGTGTATTTCTTATTCAAATAGGCTAACAAGCAAAGATGAGAACACCAAAGATTCCAACATTATTCACATGACCTTGGAATCGTGTTAACCATGCAACAACCTCAAATTGTCAATGCAATATTTCAAGTGGGTCTCACATTGATCTTCATAAAGATTGCTAGATAAATACGTGTTTTGATGGGTACCTCTCATTGCTTAAAGCAATATGTTCACATGGATAACCTGACATGTTCTCATGGTGTTCACGAGCATGAGAAGCTATGGATTCTGACTAAACCAAAACATGTAGGTTTGATTTATCAACGAAAAGTTGAAGAAGAAATATTGTGATAGTGAGAATGTGCCTTGGTTTTTGTTATTCTCTTAATTATGTTCCCTTACTGATATGAGGAGACCTCTATATATACAGAGGGTACAAGAGTGATTACAGGGATTTACATAGAGCTAAACTAGGAAACCACTAATCATTATCAATTTACAATAAATACAATAAATGCAAATATATAGAGAGATATATTCTGCTAATAGTCCCCCGCAGTCAAAACTATAGCTGGTCGGATGGAGAGACTGGAACGGAAGCGGGTGAATAGCTGACGTGGTAATCCCTTTGTGAAGATATCGGCATACTGGTAATCTGCACGAACGTGGAGCACACGGAGAGAACCCAAACGAACTTTTTCTCGGACAAAGTGAATGTCAATTTCAACATGTTTCATGTGTTGGTGTTGGACCGGGTTGTGTGTGAGATAAACAGCAGATATGTTGTCGCAATAAATGACCGTGGCTTGGCGCGCCGGAAGGTGTAACTCGAGAAGTAGGTTGCGAATCCATGCGGTTTCAGCTGTGGTGTTTGCAACCCCTTTGTATTCTGCCTCGGCACTAGACCGAGAGACTGTGGGTTGTCGTTTAGAGGACCAGGAGACTAGGTTATCTCCAAGGAAGACAAAATATCCAGAAGTGGAGCGTCGAGAGTCAGGGTAACCCCTCAGTCGGCATCTGAATATGCGGTCAGTTTAGTAGACTTTGAGGGAGTGATGTGAAGGCCATAATTGGTGGCTCCTTTAAGATATCTAAGAATGCGCTTTAGAAAATTGAAATGTGGTTCACGAGGATCGTGCATGAAGAGGCACACTTGCTGGACCGCATATGTTATATCCGGGCGTGTGATAGTGAGGTATTGGCGAGCACCAGCAAGGCTACGGTAAAGGGAGGTGTTGGACATAGGTTTTCTGGTGGTGGCACTGAGTTTGGAGCCTGTGTCGATAGGGGTTGCACTTGGCTTGCAATTGTGCATGTTGGCACGGGTTAAGATGTCGTTGACGTATTGAGCTTGAGAAAGGAATATACCACTATTTTGATGTTGAACTTGGATGCCTAAGAAGTGGTGAAGTTGGCCAAGGTCTGACATTGCAAATTCATTGGATAATAGATCAATGAAGTGCCAAAGAAGAGATGTGCTTGATGCAGTTAAGATGATGTCATCAACATAAAGTAAAAGATATGCCATTTGGTTGCAATGCTTGTAGACAAAAAGAGAATTGTCATTGTTGGTGCTTTTAAAGCCGCATGTTTAAATGAATGTTGCAAACCTTTGGTACCAGGCCCTGGGAGCTTTTTTGAGTCCGTACAGGGATTTGCGTAGGCGGCATACGTGTGATGGGTTTTTGACATTGACAAACCCAGGCGGTTGAAACATGTAGACGGTTTCATTTAAATCCCCATGTAAGAATGCGTTCTTGACATCCAACAGGTGAATAGGCCAAGATCTTGACACAGCAAGGCAGAGAACAGTACGAATCGTTGTAGGTTTCACTACAGGACTAAAAGTCTCGTCACAATCCACACCAACTTGTTAGCATTTACCATTAATTAATAAGCGTGCTTTGTATCTTTCAAGTGTCCCATCGGCATAAAATTTGTGCTGAAACAACCAGATACATTGTATAACGTGAGCATCATGTGGTCGGGGCACTAGATCCCATGTGTGATTTTCTATTAAGGCCTTATATTCATTGGTCATAGCTGAGTGCCAATTACGATCAGATATTTCCATTTTATAGGATTTGGGTAGGGGTGAAATGGTTGGGTGGTTGGAGGTGGTGTGAAGATTAAATGTGGTTTTTTGTTTAGTGATGCCTGCTCGGGAGCGAGTGGTCATGGGGTGGGTTTGTGGTGGGGGAAGGGGGTTTGGAGGGTGAGGAGTTGATCTTCTGGAATATGTGATGAGGGATGGATTATTTGGTAAAGGTGGTGATGGATTCATGTGAGATGTGGGATGTAAGAGGGGTGTCTCAGATGGAGGAGAGTTTGTTAGAGTCTCGGGAGTTGGTTCGGGTGTGGGGAAATGTTGAGTTGGAGAAGAGGGTTGGGGAGTTTGAAATAAGAGGGGTGAGGCGTCGGTGTCTAAGAAAGAATAATTTGGTGGCGGGTTTGATATGATAGTGGCATAAGGGAATGTTGTTTCGTCAAACGTGACATGCCGAGAGAGAATGATTTTACCAGTGGATAAGTCAAAACATCGGTAACCACGGTAGTTGGATGGGTATCCGAGGAATACACAAGTGGTGGATCGAAGGGAGAGTTTGTGTGGTCGAGTGGCAGAAAGGTTGGGGTAGCACACACAACCGAAGACCCATAGATGGTCATATGCGGGGTGTTTGAGGTAGAGTGCGGAAGTTGGAGTGTGGAAGTGAAGTAGTTTAGTGGGTAGGATATTGTGAAGATAAGTGGTTGTATTGAGTGCATCAACCCAAAGTGTAGGTGGGAGGGAAGCATGAGTGAGGAGAGAGAGCATGAGTTCGTTGATGCGACAATCATGCGTTCGGCTTTGCCGTTTTGTTGGGAGGTGTGTGGACAAGAAAATCGAATATGAAGACCGGTGGTTGTGGCAAATTGATGGAAGTGGTGGTTGTCAAATTCTCCTCCTTTGTCACATTGAAGGATTTTGATGGGTCTGTGGAATTGAGATTGTATGAATTTGTGGAAGTTTTTGAATTTGTCATAAGTTTCAGATCTAAATTTTAAAGGAAAGACCCATGTATAGTTTGTATGGTCATTGATAATAAGAGGATAATATTTGTAACCACTTTTTCTTGGCAAGGGAGATGTCCATAAGTAAGCATGGACAAGGTCAAAGGGTGTTAGAGTGGTAGATGTTGAGTCTGTGAATGCGAGACGTTTGTGCTTAGCGAGTTGGCATGAGGAACATACAAAAGAATGATCAAGTTTATTGCAAGAGATAAGTTTATTAGAACTATGAAAATCCATTACATGATGACCCGGATGTCCGAGTCTATTATGCTAAAACGATGAATTAGAAGAAACAAAAAAAGATGAACTTGGTGCTATAGCAGGACCGTTGATTGGATAAAGATCCCCGGTGCTATTGTGCCTCATCAGGAGTTTCCCACTCTTGTAATCCTTCACAGATAAACCATAAGGGTCAAATTCAACGGATACAAAATTATCACGAGTAAATTTTCGTACGCATACGAGGTTTTTAACAATGTCATGTGTGTAAAGTATGTTTTTAAGATGGATAGGTTTGGAGGGGTAGGGTAAGGTCGAATGACATGATCCGAGGACTGGCACCCGATTTCCATTTCCAACAAACACAGACTTAATAGATGTCATAGAAGGGGTAGATATTTTACCTGCATCGGCTGTGAGATGAGTGGTGGCACTTGTATCCATGTACCATTGATTGTCGTTAGTTTCCAAGGTCATAGCGTTAAAAGTTGTGCCGAGTTCTGTTGGTTCGAGGGGATTGACAGCGGAGAGATGGGCATGTTGATTATTATTAGCTTGTTGTGTGTTGCTGGACAAGTGATTAGGTTGGCGATTATGTGGGCTATTCCAAGGTGAAGCCCACCCTGGCATAGTTGGGTAAGGACATGGTGGTGGTGAAGTCCACCAAGGAGAAGAGGCCCAAAACGGTATTGTAGGAGAGTTAGCCCATGGAGACTGAGTTGGGTTATTATGAGCTCCACGTCGGTTAAAAGTTGGAGCAGGTCGACTGTTGAAATTAGGAGTTCCAGGTCCACATGAAGAAGAGCGCCGCTGAGATTGTCGACGATTTGGGGTAGGATTGTCACGCCGATTTGGAAAATTAGGAGCGGGATTTGGAGTCTCATGGGTGGCGGTAGCAGCGACATCAGCTAGAGAGAAGGAATCGCGAGCGTGCTGACGTTGATGTTCAAGCTGGAGCATAGAACAAGTTGTGTCCCAGGGGGTAATGTTTAGTTTATGTACGCACCAACCGGGTCATATTCTGTGGGAAGGCCTCGCACAAGCTGAAGAACAAGTCGTTTGTCTTTCACCGAACAATCAACATCGTTGAGTTGGTCAGAGAGATCTTTGAGGCGTTGACAGTAGTCTTTGAGAGAAGGCATGGCTTGAAGTGTCAAGTTGTTGAATTCGTGTTCAAGAGCAGCAGCCCTAGAACCTTTATTATTAAGAAAAATGTTCTGGATTTTGGTCCAGGCATCATGAGCAGTCGATTCTGGTTCAAGAACGCGGGTAAGAAGATCATCAGAAAGCGTCTCGTAGATCCATTGTAAAACAATGGTGTCGATTTCAGACCAGGTCTCGTAGTTTTGATCTGTTTTGGCCGGGGGCTTGGTTCCATCAATATGAGGAAGAACCTTATATCCACGAGCATGGAGTTTGAAGAGCTTAACCCAAGACGAGTATGAAACCTTCTTCCCATCAAGAATTCTGACCTTGTTTTGAATGTTTGTAGCAGTGTAAACTGGATGAATGGATTTAGGGTCAGATTTGTCTCCCATAGAGAGGGCTGGTGATTTTCAGGGAAGAATGGAGGTGAGGGGCAGTGATTATATAGCCGTGGCTATTGCAGAGGATTTAGAGATGGTGATGAGAACCAAGCTTTGATACCATGTTATTCTCTGAATTATGTTCCCTTATTGATATGAGGAGACCTCTATATATACAGAGGGTACAAGAGTGATTACAGGGATTTACATAGAGCTAAACTAGGAAACAACTAATCATTATCAATTTATAATAAATACAATACATTCATATATATATATATATATATATATATATATATATATATATATATATATATATATATATACATAGATATATATATATATATATATATATATATATTCCGCTAATAGTTTTATGGTTGATTGCGGGACATAGTGAAGGTATAACAGTCCAAGAGCGAGATTTTGATTAAGTTGCAAAAAGTGTTTATGAAAGAATGAAAGAGAAATGTTAATGTGTTGCCTACTCTCTCTCTCTCTCTCACTCTCTCTCTCTCTCTGTTGGACCAGCCCCTACAACCCCTGAACAAAACAAAAATACAAGGAAGTGTTCCTTGTTGTTGCTGCACACAAAAAAAGAAGAAGGAAAATAGGAGAACTTTTTGTTTATTCTGGACTTAACCACTCTATATTAATCAAAATTTTGTTGGCTATAAATAGCCTACAAAAAACAACCAACGGGAATAAACAACCTAAAGCCTAAAAAATATCCATTACTCCTAAATAAAAGCACCGTACAGTGACCAAGTATACATCACGTTTTCTCAATTTGCACTTGGTCAAACTCCATTATTCAAACAATCAAATAATACCCTTTGACCCATACCCATTACTTCAATAAACCCATCATCCATGTCAAGATTACCCACCACTCAACCCCTTAATCTTGACATCAATCTGATTCTTCAAAGCAGTGCTGGCTCATTATCATCTTCAGTCAAATGAACTTCTTCTTCTTGGAATTCCTTTTTAGGACACTCAACTGCATAATGTCCATATTCTTGACAATTATAGCATCTAATATATCGCTTATCTCGATATGTACATTGCTCCCTTTGATCTTCATAGCTTTTGAATTGGCCATCTCGACATCTACCATGACCTCTTCCTTGACCCCAACCTCTTCCTTGTCCAGATTGATCTTAACTAGAGTTACCACGCATGGTTCTCTCTTCCCATTCCTCTTTTGACAGTAAGAGTTTGTTTTGATTTTGATCATTTTCATCTTCATCAATAACCTTGATTCTCTCTTCATATGCTTTCAACCTTCCCACAGCTTCCTCAAGTGACATGTCCTCTATCTCTGAGTATTGCTCAACAGATGCAACAATCTGCAAAAATTTCTTAGGAACCGAATTTAGTAGTTTTCTTACCACTATCTCATCCTCCAAACTAGACCCAAGACTCTTTAATTTGGATGCAATCTCACTAAGTTTTCCCGAAAATTCATCAATCATGTCACCCTCTTTCATCTTCAACATCTCTAGCTCGGTTCTAAGTGTTTGAAGTCTCGACTTTTGAACTCTTTCGGCTTCCAAATACCGCACAAGAAGAGCTTCCCACATATCTTTTGCATCCTTATGCTTAGCCACTTTGGTGGTTGTTGAGGCCAACAAAATAAATATCCTAAATGTTACACACTAAAATAGTGTATAGTGGTAATGGGGTCGAATCCACAGTGATTGATTCAATTTGTTACTCAATGGAAAGCTCTTTGTAAAAATACTTGTTAAATAATAATAAAAATAAAAATGGGGGTTTTGGTCTTTTGAAATACTTGAAATAAACTAAAACTAAACTAAAGTTTAAATGGACAATTTAATAGAAACAAGGTTTTGATGTAAAATCAATAAGGGAGAGATGGTTGACTCAAGGTTTCCACACTTTGACTTTTGATGAACATATCATTAGAATCCAATGGTGCAATACTTGTTTTTAAATCCTTAATTTGGCTATAGTAATCCAAGAAGCTTGTAATTACCTATACTTTTATTAATTGTTAAAATTGTTAGAGAAGCTCATAACAATTTCCTTAGTCAAAGTCACAATTTTCATTAAGCATGTAATTAGTGAAAGTCAACTAGCATTAAGAACCAAAAAATCACCAAATCAAAGGGGAGTCAAATGATTCCACTACCATGTTGGAGAAAATGTTTTTATGATTGTGTGAAGTAAAACTAACATAAAAATCACTCGTTGCTTGCTAATTTGAGGATCCTTTACTTAATCAAGAAATTAGTTAACTAATCCCCACAAACACATTTAAACTCCTGAATAAAACATATAAGTGGTGATAAGATGTTAAAATACAAAACATTCTCATAAGGATTCAAACATAAGTTCATGAAATCTTCAACATTCAACACAAAGTCAAAGGATTCAACCAAAGTCAGCAAAGTTTTGTTTAGCCAAGCATGGCTAAACTCAAAGAAAGAAAGTTAGAGAAGATTGTACCAAACATTTAACAAGAATCAAGAGGTGAAAATATGATGTTCTTGATGTGTTCTTGGCCTTCAAAAGTCTCCAAAACTACAAAGAGAATGCTCAAAAATCGGATGTGTAGGATTCTCCCAAAAGATGCACACCAACCTTCCCCATATAGCCTTCTAACTGAAATTCTGAAACTACCCCTGCTGAGTCGTGCGCGGCCGCGCAGCCTTGCATGGGTGGGTTGTGCGGGTGGTATCAGATTGTGGGTTCTTTGAGTATTGGGCGTCCACAGCTGAGTCCACTTGCCCGGTTTGAGTGCAAACAGTTTCTAGCCCATTTTTCAATAACTTCACTTCATTTTAAGCCTAATTTGGTTTCTCCGAGTGATCCATAGCTTTCGTAATTGACCGATCATCAACCTCCATATGCTCGAATATTCTCCTGCATCTTGCAATTTTAAAATTTATTTCTTCCAAGCCTTTAATTGATAAGCAAGCTCACTCCATGCATCATCTCCATTAGCTATCAAGCCCAAAATTCTTGTTATCTTCCAAGTCTAATCTCTTCCTAAAGATCCTGCTCCGCTAGTCTCCTTAAAATCTGCAATTAAGCTCACGAAACTAGAAAGTACCCGAAAATGGCCATAGAATAATAAAATAGAAAATATGCATGGGAATTATCTGAACAAAATAAACTAATATAAAATAATATAAACTATAAAAAGAAGTAAATAAAATAAACCATCAAATTACCCCAAGTGTCAACCTTACCTGTCCTTAAGTAAGACAAGACTAAATTGAACTCGGGATGAACTATCCTAAGGAAAATAAAAAGAATGGACAGGACCATAGAACCTGATCATTGTTACTCAACATGGTCAGAATTGATCTTGTTATTATCTCATGACTTTTCATCCGATGACAATGGAACCATAAACCACAACTAGAATAACTCCTCTCGGTGGGTAAGGAAGGGTAGCCAATCATAGCCCCCAATGGAACATGCATACAATGAAGAACATTTGTTGTAGGGAGAAAGCAATTGGATGAGCTCGTGTGGAGCTCTTCTTTGAGTGTACACTCTTATCACATAAGTTGTGTGATCTCACGTCTGCCGGCTACTCTCATATGTGAATTGGGCTTCATCGCTCAGGCACTGTTGCAGGAATCAGTTCACTTAGTGTTGGCCCAAACCTCTCGTAGTATCTGACTCGACAGTCTCCCTAACATCAGCAATTTGAGAAAAACAACTCGATCTAAATACAATAAAACATACCTAAATAGATGAATAGCAAACGCCGGGTGACCACAATGTAGGAAAATTTGTTCAATAATTGAACCAGTCACCCATCTAAGATAATCGCCGCTTGGAATTTACTTGAATTTTTTTTTTTTGTGTTACTTGAAAGTAAAGTACTAACATATTGAATTTTTGTTTTTTTTTAACCAATAAAACTTTTTGACTCAAAATTTGGTTCCCAAAAGTATGTACGTGGAACCGAAAGGGTAATAATAATAAGTTGGATGGTCTAAGTGTGAGAATGACCATGGTATGGAGCATAAAGATGTAAGATCCTTTTCAAACTTGTGATTTTTCCAATTATAACAAAAATGTCCAAATGTGGACTAAAAGACTCTTTAAAATCCTAAAAAGTTGCAAAAAGGTATGGTGATGTAAAGAGACCGGATATAGGTTCTACTCGGCGACAAGCACCAGTGCATCATCCTAACGTTTCAAACATGATCAAGTGTGATCCTCTCGACGGTATGGACCGCAAGGCTAAAAACATCCATTGCTATAGTATATCCTATGTTTGTTAGTATTTCATGCATAATTCTTCATGAAAAATACATGTTCATAATCACTTACCCCTTTAAGCACTAGCAGTTGATCCCAAGTATGAAGTCCCAACTGCAGCGTAATGGTCCTGGTTCGATGTGTGAGAAAATAATAAGATCCTGGACCAATAATGATACAATAATTGTGAACATGTTCCATGGCATCCAAGGAGGTGAGAATAAACAGACAACAAAAATGCATGAATGTTAGTGCCCTAAGCTAAATGTTATGCAAAATAAAAAGTGGAAAAGAAGAAAATAAAATCTTTTTGGAATTTTATAAAATAAAATAGAAAATGAATGCAAATTAGCTTAAAACTAAAATGTTATGCAACTTAACTAAAAAAATGCATGAAACAGTAAAAAGAAAGGAAATACCCCACCCCAAGCTTAAGAACAAGCATTGTCCTCAATGCTTAAGGTAAGGGCAGAAATGACCTAAATTGGAGGATCGGGCGGCGGAAAGTGCCCGTTGCGGTAGTGGTAGTCCCACATATTCTTGACCTGTCGGGAAGTGGATGGGAGGGACTGCTCCACCCAATCAACACGGGCCGCCACATCCTGGATGGCTCGCGTGTTCTCCTACGTCTAAGTGTCGATGTGCTGAACCGTGGAGAACATCATAACGAATTGGTCGGAGAATGTGGCGGGGAAATATGGTGGGATCTTGTGTCCCCCCTGTTGCTGCTAGTACTGATGCTACTCAAATTGTTGTGGAGGAGCTTGAAAGCGGTCGTGCTGATACATCAACTGCTGCATAGGAGGCTGGTCGAAATGGTATTCTGCCTCGGGAAGCTCTTCTTCATCTTCTTCGTTCTCAGAGTCGAGTAGCGCACCTATTGGAGTCAATTGATCCGGTGGAACCCAAGTGTCGGGGTCATCGTATGCGAATGAATCACTAACCCAACTGGGGAGGATATAAACCGGATGCTTGTCACCGTTAAGCCAACTGTATGAGTCATTGCCCCGAATCTCTAACATCTCCGCTCGCTCAAGAGTGAAACAATCCAGTAGGAAGTTGGGCTGGTAGTGATCAACGGGTAAGTAATCAAGGGCAGGAAAATCCACGCCGACGGCTCGGCCTATGATGGTAATAATCCCCCCCGATATGAATCTCTCCTGTGGTATGCTGACGGACGGCCTCACATTTATCAAGGAAGAATGTGGATAAATCAAGGGATCCGCGATGTCTCATGCAGTATAGGAAGAAAATTTCACATCAATTTATTTGAACGGGCTCGAACCGACCAAAAATGCTGGTGGTGAGAATGTGGTGTGCAATGCGCCAACAAGGATTGACTATCTGCTTGGCCCTCTGGCGGCTCGGATTAAACATGTCGAGACCGGTAATTTGTGACCAAAACTCAACTTTGGGGCAACGTAATGTAACGCCTGTAGATCCGGGCTAGTCACTTTAGAGACAATAAGCGTCAAAAATGACTTTTTGATAGCAGAGATGAGCCGAGTACCTTACGCTTCTGCAGTTGGCTCGATCATGTATGCTATGACTTGCACTCGCCCTGATGTAGCCTTTGCTTTGAGCATAGTTAGTAGATATCAAGGGAACCTTGGTAGAGCTCATTGGATTGCAGTCAAGAATATCCTTAAGTACCTTCGGAGGACCAAGGAATGGTTTTTAGTCCTCGCAGGGAGTGACGACTTAAATGTGCAAGGGTATAGTGACGCTAGCTTCCAGACCGACAGGGACAACTACCATTTGCAGTCAGGCTGGGTCTTTACCCTAAATGGAGGAGCAGTGACTTGGAAAAGTTCCAAACAAAAAACCATAGCTGATTCAACATGCGAATAAGAGTACATTGCAGCAAGCGAAGCGTCAAAGGAGGCGATATGGTTGAAGAACTTCATTGGTGACCTTGGAGTTGTGCCTGCCATAAAGGAGCCTATGGAAATTTTCTGTGATAATGAAGGGGCGGTTGCCTTGACCAAGGAATCGAGGGATCATGGTAGATCTGTTCATATTGACAGAAAGTATCATTTTATTAGACATCGAGTAGAAGAAGGACACCTCGTAGTAATGAGGATATCATCAGAAGATAACCCAGCAAATCCGCTTACGAAGGGACTGACTAGGGTTAAGCACTTGCAGCACGCTAGGAGCATTGGGCTAAAGGATGATATTAGTTTGGATTAGATAGTTTAGAAACATGTAATAGATAAATGTAATTGACATTTGATGATTAAATAAAGGAGTATTATTTAAGGGTTTTGTCTTATGTTAATTGTTTAACTGTTGTTTCACTTTGCATGTTTTGACTTCCAGAATAATTGAGTTTATTAAGAATAATCGAATTATTCAAACAGTCCACAATCGTTCATATGTTGGAAGTAGGTATGAATGAAGATTGTCATGAATTGGTGTGTAGATTGTCTAAATAGTATTAGACATAGCAAAGGTTTGATACAACGTTCATGAGTGCTTATGAACAAGTTTTGAGCATTGGAATAAACCCATGCTTGCTGGAATCACTTTATGGAATGTATCGCAAGTGATCGCAAGATGATAATATCATATGGTCTTAAAACCAAGATATAAGGTTTATTGTTTACTAATTGGTTGTGCATTAATAATGCGAAACCACATAAGTAAATTGATGTTATAAAACGCATTGTTGTGTATGATTGATTAGTAAATAATAAATGCATATAAGTCGAAGTTTATCTGTTACTTCTATCGTAAGAGGGTAAAAGCGATATCACGGCCGCTCAATGATTTGATTTGACTTATGTGTCGGGCCCGGTCAGGACTGAATTGATGTGTTCAATTAAGTTCTATATCAAATAAATCTGAGATCGAGAAACTAATTGTTAGACAATAAGTATGACAATGCTTCATGAGATTGTCTACACGGTATCAAAACAGAGGACTGTATGATCCCTTATCTAAAGGACAGGTTACTGATGAGATCAGAGTTCGACAACGTCTTTGAGAGCTACGATTGCTAATCGATTTTTACGTTGCATTTGTGGTTACTAGACTTACCCAAGTAGGAGACTGTTGGATTAGTGTCTAAGCCCGTAACCATATTTGGTAAGTACTTGACTCGGTTGTGCATGGTCCTTTTGGGTTGCCTTCACCAAAGCAACTTGACTGGAGAAATAAATAGAGAGAGAGAGAGGTTATTATGATTTATTAATATATTATAAGAATAATATATTAAAGGAGAAATCATATTTGTTTAATTAATATTGCTCAATAATTAATTAGGAATTAATTTTGTGATCAAGTGTAATTAATTAAACTAGAGGGACTGAATTGTAATTATGTGATAGTTGCAAAATAGGGCAATGGTTAGCCTAGTTGTAGGATGGACGAATTCAAGGGATAAGATATCCTTGAAATCGTCCAAAGGTCCAAGGGGATAAGGGTTATGAAGGCTTATCTTTTGATTGCTTGGTGGGTAAGTAACTAGATAAGGATAATGACTGAAACCCTTATATTTACCCTATATAAAGACCCTAAGGCCTTAAGAATTTGTCCACTTGCTTCTAAGAGATCCCAAGGCCAATTTCTACCTCTCCCCTTCTCTCTCTATAGCCTCTCCAATTGCTTGTGGTGTTTGTGAGCCATTAGAGGTACTACACTTGTGGTACTTGCTTTCAAGACTTAGGGTTTGAAGATTTAAGTTGTTACTGCAATATAACAACAAGAGGTATGTGATCTCACCTTCTATGTGAATTTCGAAAATAGTAGGCCACATTAGGGTTTTATTCATGTGTTCATAATGTTGTGTAACTAATAGTGAAAACATAGATCCAAATCTAGGGTTGCATGCACACATAGGATTGTATGTATAAGACCCATCAAGATACTATAACCTTGTCCGAAAATTTGGAGATGTAGTCATCTACTAGAGTATAGATGGCGACCACGAACTATTATAGACAACCCCATGGAAACACTAGCATGCTCATAACATGTAGGTGATGAACTACGAGTTCAATAAATGTTGTAACTACGTGTTCATGCGATGATACCCTAACCCTTGTTCGGAACGTATTGAGGGAGTAATCCCTGAATCAATATTATCTATGCGATGTAGGCGATGATCCTTAGGGAGAGTCCTTATGAACAAACGTATAAGAAAATGTGATGTAAGGAGATGAGAGGTAAATATGATGTAGGAGAGGACCCTTA
Organism: Lactuca saligna; assembly: GCF_052625555.1. Lineage (NCBI taxonomy): Eukaryota > Viridiplantae > Streptophyta > Magnoliopsida > Asterales > Asteraceae > Lactuca > Lactuca saligna. Next base: position 91,687,123 of record NC_136417.1, on the reverse strand, counting down.
GGATAAATCCTTAGGGAACGTACTTAGGAATAAAGAAAATAATGGGGATGGGTACTTGGGTTAATTGTTTGATGATTAAACATAATAATTAAATTATTGTGGGTTGAAAACCCTATGTACTCACCAGTTTTCCCAACCTGACCCACTCATTTTACTTTTATCACAGGTGATGATGTGAAGTTACATTACACTGAGAGATTTAGGAGATATAGATCACTAGTGTAAATGAATGTAAGTTCTGTTTATGCTTATGTTTCTGTATTGACGATGACATCCCAAATGTTTTAAAAGGAATAAAATTACATTTCTTTGGAAATGCTTTGATAATGAAATTATCATGTTTTTCTGGGAACAAATTCTGCAATGTTTTTCTTGAAAGAGATACTCTGATTTTTATAAAGCATAAACAAAATCAGTCTTTTCTGGCCGTGAAAATGGGGATGTCACAGTTGGTATCAGAGCATTAGTTTAAGCGAACTACAAATTTGTAGTATTTCTAGGCTTAAACTTAGAATGCTAAGCGGTGACTGTGAGATGTGAGCACTAGCTTACTTTAGGAATTGTGCCTAAAAATGCTTTTATGTGCTAAATGCTTTGTGCTTGATATGCTGTTATTTGTTCGGATCTATGGTCTATTGTCGACCGGATCTAGAAACTTTATGTGTTCAAGTTTCTAAACATGTAATTATGGTATTAGAACTGGCATATAACTTTTCGGAGAGATAATGGGATTATACGTCAATCATAGATTAAATCTTTCTTATCTTAATTCAAGTCATTACACACCGACCGTCTGACTGGTATATAGATCGAAATGTCAAGAACCCGAAGTGGAGTCAGGAACGCGAATGGAAATAGGAATCAACAACCCTCAGTGATTGAACAAATACCTGTTGTAGTAACCGCACCTGAGCCAATCACCATGGTCGGGGTACAAGCTATGATCTAAGTGATGTTGGATCGTCAAATGGAGGAAGCAAGTTGTTTCTTCAATAAAATCGAGAGGAACTTACAATGCCTATTGAACAGCCGGAGTTGAATGATGGGCAGTCAGAAGGAGGGAACTACAGTGGGACGGTTGGTCAAGACAACCCATTGATAGTTAGACGAAACAATCAGGATGGAGGAAATGACAAACGTGGATGTAAGTACAAGGAGGTCATGGCATCCAAACCCTCGAGTCTTTCTCGAAGCCCATCACCACTGGAAGTTATAGACTGGATCTCCGAGATGGAGACAATGTTTGAGAGTTGCGAGTGTAGCAACAAACAAAAGACCGCCCTTTCAGTCCCTCTGTTAAAGTCTGGGGTACTGAGCTGGTGGAAGCTACTAGCTAACACGATGCCCAATGGAGAAGCAAGCATGATTTCTTGGGAAGATTTCCTAGTGCAATTAAAGATGCAGTACTGCTCTAAGTAGGATCTTCTGGATATCAACAATGAATTCCAGAATCTGAAGAAGGGGAAGATGAGTGTCACCGAGTATGCTGCAAGTTTTACGGAGAAGATGAAGCTCATTCCTTATCTAGTTCCAATTGAGCTCTCCATGGTCAAAAAGTTTGCCCACGGATTACCAGCGGACTTTGGTCCAATGGTCAAGCAAGCAACCACTCTGAAAACCGCCATTTGGACTGCTAAGAATGTGGAGACCCAGATAAGAGAAAAGGGTCTGGAGAGAGCTGAAGTTGACATGAAAAGGAAGCATGAAGGATCTTTAAGGTCCAACAAGGAGAGAAAATTCCTGAAGTCTGGAGGAGGAGGAGGTGAAGCAAGATGGTGTGAGAAGTGTAAAAAGAATCACTTCGGAAGATGCGATGGAGAAGTGACGTGCTATAAGTGTAGTAAGACTGGTGACTATTCCAGAGATTGTACATTCGACAACAAGAAGTGCTACGAATGTGGAAATGATAGGCATATTTCGAAGAACTGTCCAAAGAAGAATGAAGTTGCAAGGAAAAATATGCCGCTAAATCCAAAAGCAAGAGCATTCCAAATGATCCTTGATGAAGTAGATGGCAAGGAAAGGAATCATGAGTGAGGATGGGTATCCAAGGATCAAGTTATGAAGAAGCCAAGCGGATAGTATCAGGAGGTGTATCCTACTAGAGGCATAGTATAGGTTGAACTTGAACACCTATGTAATCATTTCAAGGAATAATATAAAACTTTCATTTTGTTGTCTGATGTGTCAATTTGTTATGAGATTTTTGTATGGTTAATTCGAAAACTGCGAGACAATACTTGGGACAAGTAGGAGTAGGTGTGAAAGGTAGTAGATGCATATACTACCAGAAGCATAGGACTCACGCTTGGATCAGGGAAAGTCACAAGGTTACCAAGAAGCTAGTAACTGGTTTTGTTTTATCCAAGTATGTTGTTACCATCGTTTCGGTAATGACTAAGAATATGATTGCTATTCTGACCCAAGTATCATATCTAATTGAGTCCGGCTACAATGAGTATGTTACGTGGTTCAGAGAACCAAGTTTATGTAGCATCTGACTTAAGTCAGAAGATTGAAATAAAAGATAATCAAAGCGATCAGTAGAGGTATCGCGATAATTCCTTGTACCTAGAAACACTACCTTTTAAGATGTGCTTAGAACATGAAGGAAGGTATAGTTTGTTCTGGAATTTAACTCTAAAAGACCTGAGTCCAAGAGATGCATCGTACGATGAGAGGTCATTAGAACATAACCCATCGGCCTATTATGATAATCGAAGGAAGAAATTATCATAAGTTTGTTAAGAAGAAGAAGGAGTCTCCACTAAGGATCGAGATTGTGACTTGTAGGTCATAATTTGGAGACTAACATGAGATAGGGAGCAGATGCAAGATCGAGCACTGCCTGCAGTCAGGGAGTCCAAGAGTTAGATACTCGTTCGAAGTGACATAGAAGTTAAGGTTATTACCTAGGATGAAGAGATAACATAAGGAGTCATTATACAACCCTATTTCGTTGATGATTTCGGGACGTAATCATCCTAAGGGGGAGATAATTGTAACGCCCGTAGATCCAGGCTAGTCACTTTAGAGACAATGAGCGTCAAAAATGACTTTTTGATAGAACATTATTTAGAATAAATAATCTTAACCAAGTTTATAGTATAGGTCACAAAGGTTCTGTACATATAAAGAACACCGAAATCCGAGTTATAACGAAGAAGTTATGACTCGTCGAAGTTTTAAGGCAAAACCGGCGTGACATCGGGAATCGTAAAAAAGTGAATTTACGACAAAATACTTTCTAGCATTAGCGATCTAGATGAAAGTCGTAGTATATGTTAAACTGAAAGCGTGCATAAAAAGAACGTCCAAATCTGACTTAGTATGAGGAAGTTATGATTTTTCTAAGATTTTGCACAGCAGTGCACAGCTTGAAATTTGAATTTTAGATCGGTCGATTTTCAGCCAAAATGATCTAAAAGAGAAATGAAGATATTGTTAATAGGAGTTAAACGATAAAAAGACAGATGAAAACGAAGTTCGTATGCGAAAGATATGGACGAAGCTTAGTCTCTACTTTTCGAGCTCGGCGAATTCAAATACAGTTTTGTAAATCTGAGACACAATGAGAATTAGCCGACAGGGTCTAAATGAAAGTTGTAGTACTCGTAAACACCAACGCGTGGATATAAATAACATAGAAAACGGAGCTCGTACGCGGAAGATATGGACGAATCTTAGAGACTACTCTACGATAAAATCTCTATAAATAAAGGATGAATCCTTCATATTTTCTTCACACCATAACCTCTCTTTCTCTCTCTAACTTCTCTCTAACCTCCTTAAACTACTCCCAGGTCTAGGGAACCTCCCTAGCACGAGAATGAAGCCCCCAGAGCTCCCGATGGCTCCGATAAGAAAAGCTCTCGGCTCAGAAACGCTGCTCTAACGAAGCCCGTTTTTTTATAAGAACCTGCTGTAAGTGAGCTACACCTACATTATTTCTAATATAGCTTTTATTTAAATATAGTAATGTTATTAGGACCTTATAATAATTATTTGGGATATTATTATGAGTTATATAAGTGTCGTTATAATATCTTTTTAACCACTCGTGGTACGGGGAATCGAGTTTAAAGGGCCGCATAAGGTTGTTGGATTTTAGAAGTGCTATATGTCAAAATGGTTCTGCCTTCCGGTGATTTATGTCTGGCCACTGTCTGTACATAGTGGTTAGAAAATATTATTTAAATGCTTATAATAATAATAATAATAATAATAATAATAATAATAATAACAATAATAATAATAATAATAATAATAATAATGCTAAGACTAATAATTAGTCACGGTAACTATTAGACTAAAATCTAGTGGTAATAATACTAGGTTTCATCGAAGGAAATTATATTATTAAGAAGCGAAGCGTTGTCCGAGTATGGAATCATCACTTTAACAAGTGAATGCATAGTCCCTTTCATCCCTCACATAGATATGAAGTATATAATATAAATTACATGCTGTGAGTGCATAGTTACTTTCATCTTACACATAGATATGAAGTATTTTAATATAAATTACGTGTTGTGAAAGATAGGTGAGGATAGATAGGTGATGATCAATCGGTGAAGTAGGATGAAAGATATGTTGGATTAGTATCTAAGCCCGTAACCATATTTGGTAAGTACTTGACCCGGTTGTGCATGGTTCTTTTGGGTTGCCTTCACCAAAGCAACTTGACTGGAGAAATAAATAGAGAGAGAGGTTATTATGATTTATTAATATATTATAAGAATAATATATTAAAGGAGAAATCATATTTGTTTAATTAATATTGGTCAATAATTAATTAGGAATTAATTTTGTGATCAAGTGTAATTAATTAAACTAGAGGGACTAAATTGTAATTATGTGATAGTTGCAAAATAGGGAAATTGTTATCCTTGTTGTAGGATGGACGAATTCAGGGGATAAGATATCCTTGAAATCGTCCAAAGGTCCAAGGGGATAAGGGTTATCAAGGCTTATCTTTTGATTGCTTAGTGGGCAAGTAACTAGATAAGTATAAGGACTGAAACCCTAATCTCTACCCTATATAAAGATCCTAAGGCCTTAAGAATTCATCCACTTGCTTCTAAGAGATCCCAAGGCCGATTTCTACCTCTCCCCTTCTCTCTTTATAGCCTCTCCAATTGCTTGTGGTGTTTGTGAGCCATTAGAGGTACTACACTTGTGGTACTTGCTTTCAAGACTTAGGGTTTGAAGATTTAAGTTGTTATTGCAATATAACAATAAGAGGTATGTGATCTAACCTTCTATGTGAATTTCGAAAATAGTAGGCCACATTAGGGTTTTATTCATGTGTTCATAATGGTGTGTATCTAATAGTGAAAACATAGATCCAAATCTAGGGTTGCATGCACACATAGGATTGTATGTATAAGACCCATCGGTGGTATCAGAGCCTTTGGTTAACTTGTTTTCAATTAGTATATACAATTGTATGAACTTGACAATTAGGGTTTATAGCCAATAAACCCTAGGAGGCAAGAAATTTCAAGATTAGTGCGAAATTTATGAAAGGGTTTTTAAATCCTTTCCTTTAGTGCAAGATTTCGAAATCTAGGGTTTGCAAACCCTAGGATTTTCGAATTAGCCTACTTCCCCAAGATAAGATCCTAAATTTTAGGGATTTAGATAATCCCATATCTTGTAATTATCTTTTTAATGGTTAAATATGGTAATTAAAGATTTTGAATTATCCCTTCCCATTATTTTTTAAATTTAGAGGGATAAAAGGGATTAGGATAAGTTAATTGTTTAAATGATAATTATCCTTTAAGATTTAATAATCCCTTATGATTTAATAATTTAAATTAATAGTTTAATTTGAGATAATTATTAAATCAAGAGTTTTAATATTTAAAATTTTAATTTAAATGATATTAAATTTCAAAAATTTTAAATTGAAAATTAAAACCCTAGTATTTTGAAATGTTTAAAATACACCCTATACTATTATATTATTACAAGCTTAATGAATATATATATATATATATATATATATATATATATATATATGTATAATTAAAATGCTAGTCTTACCATTAGTAGGCCTCATTCACGAAGCTGGTCTATAAGGTGGGTATAAGTTTGCTGCCTATAAAATGGTGCTTAATTTGTGTACACTCACACCCACCACTTGCTTGACTGGTGGAGGGTCGTTAGCCGAACGGGTAGGATAGGGCAATCCTCTCTTCATTAATAAGTATAATGAATCTATATAAGGTAACTAAACATTTTTACAAATTCCCAATCCTAGTTACTTTAGGCAAAAATAAAATTGATGCAATCGCATGAAATTACACTTTGCTCCCTTGCTAAGAACTTAGTGGAGCGTGTGTGGTTTACCGGCACACTAATTGGTTCTAAGAAAAGGTGGTAAAGGGTGATTCATTGTTTGTCATAGTTCGATGGAGCGTGTGTGGTTTACCGGCACATCGAATAGGTGATTGTAACAATGAAGGCACCATATAGATTTGCATGGTTATTCACACCCACTTTGTGATCCTCGGCATCCCAGTCACAAACGAGAGGGGCATATCGAGATTTAAACATGCCATTGAAAAGTTCAATGAATCTCTAAGAAAATCTAGGAATTCTCAAAAGCATTTAAAACTTAAGCTTATGTTTTTCATGGTGAAGAATTAGTGAATCGTCATTCACTTACCTCTAAAATTATTTGCGTGTTAGATTACGGCATCCCCTTTCTAATATGTAAATAATGTTGTTGGGTCCTAGCCTTAATTTTTCATTTTGGGTGTTTAATTAGGGATTCAATTCTAATAAAACTTTGTCCTTTCAATTTGTAGATGGCTAACGCGAACAACGCTGCTGCTAACTCATTCACGCTAATGAGTCTTTGTCAAAAAGTGACTTTTGATGGATCAAACTTTAGCGAATGGATAAGATATACTCGCACGATTGCGCGCTACGAGGACAAAGAGTATGTCCTCGACGAGAAGCTCGAGAAGATCAATCCAGAAGTCGCTACTCCCGAGGAAATGGATGTCTTTGAGACCCACGAACGTGATGCAACGAAAGTCCATTGCATCATGATAGCCACAATGAATCAAGAATTCCAAAAGTCCTATGAGGACATGTATCCGTCTGAAATGCATCAAGACTTAATGGAGAGGTACCACCAAAGCGCGAGGCAAGAGCGCTATGAGATCATCACGAATATGATCACCGCTAAGATGGGAAGTGGAGAATCTCTTACCGTGCACTTGCAAAAGATGCAAAGATATGTTGATCGTCTTCGCAAGTTAAATGTTAACTTTGGGGAGGATTTGGCCATCGACATTGTTCTTCACTCCTTGCCCTCATGCTACAACCAATTTAGGATGACCTACCACATGAACAAGGAAGAGGTCACCCTAAGCAAACTCCAACGGCTCCTAAGGACTGCTAAGAGCAACCTCAAGGAAAAGTTTGTTGCACCGACTCCCGCTCCACCCGCTGCTACTATTTTGGCAATTGGGCAAAGAAAGGGCAAGAAGAGGAAGGCTCCATCAAAGAGCCACCACAAGAGAAAGTCCCAACATGGTTCCTCTTCTAGTGGGACCAAGGATGGCCCTGCTAAGCCTAACTCTAACCCAAAGGAGGCAGAGTGCCACCATTGCCACAAAATAGGGCATTGGAAGAGAAGCTGCCCGGAATATCTGCAAGCCATCAAGGATGGGAAGATCAAGCCATCTTTCGCAGGTATTTACACAATTAAATCTAATGATTCATCTCATACTATTTCGTGGGTTCTTGATACAGAGTGTGGTTACCATATTTGTTCTGATTTGCAGGGACTAGGAAGAAATAGGGATGTGGAGCATGGAAGAATAAGTCTAATCATGGGGAACAGAAGAACGTCGGTTGTTACCAAGATTGGAGTGTATTCTTTAGTGATTAGTAATGGATTGAATTTAGATTTAAATAACTGTTGCTACTCACCAGATATGGCAAGAAACATCATTTCTTTTCATGGTTTATTTAGACAAGCATTTAGATATTCGTTTAATAATGAAAATGGTTCGATTTATGCTTATCTAAATGGTGTTTTATATTTTGAAGCAATTCCTTGTAATGGAATTTATGAAACTGTTATGGTTGTAGATAACCTAGGAAATGATGTGTTGTGTATGGATTCTTCCAATAGTATGGATAAAGCATCTTTGTGGCATTGTCGTCTTGGACATGTCAACAAAAAGCGCATAGCTCAACTCCAAAAGGATGGAGTGTTGGAGTCATTCAACCTTAGGGAAGATGACACGTGCGAATCTTGTTTGCTTGGAAAGATGACCAAGTCACCCTTCACTGGCACTTGTGAGAGGGGTGAGGGTTTATTGGATCTCATACACACCGACGTGTGTGGGCCCTTTAGATCCACCACAAAGGATGGGAACCGCTTCTACGTGACTTTCACCGATGATTATAGTAGATATGGGTATATTTACTTAATCAAGCACAAGTCAGTAACGTTTGAAAAGTTCAAAGAGTTCAAGCATGAAGTGGAGAATCAATTGGGCAGGAAAATCAAGATGCTTCGATCCGATCGAGGAGGATAGTACCTAAGTCTTGAATTCCACAACTATCTTAAGGAATGCGGAATAGTTTCGCAATTGACGCCACCTAGGACACCGTAGTTGAATGGTGTGGCAAAAAGGCGTAATCGAACCCTGTTAGACATGGTCCATTCTATGATGAGTCGTGCTTCACTACCTATCTCATTCTGGGGGTATGCCTTAGAGACTGCCGCCCATATTCTTAACCGAGTCCCTACCAAGAAGGTTGCCAAAACACCTCACGAGATGTGGACATGGAAAGCTCCCTCGTTGGCACATATCAAGGTTTGGGGCTATGAGGTTTTCGTAAGACGAGAGACTCACAACAAGCTCGAACCTCATAGTGAGCGATGTATTTTCATCGACTACCCACAGAGATCTTTTGGATATCTCTTCTATAGACCGAGTGACAATGTTGTCTTCGTTACGAGGAGAGGGGTTTTCCGAGAGCGAGAACTCATAAGCCAAGGAGACAGTGGGAGGCAAATCAATCTTCAAGAGATTCAAGAATCGAGCGATGAAGGAACCTCTAACGCTGGCACTCAACCCGAGGAGGAAACTCCGGTTGAACCAATTGACGAGTCCTTACCTCTTAGACGTTCCGAAAGAGTTAGAGTTCAACCCCAGTTTTATGGTTTTCATATTACTACCAAAGGGGAAACATATATTAATGATGGTGCACTAATAAATCTAGATGAACCTAATAGCTATAAGGAAGCCATCGCAGGCCCAGAGTCTGCAAAATGGAAAGAGGCGATGGACAGCAAGATTCAGTCCATGTATGACAACCAAGTTTGGAATTTGGTTGACAATGTGCCCGGACGTAAGACGGTTGGGTGCAAATGGATCTTCAAGAAGAAGACCGACGTGGATTGGAATGTGTACACGTATAAGGCGCGATTGGTGGCGAAGGGCTTTACTCAAACTCCCGGAGTTGATTATGATGAGACCTTCTCACCAGTTGCCAAGATAAAATCTATTAGGGTGATGCTAGCCATTGCTGCATTTCATGATTATGAGATATGGAAGATGGATGTCAAGACCGCTTTCCTTAATGGGAAGTTGGCTGAGGATGTTTACATTGCTCCGCCAGAAGGTTTTGTCAATCCGAAGCATCCCAATAGAGTGTGCAAGCTTGAGAAGTCCATTTATGGACTTAAGCAAGCATCTCGCAGATGGAATCTTTGCTTCGATGAGAAAGTCAAAGAGTTTGGATTTGTACGAAGTGAAGATGAATCGTGTGTATATGTCAAGGCCAGTGGGAGTATAGTTAGCTTCCTCGTTTTGTATGTTGATGACATATTACTCATATGAAACAACATCCCGACTCTGCAGGAGGTTAAGTCCTGGCTCGGGAAGTGCTTCGCTATGAAGGACCTCGGAGAGGCTTCCTATATTTTGGGAATAAGGATAGTGAGAGAACAAAGTAAGAGACTAATAGGACTTAGTCAGAATACTTACTTGGATAAGGTACTAAAACGTTTTAGTATGGAAAAACTCGAAGAAGGGGGAACTACCGATACAGAGTAATGCCAAGTTGAGTAATGTTATTAGGACCTTATAATAATTATTTGGGATATTATTATGAGTTATGTAAGTGTCGTTATAATATCTTTTTAACCACTCGTGGTACGGGGAATCTGGTTTAAAGGGCCGCATAAGGTTGTTGGATTTTAGAAGTGCTATATGTCAAAATGGTCCTGCCTTCCGGTGTTTTATGTTTGGCCCCTGTCTGTACATAGTGGTTGGAAAATATTATTTAAACGCTTATAATAATAATAATAATAATAATAATAATAATAATAATAATAATAATAATAATAATAATAATAATGATAATAATAATAACGATAATGATAATGATAAACATAACAATAGCACTAGCAGTAGCAGTAGCAGTAGCAGTAGCAACAGCAACAGCAACAGCAACAGCAACAGCAACAGCAATAACAATAACAATAACAATAACAATAACAATAACAATAACAATAACAATAACAATAACAATAATGCTAAGACTAATAATTAATCATGGTAAATATTAGACTAAAATCTAGTGGTAATAATACCAGGTTTCATCGAAGGAAATTATATTGTTAAGAAACGAAGCGATGTCCGAGTTTGGAATCATCACTTTAAGAAGTGAGTGCATAGTCCCTTTCATCAACAGCAACAACAACAGCAACAGCAATAACAAGAACAATAACAATAACAATAATGCTAAGACTAATAATTAATCATGGTAAATATTAGACTAAAATCTAGTGGTAATAATACCAGGTTTCTTCGAAGGAAATTATATTGTTAAGAAGTGAAGCGCTGTCCGAGTTTGGAATCATCACTTTAAGAAGTGAGTGCATAGTCCCTTTCATCTTTCACATAGATATGAAGTATTTAATGTAAATTACATGCTGTGAGTGCATAGTTACTTTCATCTTACACATAGATATGAAGTATTTTATATAAATTATGTGTCATGTGTACATATTATCTGGATACTTGCTGTCTATGTTGGATTAATGATTTTATACATGTTTTAAATGATTTAAACTATATATTTATTTTATATCTACAAATATGTTGGGATAAAACATGGGTAGATGAAATAGTTGATGTGTGATGAAATAAAATGATGAGAGATAGGTGATGATAATTAGGTGAGGATAGATAGGTGATGATGAATTGGTGATGAAGGATGAAAGATACTATAACCTTGTCCGGCAATTTGAAGATGTAGTCATCTACCAAAGTACAGATGGCGACCACGGACTATTATAGACAAACTCGTGGAAACACCAGCAGGCTCATAACCTGTTGGTGATGAATTACGAGTTCAGGCGATGTAGTAACTACGTATTCATGCGATGATACCCTAACCTTTGTTGGGCACGTATTGAGGGAGTAATCTCTGAATTAATACTATCTATGCGATGTAGGCGATGATCCTTAGGGAGAGTCCTTAGGAACAAACATATAAGGAAATGCGATGTAAGGAAATGAGAGGTAAATATGATGTAGGAGACGACCCTTAGGATAATCCTTAGGGAAGGTACTTAGGAATAAAGAAGATAATGGGGATGGGTAATTGGGTTAATTGTTTGATGATTAAACATAATAATTATATTATGTGGGTTGAAAACCCTATGTACTCACCAGGTTTTCCAACCTGACCCACTCAGTTTACTTGTATCACAGGTGACGATGTGAAGTTACATTACACTGAGAGATTAAGGAGATGTAGATCACTAGTGTAAATAAATGTAAGTGTTGTTTATGCTTATGTTTCTGTATTGACGATGACATCCCAAATGTTTTAAAAGGAATAAAAATATATTTCTTTAGAAATGATTTGATAATGAAATTATCATGTTTTTCTGGGAACAAATTCCACGAATTTTTTAATGAAAGAGATACTCTGATTTTTATAAAGCATAAACAAAATCGGTCTTTTATGGCCGTGAAAATGGGGATATCACAAGTAAGAAGCTTATATACCTTTCAGAACAAATGTTTGTGTCGTTTGAGTAGTCTACTCCCATGATAGAGTTCAGTCGTCCGAACGAAAGCCGATGGCTTTGACCTTGTAATTGGAACGTAAGGATTTCGGCTTCATCATCAGTAGCGAAAGTGGACAGGAATTCTAGCGTGGGCTCTTCGTAGGTCCTATTGTAGAGATTAAGAAAACCATTCCAAGCCATACTATGGAACATGGATTCCACACCGATGTGTACCCCAAGCTTATTCATTGACTCCTCGTGGTAAACCTTAGTAGGCCAAACTGAGCGTCCGCAGAGATTTGACTGGTATGTTTTGATTTCCGCCTTTGTAAGGGAAGGACTGCTTCCCTCATTTCCACTTTGCTTCTGTTTCCCAGTGGCTTTTCGTGAAGTACCGGCTACGTCTTTTTAGGGATTAGGATCAATGGATGATCCATGAGAGCGTGTACGAGTTGTAGTTTTTCCCATTTTCAAGACCTACGATATCAAAAGCAATCCACCAAAGTAATCCCTCCCTCACTACTCTTAAAATAATGCAACTATTTTCAAACCGAACACAAAAATTCCAATAAATAATTGCACCCAACTTTTGACAATTTAAAATGGTTTCAACAACACCACTCGGTTTTTTTTGAAAATTCTAACAAAAAATTCGGCAGCATTTCTAGACAAAATGAGCAAATCCCAACCAAAGTTTAAGAATTTTTTAAACAAATTCCCAAGCAAATTAATCAATTTCAACCATTCTCAAAACAATTTTTCCAAACAAACCAGGCAATAACTATCAATCTTCGGCAATTTTCAAAGCATGGTTGGATGCAATTATCGTATTAGAACAATGGAATGTAATAAAAACCAAGGAAAAAAGATACTCGATTCAATCGTTTTCGTCCCAAAAATTGAACTTGAACCTGAAATCCGCTACCATGCACCCCAAGCTTTGTAGTTGTTCCTAAGTGCCAAAATGCAAGACTTGTTCAACCAAACGATATTTTCAACTTGATTTTTGCAAAAATTCCGGCGGCGGTTCGTGGTGGCTCAAAATTCCTGGCGAAATTTTTGGTTAGATATTGATGTTTTGTTCGGTGGGATTGCGAGAGGTGGCCGGAGTTGGCTGGAAAATGGTCGGAAAGTGGCAAGATGGTGGCGGTGGTCTCGCCGAATTCCGACCGGTAGAACTCCGGGAAATCAAATTTTAGTGGGAGGTGGGTGTGTCTATTCTTGATAGTTTGAGCGAGAATGGGGGTGTTTGATAGGGTTAATTGAAGAAGATGAAGTGCCGGAAGTTTTAATCACTGGTCAAGTCATGGTCAACATAAGTCAATGTTAGTCAATTCATTAAACTACCCGGTCAACGAAAGTCAAAGCTGGTGAACAAACATAAGGCATGGTCGTCGGAATCTGTGCGGGTCGCGCAAGGGTGGCACGCGGCCGCGTGCATGTCACAGTTTACATCTTTTTCTTGCGAGCTTATATCATCAATCATGTCCATCCGCGCAAGCAGCCCGCGCATGGATGCACGGCCGCGCAGTGAGGCCGTGTACAAGGGGCGCGCATGGTCACGCGGACGCGTGCTGGTTGCAGTTTCCGGACTCGTTTCACTTCAATTTTTTGGGATTCTTGGTTTGCATTTGAAGGATTAAACACTTGGAAAACTTATTTTCTTCAAATATATCTTCAAAATAAATAACAGAATATCTTCAACGCTCCTTTATTTGAATTCAAAGTCATGAAAGACAATGCTTTCCATAAATGCCCTTCTTTAACATCTTTGGCGAGATGTCCTCCTTGCACACTTCAACACTTCGGGGCATCTAAATGGAAGATTTCATGAGCATTAGCATTGAAACTTTCATAGATTGGCTTCAAACGGTGACCATTAACTTTAAAAATTTGTCCCGTCTTTTCGCTTTGAATCTCCACTTCCCCATGGTCAAAGGTCTTTATCACAACAAAATGCCCAATCCATATTGACCTTAGCTTGCCTGGAAATAACTTTCATCGCGAATGGTAAAGTAAGACCCTATGTCCAGGCTCAAAATACTTTCGGATGATGGACTTGTCATGAAAAAGCTTCATTTTATCCTTGTAAATTCTTGAGTTTTCATAAGAGTCATTTCTCAATTCTTCTAACTCTTGAAGTTGAAGCTTCCTATGTCTTCCCGCTTCATCAACATTGAAATTGCATTGTTTGACCGCCCAAAATGCACGGTGCTCTAATTCCACGAGAAGATGACACGTCTTTCCGAAAACCAACCTAAATGGAGACATGCCTATCGGGGTCTTGTAAGTGGTCCGATAGGCCCATAAGGCATCATCAAGCCTTAAAATCCAATCTTTTCTTGTCGGGTTCACCATTTTCTCAAGAATACTCCTCACTTCACGATTCAAAACCTCCGCTTGGCCATTCGTTTGAGGGTGGTAGGCGGTAGAGACACGGTGGGTCACATTGTACTTTTTTAGCAAAGCCTCCATCATCTTGTTCTAGAAATGCGTCCCTCGATCACTAATCAATGCCCTAGGCACTCCAAACCTCACAAAAATATTAGACTTCAAAAACTTGATAACCGTTTTAGCAACATCCGATTGTGTAGCTTTCTCTTCAACCCACTTAGAAACATAGTCAACCGCGAGCAAGATGTAAACATTGCCAAACGAAACGGGAAATGGGCCCATGAAATCAATCCCCCATATGTCAAAAACTTCACAAACAAGGATGGGATTTTGTGGCATTTGGTTCTTTTGTGAAACGTTCCCCGTCCTTTGGCACCGTTCACAACTTTTGCAAAACAAGTAACAATCGTGTGACATGGTTGGCCAAAATAGTCCACACTCAAGGACCTTTCTCAAGGTCCGACTAGGTCCGAAGTGTCCCCCACAAGCAAATTCATGACAAAACTACAAAATGGATTGATGCTCTTGTTGGGGCACACATCTCCTAATGATTTGATCGGGACAATGTCTCCATAAATAGGGCTCATCCCACACATAATATTTTGCATTAGTTTTCAATTTCTCTTTTTGAGCACATATGAATGTGTCGGGATACCATTTGTGACCTAAAAGTTAACGATATCAGCATACCAAGGAATAGATTGAGTAAGGGAAAATAGATGCTCATCCGGAAACTCGTCTCTCAACGGGATAGGAGTTTCATTTGAATCGATCCGGCTTAGGTGATCGGCAACAAGATTCTCACATCCATTCTTGTCCCGGATTTCCAAATCAAATTCTTGTAACAATAAAATCCACTCGATGAGTCTTGGCTTTGCATCTTTCTTCATCATCAAGTACATGAGAGCCACGTGATCCGAATACACAATGACCTTGGTACCCAGTAGGTATTGTCTAAATTTCTCCATGGCGAACACTATGGCCAATACCTTCTTCTCCGTAGTAGAGTAGTTACTTTGAGCATTGTCTAGTGTCCTCGATGCATAGTAGATCACATGAGAGGATTTTCCATTCTTTTGACCCAAAACGGTGCCTATTGCATAGTTGCTTGCGTCACACATGATCTCAAAGGGGAGATCCCAATTTGGTGCTTGTATGATGGGGGCGGATGTAAGCAACTCTTTGAGCTTGTCAAAAGCTTCTTTGCACGCCTCATTGAACTTGAAATCAACATCCTTTTGCAAGAGTTGGCACATTGGTCTTGTTATCTTTGAAAAGTCCTTGATGAATCTCCAGTAGAAACCTGCATGGGCCAAAAAAGAACGAACTTCCCGAGCACAAGTCGGGTAAGGTAAGCTTTGAATAACATCTATATTGGCCTTATCTACCTCAATTCCTTTCTTTGATACAATGTGACCCAAAATAAGACATTGACTCACCATAAAATGACATTTTTCAAAGTCTAAAACCAAATTTGTTTCAATGCATCTTTTCAAAATTTTGGTGAGATTGGTCAAACACTCTTGAAAGGAGTTTCCATATACCGTAAAATCATCCATGAAAACTTCAATTACATTCTCAACATATTCTGAAAAGATACTAACCATACATCGTTGGAAAGTAGCCGGGGCGTTACACAATCCGAATGGCATCCTCCGGTATGCAAAACTGCCAAATGGACATGTAAATGTTTTCTTTTCTTGGTCTTCCAATGCCACCAGGATTTGGTGAAAACCAGAATACCCGTCCAGAAAACAATAATGAGATTTTTCAGCCAACCTTTCTAACATTTGATCAATGAAAGGCAATGATAAATGATCTTTTTGTGTGCTTGCATTAAGTTTTCGATAGTCAATACATACTCTCCACCTGTTTTGCAAGTGGGTAGAGGCCATCATACCTTTGTTGTTCTTGACCACCGTGATCTCTGTCTTCTTTGGCACGACTTGCACCGGGCTCACCCACATGCTATCCGAGATTGGATAGATCATTCCCTCATCAAGGAGCTTCAACATCTCTTTCTTGACCACTTCCATCATTGGCGGATTCAACCTTCTTTGCGCGTCCCGACTCGGATTGCATTTGTCTTCCATTAAAATTTTGTGCATACAAGTGGAGGGACTCAATCCTTTAATATTTGCGATTGTCCAACCCATGGCTTCTTTGTGTTCCTTCAACACCTTGAAGAGTTTCTCTTCTTCACATTCAGTTAAGTGAGTCGAAATGATGACCGGAATAGTTTCGTTCTTTCCCAAGTAGGCATACTTCAAGTGTTGAGGTAGGGCCTTCAATTCCAATTCGGGTGGCTGAACAAGGGATGACGACAATTTTGTGTGGGTTGGGGCAACTCAATTTGCTTGACATCAAATCTTGTAGATTTCTTCACCTCTAATTTATTGACGAATCTGTCAACCTCCGGATCCAAAGAATAAAGCTTTAATTTCTCGGCTAGCTTCCTACATTCAAACCCCTTGCTTAAAATCATTTCCAACACATCACTATTAGACAACTCAAACAATTCTTGGGTTATCGGATCAACGACATCAACAAAGTACAAAGAGGAAACATCACTAGGATATATCGTGGCATCATAAATATTAAAAGTTATTGTTTCACCATCAAACTCCATTGTCAAAATTCTCGCATACACATCATTCTTCATCCTACCCGTCTTCAAAAGTGGTCTTCCAAGTAAGATTAGAGCTGATTTGGAGGACACTTTTTCATCTAGATCAATCACATAAAAATCCGCCAGAAAGACCAATTGATTCACTTGTACCAAAACATCATCCAGACCTCTAGGAAAGACACTCGATTTTTCCGCAAGTGAGATTATGACTCCGGTATCACTTAAAGGACCCACATTTAATGATTCACACACCGAATAGGGCATGACATTGATAGAGGCACCAAGATCAAACATGGCACTACTAAAAGTGACATCCCCAATCTTGCAAGGAACCGTAACATTCTGGGGTCTTTGCATTTGGATGGAAGTTTCCTTTGTAAAACCGCGGATGCATTTTCATTCATTGAGATCTTCTCATTTCCCTTCAACTTTCTCTTGTTGGTACAAAGTTCTTTTAAAAACTTTGCATATCTAGGGATTTGTTTGATTGCATCAAGTAAAGGGATCTTTACTTCCACCTTTCGGAAGGTGTCCAAAATCTCTTTCTCCTCTATGTTCTTCTTTGAAGTTGCAAGTGGGGAGGGGAATTGCGGTTGAGTGGCTATTGGAGTCACTAGAGGGATAGTCTTCTTTGGAATTCTGACATGTGGGGCATTCATGACTATAGGTTCTTCAATAGGAATGACTTCTATTTCTTCATGTTTATCCCTTGGCTTCTTCTTTGAACTACTTTCTCCGGCTTGTTTGCCACTTCTCAAGGTCACCACATTGACATTTGGGTTCTTTTCAGTTTGAGAAGGCAACTTTCCATGAGACTCCAGCTTGCTTATGGAGGTAACTATATATCCCATTTGTGCTTCAAGTTTGGAGATACTAGTCCTTGTCTCTTTTTGGAATTGTTGAGTGTTAGTGGCTAAGGATTTGACAATATCTTCAAGAGACATCCCAGAGCTACTTGGTTGGGATTGAGGAGGCTGTTGGTGATGTGGAGGGTGTTGTTTGGATTGATAGTGTGGATGTGGGTGTTGGTAGTGAGGTTGTTATGGTGGATAGGAGGCTCTAACCAATGCATTTTGAGGCAATGGACTTGGGTTGTAGCTCATGTTGGGATTTGGCTTCCAACTAGAATTATATGCATTTTGATAATTGGATGGCTTGATGTGGTAGTTTTGGAATTCTCCTATGGCGTTTACGTGTTCCATATCTTCTTGAAGAATGGGACACATATCCATAGGATGTCCCATTGTTTCACATATTCCACAAACCATCACTTGTGGAGTTTGTCCCATAGCTAGCTTTTGGACAACGGAGGTTAGATCTTTGATTTGAGACTCAAGGCTTGATGTCCCCACTTCATTGACTTTATGTTGTGTGTCTCACTTCATATCTTGGTGCGGTCCAAAGTGTTGTGAATTTACAGCTATGGTGTTGAAGAGTTGTCTTGTTTGTTGTGGAGTTTTGCTAAACGCATCGCCACCACTCGAGGCATCAACTAGTCTTCTCTCCGTTGGCAAAAATCCCTCATAAAAGTATTGAATGAGGAGTTTTTCCGAAATTTGATGTTCTAGTCAACTATAGCACAAGTTATTGAACCTCTCCCAATAATCATGAAAAGTCTCATTTTGACCTTGGCGGATTCCACAAATCTCATTTCTAAGACTTTAGACTCTTGAAGCGGGATAGAACTTGTCCAGAAAAACTCTCGCCATTTCAGTCCATGAGTTTATTGACCCTGGTGGAAAATAATATAACCAATCCTTTGCTTTATCGGCCAATGAAAAGGGGAATGCCCTTAGCTTGATTTGGTCATCGATTGACCCTTGTGGCTTCATGCTAGTGCAAATAATGTGGAACATCTTCAAATGCTTATGAGGGTCTTCATTCTCGAATCCATGAAAAGTTGGAAGGTGATGGACTAAACTTGACTTAAATTCTGAACCTCCATCCAAAACCGGGTAGTTGATACTAATTGGAGTTTGTGTAACATCGGTTTCCATCATTTGCCTCAAAGTTCTCTCGGGAACTTCTCCTCCATCCGCCATTGCAATTGGTTCAGGAATGGGTGGATTTTGTTGTGGAGGTGGTGTTTTGGGAATTTCTTGGTGAGGGTCGGGGCTAGAATCGGGTTCTGTATCACTTGAAGAAGTGGTTTCAACCTCCAAGTCCCCGTGAGGCGTGGAAGTTTGACCACGTTCAACTCGCTTTTCCTTCGCCAAACGCCTTGCTTCTTTTTCAATTTCCGGGTTGTAAATCAAGTCATCTGTATGCTGAGATCTGGGCATAGAGAAACAAATTGATTAAAAATAAACCAATCCCCAGCAACGATGCCAAATTGGTGGTTGTCGAGGCCAACAAAATAAATACCCTAAATGTTACACACTAAAATAGTGTATAGTGGTAAAGGGGTCGAATCCACCGAGATTGGTTCAATTTGTTACTCGAATATTCTACCGCATATTGCAATTTTAAATTTTATTTCTTCCACGCCTTCAATTGATAAGCAAGCTCACTCCATGCATCATCTTCACTAGCTATCAAGCCCAAAATTCTTGTTATCTTCCAAGTCTAATCTCTTCCTAAAGATCCTGCTCCGCTAGTCTCCTTAAAATCTGCAACTAAGCTCACGAAACTAGAAAGTACTCGAAAATAGCCATAAAATAAAAAAAATAGAAAATATGCATGGGAATTAACTATAATATGAATGAAATAAACTAAAATGAACTATAAAAAGAAGTAAATAAAATAAACTATCACACTTGAAGCAATATATCTTCAGGTAGAGTTGGAAACACAAATGCTCTTGCCATCACATTTTTCTTTGCCTCAATCGCTTTTCTAGTTTCCAGATTAACCGCTTCCCACAAGTTGTATGATTGTAAGATCGACTCCACCATAATCGACCAACTTGTATAATTTGTAGCTGCTAACTTGAGGCATTGCAGTGGGATACTTTGGCTGGTCATGGGTACAACCTGACTTGATCCTCCGGGGTTTGTTACTGGCATATTCCTTAACTTGACCCTTTCTTCTTGTACAGAACCAACCAATTCAGATCACACAGACCTGAGTTATTTTTGTTTTTTTCTTCAACCCACCCACACTCAGTTGCAGGTGCACAAAATTATTCTTCTTCTAATCTTCTTTCTCCCTTTTACTAGCTTCTTCACACAGGTAAGCTTTACCACACAGTTTCCTTATGTTCTTAGTTCACCCAAGGCTTCAATTCCGCACACAGCTTTCCTTCAACTCCTTCAACTCTCACAGATCGACTCCAACACTCAATCTCACATATTTCATTCTTTTGAACTCTGATTTTCTTCAACTCACACAAATTGTTGTTCAAAACTCTCTTCACATAGATTCTTTGATTTTAAACTCAGCTCACACAGAGCTTCGGCTCACACAGAATCGCAACAGCAACATGTTCACATAGAACCTCTTCAAAGATCCCACGTGTTGAGCCTAGGGCTCCGATACCAAATGTGATGGGTTTTAGCCATAAGAACATCCTATGTGCTCATGTAAACCCTAATGTTTGGATCTAGGTTTCTCTATTGTACATGCAATTCATCCAAGACTTTAAATCCTAGATCTAACATACTATTAATCATATTAACATAAGAATGGGGTTTAGATCTTACCTTGATTGTTATGTAGCAATAACAATCTCAAATCCTCCTTGTAATGGCTTTTGAAAGCTTAGAGTCACAAGTGTCACTCCTTTAATGGCTCACAAACACCAAGAGCAAGAGGATGAAGAATAAGGAGAGAGGAGGCTGCCCAAAAACGTCCAGAAACCCTAGTGGAACTCTTAGCCAGGTTTTTGGGGTTTAAGGGTACTATATATACATGTAGTCTATTAGGGTTTTCAACTAGGAAACCTTAATTTGACTGCTTAAGCCCTAAGCAGCCCATGCACCCTTATAGAATATCCTTTGGACGATTGTGGGTTTCCCCATAGAATTCGTCCAACCTATTATTCCAAGGTGATCCATAGCCCAAATGGAATTATCTTATAACTACAGTTCTAGTCCCTTAAGTTTAATTAATCTCTTTTAGCCACAAAATTAATTATCAATTAATTCTTGACTAATATTAATTAAACAACATGATTTCTCCTTTAATATACTATTCTCATAATATATTAATAAATCATAATTAATCCTTTCTCTTCATAGTTCATCCTATTAAGTTGCTTTGGTGAAGGCAACCCAAAAGGACCATGCACCATCGGGTCAAGTACATACCAAAATAGTTATGGACTTAGACACTAATCCAACAGTCTCCCACTTAGATAAGTCTAATAACTATTCTGCGTATGACTTCAGATCCTGTTCTGCAATCGTAGCTTTCAAAAAAACCACTGTCAACTCTGATCCTATCAGAAGCGTGTCCTTTAGATAAGGGATCATATATTCCTCCATTCTAGATATCATATAGACGTGAGACATGGATTTCAATCATTCTCTCTATACTGTTTCCTGATTTTCGATTTATGACGACTGACAACAGACTACATTTGAACGCATCAAATTAGTCCCGGGTTGGCCAAGCGCTTAGGTGCCATCACTAAATCATCGAGGGGCCCAAAGATATCGCTTTCATCCTACTTTGGATAAAAGGAACGGATAAACTTTGATTCAATGCTTTCTTGTACTCACTCACCGAATCATACACAACAATATGTTTTATAACACCAAGTTACTGGTGCATTTACATATTATCAATGTGTAACCGACTCGCAAGATACAACTCACACATCTCAGTTTCAAGAATATAAGATGTTATCGTCTCACCAATCACTCGTGATAAAATCCATGAACTGATCAAAGTGAGCGTGGGTTTAATCCAATGCTCAAACTCATATTCATAAGCACTCATGAACGTTGCAGCAAACATTTGCTTATGTCTAATACACTTTAGACAATCCACACACTGATTCACGACAGTCTTCATTCATACCTACTTCCAACATATGAACGACTGTGGTTCGTTCGAATAATTCGATTGTTCTGAACCAATTTAATTATTCAGGAAGTCAAAACATGCAAAGTGAAACACAAGAATAATACTAATCCCATATGGCCCCAAACTCTAGGTATAAATAAAACATTTTATTTAATCACTATATTGATTACTCATTGTTTGTTGTTTCGGGTAATCAACTTCTTACTTGAATTATAACTACACTTGCCCCATGCTCTCAGCATGCACACAATGTTTATCTACAGTCCTTACTTTGTGAAATAGATCAAATGAAACCATTTCCAATCATACTCATTTCACAACTCCAAATCCTTATCATACGTATAAGAATATCAAATTCTTGTTACTTATGCTAGATTGTAACACTTTATGCAATGATTCTTTCGTAAAGTCATAGCTCAAAATCATCAAGACTTGGCCAATCTCTATCAGAAACAATTCTATAGATATGATGTCTCTCACTCAAAGTACATTCCTTTGAACATCCTTCTTGCATAAAAGTTTCTAATCTAGACATAGATTCTCAATATCCAACTCCCAATATTCAAACATTTCCATACTTGCCATATGACAACTCATTATTAACAGAATCCTATTTATTCATAATAATGTCGATATGTTCCATCCAATACCATACTTCTAACTACTCACAAGCGACCAATCCTTAGAGAGCTTTGGATCGTCCTTTGATAGTTGTTTAATTATCTTAGTCAAATTTCCCTCTTAATGCACCAGACATTTGGAAAAATTTTAGAATGGTCAAATATTATAGCATCTGCAATCGATCCTTTACTCGAAGCGTAGGGACACGATGCATAAAGATCTGATACTTTATCAATCTTATGCCATAATATTTTATGTGCCATGTTCTCACAATTCGAACTATGCCATAATCATAATCGAAATTTGAGAACACACTATGTATCCTTGACTAAATTTATTAACATTCCACAACCTAAGCCTTTAGATTTGAAATGAAGCATATTATTCTCTCCCTTAATTATAGCAAAACAACTATTCAACCCTTACGACTTTGCAAAGTATAACTCTTGTTTTCTATAATTAATATTGCTAATCTTGCAATACTTGTCTTAATAATCATACAAGCACAACTTTTATGCTACCACTATCATGATGATTATTATAATATAAACATAACACTTATGCTCCCACTAGCTTTGACATGTATTCAGAAAACAGCTAAACTTCCAGAAAACAATACCTATTAAATTTCTTAAGTTCATATTTCTAATACCTAATGCTTTGATAATCTTTTATCTAAGCTTCTTAATCTTATACACCTTTGCCTTAGATAGCTCATATGTGTGTCAAAACAATTCAGGCTAATTGCCAAATCTCACAGTTAGGATTATGGAAAGGGATACCGTAACCATAATCGAATTTGAGAATACAATTTCACAATCACTATCTTCTTAAAATCTCTCTTAGTGAAAGCATTTCCTCACAGTTATCTTCACGAAGGAGGGAATCTTATGACACTTAGATTTTAATGGTGCATGTGTTCCTATCCATATGAATTTGTCAAAACCAAAGTTTGCGACAAATCCAAACTCATATGGACCGAACCTTCTCAATCTTGATCTCTTGCCTTATGGTAACACGGGTGCCCACCATGTCTTCCAAGTAGTTAAGCAGCTCACCCTTTTCTATCAATGTACTTTTCATTGATCAAAGTGCTTGCCTTTTATGCGTTCAAATGAGAACTCATAGAACTCACATGCATAATTAACTCAATTGGAACCGCACAGAAATAAGATAGTGTCAACACGATAGGTTGTAAACCTCAAGTCGTGTGCTAGTGATGATCGATAAGGTTTATTCTTGATTAGTTCTTGAAACTTTTCAAAACCATTAAGACTCCCACTGACTCCTTGACATATAAGATTCTCTTGTCAATAAACATTTCTTGACAAACAAATATTCAAGATTTAGTGTAGCTTTTATCAAGACAAAACACTTCACAAAATTGGTCCTAGTTGGTCTTTGTCTTATCCAAGACATCACAACTTTCCAATTTCGAATGTACAAGAATAAAAAAAAAAACTTTTTCAAATTCCACATTTGATGAATGTTATAAAGCTTCTGAAGACCTGTCAGTCAATTCACAATCTTAGCTCTAAGACTTGTTTTTGGAACGAAGGATAAGTGACTTCTTGATTTAACCATTTCTTCAATTCTCGATTCCTCTTCTTAGACATACAATTGCACTAAGACTCACTTAGAGGATCAATTGAGATATGGTTCTTAATCATTAAGACCTATCATAAAACATAATAAAAGGTACTCTCCCTTTTTCTTAGAATAGAGAAACTTTTATCTTTTTGCCTACTTGATTCTTCTTATTCGTTCTGTTATTGATTTAAACTCTTTCAATCAACTCGGAATTACACTTAATTTTATAAGTATAATCATATTTACTAAACCTTTAGTAAATCATGATGAATAACTTTGTCACTCTTGTGGTGGACTTGATCAACACACAACCTTGTGTACTCGATCTCCTAGTCCTTCACTTGACACTTTGTCAACGAATTAGTCTAATTTCCAAATATGAAATTTCTCATTCATCATGCAACCAAGTTGTATGATTCCAAGTTTCTATCCAATTGAAACTTGGGTGATGAGAAACTTTCCCTATTTGGTAAATTCTTGACCTTTCCACAAATAACATAATTAAGAATCAAATCCATTATTGCTAATAATAGAAACTTACAAACATCAATTTTTCATACACGCCATTTCAAGGATAAATAAATAATATAAATCAAAATTTATTTTATTGCGGAAAAATTTGTCCTTACAATGCAATTCAATTGAAAAACTATGTTAATACATATTTCTTAGCAATCTTATTCTAACTCTAAGTAGTAGCTCAAGATTCTAATCCATTTCTTCACGATTAGATTCCGCTCAGTTCTTCCCTTAATCTTCCTCTCTTTTCTTCGATCCTACAAAACATCGAAATGTAATCTTATCACATCATGTATTAAGAATCTAGAATAGGAACTTAAAAGAGTTAGTTAATGGATTTTACCTAAAGTAGAGCCATACGTTTTGACTCTCCCATCTCTTAGATCTCTTAGGTAAATAGAGCAGCTTCATCTCCAATGCCCCTTCTCTTAGCAATAAAAGCAAATTGATTCTCTTGGAACAGCACACGGAACTACTTCTGACTTTGCCTTTCTCTTATGATCAAACTTTTCGATCATGGCATGCCTTTTGTTGTCATTGCCTATATCCATAGAGGTCTGGAAGGCAGGTCCACCAATCAACTTTGCTTTTCCAGTGCACCAAATCATTGCTGATTTAGCAGCAATAAGCATATAGGTGAGATCAATGAGGGTTACGTCGTGGTTCATCATATAGTACTCTCTTACGAACTCACTATATGAGTCAGGAAGTGACTAAAGAACCCAGTCAACAGCTAGCTCCTTACAGACAACAGATCCCAACATTCTTAACCTATCAATGTGTGACTTCATCTCTAGGACGTGTGCACCCACTGACTTTCCTTCTTCATGTTTACTTGCCAAAAGGGCTTGAGTGAGTTTGAACTTTTCAATCTTTTGAATTTGTGGGTTAGGGAGAGCAATAGGAGGAGGTGGAGGAAGTGAAGCATGATCTTGTGTTCCTCGATCAAATCGTGGAATATCATCTTCATGTGAAAAGCTTGTTCCACAGGATTTCGGAAGACCATAGTTGTCATACTTTTACATCTACAAAACGGGAGAAAAATTCAAATTAGTTGATTGATTGAGTCCTTAATAAATCACCCAAATGAGATATTAAGGCTAGGATCCAACACAATACTCTACAACTTGGGAGAGGGATGCCGTAACCCAAATTGCAGAACATTTGAAGGTAAGTGAATGACGATTCACTAATTTCCACCATGAAAAACGAAACAAAATTAAGTTCTAAATCTATTGAAAATTCCTAGATCTTTTGAGATTCATTGAACTTTTCAATGGCATGTTTAAATCTCGATATGCCCCTCGATTTGTGACTGGGATGCCGAGGATTACAAAATAGGGTGTGAATAACCATGCAAATATACATGGTGCCCCCAATATTACAGTCACCTATTCGATGTGATGGTTAACCACACACACTCCACTGAACTATGACAAACATCGAGTCACCCTTTTCCACCTTTGCTTAGAACCCAATTAGCGTGTCGGTTAACCACACACGCTCCACTAACGTCTTCGCAAGGGCACAAAGTGTAATTTCATGGAATTGCATCAATTCACTTTTTCCTAAAGTAACTAGATTGGGAATTTTGTAAAACATTTAGTTACTTTATACTTCATTATACTTAGAATGGAAGGTTTCTGTCCTATCCTACCCATGTCACACCCCGAAAACCGAAGGCGGAAACATTTTCAGGGTTGACTCCACGTTGAGTATCAAATCCAATGTACATAGTAAGTAAAGTAAAACAGACATTACATTACATATTAAAAGTTTTACAATTTGTTTCAAAAGACACAGTTTATACAGTTGTGATACATAATATAAATATAAACAAAATGAACGAGCCTTGCACGCACACGATCCTTAACCAAGTAAGTCTTCGGGTACCTGTACTATCGTTGACCTGAGAACACAAGCAATTTGAAAATCAGCATAACGCTGGTGAGTTCATAAGCAGTTTTATTTTGTGAAAATGTTTATATTTCCTTTCTGTTTCTGAAAATGTAACACACACCAAGAAAATCCCATATTTTCTTAAAAGTTGGTTGTTGTTTCATAAGAGTAATGTATGGTTTAGTTATCCGGTACATTGTTTTATGTCTTTAATGTATCAGTGTATTCCCAGGAAAGTCCCATACTTTCCTGAAGTGTAGTTATTGTAAAAGATGTAATGTTATTCAGTTGGTTACTCTTGTCTGATTATGTGTATGTTACCCAGGAATGCCCCATGCTTTCCTGTATATTTGTTTTCAATGTAAAAGATGTATTCTGTTAGACCTGGTTGTGTACAAGATTTCCCAGGAAGGTCCCATACCTTCCTGAAGGTTGGTTATCATATGTAAAAGATGTAAAAGATGTAAAAGATGTAAAAGATGTAAACTGAATCTTGGTTATTTGTAAAATGTAGTATGTGATTCATTATTACTATTAGTAAATCTCTGTTATCCTAGTTGCGAGTTCCATAACCATACTAAAGACTGAACCTGTGGCAATAAGTAGTCCACAGCCTTGTGGCAATAAGTGGTCCACAATTCTTTTGACTTTCGTCACCCTTGAACCATTTTGGTTCGGCTGTAGCTAGCAGCCAGGTGTGGGGTAGTCAGCCCCGTATAGATCTATACACTCAAGTCACGCTCTCTAAATCCCAGAGATTCTGGTTACGGGTGTAGTCCTCCACTCGCGTATCTCTGTGGAGTGTTCGCCGAGGACGTGTCTCCAATCATACTGAATAACAAATTTACTAGTAATAATAGTATAATCCTCCATTCGCGTATCTCTGTGGAATGTTACTGAGGCCAAGACAGTGTACGAATTATATTGTTTATATGTTATAATGTCATGCTTTTAACTGATAAAATGTGGAAACCATTTGTGAAATATATATAAAACATAACCGTTTATAAAATCCATTTCACAAATAATTGTTTAAGTGAATTGTATGATCTACTGGTTATCAGTTACGTATATCCGTATTAAAAGCATAAGAATTGTGAAACACACACACGAAAAACAAGTTTTGAGTGCAAGAAAACCCTTGTACTTTGCTTGTGTTCCCCCCCTGAAAACAGTGAAAAACAGTGAAAAAAGGTAGGGGTATGAACTCACCGGACTCGGAAACGTGTCGGTTTTGAATGCTAGTCGTTGGTTCGGGGTTTGATTACTCGCGACGACCCTATGTAAAATGAAATAATGTCCATATATATACAATTAGAGATACATTCGCTAATCATATGGAACATTACACTCCAATGTGATTAAACACCTTAAAATGAGCGTTTGGAGTGACCCGGGTGGCGTTTAAGGACTTGTAAAGGCACTAGGGACTTGGGACTTGAGTTTACTCTCCATAAGTAAACATTTAAATGAGTTTACAACCACAAAACACACACATACATGAGTTTACGGCCGTAAACTCATGTGGTTGTGGTTTTGGGTGTTTAAATTGTTTAAATGGCTTACTTGGACATGGGAAATGATTCTAGGCTTTGATCTAAATGCATGGAATGGATTAAAATCACCAAAATGATTAATTTATGGGAGTTTACGGCCTAGCATAGGCTCCTGGCCGTAAACTCCTTTATCCTTAAGAAAATGATGTTAAATGTTGTTAAAACCAATCACATGTGATTCTAAAAATTCCCACAAGCCTAGAAATGAGTTTGCAAGTGACATATAAGGGATTTATGGAGTTTACGGCCCATGAAACCCCCTTCATGGCCGTAAACTCTAATATAACAAGCTACAATGTGATTCAAGGCCTGAAACTAGCATAGAATGGCTTCTAAAATTCATCTAATGGCTGTAGGGGTGTTTAGTTTGCATTCTAACACCAAAGATTTTGGAGTTTACGGCCCAAGAACAGGTCTTGGCCGTAAACTCTTAGAAACTCCATAAAAGATGTGTTTTAAGGCCTTCAAAGTATTTTTGGTTGGTCCCTTGACTTATTCCAAAGCTTTTGGTGGTGTGGGATGGCTTTCTAACACCTTAGAATTGGATTTATGTCAAGTTTTGGGGAGTTTACGGCCCAAGCACTATCCTTGGCCGTAAACTCATCTAGGTCCCCCAAAAATCATGTTTCAATTGTCCAAATGCTAATACCAAGGTCCTATAATTCATATCTAAGCCATAGAGGTTATTTGGAAGGGTTTAAGGGCATGAAAAACCCCATTAACATGAGTTTACGGCCTAAGCTTATGCCTTGGCCGTAAACTCCTTCAAAGTCCTCAAAATCAAAGATTTACATGTTCTAAGTCCAAAACTTGAAGTCTCTTAGCCATATCTAAAGTCCAATTGAGTTTTGGAAGGAGTTTAAGAGCTTAAAACCCCATAAAATGGAGTTTACGGCCCAAGCTTGCTCCTTGGCCGTAAACTCATGTTCTTGACCCCAAAACTCAATTAAGTCATCAATTTGAAGGCTAAAGATGTTGAATAACATGCTAGAGAGGTTACCTTAAAGATTTGAATCCTTAAACTTGTGATTTGGACCTTAATTCTAGCTTGGAGGAGAGAGGTTGTAAGAGTTTAGTGTGAATTTGGCCAAAGGCTTCAAATGGAGTCTAAATCATGTTTATATTGTGTTCGGGAATTGAACACGATCGAATTCTACCCGATACCGACGTTAAGTGGGGTTTTTGGACGTACCCGATTGAGTTACCGTAACCCGATACGGTAATTTTTAGAAATATTCCGATCGCTAAAGTTGGGTGTTTAAAATAATTTCTAAATGTATTAAGACACCCATTAAGTCATTTTAGGTCAATATAAACTAATGACTTAATAAAATGGTGAATTTGGAAACGAAATTAAAAATAACGTTTGGTTGATCGGATCGGATTACAAGTTATGGTACAAGAAGTGACATGAAATTTCGGGTTGTTACAACCCATTCGGCTAACGACCCTCCAGTAGTTAAGAGTGTGGTGGGTAAGAGTGGATACCCATTCAATCGCTATTTTATAGGCAATTTCCTTAAACACCCCTTATAGACCAACTTCGTGAATGAGGCCTACTAACGGTAAGACTGACTGTTTACTCATACATATATATAATACTAGACTTTTAATGTTATATATAGTATATGGTGTTATTTGCACTTTTAAAATACTAGGTGGTCAAATTTAATAATTATACTTTTAATTTAATTAAATTGTAAACCAAAACTTTATGGATTTATTAAATCTCTTTTAATTATACACTTTAATTAATTAATAAAACCATAAGGGTGTGAATTTAACTTTTCAAAACAATACTAGGGTTTTAGAATTTAACATTTCTAAATTAAACTTTTAATCAACTTTTAAATTCCAAAACTTGAGGGCAAGTTTTGAAACATTTCAAAACATTTGGGTTTAACTTATTTAAATTTCAAAAACAAAACTTTTAAGTTCAAATTTAAACTATAAAACCTAAAGGGATTAATTTGAAACTTTTCCAAAATTTATCAAGAATATTCTAGATCACATAATTCAAATAAGGCAATTAACAATTAATTGGTGGTTATCTAATTATATCTAGTTCAAATTCCTGCAAGATAATGATCAAATAATTCAAATAATTTAACATTTATCAAATAAGGTAACAATTATCTAATTAGATGACCAAAATCTTTTATTTTGACAAAGATAATCATAAGGAATCAATAAAATTCGTATTTTATTAATTTTAAACAATTATGGCAATTATCTTAAGTCAAAACAGGTAAAAATCCCGAAATCTGCTCTAACTGACGCTCGAACTCGCCGAGTTCCTCTATGGACTCGTCGAGTTGGATCTACTCGCCGAGTCCCCATTGGAACTCGCCGAGTTCATTAGTCAGGGGGCCAAAAAATCGATTTTACAACAAGAATAAATGTACTAGGCATCAATACAATAGAAACTAATCAAGGCTCTGATACCACTGATGAGTTTTAGCCACAAGAACATCCTATGTGCTCATGCAAACCCTAATGCTTGGATCTAGGTTTCTCTATTGTACATGCAATTCATCCAAGACTTTAAACCCTAGATCTAGCATACTATTAATCATATTAACATAAGAATGGGGTTTAGATCTTACCTTGATTGTTATGTAGCAATAACAATCTCAAATCCTCCTTGTAATGGCTTTTGAAAGCTTAGAGTCACAAGGGTCACTCCTTTAATGGCTCACAAACACCAAGAGCAAGAGGATGAAGAATAAGGAGAGAGGAGGCTGCCCAAAAACGTCCAGAAACCCTAGTGGAACTCTTAGCCAGGTTTTTGGGGTTTAAGGGTACTATATATACATGTAGGCTATTAGGGTTTTTAACTAGGAAACCTTAATTTGACTGCTTAAGCCCTAAGCAGCCCATGCACCCTTATAGAATATCCCTTGGACGATTGTGGGTTTCCCCATGGAATTCGTCTAACCTATTATTCCAAGGTGATCCATAGCCCAAATGCAATTATCTTATAATTACAGTTCCAATCCCTTAAGTTTAATTAATCTCTTTTAGCCACAAAATTAATTATCAATTAATTATTGACTAATATTAATTAAACAATATGATTTCTCCTTTAATATATTATTCTCATAATATATTAATAAATCATAATTAATCCTTTCTCTTCATAATTCATCCTATCAAGTTGCTTTGGTGAAGGCAACCTAAAAGGACCATGCACCATCGCGTCAAGTACATACCAAAATAGTTATGGATTTAGACACTAATCCAACAAAATGTTGGACCAGCCCCTACAACCCCTGAACAAAATTAAAAATACAAGTGTTCCATGTTGTTGTTGCACACGAAAAAAGAAGAAGGAAAACATGAGACCTTTTTGTTTATTCTGGACTCAACCACTCTATATTAATCAAAAGCAACTGCCTATAAATAGCCTACAAAAAAACAACCAACGGGAATAAAGAACCTAAAGCCTAAAAATTAGCCATTACTCCTAAAGAAAACCACCCTACATTGACCAAGTATACATCACATTTTCTTAATTTGTACTTGGTTAAAGTCCATTATTCAAACAAACAAATACTACCCTTTTACCCATACCCATAACTTCAATAAACCCATGACCCATGTCAAGATTACCCAACACTCAACCCCTTAATCTTGACATCAATTTAATTCTTCAAAGTAGTGTTGGCTCATTATCATCTTTAATCAAATGAACTTCTTCTTCTTTTAATTCCTTTTTAGGACACTCAGTTGCATAATGTCCATATTCTTGACAATTATAGCTTCTAATATCCGCTTATCTCGATACATACCTTGCTCCCTTTGATCTTCATAGCTTTTGAATTGGCCATCTCAACCTCTACCACGACCTCTTCCTTGTCCAGATTGATCTTGACTAGAGTTACCACGCTTAGTTCTCTCTTTCCATTCCTCATTTGACAGTAAGAGTTTCTTTTGATTTTGATCATTTTCATCTTCATCAAGAACCTTCATTCTCTCTTCATATGCTTTCAACCTTCCCACAGCTTCCTCAAGTGACATGTCCTCTATCTCTGAGTATTGCTCAATAGATGCAACAATTTGCAAAAATTTCTTAGGAACCGAATTTGGTAGTTTTCTTAAAACTATCTCATCCTCCAAAATAGACCCAAGACTCTTGAATTTGGATGCAATCTTACTAATTTTTCCTGAAAACTCATCAATCGTGTCACCCTCTTTCATCTTCAACATCTCTAGCTCGGCTCTAAATGTTTGAAGTCTCGCCTTTTGAACTCTTTCGGCTCCCAAATACCGCACACGAAATGCTTCTCACACATCTTTTGCATCCATATGCTTAGCCATTTGAAGCAATATATCTTCTGGTAGAGTTTGAAACACAAATGCTCTTACCATCAGATTTTTCTTTGCCTCAATCGCTTTTCCAGTTTCTGGATTAACCGTTTCCCACAAGCTGTATGCTTGTAAGATCGACTCCACCATAATCAACCAACTTGTATAATTTGTAGCTGTTAACTTGGGGCATTGTAGTGGGATACTTTGGCTGGTCACAGGTACAACCTAACTTGATCCTCCCGGGTTTGTTGTTGGCATCTTCCTTAACTTGACCCTTTGTTCTTGTACAGAACCAACCAATTCAGATCACACAGACCTGAGTTATTTCTGATTTTTTTTTTCTTCAACCCACCCACACTCAGTTGCAGGTGCACAAAATTCTTATTCTTCTAATCTTCTTTCTCCCTTTGACTAGCTTCTTCACACAGGTAAACTTTACCACACAGGTTCCTTATGTTCTTGGTTCACCCAAGGTTTCAATTCCGCACACAACTTTCCTTCAACTCCTTCAACTCTCAGAGATCGACTCCAATACTCAATCACATAGATTTCATGCTTTTGAACTCTGATTTGCTTCAACTCACATAGATTGTTGTTCAAAACTCTCTTCACACAGATTCTTTGATTTTGAACTCGGCTCACATAGAACTGCAATAGCAACATGTTCACATAGAGCCTCTTCAAAGATCCCAGGTGTTGAACAAAATAAAAAATACAAGGAAGTATTCCATGTTGTTGCTATACACGAAAGAAGAAGAAGGAAAACAGGAGACCTTTATGTTTATTATGGACTCAACCACTCTATGTTAATCAAAAGCAACTGGCTATAAATAGCCTACAAAAAACAACCAATGGAAATAAACAACCTAAAGCCTAAAAACTAGCCATTACTTCTAAAGAAAAGCACCCTATAGTGACCAAGTATACATCATGTTTTCTCAATTTGTACTTGGTCAAAGTCCATTATTCAAACAATCAAATACTACCCTTGTACCCATACTCATAACTTCAATAAACCCATGACCCATTTCAAGATTACCCAACACTACTCTCTCTCTCTCTCTCTCTCTCTCTATGTGTGTGTGTGTGTGGAACTATAAGGGGTATTTTTAGCTTGATGTTGTTACCCCTGTCAACCTTGTCATACAAAAGCATATAAAAATGAAATTTTAAAATAGAACAAGGTATCTCAATCAGGGGTAATTTTGTCATTTTTTCGAAAATGCCAACACATCACCTCAATCAGCCTCTTGCAACATCCTCATACTCCACAACTTCAATTACCATACTACGGCGAGTCCAATTAACTTTAAGGTAGATCACTTGACCTACCAAATTTTAAGCTTTTTATTACTAATTATAAATAATAATCGATTGTGACCTATCTTAACTCTTTTTACTGACCTAGCTAATAAGAATTGAAAATCCACACGTTTTATATTTCATTTATTCTTTAGCCCAAAAATTGAATTCATTTGGGCCACTTATTTAAAACTAGATAAGAATCAAAAAGAAAAGAAAAAAGAATTAAATAGAATAACCAATCGTTGGTTCATTTCCGTAATTAGGATTTGTTTGATACTTTGATAAATGATACAGTACTTTTTTTTACATGATTTGATATTTGGATTGTCTTTGTAATTGATACTAGTTCTTCATCCTTTTGAAATCAGTTTTATTTATTTATTTATTCTTTATGTAAGCAAGAATGTCTTTGACCGTGATTTGTCGATTGTCGTTTGTTCCATAAATCAAAATAAAAAAACACCTTTGTCATGTTTTATTTTTTGTTGATTGTCGTTTGTTTCATAAATCAAAATAAAAAGAAAACGCCTTTGTCATGATTTTTTTAAATAGATAAAAATAATAGTATAAGAAGATAATGAGTAACACAAGCATATAATAGTTTATTTAAATTCACTACCTGTTAATCCGGTAGAACAACCAAGTAAGAAATTTTATCATGTAAATCTAAAAAATGAAATTAGAAAAGTATACTCACAAAATGGATTTTCAACAATTCACTTGGTAAAGACATATGTACGCAACAAAAAAAAAAAATCAAATTGTAAGTAAGAATTTGGTGTCATATATTGAAAAAATGTGTTTTAGAATGTATTACTAATGATACAATTGTCAAATTATATCAATATATAAGACTCGTCAGGTATAATTATAAAAACTTTAAATTTATTTTTCCATATACGATCCGACCTGGAACTACAACTAGTATTTTTTTGATTTTTTTTTTCTATCGATTTTAATTAAATAGCGAACCACGTAGTTTTGTGTTCTAATGTATTGTTATTTAATTAATAAACTAGTAAAAAAAACTCGCGGCTACACCGCTTTTCGGATAATATAGGAAAAATCAGCAAACTTTAAAAAATATATGTTGAAATTGTAAATCAGCACAAATAGCGGAAAAAAAAGCAACCCCTAAAATTAGATGTCAAAAGTGTACAACCAAAATAAGGGACACTGGTGGAGAAAATTCAAAAATGTTGTAGCAATAATGTTAAAGTTGCCAAAATTGGAAAAATATGGTGGCAAAATTCAAAAGGAGCTTTTTTGTGTTTTTTATGTAGAAATGTAAAAGTTTTGAGTATAATGACGAAAAGTGTCAAATTCATTAAAGATTTGTGGCAAAAACACCAAAATGTAAAACTTTTGACTACAAGGACTAAAAGTGTCAAAGTTACTAAAGATTTGTAGCAAAAACCTAAAGGCACAAAAACTTAATCAAAACACAAAATGTAAAAGTTTTGACTGTAGGGACGAAGAGTGTCAAATTCACCAAAAATTTGTGTCTAATACATTAATAAGGGACTTATGTGCAAATTTCCCATAGTGGTGTGGCCAAAATTTGAAGTTTAGAAACTACACTATTGTTAACTTCAATATATATATATATATATATATATATATATATATATATATATATATATATATATATATATATATATATATATATATATATATATATGCACTAGGAAACTTAGTTGGCCGTGATAATCACGACCCTAGTGAATTGATCAGTAAACTAATTTTACATGGTTTTAGAAAAAAAAAAAATTTAAATAACATTTCTTATTTTTAATTTTTGTAAGTTTTTATTTCAATTTTGATGGATGTTTGTTACCATAAAGGTTTAGAGTCTTAAGGAAAACATAAAGTTTATGTTGAAAATACTAAAGATGTAATTTTATATGTTTTTCTGCCCCGCTCCCGAGTTTAACTTAAGGAAAGAAAAAAAGAAAGGAAATGGATGGAAATAAGAGGAAAGGAAGAAAAATTGGTGCTTCCGAGTTTCGTTAAAAGAATGAGTGGAAGGAAATAAAAGGATCACTTTCCCTCCTATTTTTTCTTCCGATTTGGAAGGATTTGGAAATAAAGAACAAAATGTTTAACTTTCCTTCCATTTCTCTCCAACTCGGGAGCACAAAAGACAAATTTATTTTCTTTTCTTTTCTCTTCTTTTCTCTCCTTACTTTCTGTTATGTTCTCTTCTTTTCTTTGCTACAACTCGGGAGCGGGGTGTAATGTTTCATGTAAGGATGGACTTGTACTTTAAATATTTTTGACGCTAACTAAAGGCAAGTGTTTTCGGTGGTTTGTAATCATCATGCTATCTTATTGTATGTGTTGTTTATGTTTCTTATTTTACGTAATAGTTATATTGCAATTTTATAGGAGAATTAGAATGTGTGTGTGTATATATATATATATATACACGGTGCTATTGTTAAGAAAATGTGTAACATACTCCTGTTGAAAATATGGCAAATGTAGCATTGTGCTTTAAAATTACATTGTTTTAATGAGAAAATAAGATTTAAATTAAGTACATTGCTATTTGTTGCCTATATGAATATAAAATCACAAAGCCTGTTGTCATAGACATGTAAAATTAATCTCAACATCCTTTGGTATGCCCATATAACGTCATTTCCATTAGAAGACTCGAAACCCATCATTGATATTTTACCATTTGACATTTTCATTGTGTCTAGTGCATTTTATTTTCGACATTAAAAATCCTTTTGATGTTTTCTTGTGTGACGCTAGTGCACAGCTTGCACAGGTGTGATATGTTTATTTCTTGATACTTGTAATCTTGATTCATTTAAACAATATTCTATTTTTCTATCATTCAATTCGGACAATGTACTTTAAACATTTTCTTACTAAAGCATTGTGCTTTTAAGAAGGCAAGGATTGAAAGTACGTAGTTGGATTTTAAAACAATGCAATGATTGAAAGTATATTGTTCAAATAGGAATGAATGAAAGGAATGATGGTAGGTATTATGTGCTTTTATGAACTTTTTACCTTGATCAAGAGGAGCAGTTTGAGAATTTTACCTTTTCTCTCTTTGGTTTTCCATTTGAATCTTTATGAATGACTATTTTGATCAAATATAACTAAATTTTGTTTCTATACACATCATACATATACAACAAAAAAATGTTTTTTCTGTTACAAAGTGAAATAAATACAATTTTATTAAGAAAAGAAATTATAATCCAATTCTTATAAGAATAATCAAAAAGTTATTTACTTATGTACATGTTGGTTTTGTCAAGTGTATAAATAAGTTGGTTTATACGATTATTATATTCTCATATACACATACACATAAATAAGAAACAAACAGCAAATACTTAAAGAGAAAGAGGATTACGAGTATAAGCTTCTATTCGGTGTGTAAATATTAGGTACCTACTATTGACAACCATCTTGGACTGGTTTCTTTTGGCGTATAGATCATAAGATCTATTGTATATACACTTCAAGTTTTAATATGAAAATCGACCTACAATCTACTTTTATTCGGAAATCTGCATACTTAAATTACTACTTTTATTCGGAAATCTGCAGAGGCAAAGAACAAATGAATATTGATGTATAGTAAGGAACTAAAAAGCCATCACAAATGTAACTAATAAGTAATAATAACATATCTAACGCTTTACATCAAAAGAAGCCAGCACCTAAGAAACCTCAACATGAAAGTCTACAAGAAAACAAAGGTAAAACTTTAAAACATAACATAGAACATTAGATTACGCCACATGCATAGGCTTTTCCAAATTTGATACCATTCTTTCTAAAAACAATATAGAAAACCATTTCACATCTGTGTAAAAGAAGAAACATGACTTTACTCCTCACGTGATAGATACATAGTCGACAACTGGAAATAAAATTGAACTCTTATAAACCCTAATAATAATAATAATTTGCATAAATGAAAGCAGCAATGATCTACAAATCTAATAAGAACAAAAGCAACGAAATCAATAAAATCCCAGATGCGAAAAATAAAAAGACCAACAAATAAACAAATATCCTAATTGAATCACCAAAATAAACTAACATACGCTAACAGATTGATTTAATTGACCAACAAAACAAACTGATTACTTAGCATCTGACAAAAGAAGGCAGGCGGTGTAACCATAAAAGTCCAAAATTATCGGCTGGACACTTGTTCCAGAAAACACCTCATCGACGTTATAGGTAAACTATAATACACCCAAAAATTGACTAATAAAGAAGGAAAAGAAAAAGAAAGCTAAACGGTGATAAAGCCAAAATTAATTGATTAGGAAGGAGAAGAAAAACAATTGGACCACAAAAGAAGGCCTATCCATTCAACTGTTCCAAAAAATCGGACAAACTCAATTGCGACACCTCTCACCTTACAAGCCAAGCCTACCATCTATGAATTCTACAAACGAAGGCACCTAGCAACGAGCATATATGTTAAAAATTGCTGCCCACTTCCTTTTTATTGGAAGAATTAGGCAACAAAGTAGAAATTGAGTGAGCAAATATTCGTTTCGACTGTTTTCTTCACAAACGGAAATCTACATTGCTTCCACTTCCAAAGTCTACCGTTTATGAGTGTGTTTGACTGTTTGTTGATGCATAAGGATATTTGGAAAAGAAGATATGTTTTTGGTAGCAATTAAATCGTTATCTTAGTAGTAAAAAATTCAAATAACAAAAGAAAATCATGTGACCATATGACATCAATTCCACCAAGTGCCAAAGCAGCGGATGCATGGCCTTCTTACTTTAGCAAGTAAAAACATTGTCAGATAATTCCAAATAACAAAAGAAAATCATGTCTAATTTTGAGCTTAGTGGAAAATATGAGACTGTAATAGTGTAAGATGTTATCTATCAAAAATAGATGTATGCAATTAAAATTTATAGGAGGGAATCTCTAAAAAGGTGATAAGTGAAACAGAGATGACTGAAGAGTACCTATAACACCTTCTGAATGCATACTTTATCAGCAAAAATGGGACTTTCTTTTGGTCTGATATCTGCTCAACAAATCACATCGTTTTGAAGATGAAATGATGATTAGAGGCAATTTAGCTAAAACTTTTTAATTTTTTTTATCATGGTAAGCATTGTTTTTAACCAGTTACAAATTTGTTGCAAATCAATAGCTTAGTTCCTTCCTAACATCACTATAATAAAGCTCCAATTATCGAACATGTTAAGTGCTTCCAAAAAAACCCAAATATTATGTAAAAATACGGCTATAGTTTAATAAGATAAGTAACGGCATGAAATGAGAATGTTTTACCAAAATCGCATAAAAAAGACACACACTGAAATCTTAGAATCGGAAGATAAAAGATCAACTAACAGTAACAACATCAGATTAAAAAACTTTCAAAAACAGAGGGCATAAGAGGAAAAATGAAATTTGGTTTACCTGGTTCGATTCAAGACCTGATGAAGAAAAGAGAATAAACATAGGGCTTCAACATAGATGAAGATGAACAGAACGCTAGAAGATGTATTAAAGTGAAATGGGGTGAAAATTTGACGTCGTAATACGAATTACGACCAAAATCCAAGCAGACCTCGTGAACTGGAATCAAAATTGAAATTCAATCCTATAATTTTTATTGAAAAGACCAAAGACCTCGTGAACTAATATCAGGCGAGAACTTTTGAATGAAAAGGAACTCAATTAAGGGAGAGGTGCCGATTGTTGTGAGTAGGAAGCAATCAGGTGAAGTGAAGGAGGAAAAGGAGAGACATATACGTTTTCATTTGGACTGAAGGACGCTGACGTCGGAGGTGCATCTCGGTGTCACGAGGTGCACAACTCATGGCAACTGGCAAAGCTACAAGCAGCTGGTGGCAAGGCTAGAACTAAAACCCACCTTCAAGTCTCATGTGTGACGGCGACTTCAGTTCTTGATAGAGGGTGACTCGCTAAAAGGAAGCAGATGCTACAACGCACGTTTCATGGCGCTTCAAACTAAAAAGGATGTGGCAAGTAGCTTTGGGGGAAACGCTTGGAAGTCTTTGTGCTTATCAATAGAGACGTCGGCATGAGAGAAACATGAGGTGAGGGAAGGTACGACAGCATAACTGTGTAAGTTAAAAGAATGCCGCGAACAGATTTCTTATTAGAGGAAGTAAGCAGGTAATCGACGTGGACCAAAGTTAGAATACTTTTGGCTATACGGTGTGGTTGCGGTCTTGGACCGCGGTTTGTGCCACTTGGACTGCGCACACCATCTTCATACCGTGGTCTTGCACGATTTTGGCCGCACTGTGGTCCTTTAATGTCGTGTTTGGTGATTGGTTGATTGGTGTATCGACTCTTGAATGTGGTTGGAGCGTAATTAATTTTTTTTCTTTTTTGCCTTTTCTTTCCTCTATATATATATATATATATATATATATATATATATATATATATATATATATATATATATATATATATCAACTTCATTTGTTTTTCACAACACAATCTCTTCTCTCTCAAAAAAACAATTAAAAATCACCTCTCTCAAAAATGTCATCTTCTTCATCTTCTGAAGAATTTCAGACTATTTTTGACACCGCTGTTGTTTGTGTTCAAATGGCGGAACAAACATACAACGTTGTATGCAACAACGTAGCTGCAAGTTCTCAACGGAGAACACAAAGATATATTATCAGAAATCGTGAAGAAACCAACCAACGTTTGGTACAATACTATTTTGCAGAGAATGTCACTTATCAAGGGTATTATTTTCGTAGGTGCTTCAGAATGTTCAAAGGTTTATACGAACGTATAGTTGAAGATGTAACGAGGGAGTGCAATTTTTTTTCAACAAGGCTACGATGCTAGAGGTACACCCGGTTTCACTCCCTTACAAAAATGCACGGCCGCACTTCGTCAATTAGCATATGGCATTCCGCCTGATGCGTTAGATGAAAGTTTTAGGATGTCTGCTAGGATCGCACGAGACAATCTCCATTTTTTTTGCAAAACTGTGATTCAGTTTTATGGTCCAAAATATTTACGTAAACCTACGTAATGACATCCTGCAATTGCAAGTTCATCATGCTAGTGTGCATGGGTTTCCTGGAATGCTAGGAAGCTTAGATTGTCTCCATTGGGCATGGGAAAGTTGCCTTACATCATATCATGGGTAATTTACCCGAGGTGATCATGGTCACCGAACGGTCATACTTGAAGCAGTTGCATCACAAGATATGTGGATTTGGCATGCTTTTTTTGGTTCTCTAGGTTCGATTAACGACATCAACGTTCTTCATCGTTCACCAATATTTAACAACATATACGATGAATCCGCACCAGATTCTTCTTTTCAAGTGCGTGGAACGCCATATAAGTATGGTTATTATCTGGTCGATGGAATCTATCCCGAGTATGTTGTGTTTGTTATATCGTTTACGTGTCCACATGGTTCTAGACGAAAAAAATTCAAAAGAGCTCAAGAAAGAGCTAGGTATAACATCCAAAAAATTTACACCAATTTAAACTTTTTCAATCATAAATAAAACCAAATAGTATTTGTTTACAAAAATGTTTTCAAATCATTATTCATCAAAGTGTCCCAATAACTAGATCAAAAGGATGAGGAGCGGTAGGGTCACACCTTCGCCTTGCCATGATCTCCTGAAGTACCTGAAACAATAAAATGAAACTGTAAACCCGAGAGTTAGTGAGCTACCCCCAAAATACCAATACCATGCTTATAATACCATATCAGTAATAGACAATCAATAACATGCATACTGAGCCGTCGGCCTGACTGGACCGCCCTGCTGGGCCTTCAGTCTATCTGATCTTATCCCGAGCCTTCGGCTTGACTGGACCGCAACATGGGTCTACAGTCTCCATGGACCGCTCATAGGGTATGTTGGCCTTCAGCACAAAGCAAGACCACCTCAACCCAACCGACAAGCAAATAACAACATGCACATAACTATCATAAACTGGCATATACAAACATCAAACATATGTATAACTCACTGATCATCAATCTTAGAAATCTCTCATAACTAAAGCACCGACCTATCAGGTCACTAACATACCAATCCATACGGATCATAAGAGCATAATATACTTTCTATCCTGATTCCGATCTAACAGATCATAACCACATGTACATAACTATCATAAACGTGCATGCATGGCTACAAAGGCCCTAAATGTCAAATCCAAGGTTACAATGGGGTTTCATACTCAAGGAAGGTTTCATACATGGCCAAGCTCATAGCTTTCTGACTTTAGAACACAAGAAAGGTCCAGATCTGAAGTTACAACTTTAGATCTAGCTCATAATCCACATTATTATCTCAATATGCCATAAAAGCCCTAATTCTCAACCAAATGAGGTCTAGGAGGAAAAATGAAGTAAAGATGTCGACTTGATACCTTCAAGTGATGCCTACTGAGGTAGATTTTTGATTCCCACACCTTCCTTGCTCCTAATCTCTTGTCCTCCAAGCTCTCCCTTTCCAAAAACTCCTCTCTAAAGCTCAAGACACACAAGGATGAACACCACATGAATTAGGGTTTCTCAATGGACTGCAAAGAGGTTAAAGGGGCTTATGCTTCTTTAAATAGGGTGCAAAACCCCGGGATTTAGGGTTTCATCTGCAAAACCCCGGGATTTAGGGTTTCACCTCGCTGCTACTCGACGAGTAGGGAAAAAAACTCGTCGAGTATGTCTCAAAACCAAGTAACTTTCATTTAAACCCATACTTGAGAATCGGGGCGTTACACTAGGAAGGATGTTGAGCGTGCTTTTGGAGCTCTGAAGAAAAGGAGTTCATATTGAAAAAAAACCAGCAGTGTAACACCTGGTATGTTTTCTTCAGTATATGTATTTTTCTCTGGGACTCGACGAGTCAGGAGACTGACTCGGCGAGTAGGTGCTGGTTAAGTGAAACCCTAAATCTGAGGGTTTGCACCCTATATAAACAACTTAACTCAGCCTCCCTTGTCCCTAACACTCTCTTGAAAGCTTCATATCGACCCCTAGCTGTTTGTGTGTGAGTTAAGGCCATTTTTGGTGTTCTTGTGTGGATTGTAAAGCTTGGAAGGAAGAAAGGAGCTTGGAAATCAAGTTGGGGCTTGTAGATCTGGAGATCTTACTTCATTTTCAGCAGCTTCAAGGTATAATGCCCCTGTCTTGACTCATCTATGTGTTTATTCATCTTTAACTTGGGATCTCTATGGATTTCTAAGTCATTTTTCGGATTTGGAAGTGTTGAGTGGGTTTTGACTTCAGATCTGGGCCTTAAGAGGGGTCTCATGGCATAAAGGTGACAACTTTAGGGCCATGAGAGCCCCATGCACATTGTAGGACACTTTATATGGATTTTTGAGCTAAAAACCCCATACATGTGCATCAAGTTTGGAACTTTACCTATAAAATGGACATTAGGAGGCCAGATCTATGGTTTTGGTGTGTTAGACCTCATTTAAATCGACTATATGGAATTGGTCAAGGTTGGACTCGGCAAGTTGGTATTGGGACTCGACGAGTCGGTGACCATTGTGCACCAAACCCTTTCGGTGAATGGGTAAGTGTTAGGAAGGAAGTCCCTTGTGGGTTTAGATGCGAAAAGGGACCTGGAAGCCATGGGACTCGGCGAGTGGTATGAGCAGACTCGGCAAGTCCATAGCAATCTCCCAATCTTTGAACATAGACTCGACGAATTGTTCATACAACTCAGCGAGTCATAGACAGGTCAAGTTCTTAAGTTGGAGATGAACTCGACGAGTTCAAGAAGGAACTCGGCGAGTCGGATGAAGATGGTCCCGATGTTATGATTGAAGGAGAACCCGATGAGTTTTTGCTAGACTCGACGAGTGGAGTCGGGGTTTTGTGTGGGATTAGAGAAGCATGGACTCAACGAGTTGGTAGGCCAACTCGGCGAGTCAGGTCAACTGA
Organism: Lactuca saligna; assembly: GCF_052625555.1. Lineage (NCBI taxonomy): Eukaryota > Viridiplantae > Streptophyta > Magnoliopsida > Asterales > Asteraceae > Lactuca > Lactuca saligna. The sequence continues at coordinate 91,643,338 of NC_136417.1, read as the reverse complement.
ATGTTGACTTTGACTAATGTTGACTTTGACTAAACTTGCACTGACCCTGTTTAGGGTTGTATGTGATTTGTGTTGACTTGAAGGTTGTCGTGTAGGGATCGAGGAGTCGTAGGGAGTCGACATGTGCACCGGGGATAGTTCAGACACTGCACGATATTGAGGTGAGTTACCTTCCAGTAGGGGTGGGTCTAAGGCCACAATGCCGACCCACCAAAAAGGCGTATTTAGAAGATAATGGTCTCTATGATAATTATCTTGGTCTGGTTATATGTTGGTTATGAGGTTTATCTGGGTAGTATGTTATGTGTATGGTAGGGATTAGTTTTCCTCAAGTGATCCTTAGGACCCAAGGGTAGGTCAGTACCCGGATACGCCTGACTGTATGCTTATATCTGTTGATTTTATGCTAGTAGTAGGGGTGAAATAGTCCCCAGTTACCGGTTGAAAGATACTGATGTTGATTACCGGTTGAAAGATACCGATGATGGTTACCGGTTGAAAGATACCGATGAAGGTTAACGATTGAAAGATACCGACGATATTGTATGGTATGTGGTATGATGGGGGAACTTACTAAGGTTTGTGCTTATAGTTTTGGTTTTGGTTTCAGGTACCTCTTCGTCGAAGGGAAAGTCAGCGGTGTAGCAGCGCATCACACACACATGTTTCCGCAAGAAGTTTTTGGGACCGTACTTTGATTTTCCATACTTATGATGTTATGGTTTGAAATACAACATTATGATTTTGTAATGGAATGTTTTATTGACAATGTTGTGGTAAAATGTTTATTAAATTCGTTAATTCAAAAATGAAATTTTTGGCCTTGAAAATTGGGTCGTTACAAGTTGGTATTATAGCCCTGGTTTAAGGGATTCGGACACACCCTCGGAGGTGTCTGGACTCAAACCGAGGGACTAAAAGATTTTTCAAGGAAAAATGGTTTTCTAAAGTCTAAACTGAGGAATTTTAAGAAAGACGAAGTGTGTGATGCGTACGATCGGTCGGGCTCAAGTAAGTTTTCGCCAAGATACCCATACTTGTTATGTTATGTTATATGGTTTTGATTCAGAGAACTACATGCTAGAATAGGACTAAGGATCTAGGAGGATGCCTTGTGTGCCTGATATATGATTCTGAGAATTGCATGCTAGTTAGGGCTAAGGATCTAGGAAGGATGCCTTATGTGCCTGTTGTATGAGTTGTATGCTAGGACTGTTTAGTCAGCAGTAGGATGACCTGTGTAGGTTATGCCTGGTTTGGTTACTCGAGCCACGAATGCTGCTTGCTTTGTGCTATAGGGGTTCTTACAAACTTCAACTAACTAAGGAGCGGATATGTAACAATATCTGCAAACTAGTTAGTGGGAGGTGGTGGGGACTTCTAGTGCAACTGATGGTGGAGAGTAGATCAGAGAGTGCCCTAGGGAAGCCTAGGATGAGGTCAGTGGAAAGGGTATCGGTAAATGGGACTTGGTCAAGTTGAAGCAATTCTTGAGGAAAGTACGGATAGATGTGGAAGGTAGTATGGGCCCGTACTACTGGAAGCAGAGGATCCGTACTCGAACCGAGGAGGGCCTAGATGGAACCGGGAAACTTGGAAAGTGTGTGTGACCTCCAGGAAGTGTATGTCACCCTGACATTCGTATGTTATTGTTTCAGAATGGTGGTCACGCGGCATGGAGTAGGAGGTTCAGGATCCAGGTCGGGATCGGTCTCGGGGGCAGGATCCGAGCATGTGGATGATTGGTTACGCGAGTTCATCGCGTCCGAGATCACGAGGGCTATCCTTGATGTGACGCCAATTATCTTTGCGTTGATCAAGGAAGGGATCATTGAGCTGATGGAGGACCGCCTCAGGGCGTTCTGGAGTGACATGGCGACCAGCCAGTCAGGACCACTCACATTGTCCTTTAAGGACTTCAGAGGGAGTGGTGCGCCAGATTTCCATTGGGCGAAGAACCCCATTGCTGCTAGACGATGGATTGCGGACATTGAGTCTGTACAACTGACCAGCTTCTGCCCCGAGGGATCGAAGGTAGGATTTGCAGCATGGTGTTTGAGGGACCGGGCTAGGGACTGGTGGGAGTCGGTTGGTGACTCTCTGGGAGCCTCGGCTGTTGAGGCTATGACATGGTCGGATTTTGTGACTCGGTTCAGAGCAGAGTTTGCGCCAGCTGTAGCGCTTTAGTAGCTGGCCAGGGAATTCTTGGATATGAGACAGACTACGGAGACTGTGGCAGAGATCACCGCCAAGTTCCGGGAGAGGGATTTGTTGGTGCCCCAGTATGCGGGTGATGAGGACATGAAGAGGACCCGCTACCATGACATGCTACGAGCTGACATCCGGGAGCATGTCAGTTTTTCAGGTTGCCCTACCCTAGATTCCATGATTGCCAAGGCTAGGGAGAGGGAGATTGATCTGGAGCACATCCGGAAGAGGAAGGCAGAGGAGGGGCAGACGGCGGGGGCTTCGGGGAAGAAGCCCAAGGGATCCGATGGTAGGCCGAAAGGCCAGTCAGGGCGGGACCGCTGTGGGAAATGTGGTCGGTCACACGAGGGAGCTTGTCGCACTAGGTCGGGTTCAGGCTGCTATAAGTGCGGCAAGGTTGGACATTTTGGCAGGGATTGTACTGCCCCTACTCCGGCGATACAGATGTCAGACCTGATTTGCTTTCATTGCAATCAGAAGGGCCATAAAAAAGGCCAATTTCCCTAGAATGGCAGCGGCAGTGGCGCCGACTCCAGTGACAGGACGGGTTGTGTATGGCTGGAAGGTCAAGATGGAGGCTCTAGTGGTTCAGAGCCAAGCATTTCAGCTGACAACCGAGGAGGCACGCGCTGCACCCGATGTGGTGACTGGTATGATTTCTTATCCTTATGCTTTTATAGTATGTCGTTGTCATTTTGATATATCATGTGCCTTGTTTAGGATTGTTCCATGTGAACGGAATCCCGATTCAGGTGTTGTTTGATTCGGGTGCCACCCGATCTTTTGTCTCTCTTGCGCTTAGCAAGAAGTTTCCAGAGTCTTCGGGCATGTTGGATTGCCCTCTAGAGGTCGAGATTGCGGACGACCAGTCGGTACGAGCATCTGTGACAACCCGAAAATTTTTTATTTTTAAAGACTAGTCAATCAATTCAACTGAGTGTCAAACTCATTAGTACTGAGTTCTAGCCCGGTTAAAGGTCATTCTAAGGAGTTTTGAGCCTAATACACTTAAGGAATGAGTGTTAGAAAGTACCTACTAAACCCACAGTGTAACAAATCGAACCTAAACCTCATCTAAAGGAGTTCACGGCCACAAGACCATGAGTTTACGGCCGTAAACTCAAGTGGCCGTAAACTCAAGGGTATATATAAGGCTTTGGGTCATTTCTTATTTCCTTGGCCGATTTTTCCTCCAAATCCTCTCAAGTATCATCAAAGACTTTCACCTTAGATCTTCAAAAGAGTAAGTATTCTATCCCTTGCCTAGTTGATACATCTTATTAACTAGCTACATACATTGATTTCATCCATGGAAATCATGTTTGTTTAGATCTTCAAGTTACACCAAGAACACACACTAGTGTTCTTGGCCAATATTAACCATTTCAAGCTTCTAGATCGTAAGTCCTCTTCCCTATACTTCATATCCAGTTAGAACTCATGCTTAGAGACTTGAAACACACATTTTCCCCAAGAACATCATGAGTTTACGACCCAAGATCTTCCTTGGTCGTAAACTCAATGTAAGGGTGCCATTGTGGCCATCAACCCTCCTAGATGCAAGGCTTGTGACCCAGAACCCTTCCTTGATGATTGTAGGACCTTAAACTACTCTCATTAACATAAATGGTCATGAGTTTACGGCTGTAAACCCCTTTGGGCCGTAAACTCATCAAAAGCCTCATTTGAGGTGGTCTTCCTCGTGCAAGTATAGAACAAATGTCCCTAAAACTTCCCAAGCCTTCAAACTTGCACTTATACATGAGTGACCATGAGTTTACGGCCGTAAACTCCCTTGGGCCGTAAACCGATGGTAGTAAACTCATGTGAGTGCCATTCTACCTTCCTTTGTTGAATCACATGTGATTCCAACACTTAGTCAAGGTGTTTCCTAGTCCCGTAAGGTGTTTCCTTTCATATAGTTGTTATAAACACTATATTCATGCCAATATGTGTTATTATATATCATTTAGGACTTGTTGTGTCTCGGGACTTCATTCCTGGAACTTCTCATCCTTACACGCATACCCATTTGAATCACCCACATCAGGTGAGTTCATACCCCGTAATGAATCTTTTAACTGTTTTAAATGCTTTTAAGGGGGGGGATACAAAGTTGAACATAATGATAATTGTGTAATTATTTGTTATAAACATTGTTCAAAATATAGCTTATATCTTCTATAAGTGGTCAAAACATTTCAAAACTATTTTATAGTTATGTTGCTTTATAGTTTAGCAAAACTCCATTTTTTTAAAGCATAAACATAACTGGTTGGTAAAATGAGTCTTTTAATAAAAGTTCAAGTAGAATACTAGTAAACTATAATGGGTATAGTTTAGTGAGTCAATTCGTACTAGATACAATACGATAACATAAGAGAACACACAATAAAGGGAAACAGGGAGGAAGATACAATACACGATAACAGAACAAACATAATAAGGTGCTATAGCATGGAACAATTACAGGATCTAACTATACCAATAAATCACTAATGCATTGTTTTAAACAAAAGGTGATAGTTATATTGGGTATACATGATCATATAATCATAATGTGGATGTTCAAGGCTTGAAATCATTTTTGGGGTCGCGTGTGGTTCCCATAATCTTTTGACAAGGAGAGCGTTTAGTATGGGATCTAGCCATCACATTATACCTTAATACTCAATTTAAGGTAATTAGTACAATAGTAGTCACTTATTACAATACTACAATACTTATACTTTACAAACGACAAACGGAACAGTCGGGTGCAGTACACGCAGTAGAAAAGGACCATAATGCTAACCTTATGATTCCTTAATGTTTACATTAAGGGATATATATAAATTGTATCCGACAGATGATGGGATGTGTGCCTTCCGCTTTATTTCCTGTTCCTCGTTGGGTTGTGGGCTTAGAGCAGATTCACCCAACCTATTATCTATTCGATTTTAGTTATATATATGTTCTGTACACATTAAGTCATCATAAGGGGTACAAAGTATGGGTCAGGTCATAGGACACAAATTCAATACACCGCTTTCTAGTACAAAACATACTTTTCAAATCATATCTTTTAGTACACAAAACTAGAAACTTCCCAATAAAGGGTTTAATCCATTTTATTAAACCAAAGTAGACTTAAAGGAATTTAGGTGATTGACTCTAGAATACCTTAGTTTATGCGTCATGGTTATACATCATCAATACCCAATAGGTCGTTGGATGTGTGCCTTCCGCCTTATTTCCTGTTCCTCGTTGGGTTGTGGGCTTAGGGCAGATACACCCAATTAACTATCTATTCGATATTAAATTATGTATAGTCATTATAAACTAAGTGATTATAGAGGTAATTACTGTGGTCACTATTTTACTATAAGAAATAAGGGTTTTCTTAAAGAATCTTTTCATAAAATATAAAGGAACTATTACAATTAACTCCATGAGTAACAAGCGAATACACCTGAGTTATATACATCAAGGACCTAACAAACAATGGGATGTGTGCTATCCGCTTTACTTCCTGTTCCTCGTTGGGTTGTGGATTTAGGGCAGATGCGCACAGTCGATTATTTGTTTACTCCAAGTTATATATAACTTGTATTTATTTAGTACTCATAGAAAGGATTGTAGAACCACTTTTACGTATCTTTCATCTAAGTAGGAAATATAGGATTTTCTGGAGGAACAGGCGAACTTTTCTAAACATAACTAACACTTTACGTAACTTGCATCTTACTACATCTTACAACTACATTATACAACAACTTTCTACAACTTACTTACATCACTAAAATCTTATGAATTCACCAGCTTAAATGCTGACAACTCTTTTAAATAACTTGTATTCTCAGGAAACTAGTAGACAGGTACTCGCGCTGGGAATTCGGAAGATGGAGCAATATAGCTTCAAGTCTTGTTTTGTTATTTGCTTAGGTACTCTATGTTTTGTGAACACACACATTGTAAACACTTTCTTTCTAATGAAATGGTTGTTCATTACTTTGCTTACTATGATACATATCTTGTGATACTAAATATGACATCCTACACCCCCGAACGTTTCCGTCGTTCCGGTTTTGGGGTGTGACAGATTGGTATCAGAGCATTGTTTATAGTGAACTAAGTATACCAACCGATAAAAGATATACAACTATAAATACTGTAATGACCCAATTTTCAAGGCCAAAAATTTCATTTTTTAATTAACGCATTTAGCAGACATTTTACCATACATTGTCAATGAACATTCATTACAAAATTATAATGTTGTATTTCAAACCATAACATCATAAGTATTGAAAATCAGAGTACAGTCCCAAAAACTTCTCGCGGAAACATATGCGTGTGTGTGATGCGCTGCTATGCCGCCGACTCTTTCCCCTTCGACGAAGAGGTACCTGAAACCAAAACCAAAACTGTAAGCACAAAGCTTAGTGAGTTCCCCCATCATACCACATACCACACAATATAGTCAGTATCTTTCAACCGGTAGCATTCCTCGGTATATTTCAACCGGTAACCTTTGTCGTATGACAGGCATATAAGGCATCCTTTCTAGATCCTTAGCCCTAACTAGCATGCAATTCTTAGAATCATATATCAGGCACACAAGGCATCCTCTTAGATCCTTAGCCCTATTCTAGCATGCAGTTTTCTGAATCAAAACCATATAACATAACATAACAAGTATGGGTATCGTGGGGAAAACTTACTTGAGCCCGGCCGGTCGCACGCATCACACACTTTGACTTTCTTAAAATTTCTCAGTTTAGACTTTATAAAACCATTTTTCCTTGAAATAACTTTTAGTCCCTCGGTTTGAGTCAAGACACCCCCGAGGGTGTGTCTGAATCCCTCAAACCAGGGCTCTGATACCAACTTGTAACGACCCAATTTTCAAGGCCAAAAATTTCATTTTTGAATTAACAAATTTAATAAACATTTTACCAAAACATTGTCAATAAAACATTCCATTACAAAATCATAATGTTGTATTTCAAACCATAACATCATAAGTATGGAAAATCAGAGTACAATCCCAAAAACTTCTTGCGGAAACATGTGTGTGTATGATGCGCTGCTACACCGCCGGCTCATTCCCCTTCGACGAAGAGGTACCTGAAACCAAAACCAAAACTGTAAGCATAAAGCTTAGTGAGTTCCCCCATCATACAACATACCATACAATATCGTCGGTATCTTTCAACCGGTAACATTCCTCGGTATATTTCAACCGGTAACCTTCGTCGGTATCTTTCAACCGGTAACCATCATCAGTATCTTTCAACCGATAACCATCATCGGTATCTTTCAACAGGTAATCAACAACGGTATCTTTCAACCGGTAACTGGGGACTATTTCACCCCTACCACTAACATGCAATCAATAGATAATAGCATACAGTCAGGCATATCCGGGTACTGACCTACCTTTGGGTCCTATGGACCCCTGTTAGGGAAACTAATCCCTACTAAACACAAAACATATAATCCAGATAAATCATATAACCAGACCGAGATAATTATCACAAAGACCATTATCTTAGAAATACCCCTTTTTGGTGGGTCGGTGTTGTGGCCTTAGACCCACCCCTACTGGAAGGCAACTCACCTCAATGTCGTGCAGTTTTTGAAATATCTTCGGCACACAAGTCGACTCCCTACGACTCCTCAATCCCTACACGACAACCTCCAAGTCAACGAACATCACATACAACCCTAAACAGGGTCGGTCCAAGTTCAGTCAAAGTCAACACTGGTCAAAGTCAACATTCAGTTGACCTGACTCGCCGAGTTGGCCTACCAACTCGTCGAGTCCCTGCTTCACTAAACCCACTCAAAACCCCGACTCCACTTGTTGAGTCTAGCGAAAATCGACCGGTTTTCCTTTAGTCATAACATCTGGACCATGTTCATCCGACTCGCTAAGTTCCTTCTAGAACTCGTCGAGTTCATCTCCTACTTAAGAACTTGTCCAGTCTATGACTCGTCGAGTTGTATGAACAACTCGTCGAGTCCATCTTCAAAGATTGGGAGATTGCTATGGACTCGTCGAGTCTGCTCATACCACTCGTCGAGTCCCAAGGCTTCCAGGTCCCTTTTCTCATCTAAACCCACAAGGTTGACCAACTCCATACAATCGATTTAAATGAGGTCTAACAGACCAAAACCATAGATCTGTCCTCCTAATGTCCATTTTATACGTAAAGTTCCAAACTTGACGCACATGCATGGGGTTTTTAGCTCAAAAATCCATATAAAGGGTCTTACAATGTGATGGGGCTCTCATGGCCCTAAAGTTGGCACCTTTATGCCATGAGACCCCTCTCAAGGCCCAGATCTGAAGCTAAAGTCCACATAACACTCCTTAAATCCGAAAATGGCTTGAAAAGCCCTAAATGCACCCAAGATCCACATACTAAAGATGAACAACCAAATGAAAGACCAAAGCAAGAGCATTTTACCTTGATTAAGCTGAAAATGGAATGAGATTTCTTGATCTACAAGCCCCAAGTCGAATACTCAAGCTCATCTTCTTCCTTCCATGTTTCACAAGTCAACAAAAGCACCAAAATGGCCTTAACACACACATATACCGCTAGGGTTTCGATATGCAGCTCTAGGGGAGTGCTAGGGACAAGGGAGGCCAAGTTAATGTGTCTATATAGGGTGCAAACTCTCATATTAGGGTTTTTTTCCAGATATCACGGACTCGCCGAGTCCGACTTTTGACTCACCGAGTCAGCCACTTGACTCTCGGGTCCAATTCGCTTCTACTCGACGAGTTGGGCCACCAACTCGCCGAGTCCCAGGCCGAAATGCAAAATGCTTAATTTAAATTACGTACCAAGAACCAGGTGTTAGAAATCTCTCCTACTTATTTTAGACTTCGTCCTCGAAGTCTGCTGCTCGATCCTGAAACAGCTCAGGGTAATGCTCCATCATCTCGCCCTTTGGCTCCTAAGTCCACTCCGAGCCCTTCCGGTGCTGCCACTGAACCTTTACCAGCTCCACTCTCTTGTTCCTCAGATCCTTTGACTTCCTGTCCAGGATCGCCACTAGCCGCTCGATGTAGTTCAGGATGTCATCAACCTGAATGTCCTCTAAAGGCACTACTACCGAATCGTCCACCAAACATTTCCGCAACTGGGAAACATGAAAGGTGTTATGAATCTGACTGAGTTCGGTTGGCAGATCCAGCCTATATGCCACCTTGCCCACCTGAGCTACAACCCTGAAAGGTCCAATATATCTAGGGCCCACCTTGCCCTGCTTCCTGAATCGAATGACACCCTTCCAAGGTGACACCTTCAGGAGGACCATATCTCCGATTTGGAATTCCAAGTCGGATCGGCGCTTGTCGGCATAACTTTTCTGCCGACTCTGAGCAGTCTGAAGCCTACTCTGGACCTGCTGGATCCTCTCCGTAGTCTGAAGTACTACCTCGGTACTCCCCATAACCCTCTAACCCACCGCACCCCAACATATCAGGGTCCTGCACTTCCTCCCGTACAACATCTCGAAGGGAGGACGGTCAATACTCGCGTGATAGCTGTTTTTGTATGAGAACTCAGCCAAAGGAAAGTAAGTATCCCAACAACCTCCATAGTCTAAGACACACGCCCGCAACATATCCTCCAAGGTCCGGATGGTCCGCTCACTCTGTCCATCTGTTTGTGGGTGAAAAGCGGTACTAAAATGCAAATGAGTTCCCAGCTCGTCATGGAACTTCTTCTAGAATTTGGAAGTAAACCGAACGTCTCTGTCCGAAATCACCAATATTGGCACCCCATGCCGCGCCACCACCTCCCTGATATAAATGTCAGCCAACTTTTCGGCCGAAATACTTTCCTGAATCGGGATAAAATGGGCGCTCTTGGTCAATCGATTGACGATGACCTAGATCGAATCCGCTCCCCGCGCAGTCCTGGGAAGCTTTGTGATAAAATCCATCGTTATGTCTTCCCATTTGAACAACGGAATGTCCAACGGCTGCATCTTACCGTGAGGTCTCTGATGATCGGCCTTGACCTTCCTGCAGGTCAAGCACCGCTGTACGTACCATGCCCCATCCCGCTTCATGGAGGGCCACCAATAGTCCAGATGAAGATCCCTATACATCTTCGTCGCCCCGGGATGAATGGAGAATCGAGATTTGTGCGCCTCCTCGATCAATACCTGGTGCACACCCCCATGATACGGGACCCACACCCTACGGTGTAGAGTCAACAACCCCTGTTTGTCATAGTCAAAGGAGGTAACCTGACCCACAATCTGCTCGCTCTTCCGATGTTCCTCCTTCAAGGCCTCCTGTTGGGCCTCCCGAATCCGCTCCAACAGCGGAGTCACCACTGTCATCCTCAGACAGATATCCCTGATCGGCGCTGCCTTGCGGCTAAGCACGTCGGCCACCACATTGGCCTTCCCCGGGTGGTAAAGGATCTCGCAATCATAATCCTTTACCACATTAAGCCACCGACGCTGCCTCATGTCCAGATTTGGCTGGTCCATGAGATACCTCAGGCTCTTGTGGTCCGTGTAAATCGTACAACGAACCCCATAGAGGTAATGACGCCAAATCTTGAGGGCAAACACGACAGGCCCCAGCTCCAAATCATGCGTCGGGTAATCACCTCGTGAGGCTTTAGCTGCCTCGACGCATAGGTGATGACGTGCCCTCTCTGCATCAGAACTGCGCCCAAACCTGAGATGGACGCATAGCAACATACCACAAAATCCTCCATGCCCTCTAGCAGGGATAAGATTGGTACCTCGCACAATCTCTGTCTCAGAGTCTCGAATGCGGCCAGTTGCTGAGGCCCCCAACGAAAGACCATGGCTTTCCTCGTTAGCCTGGTCAGGGGTACGACTATATTGGAGAAATCCTGGATGAATCTCCGATAGTAGTCGGCTAATCATAGGAAACTCCGAATCTCAGATGGAGACTTCGGAACTTCCCATCTCATCACGTCCTCTACTTTGGCTGGGTCCACTGAAATTTCGTCCTGGTTGACGAGGTTCCCAAGGAATTGCACCTCGTGCAACCAGAACTCACACTTGGAGAACTTAGGATACAAGTTCTCCCTCCTTAAAGTCTCCAGAACCTCCCGCAGATGCTCCTCGTGCTCCTCCTGCGTCTTGGAGTAAACCAAGATGTCATCAATAAACACTATCACAGACCGGTCTAACATCGGTCTACACACGCGGTTCATGAGATCCATGAATGTGGCAGGAGAATTGGTGAGCCCGAAAGGCATCACCACGAACTCATAGTGGCCATAGCGTGTCCGGAACGCTGTCTTCTGTACATCCTCCTCTCTGACCCTCATCTGATGATATCCTGAGCGCAGATCAATCTTGGTGAACCAAGATGCTCCCTGCAACTGGTCAAAGAGGTCATCAATCCTCGGTAGTGGGTAATGGTTCTTCACCGTTACCTTATTCAGCTCCCGATAATCTATACACATCCGATGTGACCCGTCGTTCTTCTTCACAAATAGAATCGGGGCTCCCCTTGGAGAACTCCTCGGTCTAATGAATCATTTGTCTAACAGCTCCTGCAGTTGTATAGACAACTTCTGCATCTCAAGAGGAGCCAGCCGATACGGTGCCTTGGCTATCGGAGCCGCACCGGGGACTAGGTCGATCTTGAATTCCACCTGCCTCTCCGGAGGTATCCCAGGCAACTCCTCGGGGAATACGTCTATAAACTCACGCACCACGGGCACATCGCCCACTGTCGCCTTACCCGCCTCCCGGGTGTCCATAACATAGGCGACATATCCTGCGCAACCCTGCTGAAGATAATGCCTAGCCCTCGCTGCTGAACATACCGCTAGTCCTTGATGTGGCCTCTCACCCTGAACTACCAGCTGTCCCCCACTTGGGGTCCTGATCCGAACCAACTATTGTGCGCAATCTATCACTGCCCCATTGGGGCTCAACCAATCCATGCCTATAATCACCTTGTTCCCCCTCAACGGAATAGGAACCAGGTTCACCAGGTAACACTCCTCGAACAGCTTCAAAACACAGTCTCGATAGACCTCCGATGCTCGCACCGACCGGTCGTCCGCAATCTCGACCTCTAGAGGGCAATCCAACATGCCCGAAGGCTCCAGAAACTTCTTGCTAAGCGCAAGAGAGACAAAAGATTGGGTGGCACCCGAATCAAACAACACCTGAATTGGGATTCCATTCACATGGAACGATCCTAAACAATGCACATGATATATCAAAATCACAGCGACATAATATAAAAGCATAAGAATAAGAAGTCATACCTGTCACCACATCGGGTGCAGCGCGTGCCTCTTCGGCGTTCAGTTGAAATGCTCGGCTCTGCACCACTGGAGCCTCCAACTTGGCCTTTCGGCGATCCACAACCCGTGCTGTCGCTGGAATCGACACCACAGTTGGCGTCGCTACCGCTGTTGCAGTCAATCTAGGGCAATTCGCCTTTTTATGGCCCTTCTGATTGCAATGAAAGCAAATCAGGTCAGACATCTTCATCGTCGGAGTAGGGGCAGTACAATCCCTTCCAAAATGCCCAACCTTGCCGCACTTATAGCAGGCTGAACCCGACCTAGTGCGACAAGCTCCCTCATGTGACCGGCCGCATTTTCCATAGCGGTCCCGCCCAAACTGGCCTTTCGGCCTACCATCGGATCCCTTGGGCTTCTTCCCCGAAGCCTCCGCGGTCTGCCCCTCCACTGCATTCTTCTTCCAGATGTGCTCCAGATCAATCTCCCTCTCCCTAGCCTTGGCAATCATGGAATCCAGGGTAGGACAAGCTGAAAAACTGACATGCTCCCGAATGTCAGCTCGTACCATCTCATGGTAGCGGGTCCTCTTCATGTCCTCATCACCCGCATACTGGGGCACCAACAAAGCCCTCTCCCGGAACTTGGCGGTGATCTCCGCCGCAATCTCTATAGTCTGTCTCATATCCAAGAACTCCCTGGCCAACTGCTGAAGCTCTACAGCTGGCGCAAACTTTGCTCTGAACCGGGTCACGAAATCCGACCATGTCATAGCCTTAACAGCCGAGGCTCCCAGAGAGTCACCAACCGACTCCCACCAGTCCCTAGCCCGGTCCCTTAAACACCCTACTACAAATCATAACTTCAACCCCTCGGGGCAGAAGCTGGTCAGCTGTGCAGACTCAATGTCCGCAATCCATCGTCTGGGAGCAATGGGGTCCTTCACCCCGTGGAAATCTGGCGCACCACTCCCTATGAAGTCCTTAAATGACAATGTGCGTGGTCCTGACTGGCTAGCCGCCATGTCACTCCAGAATGCCCTGAGGCGATCCTCCATCAGCTCAATGATCCCCTCCTTGATCGACCCGAAGATAACCGGCGTCGCATCAAGGATACCCCTCGTGATCTCGGACACAATGAACTCGCGCAACCCATCATCCATATGCTCGGATCCTGCCCCCGAGCCCGATCCTGACCCGGATCCTGAGCCCCCTGCTCCATGTCACATGACCACCATTCTGAAAAACAAACATACGAATGTCAGGGTCACATATACTTTCCAAGTTTCCTGGTTCCATCTAGGCCCTCCTTGGTTCGAGTACGGATCCTCTGCTTTCAATAGTACGGGCCTATACTACCTTCCACATCTATCCGTACTTTCCCCAAGAATTGCTTCGACTTCACCCAGTCCCTTTTTCCGATATCCTTTTCACTGACCATATCCTAGGCTTCCTTAAGGCACTCTTCGACCTACTCTCAGGCAACAGTTGCACTAGGAGTCCCCACCACCTCCCCCTAACTAGGTTGCAGATACTGTTACATATCCGCTCCTTAGTTAGTTCAAGCTGGTCAGAACCCCCATAACACAAAGCAAGCAGCATTCGTGCATTGAGTAACCAAACGAGGCATAACCTACACAGGCCATCCTACTGCGAACTAAACAGTCCTAGCATACATCTCATATGACAGACACATAAGGCATCCTTCCTAGATACTTAGCCCTAACTAGCATGCAATTCTCAGAATCATATATCAGGCACACAAGGCATCATCCTAGATCCTTAGCCCTATTCTAGCATGCAGTTTTCTGAATCAAAACCATATAACATAACATAACAAGTATGGGTATCGTGGGGAAAACTTACTTGAGCCCGGCCGGTCGCACGCATCACACACTTCGACTTTCTTAAAATTTCTCAGTTTAGACTTTATAAAACCATTTTTCCTTGAAATATCTTTTAGTCCCTCGGTTTGAGTCCAGACACCCCCGAGGGTGTTTCCGAATCCCTCAAACCAGGGCTCTGATACCAACTTGTAACGACCCAATTTTCAAGGCCAAAAATTTCATTTTTGAATTAACAAATTTAATAAACATTTCACCAAAACATTGTCAATAAAACATTCCATTACAAAATCATAATGTTGTATTTCAAACCATAACATCATAAGTATGGAAAATCATAGTACAATCCTAAAAACTTCTTGCGGAAACAGGTGTGTGTGTGTGTGATGCACTGCTACACCGCCGACTCCTTCCCCTTCGACGAAGAGGTACCTGAAACCAAAACCAAAACTGTAAGCATAAAGCTTAGTGACTTCCCCCATCATACCACATACCATACAATATCATCGGTATCTTTCAACCGGTAACATTCCTCGGTATATTTCAACCGGTAACCTTCGTCGGTATCTTTCAACCGGTAACCATCATCAGTATCTTTCAACCGGTAACCATCATCGGTATCTTTCAACGGGTAATCAACATCGGCATCTTTCAACCAGTAACTGGGGACTATTTCACCCCTACCACTAACATGCAATCAACAGATAATAGCATACAGTCAGGCATATCCGGGTACTAACCTACCCTTGGGTCCTATGGACCCCTGTTAGGGAAACTAATCCCTATTAAACACAAAACATATAATCTAGATAAATCACATAACCAGACCGAGATAATTATCACAAAGACCATTATCTTAGAAATACCCCTTTTTGGTGGGTCGGTGTTGTGGCCTTAGACCCACCCCTACTGGAAGGTAACTCACCTCAATGTCGTGCAGTTTTTGAAATATCTTCGGCGCACAAGTCGACTCCCCACGACTCCTCGATCCCTACATGACAACCTCCAAGTCAACGCACATCACATACAACGCTAAACAGGGTCGGTCCAAGTTTAGTCAAAGTCAAGACTGGTCAAAGTCAACATTCAGTTGACCTGACTCGCCGAGTTGGCCTACCAACTCGTCGAGTCCCTGCTTCACTAAACCCACTCAAAACCCCGGCTCCACTTGTTGAGTCTAGCGAAACTCGACGGGTTTTCCTTTAGTCATAACATCGGGACCATGTTCATCCGACTCGTTGAGTTCCTTCTTGAACTCGTCGAGTTCATCTCCTACTTAAGAACTTGTCCAGTCTATGACTCGCCGAGTTGTATGAACAACTCATCGAGTCCATCTTAAAAGATTGGGAGATTGCTATGGACTCACCGAGTTTGCTCATACCACTCGCCGAGTCCCAAGGCTTCAAGGTCCCTTTTCGCGTCTAAACCGAAAAGGGACTTCCTTCCTATCATTTACCCATTCACAGGAAGGGTTTGGTGCACAATGGTCACTGACTCATCGAGTGCCAAGAACAACTCGCCAAGTCCAAGCTTGACCAACTCCATATAGTCAATTTAAATGAGGTCTAACACACTAAAACCATAGATCTGGCCTCCTAATGTCCATTATATACGTAAAGTTCCAAACTTGACACACATGCATGGGGTTTTTAGCTCAAAAATCCATATATAGTGTCTTATAATGTGCATGGGGCTCTCATGGCCCTAAAGTTGGCACCTTTATGCCATGAGACCCCTCTTAAGGTCCAGATCTGAAGCTAAAGTCCACATAACACTCCTTAAATCCGAAAATGGCTTGAAAAGCCCTAAATGCACCCAAGATCCACATACTAAAGATGAACAACCAAATGAAAGACCAAAGCAGGAGCATTTTACCTTGGTTAAGCTGAAAATGGAATGAGATTTCTTGATCTACAAGCCCCGAGTCGAATACTCAAGCTTCTCTTCTTCCTTCCAAGCTTCACAAGTCAACAAAAGCACCAAAATGGCCTTAACACACACATATACGGCTAGGGTTTCGATATGCAGCTCTAGGGGAGTGTTAGGGACAAGGGAGGCCGAGTTAATGTGCTTATATAGGGTGCAAACCGTTATATTAGGGTTTTTGTCCAGATATCACGGACTCGCCGAGTCTGACTTCTGACTCGCCGAGTCAGCCACTTGACTCCCGGGTCCAATTCGCTTCTACTCTACGAGTTGGGCCACCAACTCGCCGAGTCCCAGGCCAAAATGCAAAATGCATAATTTTAAATTACGTACCAGGAACCAGGTGTTACAAATACAATGGGGCTTAAGTGCTCTACATAATGATATATTTTAAGAGTATAACAATAAGTTATAAAAATATACCTACTTGCTTATACATGTATACATATTAGAACGAGTATCACAAGGAGAACAGAACTAAAGTATTTAAAGGTTGAACACTGTCGTCAAACCTAAACAGTTATGTAATCATACCCAGGATCAATATAGCCTGATCAACTATATTCATTCGAGATATGTCTAACATGTGTTTGAGAGTGATGTGGTGTTGCAACAGTCTTAAAACTTACCTCGCACCAGTCAAGAATATTCTAGAACAAGTACATTATGTTAAAACACTATAGGAGTATTTTAGGCACTATATAAACAACTTACATGATAACTTTAAAGACCCTTACGGATAGGCCTATAATCTTACAACGTATACTCCCAAAGTTTTATATAATTTAGATCTTATAGACTTACAATTTGTGATCTACACTTCACTACCATTCCCCATTAGGTTGCGGTTTTGGAGTAGGATCATTTATTCGAAGGCCTATCTAATATTAAATTATATACAATTTATATACATTGTACAATTATAAGCATGACTCTGTAAGGATCACCCCATAAAGTTACCCTAAATCTCATAGATTCTTTAGTCACATTCATTCTCGCACGACAAACCCAGACAACAGAAGAGTCAAGGAGGAACAAGAACACGTTCATAACGTTGGACACGTCACACTAGTAGATAATAATCTTGTTAATTACATGATCGAGTGGAGGCACTGCTCACGTTATATGTTAGGATTATTTTCTTACATGCAAATGGTAACAGTTATTCAGGAAACAAATACTCATTCGAGGATAGTTAGTTCAAATTCATAGAGCTTATTAGGTATAGACTATTTTATGAATTGTTTCTAGAAACCTGTAGAAGTCAAGACCGGATACATTCAGTCTTTCAGCTTTCGGATTTTATCCACTGCTATAGACTCATTTCCTTTCATCTTGTATCCTTTTTAGCAAGATGTGTCCACGACGATCAGCTAGACACGTCACTCTGATAACTCCGACACCTTCTCCACAAATTGACACGGCAACTCAGAATACTGCAGTAGCTACGGTTGTGGCAACAGCCATGGCTCAGTATCATCCTGCCATTTCCAGCGGAGGTGGAACACCTTTTCATTCTACTCAAAGTGAGGTCCCTGTGCGCTCAAAAGAGTGCTCCTACAAGGACTTCACCAACTGCAAACCCCTTTCCTTTAATGGAAATGGTGGAGTCATCGCTCTGATGCGATGGTTCGAGAAAACAGATTCGTTTTTCGAAATCTGTTAATGCTCAGAAGGAAACAAAGTGAAGTTTGCTGCCTGCACCTTCTCCAACAAAGCCCTGACATGGTGGAACAGTCATGTTAAGTCACTGACCCTATCGGTGACTAACTCAGTAGGTTGGGAAAACATGAAAGAGTTGATGCTGGAAGATTACTGCCCAAGAGGCGAAGTTCAAAAGCTGGAACAAGAACTATGGGAGCATACCATGATTGGCTTAGACATAGTGACCTACACTAACAGGTTTTGCGACTTGGCAGCACTATGCCCTGAAAAGGTTACTCCAGAGAGTAAGAAGACAGAAAGGTACATCTGGGGTCTGACTGCCCCAACCCAAGGAAATGTATTGTCTACTAACCCAGCCACATTCGATAGCGCCAAACGCCTGGCCCAACAACTAATTGACCATGGAGTCAGCCATGGTGTAGAAGTCCTTGTTCCCGAGCCATTAAAAGGAGAGGATTATAATCAGAAGACGGGGAACAAGAAGAAGAAGAAGAAGAAGCGAACTACCCAAGAAACCCCGCAAGAACAACAAGCGAGTACTATGTACGCCGCCACAACACCTATGGCTCCAGCACCTGCCAGTCGATAAGCTGGAACCCTCCCGAAGTGTGGAAAGTGCAACTACCACCACACCGGAGTATGCCGAGAAATGCAGTGTCTGAACTACCACAGAAAGGGACACATAGTCCGTTTCTGCAGGGCACCGGCTCAACTGATCTCCCAAATCCCTGATGTTGAAGAAAACCAAGCCTGGTATGGATGTGGTGAGGCTAGACACAACCAGAGGGACTGCCCAATAACAAGGAACTCAGGCGCAGACGAACGAATCTTGATGATTACCGCAGGAGAATCGACCCCAGAGTCGTCAACGAGTAGCGGTACGTCTTCGATCTAGTAATTACTTTAAAAATTAATTTATATTTATATAAGATTAAAACTAAGGGGAATACACTTAAAAGTAATCTTAAATCACTCACATATAGAAATAGGTCACAATATTCAAGAGAACTAAAAGATCTGTATTAGAGAAGCTACGATGGTTTAGCATATGCATCAGGGTTGTGCATAACTAAGATGTTGCAGACTTGGAGTGGGTGATTCCGCTTTAATTTCTGTTCCTCGTTGGGTTGTGGATTTGAGGCAGAGTTAGTCAGTCGACCGTCTTATTCATCTTAATTATTCATAACTTGTATATAACAGGCGATCATAGTGGTACCAAGGAGGATCATGATATTAAGTATCACCACCAATTATCAAAGCACTTTCATTTGTATGTATGCACACATAGCGGTACGATACATAAGGGTGTTAACATCAAAAGGAAAATAGAAAACACAAGAACATTTGCTAGGAGTACATTATCGAACACACTAGGGATACAATACCGTATAACATACGTTTCTTTCATTTGGCCAAAACTTTGTTCAGTAAAGAGTCTGTTACTTTCACTCGTCATGAATTGGCGTGGTCCTCACCATATTAAGTTCATATGTTTCTATCGCCTCGACCGTCAAGGTCTCAAAACCTTCGTCATTACTATCGACAGTCCGACCTAAACCCCAGTTTTATCTTTCATATTCAAAACCCCGAAGTACTTATGCGAAGAGTACTTTGTCCTCCGAAGCCCTATCGTCAAGATGACCGCAGACCGTAATGAAATACCACTCGTCCAGCAGACCAAGTTCGAGCATAGAGGCTACGGACGAATACGGCTCACCTATCACTATTTAGTGCATACGCGAGAGTGGTATATGATTAGGATTACAGAGATCCAGTATGTGTGTTTCCGCCCGATCTCCTGTTCCTCGTTGGGTTGTGGACCTGGGGCAGAGTCACACATCCGACCGTCTTATTAACCCTAATCATATACGACTTGTATACATGAGATAATGGTGGATGGACCAAGTATGAAATCCTATGATGAACACTAGGGAAAAAATTGCTAGGTCTACGAGTGAGTAATCTCTAAATCAAAGGAGCACAACCCCAGTAGTACTGTAAGAAAGCTAATTTCGGGACGAAATTTCCTCTAACAGGGGGATGTTGTGACAACCTGACAAATTTTTATTTTTAAAGAACAGTCAATCAACTCAACTGAGTGTCAAACTCATTAGTACTGAGTTCTAGCCCGGTTAAAGGTCATTCTAAGGAGTTTTGAGCCTAATACACTTAAGGAATGAGTGTTAGAAAGTACCTGCTAGACCCACAATGTAACAAATCAAACCTAAACCTCATCTAAAGGAGTTCACGGCCACAAGACCATGAGTTTACGGTCGTAAACTCATGTGGTCGTAAACTCAAGGGTATATATAAGGGTTTGGGTCATTTCTAGTCATTTCTTACTTCCTTGGCCGATTTTTCCTCCAAATCCTCTCAAGTATCATCAAAGACTTTCACCTTAGATAAACTCATGTATGCCTTCTGCCTTATTTCCTGTTCCTCGTTGGGTTGTGGGCTTAGGCAGATACACCCAATTAACTATCTATTCGATATTAAATTATGTATAGCCAGTATAAACTAAGTGATTATAGAGGTAATTACTGTGCTCACTGTTTTACTATAAGAAATAAGGGTTTTCTTAAAGAATCTTTTCATAAAATATAAAGGAACTATTACAATCAACTCCATGAGTAACAAGCAAATACACCCGAGTTATATACATCAAGGACCTAACAAACAATGGGATGTGTGCTATCCGCTTTACTTCCTGTTCCTCGTTGGGTTGTAGATTTAGGGCAGATGCGCACAGTTGATTGTTTGTTTACTCCAAGTTATATATAACTTGTATTTATTTAGTACTCATAGAAAGGATTGTAGAACCACCTTTACGAATGTTTCATCTAAGTAGAAAATATAGGATTTTCTGGAGGAACAGGCGAAGTCTTCTAAACATAACCTACACTTTACATAACGTGTATCTTACTACATCTTACAACTACATTTTACAACAACTTTTTACAACTTACTTACATCACTTAAATCTTATGAACTCACCAGCTTAATTGCTGACAACTCTTTTAAATAACTTGTATTCTCAGAAAACTAGTAGACAGGTACTCGCGCTGGGAATTTGGAAGATGGAGCAATATGGCTTCAAGTCTTGTCTTGTTATTTGCTTAGGTACTCTATGTTTTCTGAACACACACATTGTAAACACTTTCTTTCTAATGAAATGGTTGTTCATTTATTTGCTTACTATTATGCATGTCTTGTGATACTAAATATGACGTCCTACACCCCTGAACGTTTCCGTCGTTCCGGTTTTGGGGTGTGACAGCATCGGAGGTCTATCGGGACTGTGTTTTGAGGCTGTTCGAGGAGCATTACCTGGTAGTCCTGGTTCCTATTCTGTTGAGGGGGAACAAGGTGATTATAGGCATGGATTGGTTGAGACCCAATGAGGCAATGATAGATTGCGCGTATCAGCTGGTTCGGATCAGAACCTCAAGTGGGGGAGAGTTGGTAGTTCAAGGCGAGAGGCCAAAGCAAGGACCAGCGGTATGTTCAGAAGCGAGAGCTAGGCGTTACTTTCAATAGGGTTGCGCAAGATATGTTGCCTATGTTATGGACACCCGGGAGGCGGGTAAGGCGACGATGGGCGATGTGCCCGTGGTGTGTGAGTTTACGGACGTATTCCCTGAGGAGTTGCCTTGGATACCTCCGGAGAGGCAGGTGGAATTCAAGATCGAACTAGTCTCCGGTGCGGCTTCAATAGCCAAGGCACCGTATCGGCTTGCTCCTCCTGAGATGCGGGAGTTATTTATACAGCTGCCGGAGCTGTTAGATAAAGGATTCATTAGACTGACTAGTTCTCCCTGGGGAGCCCCGATTCTGTTTGTGAAGAAGAAAGACGGGTCGCATCGGATGTATATAGATTATCGGGAACTAAACAAGGTAACGGTGAAGAACCATTACCCACTACTGAGGATTGATGACCTCTTTGACCAGATTCAGGAAGCATCTTGGTTCTCCAAGATTGATCTGCATTCAGGATACCATCATATGAGGGTCAGAGAGGAGGATGTGCAGAAGACTGCGTTTCGGACGTGCAATGGCCCCTACGAGTTTATAGTAATGCCCTTTGGGCTCACCAATGCTCCTTTCGCGTTCATGGACCTCATGAACCGCGTGTGTAAACCGATGTTAGACCGGTCTGTGATAGTGTTTATTGATGACATCTTGGTTTACTCCAAGACGCAGGAGGAGGACGAGGAGCATTTGCAGGAGGTTCTGGAGACTTTGAGTAGGGAGAACTTGTATGCTAAGTTCTCGAACTATGAGTTCTGGTTGCGCGAGGTGCAGTTCCTTGGGCACCTTGTCAACCAGGACAGGTGATGGGATTAAAACAACTTTCAATCTAAGAAGATCGATTAGATCTTGAACAAGTATATGAATTTAAAATAGTAAAAACGCAATAATAAGAACAAACAGCTTGAATCAAACGTGTCGAATGATTAAATAAAATCCTTAGAAGAGCTCGATTAAGAACATCAACTGTAAAGGATTAGAAGATTACAAGAACGATTACAGAAAAATATTAGTGCTCTTGAACAATCGCTGTTTCGATAATCTCTAGAATCTTTTTCTAATATGCATGCAAGCATTTAACTTATATACAATACATAAAAGGCTCTCGGTTGGACAGGCCCAAACCGGAGAATACAAGGCTAATCAACGTGCCCAAACGACACAACATCAAAACTCTTTTCAGCCCAACAATCTCCCCCTTTGCGTCAATTTGGAGCGAGACCTTCACTTCCTACTTGGGCCGGCGGCTGAAGCTGGTACCTTCTTCTTCACGGTACTAAACAGACACTTGGTTATGGAAAGGATGGTCTGTCTAAACCGGATGTACCAATTGATCATATCATTGAAGTACTTGATATCATCAGCCGAATTGTCTTTACACTGCTTGATAATGAATAAGATGTGCTCCAAGCAAGTTGTAGTGTAAAGATGTTTGTCAGCTAAAGCGAAGAGACATTTCTGTCCTTCGGCTCTAGTGAACATCACAGAGTTTTGCCTCGAATCTATCTTGCCCATTTGCATTTGATTCAGATCACTGGCCGATCCCACAGGTTTGACTTTCGGTTTCTTCTTAAAAACTGTGGCAACCTCTTGATCCATTAGGGCCACCTCCATGATATAGCATGCCAGCATCCTTTTGACATGGTCTAAGATGGGACCATATTTAGATTCATTTGTCAGCAGGATGTTGTACAAGACTATCCAATCATGAGGGTTCAGATTGGGCAGATCCGCCAGAGAGATCATGTGAGCAGTTCTTGCAGATCCTCGGATAAGCTTGAACTTGACGTTTGTGAATCTCCCCACGGCATAAGGCTTCATCACCCGAACGTTGACGATCTTTTGGGCACTCCATGTAAGGCACTGAGGGCGGGCGGCCTCCAGGTAGAAGTCAATGAGCTCCCTGTCAAGTTCATCGTTCGGATGCGGGACTTCAGAAATATTAGAGAAGGCGTGGAAGATGAACGCCTCTCGAGTTAGCGGCATATCAAACTGCGAATCAATAGTGTTGTTGCAGTCGAAAGATATCACCGGCTCGAGCCACAGTATGCTTGGAGTCTCTATGGCCTCTTTTATCAAACGATCCCTGGTCCAGGCAGGGAAGAGCAACTTTCGGCTCTCAAGAAGATCGTGGGCTTCTTTTTGCTTTCGTTCGGCTTCTTCAGCCTCACGCGCCACACGACTGGCATCGTCTTCAGCATTGCGACTGTTCTTTCTTTTTAACATGTCCGCAATGGTCTCCTTGTCTTCATCTTCATCTTCATCCTCTGCTATGTTTTTGCCCTTGTTCTTCACACCCGAACCCGAGGCATGACCAGTTGGGGGTGGTTCGTTTGTGTGAGTAGCTTTGGAGGACGGAGGTGGTTTCGATCCTTTCTTCTCTTCTCCCCCTTGTTTCGGAATGGACACGAAACTGGGTAGGCCTTCAATTTTGCTCAAAAGGTCCATGGCCGGAGATAGCTTTTCAGCAAGGGTACGCCTCACTGAGTGATTAAGGATGGGATCGTGTGCTTCCAGGATGTTTGAAAGAGCTGCGTGGACATCCGAAACACACGTCTTTATGACCTCCCTCTCGGATCGAAGAGCTTCCAATTGTTGTTCGGAGTTGGAAAGTTGCGTGCTCTTGACCTTTAGGGCGGTAGTCTTGCTCGCCAAGACGTCCATCAGTGAGTTTTCTGCTGCAAGATCGTCTTGTAGCTTTGCCAAACGGGCATCGATGGAGGCACGAAGTGCCGAGTTGTCGTCGCTAAGATTTTGTCTGAGTGTAGCGAACGAAGACAGCTCCGTCTTTACAAACTCGGCCAATTGATGAACAACTGGTTCCAGAGTTGTTTTTGTGGCTTCGGCGGTTTCCTGCAAAGACTGCAGCAGGACAAAAGCGTCATTGAATAGTTTATCGACTTTTTCGGTCGCTGCCTCACAGGCTCGGGTGGAGGCATCTATAGCAGCAGTAGTTGAGGCCACGGAATCATGTTGAGCCCTGGAGAAGGTGTCAACGATCTTCTGAAGGGAAGCTTCAGACATAGATGACTGCTGGTTGGAAGAGGAGGCGAGAAGCTGATCAACCTTCTCGTTAAGCTCGCGAAGATGCTTCTTTGTCACTGGAGCATCATCCTCCTCATCACTCTGAACTTGAAACGGACTATAGTAGACCGAATCGAAGTTCATGTGATCACCACCAAGATATTGATCACCGCCATCGGAGGCGTCTTCCGGAGATTGAGGTGGTGGTGAAGTTGGGGGTGTTATGGGTTTGGTTGGTTCGGGTTGAGTGGGTGGGGGGTTAGTTTCGGGTGGTGGTGGTGTATGAGTTTCAGTTTGTGGAGGTTGGGTTACTGGAGGGGTTTCGGTAACAGGTGGTGTTTCGGTTGATGTGGTGAATATGGGTGGAGGGATAGGAATGGAGTTTGGGGGAATAGTGGGGTTTATGGTGGGAATGGAAATAGGTATTGTGGGTGGAGGAGAAGGAACTGGGGATTGATGAAGTTCCATTTCCGTGGTTGGGGACCGAGGGGGTGTGTTGCCTCGTTGAGGAGATTCATCTCCTTGGGATCCCTCAGAGTCCGAACTCCCACCTTCGGATTCGCTTGATGAGGAGGGGAGGACGAGCTTTCGCTTCTGTTGGGTCTTCCTCCTTTTCGGTTGAGGGGATGAAGCAGCCTTCGGTTGTTTGCGCTTCTTGGGCGAAGGTCCTTTTGGGGCTTTGGATGGTTTCTTCCCTTTTTCTGCCTTTTTACCCCTGGCCACCGGTTTATCGGCATCATTAATCGAACGCAGCATGTCCGATGTCAGTTCCCTCGGGCCAGATGGCCCAGACTCCTTGATCGTTCGGATCAGTTGGCTGTCAGATGGCACATTCCCATACATCGACTCCGGGATAGAGCCAATGAAAGAGAACTTTGATGCATCGGATACGATGATCTTCTTGGTATGAAATGTACCAATAGAAGACATCGATGCACCATCTTCTGTTGGAACGTCGAACTTGTCCATGGCCCATCTTGTGATCAAGATCCAGAACCGGGCGAATGACACCTCAGAGTGTCGAGAAGAAGAAGAGAGGCTCTGAAGCAGCTGTTGCCAGAGGACAAACTTATAATCCAGGTTGATCCCATTGTACACTCCGTACATTACAGAAAGGAACAGACGACTTGCCCCGTCAGATCCGGAGCTCCTCTCTGACAATCCCTTGAAGAGAACTGTAAATAACCCATTCCACTGGGGCGGTAGGCAGGACTTCTTGAACCTGGCGACGGAGGTGAGAACCTTTGTGTAGCCCATGTTATAAAACATGTTGTAGAACATCCCCACCGGAATCGTATCCGGGTAAACTCGTGAAGAGTCAGCAGCAAACCCTAACAGCGTGCAGAAACGGGGACGAGAAATTGAAGTCTTGTGGTCACCAACTTCAAAGAATACCCGGTCGACGGCCCTGTCGTAGTAAGCCGTTGCATAAACCTGAGATAGGGTAACCATCGGCACCGTTTCAATTCTGGACAGTGCAGGAGCCAGCTGGGAATACTTGAGGCATTCGATGACCGGCGACATGTAGGGATCATACGCCAGTGGGTTTAGATCAATGACTAAGCTTTGCTGGGGTCAGATGGGAAGAATCTGAGAAGTTGCATGAACAGATGAAGATTCAGCCATTGTTGCAGGTTTAGAGAACGGGAGAGTATTTGGGAGTATTTTTGCTTTGGGAAATATGGGGGCAGTAAAGAGGTAAAAGGTGGTGTTGATGGCTTTTTATATTTGGTGAAGAGAGAGAAAAATCGTTTCAAATCTCTTATGGAAATATGGAAGGGTTTTTGAGTGACTGATTGGAGACAGTTGGGACGTGCGATGATCACGTAGGAGAGAGAGTGTCAGATTCCTAGGATTACGCCACCCAATAAGCGCCGGTTCAGAGAAAGAAATCGTTTCCATTTCCACATGCGCCTGTAACTCCAGAGATATGACGCTTCGACATTGCACACGCGTCCTCAAGTGTCAGAAAAAGCGCGGCCGTTTCAAATTCACGCGCCCTCCTTTTTACCGTCGTTTGAATTTCTATCCATTTAACTCCCGCCGAGTCAGCAACTTTTTGTCTTTTCCCCTTTTTAATCAGCTGTATTCAATTTAGGACCCACGTGGCTGATTTTTGGCCTCAACTTCATTAGTAACGCTTCAGTAATAATCCAGCCTGTAAAGTAATTAGTAACGGAATTTTTGAAAATCTAGGATTTTCGTGCAAAGAGTGTAAAAGAAAAAGAAATAAAGCAACTCTTTTTAGGATAATCTGTGATGTCCATAAGGACACGAAACTGATGATCCCAGGCACGAATCTCTTCCTTCAAGGTTAAGAAGAACCTCAAAGTGTTAATGTGGAATCCCGTTGAATTACGATCAAACATTTATTAAGAAATGTTGAAAGGCTTCTTTTAATTAGGCTAATTAATGGTGGGTTCGATTTGATTCAACAATGCAATTCTTGATATAAGAACGAATGTGAACAAAGTACTTGTGAGACCGGTGTAGTCTGTTGAACAAGTAGGTTGGAGTTGATTTTGAAGTGGCTTGGATTAATATGAAATCTCAGATAAAAAAATTTAAAACTAGATCCCTTGGGAAGAACTGTGGTGTGTAACAATTTCATTGGAATCATGCAAAGAAAAAAATTGAGACTCCATGAAGGTACATTCGTCAATTCATTGGTGAAAACTTGATCAAATTAATTTGTCACCGTCAATTCTTTGGTGTTGAATTTTGGGTTTCACTTAGCTCGTAGTGGCACGAAACTAAGATCATAAACGCAGATGTTGTGTAACCATAAACCTCAGTGGTAGTTTCTGAGAGTCTCAAGGGTTACAGTGAGGAAACGAATGTAATGGAGAAGTGTTATAGGGATGGTGTAAGGAAACATAGTACCTCTGCTGCGAAAATAAGGGCCAAGCAGGAGACTCTTAACTCATGTGAGAAAAGAGTGAGGTAGCTCACGATTAGAATAAATATGTTAGCCTTATTGGGAAGACAAGGTTTGTGTATACCAGGGCATGAAGGCTATTATTCAAAATCTTTTGAGGCTTGGGACACATACAACAGCATGCTTCTAGGGACACTTAAGTAAGAGATCAAATATATTCCCATAAGCGAATAAGCACACGAAAGAAGAAAAAAAATATTTTTGGATTTGTGATATATAATAAAAATAAAAGAGTGAAAAGAAAAAAAATACGATAAAAAAAAACTTTGGTAAAAATGAATAACCGAACCCGAACGTTCGGTTGGAGTTGGTTCTAGAAAATTTTGGAAAACCGAACCCGAACGTTCGGTTGGTTTCGGTTGCACAAAATTTTGAAAAACCGAACCCGAACATTCGGTTGGTTTCGGTTCCACAAAATTTTGAAAAACCGAACCCGAACCTTCGGTTGGTTTCGGTTCCACAAAATTTTGTAAAACCGAAAAAACCGAACCCGAATCTTCGGTTGGTTTCGGTTGGTTTCGGTTTTGGAAAATTTTGAGACACAAGGATTTTAGATATACAAGATATAAATTCTTTTAACATAAGGAAAAAAAAATTTTACAAAAAAATAGACAACTTAGAAAAACAACCTTTGATCAAACGAGCGAGAATCCGAACGTTCGGTTGGATCCGCTTCTTACGTTTAAGGTTGAGAGGTAGTGTGAGGTACTGACTCTGATTCCATCATACCTAGCCCTTACAATATTTTATTGAATGATGCTTCAGGAAGAGCTTTGGTAAAGACATCAGCCAGTTGATCAGTGGTTCTTACGAAGTGAACTTCGACATTTCCATCTTCCACATGATCTTTGAT
The DNA here is from genome assembly GCF_052625555.1 of Lactuca saligna. Classification (NCBI taxonomy): domain Eukaryota; kingdom Viridiplantae; phylum Streptophyta; class Magnoliopsida; order Asterales; family Asteraceae; genus Lactuca; species Lactuca saligna. The sequence goes on along the minus strand of NC_136417.1, from coordinate 91,615,100 downwards.
GAAGTGATACCTCAGTGCTATGTGTTTGGTTTTAGAGTGTTGCACTGGGTTATGACAGATCCTAATTGCACTTTCAGAGTCACAATATAGTGGGATCTTCTTCATATTGAGTCCATAGTCTCGGAGTTGACTCTGGATCCAAATCACTTGTGATGTGCAGGATGTTGCGACAATGTATTCCGCTTCGGCAGTAGACAGCGACACACATGTTTGTTTCTTGGATTGCCAGCTGACCAATTTCCCATCAAGAAATTGACAGCCACCGGTTGTGCTTTTACGGTCGAGTCCACATCCTCCAAGGTCAGCATCAGAATAGGCTTGAACGAAGAAGCCTGAGTTGGATGGATACCACAGACCTAAGGAGGTGGTTCGCTTGAGATAGCGTAGGATGTTCTTTACTGCCAGCATGTGAGGTTCACGTGGGTTAGCCTGAAATCGGGCACAATAACATACAGAAAACATGATATCAGGCCTGCTAGCAGTTAGATACATCAGTGAGCCTATCATTTGACGATAGAGCGTGATGTCGACAGTCGGTTTGTCTAGAGAAGGGGTAAGCTTGGTGCCGAATGCCATTGGGACTTTGACTTTTGAGTCTCCCATCATGCCAAACTTCGCTAGGAGAGTCTTTGTGTAAGCTTCCTGATTAATAAATATGCCTTCGGGTCCCTGTCTTATGTTTAAACCAAGAAAAAAGTTAATAGGACCCATTGAGCTCATTTCAAACTTAGTTTCCATCAACTTTCTGAATTCAGCCGTTAAGCTGGGATTCGTGGAGCCAAAGATGATGTCATCAACGTAAATTTGAACTATCATAAGGTGGTTACCTTCCTTTTTGCGAAAGAAGGTCGGGTCAACCGAACCTTGTTTAAATTTGGACATCTTTAAGAATTTAGAAAGCGTTTCATACCAGGCTCTCGGAGCTTGTTTGAGACCGTACACAGCTTTATCCAGAATATAGCAATGATTTGGATGCTTTTCGTTCACGAACCCAGGAGGTTGCTCCACATACACAGTTTCTTCGAGTTCTCCATTGAGAAATGCACACTTGACGTCCATTTGGAAAACCTCAAAGTTTTTGTGAGCAACATAGGCCAGAAATATTCTAACAGATTCTAGTCTAGCTACTGGAGCGAACGTTTCTTCGTAATCTATTCCTTCCTCCTGACAGTATCCCTTGACTACCAGACGAGCCTTGTTCCTAATGACATTACCTTCCTTGTCCATTTTGTTTCTAAAAACCCATTTAAGACCAACAACCGAAGCATCTGGAGGAGTTGGAATGAGGCGCCAGACTTTGTTCCTTTCAAACTCGTTCAGTTCGTCTTGCATTGCTTGAACCCAATCAGAGTGATCAAGGGAAGTGTTCACTGTCTTCGGTTCAACTTTTGATACGAATGAGTTAAACATACAAAACTCTACCTTTGAGAATAAAGATGTCTGTTTTGCCTTCAGTTGAGATCGGGTCAAGACCTTATCAGATACATCACCAACTACTTGAGAGATAGGATGATCTCTGGTCCATTTGGTAAGAGGAGGGTAATTCGGGTCGAAGGTTGGATCTAGTTCAGCATTGATCATCTCTTCGGGCTCAGATTGGCTATCGTCATCAAGCGTCATATCATCATGCTCCCCCTCAAATAATGAGTCTTGAGAAACATGAGGCTCAGGATTTTGTTGTGGTGCTAGATTTTCAGACGTTGAAGCACCTTCGTATGGAGGGGCATCTTCGGTTGGAGAGGCACCTTCGGTTGGTGAAGGACCTTCGGTTGAAGTAGTAGAGCTTGGCTCCCCTTGGACTTGTGAGCTTGGCTCCCCCTCGACATGAGAACTTGGCTCCCCCTCGACAGAAGCAGTGTTGGTTGGAGATTCATCAGTGAGCGATTCTCCTTCATGCATTCTTTTCGCAGCATCTTCGACAATTTGTTTCATATGATCAATTTTGTTGTCAGCTGCACCTGCTTCTGAGAGAGAAGCTTTTTCCGGTTCATCAAAGAGTTCCAGAAATTTCTCGTACAAATTGGCGATTGAGACTATGACTTGGCCAGTTTGAGGAAATATTTCCCCGGCAGTGTCATCTATGGCCTGTAGCTTCTTGACGTAGTTATCGTCGAAGGTCACATAGTATGTCTCTTCAATCCTTCTTGATCGTTTGTTTAGGACCCTGTACGCCTTGGATGTGAGTGAGTAACCCAAAAAGATTCCCTCGTCAGCTTTGACATCAAACTTGTTGCGGTGTTCTTTAGAGTTAAAGATGAAACACCTTGAGCCAAACACATGGAAAAATTTCACGTTGGGTTTTCTGGTATTTATTATCTCATATGGTGTGAGCTTGAATCGTTTGTTGAGATAGGACCTGTTCTGTGTATAACAAGCAGCAGAAATAGCATCAGCCCAAAAATAAAGAGGTAATGAAGCGAAACTTAACATAGTTCGGGCAGCTTCACACAAGGATCGGTTTCGTCTTTCGACTATTCCGTTCTGTTGTGGTGTGTAAGGAGCTGAGAAATTATGACTAATTCCCTTTTCTGCAAGATACTCTTCAAACTCCTTGTTCTTGAATTCGAGACCATTGTCGCTCCTGATGTTTCGAACGACTTTCTTGAGCTGGACTTCAATCTGCTTGATAAACATTTTCAGCTTTTGAGTCGCTTCAGATTTGAGTTTAAGAAAGAACACCCATGTAAATCGAGAGAAATCATCAACGATGACAAGAATATACTTGCTACCACCGATGCTTTCGATAGATGAAGGACCACACAAATCGATATGAAGTAATTCGAGTGGTTCAACAACTTTTGTGTTAATTACGGATGGGTGACTTTGACGACTCTGCTTTCCCATTTCGCATGCAGCACATAGATGCTCTCTGTCAAACTTGAGCAATGGAAGGCCCCTAACATGACCTCTAGTGACAAGTCGGTTGATGTCTTTGAAATTGAGATGAGAGAGTCTTCGGTGCCACAACCAGCTTTCGTCGGATTGAGCTTTTGATAGCAGACATATGGCTGGGTTTCCTTTGATGGGTTTCATGTTCAGAGGAAACATTTCACCCTTTCGCTCTGACTTCAGAATGACTTTCTTTGTCTTTTTCTCTATGATTTCAGAACCTTCATCATCGAATGAAACTTTGAGACCTGTACCTCCAACAAGCTGAGATACACTGATGAGGTTGTGTTGAAGTCCTTCCACATACGCCACTTTCCTTATTGTAAAGTCACCATTCGTTATCATCCCGTATCCCTTTATGGTGCCGAAGGAGTTATTTCCAAACTTAACGTTGCCACCATTAGCAAGAGATCTGTATTCCCTGAGCTCCTCTTTCCTCCCTGTCATGTGACGCGAGCAGCCACTGTCGATGTACCATTCTTCGTCGAACTGCTCGTCACTCATAACCTGCAAAAGTTAAGCAGATTTAGGAACCCAAAGTTTCTTGGGTCCATGTGAGCTTTTCATGGGAACAGGAATAGTAAGAGAGATGTCAACTAGATATGTTCGTTTTATTAGAGTTGTTTCATCTTTCTTTTTAATGGTAAAGACTTTTATTTTATTGACATTAGGTGTGTTCGTTTTGGACTCAGGTTTGGATTCATCAACCTTCTGCTTTCCCTTCTGTTCAGCAGATGGATGAGGTTTTTGAGAACCAACAGAATTAGCGTTAGAGCAAGATGGAGATGAATGGTTGGAAGTAGAAGAACGAGAAGAATTAGGAAGAGAGGATTTGGATTTGGATGGAGATGTCTTCCTTGCTGATGACTCTAGGTGACCCTTTTGCTTTTGATCGTTGGTGGGGTTAACCTTCGAGTCTTGTTCTTTTTTGATTTCGGAGCCGAACCTTTGGTTTCGGTCGAAGTCCTTTTCAGAACCGAACCTTGGCTTTCGGTTGGTGTTTTCTTGTGAACCGAACCTTGGCTTTCGGTTGGTATTTTCTTGCGAACCGAACCTTGGCTTTCGGTTGGAGGAACTTTCAGGCTTTCGTACATGATTGTTTTCATACTTCAGATTCTTGTCCTTGTGTGTATAGTATGCGTTCTGGGAGTGCCAGAATTGTTTCCTTTCAGAAAGATTTTTCCTGTATCTTTGGTTCCTCTCTATCTTCTTATCCCTCATCTGCTTAGGTTGATGATGAACGTTCGCTCTTGTTTTTGCTGTCACTTTGACTGGTTCCTTTTGAACTTCAGGAGTTTTTCTTTGAGCAGAGGGAACAGATGGAATATCTGAAGAAGATTCAGTTTGCCCTGAGGAAGTGGAAGGAGTATCTGATGAAGTTTCGCTTCGAGCTGTAGGTGTTGAAGGAATGTCTTCTTTTGCTAAACGATCATCCTCTTGAGGAATTTCTTTCGTATCACCGGTGCTTGGTTCACTGAAATTATCGGGCTTGTTCAAGGGTTCAGGTATATATCTCCCTTTTCTCATCCAAGAGGTTCTTTCAGATAGGCCGACGGTTTCGTTTCCATTATCAATAGGAGCTTCCCAGAAATACTCATCACAGCCATCAGCATTGTCTTCGTTAACAATAGCTGTGAGTTCAGCTGTTTGATGTTCGGTTACTCCAGTCACCTTGTATACTTGATTTGGAGTGGTCCTGACCTTTTGATACACAACAGCCTTTTCTACTAATTTCGGGGACTTTTGTTGGGACAATCTAGCGAATTCCACAGAGTTTTCAGAAATAAGATTTTTGTGGTTTTCAGTTTCGCTTTTAACAAATTCTGAGCAGTCAACCGTATCCTCCACAGAAATTTCACTCATGTTTTCGTCCTCGTTAAGCTCAGATGCATTTTCAACATCGATTTTGTTTTCTGAGCTTACGTTGGCGTTTAGAGAGTCAAATTTTTGCATGGTTTCGGTTCTCAGTTTAAGTCGGTCATTTTCGTCCAAAAGGTTTTTGAGCATGTCCTTGTGGTCTTTGGACTTAATGAAGGACTCAATTTTGTCCAGTCCATACATATAGGTCGGATTGACATCATCAGACGATATCACACTCTCACAATTGTAGGCTTCGGCATCGATTTCATCCTCCTTAAATTCTAGAAAGGGCAAAATCATGCGATGGATCTTTTGGCCTATCTCACAATCCAAGTGAAGTTGAGTAATATTGGAATATAAACGTTTAGCAATTAAACAAAAAACATTTCGTTGTTTTAACAATTTCAAATTGTCTCTCTGCAAATAAATGTTTTCGTCTTTAACTTTAATTAATTCCGACTCTTTTAACTCAATCCACATTCGCCGCTCCTCACTCTTCGACGCCGCCCTGCTTAATTGATCAGTCAGGTTAGAATTGGTGACTCGAGTTTGAGTTAGGCTACTATCTAAATGAGAAATTCTTGTATTAATATTTTTTAGTTCTTTCTCGTAAGAGGATGGTGGTACTTTAGATGAAATAAAAGCAGATTGTACCTTCTTTATCAGTTCATCGAGTTCATTGAACTGCTGGCTGAGTGGTTTGGCCGTAAAGCACATATCCTCCTGCACCTTCGGTCCATTGCTTCCTCCATCGGTGTTGTATCCCCTCATTTGAGACACTTCAGTCACCATGAAGCATTTTCCACCACTGCTTTCCTCCTTAGCCACATATCCCTTTCCATGAGTAGGCTTCCTCACTTCTTCGTCTTCTGAGTCAGTAGACCAAACTTCAGTGCTACCGAACTCATCGTCATTGACCGAACCCTGCACAATAAGAGCATTAATAGAAGGGTTAGCGGTAGACTTCTTCTTTCTCAACTCATCCAATCTCTTCTGCAGCACATCTTCCTCATCATTTCCATTGTCCTTTTCAGCCATCTTCTTAAGAACACAGTCCTTAGCGTAGTGGTTCTTGCCACCACAATAGAAACAGCTTACTCCGGAATCGCCATCTGCTTTCGGTTCCTTTTTGGGCTCCTCAGCTTTCGGTTCATTGTTCACTTTTTCCGAGCTGTAACTCCCCTGCCAGTTTCGGTTTTTGTTGCTGGGGAATCTCTTCTTTATGAACCTCTTAGGATTGGATACCATCATGGCATAATCCTCAGTTGAGAGGTCATATTCTTCCAAGTTGAGCTCTTCATCCTCCACCACAGCTTTACTTTTAGATAGGAGGGCCAACGAACCAAGACTGGAGACAACATTCTTCTCTTGAACCACAGTCTTCTCTTGGGACTTTAGAATACCCACCAGTTTCGCCAAAGAATATGATTTAAACTGTTCATGGGCTTTGACTGTGGAAACAACTGCTCTCCATTCAGATCGCAGTCCGTTCAAGAAAGTAACCTTTTGTTCGATGAGCTTCCTTTCAATGTCGTGTTTGATCATCTTGCTGAGAAGATGATTGAAGCGATCAAACGTCTGGGTCACAGTTTCTTTGGCCCCTTGCCTGAATTCACCAAATTCAGATAGAAGCAAGGTTTGGATGGAATGTTCAAGATCTTCGTCTGTGGAATACAGTTCGCGAAGTCTATCCCACACTTCCTTCGCCGTAGTGCATGAGCTGACCAGCCTGAATGTGTCGGACTGAAGGGCGAATTTGATCAACCTAAGCGCCTTAATATTGCACTGGAGTTTGTCTTTTTCATCTTGCGCGATATTCGTCACGTCCTTGAGCAGATCATTGTACTCTTTTTGCGTCTTAATGATTCTGGACGTCGTAGAATGAGAAAACGGTCCACTGATGATGGCTTCCCATATGAGATAACCATTGTCCTCCGATCCAATCACATAATCTTCGAAATGATGCGCCCATACTTCATAGTCATGGGTGTACAAGATTGGAATCTTTGTCGTCGAACCGATGCTGTTGGAAATATTAATAGGGTTTGATTGCGTTGCGTCCATAATGATCGTAAAAACCTGTTCAAAGATCAGACTTGTAATAAAGCAGATTAGGGCAAAACAATAAATACTAAGATACGTCAATTAAGATGACGGCTCAATAAATATCAATGATTGCGGAAAAACCCTAATGGAAATTTTTTTTCACAGAAAAGATGTGTATCGATTACACAGCCTCCTGCTCTTATACCAATTGATGGGATTAAAACAACTTTTAATCTAAGAAGATTGATTAGATCTTGAACAAGTATATGAATTTAAAATAGTAAAAACGCAATAATAAGAACAAACAGCTTGAATCAAACGTGTCGAATGATTAAATAAAATCCTTAGAAGAGCTCGATTAAGAACATCAACTGTAAAGGATTAGAAGATTACAAGAACGATTACAGAAAAATATTAGTGCTCTTGAACAATCGCTGTTTCGATAATCTCTAGAATCTTTTTCTAATATGCATGCAAGCATTTAACTTATATACAATACATAAAAGGCTCTCGGTTGGACAGGCCCAAACCGGAGAATACAAGGCTAATCAACGAGCCCAAACGACGCAACATCAAAACTCTTTTCAGCCCAACAACAGGATTTCAGTGGACCCGACAAAAGTGGAGGCCGTGATGAGATGGGAAGTTCCGAAGTCTCCATCTGAGATTCGGAGTTTCCTAGGATTAGCCGGCTACTACCGGAGATTCATCTAGGATTTCTCCAAGATAGCCGTACCCCTGACCAGGCTAACAAGGAAAGTCATAGTCTTTCGTTGGGGTCCTGAGCAGCAGGCCGCATTAGAGAATCTAAGACAGAGATTGTGCGAGGCGCCAATCTTAGCCCGGCCAGAGGGCATGGAGGATTTTGTTGTATATTGCGATGCGTGCATCTCAGATTTGGGCACAGTTCTGATGCAGAGAAGGCATGTCATCGCCTACGCGTCGAGGCAGCTGAAGCCTCACCGGACAAATTACTCGACGCATGATTTGGAGCTGGGGGCTGTTGTGTTCGCCCTCAATATTTGGCGTCATTACCTCTATGGGGTTCGCTGTACTATCTACACGGACCACAAGAGTTTGAGGTACCTTATGGATCAACCGAATCTGAACATGAGGCAGCGTCGGTGGATGGACATGGTAAATGACTACGATTTCGAGATCCTTTATCACCCGGGTAAGGCCAATGTGGTGGCCGAAGCGCTCAGCCGCAAGGCAGCACCGATCAGGGATATCTGCCTGAGGATGACAGCGGTGACTCCGCTCTTGGAGCAGATTCGGGAGGCCCAACAGGAGGCCATGAAGGAGGAACATCGGAAGAGCGAGCGGGTTGTGGGTCAGGTTTCCTCCTTTGACTATAACAGCCAGGGGTTGTTGACTCTGCACCGTAGGGTGTGGGTCCCGTATCATGGGGGTGTGCGCCAGGTATTGATGGAGGAGGTGCACAAATCTCGATTCTCCATTCACCCTAGGATGATGAAGATGTATAGGGATCTTCGTCTGGACTATTGGTGGCCCTGCATGAACCGGGATGTGGCATGGTACGTAGAGCGGTGCTTCACCTGCAGGAAAGTCAAGGCCGATCATCAGAGACCTCACGACAAGATGCAGCCGTTGGATATTCCGCTGTGGAAATGGGAAGACATCACAATGGATTTTATCACAAAGCTTCCCAAGACCACGCGGGGAGCCGATTCGATCTGGGTCATCGTCGATCGATTGACCAAGAGCACCCATTTTATCTCGATTCAGGAGAGTATTTCGGCCGAAAAGTTGGCCGACATTTATATCACGGAGGTGGTAGCGCGGCACGGGTTGCCAGTATCGGTGATTTCATACAAAGACGTTCGGTTTACTTCCAGGTTCTGGAAGAAGTTCCATGATGAGCTAGGAACTCGTCTGCATTTTAGCACCGCTATTCACCCGCAAACAGATGGACAGCGTGAGCGGATCATCCGGACCTTGGAGGATATGTTACGGGTGTGTGTATTAGACTTCGGAAGTAGTTGGGATACTTACCTTCCTTCGGATGAGTTCTCGTACAACAACAGCTATCACACGAGTATTGACGGTCCTCCCTTCAAGATGTTGTACGGGAGGAAGTGCAGGACCCCGATATGTTGGGGTGAGGTTGGTCAGAGGGTTATGGGGAGTACCGAAGTGGTACTCAAGACTACGGAGAGGATCCATCAGGTCCGGAGCAGGCTTCAGACTGCTCGGAGTCGGCAGAAAAGTTATGCCGACAAGCACCGATCAGACTTGGAATTCCAAGTCGGGGATATGGTTCTCCTAAAGGTGTCACCTTGGAAGGGTGTCATCCGATTCAGGAAGCGGGGCAAGCTAGGCTCCAGGTATATCGGACCTTTCAGGGTTATAGCCCGGGTGGGCAAGTTTTCGTATAGGCTAGATCTGCCAGCCGAACTCAGTCAGATTCATAGCACTTTTGACGTCTCCTAGTTATGAAAATGTTTGGTGGATGAATCAGAGGTGGTACCCTTGGAGGATATTCAGGTTGACGATAGCCTGAACTACATCGAGAAACCAGTGGCGATTGTTGATAGGAAGTCAAAGGATATGCGAAACAAGAGGGTGGATCTGGTAAAGGTTTAGTGGTAGCATCGAAAGGGCTCGGAATAGACCTGGGAGCTGGTGGACGAGATGAGGGAGAATAACCCAGAGCTTTTTCCGGATCGAGCGATAGAATTCGAGGACGAAGTCTAAAATAAGTGTTGAATCATTTAAAGTGACCCTCTTGAACTTCTCCCTACCGCAGTCAGCACCGCAGCCGCAGCCCAGATTCTCTACTTTAGCCATCCGCAACCGAAGTCTAAGGAACCGCAGACTTGATTTTTGTACTTAGTCTTTATTGTCTTATCACTTTTATCTCTATTGTCCAGTAGCCCTTGCATGGCTACTCATAGAGAACTTTTTTTGTAACTTTTACGTCTCTATAAATAGAGACCATGCTCATTGTATCAAATACGCATCTTTACTCTCTAATATACTTTCTTTGAATTTATCCTTTCTATCTCTTTCTTACTCAACCATATTACTTATGGATTGCATAGCAGATTACAATCACTCTTCGGAGCAAGTCTTTGTGACTTAATCACTAAGTTTGATCTCACTCACTAACATTGGTTTGAATGCATTCCATGTTATGTATCAACTTATGTGTATACTTGATATAACAAATTGTTGTCATTTACTTTTCTTTACTTTCCGCATCTAATTATCTAACCTTCTAACAATCTAACATAATATTATTGTTGAGCTTATAGATCCGCTGAGATTAACTATTCTGCTAAATACTTCTTCTAACTTTTGTTCAAGTGTGTCTCAAAGTTTTTCTCTCAACAATTGGTATCAGAGCCATAGTGGTTGCTTTTTGAATGTCGGAACTCTAATTCTTCAAAAAGGTCTTCTATACCACTGAATCTCTACTTAAAAACGGCACAATCTTTTTCGTTGAATGTTTCCAACAGTGTTGGTGGTTCAAATCGAGCCCCAATACTTGTTGCAAATGAATATCATCACTGGTCACAAAGAATGCAAAGGTACTTAAGAAGATTTGGAAGAGACGTATGGCGATCTGTTGAAGAAGGACCGCATGTTCCGGTTCTTACACCTGCTTAAACCGACGGCGCCACTGTCAGACTAAGAGGAGGTCAACCAGTCATGAACCGTCCCACCAAGGATGATCTTGACAAAATGGAAAACGATGCAATAGCATTTTATGAGATATCGTGTGGAGTTGCCCCTGACAACTTCGATATCATCATAAATTGCAAATCCGCAAAAGAAATCTGGGATGTACTCAAGAATCTGTACGAGGGAACCGAACAAGCTCAAGACAAAAAGTTTACTACTGCACTCAATGAGTTCAACAACTTTAAAGCTCATGTGGGTGAATGCTTAGAAGACTCTTTCAAAAGGTTCAACCTGATAGTGACTAAATTATCTAATGCGGGTACTGTAAGAAGCAATCATGAAACAAACCTTCAATTCTTGAATGGTTTGGGAAGACATTGGACAACGGCCAAAATGATTGTTCAAGGAGATAGGAAGATTCACTCATTGTCCCTCTATATGCTCTATGGAGAATTACATGCTCAAGAGTCCACCATACTCAAGGACTATTCAAACTTCGGGGGTCCACTTACTCTTTTAGCACAATCATCTCAAACACATCCCACCTCGTATGACTCTCTACCACAGTCATATGAAGCAGACTCAGAGTATGATGATGAAGAAGAATTTCAGAATGCCATAGTGCTTGTCAGTCAAAAATTCAATAGATTACCACCTTCATTTCGTAAAAACCAACAATATACCCGACCACCTTTCAACCGCAACTTCCAAAATAATAACTCTCGTTTCACCAAGAATCCTCATCCTCCACCGCAGTCTCAGTTAAATCAACCCAAAGATGCACCACCACAATCTCACTCTACTGACTCCGGTACACTTTCTGAAGACAAGAGTGATGTGATAATATGTCACAAGTGCAACAAAGAGAACCATTTTGCCAAAGACTATATGGAAAATGTTGTGAAAGATCGAGCCTTCTATCTTCGAATGGCTTAAGAATTGGAAGAAAAAGAAAAAGGAAAAGCTTATGTTGCTTAAGTGAAAAGAAATCATCAAGTGTGGTCATCCAGAGATGAAGAAGAAGACAACCACAACAATGGGAAAGGCAAGATATGTATGGTAGCAACTGCTGATGAAGACAGATCAACTCAACTGAAGAAAAACCATTATTATATGGAAAAAGATGGAACCCTCAACATTGTGGAACAGGTAAAAATTATGATTCAGTCTTTAAATTATAGCATGCATGATTGTCAACCTTACATAGACACACTCAATGACACATGTGTTGTCGTCCTTTCAGACTACAATAAAGCCTTAGATGAGAAGAGCATTGCATCACAAGAGATGTTTCATGTTAGAGGACGTTTGGAAAACAAGAGACTCAAAATGGCTATGTTAGAAAAGGACTTGATGTTAGAGAAGGATGCTAGAATGTTAAGTGAAACACAACTAGTGATAGCTTTGAATCGGAGAGATTTTGCACAGAGTGAAATTGTACGCTTAAATCTTTTAATTGAAAAACTTTTTAATGAAAGTGAAGCCATTGAGAATCTAGTTAATAATGGAAATGTTGATAATACTTTCAATTGGGGTTGGTCAAATGGATATCCAACCGCAACGAATTCCTCACCTCGGTTCACCCCTGAACGTCCCTATGTCCCACCTGACCGCAATTTTCTGTTTCCAATCAATGACAAAACATTTCCTGAGGATATTCAAACTCATTTTGGTAATCTCCATGATCTGAGTAATAACTGTGTTATCGAGGAAATTCTCCCTGAATTTTCGAACTCTGTCGATGATACAATTTACCTTGATTCTCAGACATCATCCGCGGTTGATGAGGAAATTGTTGTTGAAAATCCTGAAGACTTATTCCCATCCCTGCAGTCTAACCGCAGTGTCTCTGACTGTAGTCATGATCCGCAATCAGTCCCTCTATCTAGTGTCAAATGTCCCAATAAAGTTCTCACTAAGACTTACTCAGCGGTTGTTCAAAGCAATACACCGCAAACCACAGTCAAAAGTTTAGTGAGTCTTGAATCAATAAATCATGAATTACCAATTGAAAATTTTGAAGTAGGTCAATGTTCTCAAAAAATTGACTTTTCTAGTTCTGATGAATCAAGTCCCCGTTTTTCTAAATCTTCAAAAGATTTGAGGAAACCGGAATTAAATATCACTGACTGCGGTTCTCCTAAAACCGAAGCAAAACGAGTTTTCAAAGAGGAACTTCGTTCCCGCGGCAAGCAACGGGAAACTTTTTCAAAACAAAAGAACTCTATTAAAATTCCCAAGTCCAAAAGTCCGAAATTTTTTTTTCTCGAATTATCATTTCAAATCAACCGTTTCAAAGAAAGCAAAAGGAAAGGATGTCATAGTTTCTAAATCCACTCAGAAATCATCTGACATAATTTCAAAAAGGGAAAAGTCTTTTCGGACCAATGGTTTTCAAGTCTATTCATCAGATGATCCAAAATGGAAGGGTATTTTGCCTACCCCAAAATCACTTTCAAAAGCTCAAAAATGGAAAGGCATTTTCCCAACTCCAACACTCAAAAGGTCACATCCAAAGCCTAAGAAATCACATCACAATAGATCTGCACGTGTCAATACACCTGCTAGACCTGCAAAGTCCACTATTTCAAAAACACACAAACAGAGATGTCAGATCTTACAAACCTCGGACTGAACAAAAACATTACTTTTCTTCAAAAACACAGTCCAAGCGTAATGTCAGGGAAAATGACAAAAAATCTGCATGTCAATGTCAGTGTCAAAAATCTAATCTTCATCACAAATCTTATTTTCCTCAAAAAACTCGCCACTACTCTCAATCTCACAACACTCCAAAAAATCACAAACACCCAGGACTAGGTTTAAAAGTTGACCTGAAACCTGTCCCTGCAACCTCTTATCATGCATCGATTAAAAACAAGTACGTTACTCCGGGCTCCAAACTCGCTTGGGTGCCCAAATAACCACTTAATTTTGCAGGCCTTGTGCAAGGAGGATCAAGATGAAAAATGGTTGATCGATAGTGCCTGCTCCTTGCACATGACCGGAAGGATGGAATACCTTCGAGACTTCAGGCCAGTTTGCAATGGGGGTAATGTCACTTTTGGAAACAATGCATGTGGGATTATCCGAGGTTATGGTGTTCTTAGTACTGGAAACTTCTCAATTCAAAAGGTTGCTTATGTAGAAAGTCTGAAGCACAATCTTATAAGTGTCAGACATCTATGTAAGGCAGGCCATCGAGTTGAATTTGATGATCAATTTTGTTACATAATGACGAATGATAAAAGTACTTGCTTGATCAAGTCCAGATCCGAAGGTACTATGTACCCCCTGGATGTCTCTTTGATCATTGGCAAACCGCAACTTTGTTTTCTATCAAAAGCTGTATCCGAAGTGAGCTGGCTCTGGCACCGCAAGATCGCGCATCTCAACTTTCGGTACATCAACAACTTGGTCACAGGGGAACTAGTTCGTGGTATCCCCATTCTGAAGTATCACAATGACACACTCTGTCCGATGTGTGAGTGTGGTAAGCAGTCAAAGGCAAGTCATCCATTCATGATCGATTGTTCTATTTCTGATCCATTGGAACTACTTCGCATCGATCTCTGCGGTCCATCTACCGTAGCCAGTCTTCACCACAAGAAATATATACTGGTTATAGTAGATTATTTCACACGTTTTACATGGGTCTTCTTCCTTCGACTCAAGTCAGAAACACTGCAGGTATTCATCAGTTTCCTCAAGGAGATCGAGCTTCAAATCAAGCTACCAGTGTAACGCATCCGCAGTGACAACGACACAGAATTCTCCAGTTATCTTCTAAATGATTTCTTAGTGTCCAAGGGTATAAGTCACAACTTCTCAGCTCCCTATACCCCGCAACAGAATGGTGTTGTTGAATGAAGAAATAGAACTCTGGTAGAGGCAGCCAGATCTATGCTCAATTTCGCCAATCTACCACTGTACTTCTGGGCCGAAGCCATGGCCACAGCCTGTTTTGTACAAAACCACAGCATAGTTTGAAAACGTCTTGGCAAAACTCCTTATGAAGGTCTCAACAACCGAAAACCAAATGTCCGCTTCTTCCATATCTTTGGCTGCAGATGCTTCGTGATCAACAACCAAAGTCATCTCAACAAGTTTGCTCCTAAATCCGATGAAGGCATCTTCTTAGGCTATTCAACCAATAAGATTGCATATCGCGTTCTGATCAAACGTACGAGGTTAATAGTTGAAAGCTTTGACGTGAAGTTTGACGATTCCTATGTCCGCAGTGCTGCTCCCTCCTCTGAAACAAAATCAATTCTTGAATCTGATATTTCTGAGACTTCGGGTCCTCTAAATATAGTTGAAGTTAACTATGATGATCTTTTTGATCCCATAGAGACTGCCAAGTTATCCGAAGTTCTGGTCTCTCCGCAAGCTCAATTACAACATGCTGAAGTATCTGGGCCTACGCCTTCTGATGGTGTGTCGTTAGGTACTTCCACCTTGCCGGTTGAGGGGGAAAACTCCACTCCGGATCATACTACAACCATCGAGGTTCCAGTACTAACTGAAGCAGCTCCGTCCATCCGTAGGGTATCTCATCCACCAAATGTCTCGTCTGACTCTGATGATGAAAATATAGAAACTATTGATACCAGATCTGATCCAAGAATTGTGACTCTGCCATCAATCCAAGGGAAACATCCTTCAATCCCGGAAGGAATCCCATCCGAAGCCTAAGGGGAACCACTTCAATCTACCGCAGCACCAACAATTCAAGACAACTCCGCAGGCTCAGCAGGCTGTTCTCAAGTTTAGGGGGAACTGCCGTTCCCTATTTTCGAATCCTCTGACATTGAAGATATTCCTTCTACCGCAGCTGCTGATCATCTTCAACCACGTCTTCACATTTGGACGAAAGACCATCCACTTGGTCAGATCATTGGCAATCCATCCGCAAGCATTCAAACCAGATCTTCACAAGACTTATCTGATCACTGCTACTTTTCAGCATTCATGTCCTTGGTTGAACCTCGATCAATCAGAGAAGCCTTACTAGAGCCCGACTGGACCTCTTCGATGCAGGAAAAACTAGCAGAATTTGAACGAAACAGTGTGTGGGAACTGATTCCAAAACCGCAAGGTCACACCATTGTTGGCACCCGATGGGTGTATAAGAACAAGCTCGATGAATCCGAATCCGTAGTCAGAAACAAGGCAATACTAGTTGCAAAAGGCTATAGTCAACTCGAAGGTGTTGACTATGATGAAACGTATGCTCCGATAGCTCGAATTGAGGCTATCCGAATCTTTCTTGCATACGCAGCTCACAAAAACATCAAATTTCATCAAATGGATGTTAAGAGTGAATTTCTTAATGGGGAACTAAAGGAAGAGGTTTACCTTCAGCAACCTCTAGGCTTTGAAAGTGTAGAATATCTTGATTACTGCTACAAACTCAAAAAGGCAGTCTATGGCTTGAAGCAAGCCCCAAGAGCGTGGTACGAGACTCTCTCTGAATTCCTTGACTCATCCGGATTTAAAAGAGGAGTAATTGATCCCACTTTATTTAGAAGAGCAAAGGGTGAACACGTAATGCTTGTACAAATATATGTGGATGACATCATCTTCAGATCCACATATCAGAGGATGGTGGATGATTTTGCTAGGCTCATGACCAACAAATTTCAGATGAGCATGAATAGAGAGATTAACTTCTTTCTAGGATTCCAAGTTAAACAGATTCCTCAAGGAATCTTCATCCATCAAGAAAAGTATACCTCTGAACTGCTGAAGAAATACTCAATGGATAACTGCTCTTCAGCTAAGGTACCCATGGCATTCGGCTATAAGATCTCCGTTGACCCCTCCAGAGAACATGTTGATCACAAGACCTATAGAGGCCTCATTGGGTCTCTCATATATCTCACTGCTAGTCGACCAGATATAGTGTTTGCAACCGGTGTATGTGCAAGGTATCAGGCTGATCCAAAAATGCCTCACATGACCGCAGCCAAACAAATTCTTCGATACCAAAAAGGAAGCAAGTCTCTTGGCCTATGGTATCCTGCAGGCAATGACTTTAGTCTTCAAGCGTTTACTGATGCTGATCATGCTGGTTGCGAACTGGATAGGAAAAGCACCTCTGGTGGATGTCAATTCTTGGGTGGAAGATTAGTCAGCTGGTCCTCGAGAAAACAAAGTTGTGTGTCATTGTTTACCGCAGAAGCTGAATATGTGGCTGCTGCCAGTTGTTGCTCACAAGTGTTATGGATGAAAACACAACTGCTGGACTACGGGTACAAAATGCTGCAGATACCAATCTGCTGCGACTCTGAGAGTGCCATAGCAATTTCTCACAATCCTATCCATCACTCAAAGACCAAGCATATTGAACTTCGGTATCACTTCATCAAAGACCACATTCTGAAAGGTAACATTGCACTCATCTTTGTCCCTACACATGAAGAGATTGCTGATGTGTTTACAAAGGCACTTGACTCTACCAAACTCAATGCATTCTTACAAATGTCAGGAATGATGAATCTGGACCCTCAATTCATCCAGAATTGATAGCTACCATGGACCATTCATGGTCTCCATTGCGGTTCTAAATGAAAGATATTTATAATAAATGGTTTTGGGATATCCTATGTACTGCAGTCGTATACCGCAACCATATATTATACTTACCTCTCATTGGTCTTTTGTTTGTTATTACTAATCTCTTTTTCAAGTGCTCTTCTCAATTTCTCCTAGCGTGGTCATTCACAATGACAAAGGATCCATCCGTAGTGATATGTTCATCCGCAACATATTTTGCTTAAATAAAAAAATAAAAATAAAAAAACCTTTTCAAAAAAAATAAATCATAGTGTGCTAGTTAATGACTTTTCATTAAATAGAATATTAAATACAAAAAAAAGATTCCTTGAGAAACTGTCATCTTTCTTTTTCTTAAAAAACTTTTGTGTCAGACCTATATTAGGTATGATGACAAAAAAGATTGGTTTTCCATAAACACATCCCAAACCTGTCGTTTCCTCTACCCAGAACGTCCCATCAGTTACAACCTCCACTCCCTATCCACACGTTTGGCGGACGTAATGTCGCACGTCTGACTTTTCATTAAATGCTACCCCTTTTTAGAAAATCCTCAAAATCTTTTAGAAACCATTTCGATTTTTATGTGGCTAAGATTAAATCTTAATCCATGAGATTCCCCCCAAAACGACCTTTTTTTTTACCTAGGGTAAATTCCTTTTACAGTTCATCCTCTACCCTATATAAACCCTTCGTCTTCTCCATTGACACTTTACACTTTCAGAACCCTCAAACTCTCAAAAAAAACTCACTACAATCACAACTTCTCTAATTCTCAGACACTTTCAATCTTCTACAATGGTGAAATCTAATGTATCAAAGAAACCAACTAAGCCCTCTGGATCTCGAAGCTCCAACCCCACATACTCTCCCACAATTGCTTCCAGTAATTTCCGAGCAATCTTCGATGATCATTCCTTATACAACGCCCCACTCAAGTTGATGATCAAGTTCTTACAGAATCATCCATTGTATGGACGATTCGATGCTTTCACAGACGTGGTTCCATTGTCTACACTCTTTAAATGCGCCTTTTCTGCATATCGACCACTCAATAACCTCCAAGAAGTTCATCTCAACCTTGTTGACGATTCACTGGTTATACTGTCAAAAGAGAAGTTTCTCAACATCATTAATCTTTTGATTCACCCATCCATCAAGGTTTTCACTCCATCAATGGCCGATATCACATCTGCTCTCTATCAGATGGGATACCAAAAGAAGATCAAAGGCATTGGCGAATTCAAGAAGAGCCAACTACCCACGGTGTGGCAATACGTGTGCCAATATGTCATTCACAGTCTCTCCGGCAGAACCGGAGGCATAGATAATATGGGTCTAAAACTGCTTGAACTTGTATGGAGCATTTTCACCGGCCACGATGTCAACTACGGTCAAATCCTTTGGGATGATTTCCTTCAGTACATTCCCAAGGAAAGTCCTAAGGAGAAGCCAACTAAGCTCACCTTTGCTAGGTTTTGGTCCTTGTGCATCTTGGATCTTCATTCGGATACAGGTATCAGCATGGGAGATGACATCAACTTCTTCATCTCCAAAGACATTAAAAGGTACTCTCCCTCATCTGATCAAACTCCATTTGGACCTATCCGCAGACTCCCAACCTACAGTCTTACAACACTTGGTCTTGAGACTGCTGATGTCTCTGACCACATAGAGGCTACGGAGGGTATTGACCTATACCCTTCTACCCCGCCTCTTCCATCCGCAGTTGTTGCTCCTGAAGGTACCGCAGTCCCTTCCTCTACCACTCTTTCCAATGTTTCTAGAAGAAGAAAACAGTTAGCATCAAAGAAAACACATCCAACTCTCAAGAAGAATGCTCCCAAGGAAACTGCACCCACAAAGAAGCGTAAGTCAAAAACTGTCGTTGTATCTGACAATGACTTCGGTTAGGATGCACAACCCATCGCCATTCTAAAAAAGAGAAAAACCACTACCACAAGCCCAATACATGACCGGACTGATACCGCAGCCTCTCAACAGGCTCCGGTAGTCCTTGGGGTTCCCGCAGACCCATTCAGTGCAGCCATCGAATTCCACTCAAGCTCATCAAGTGAGCCTGTATCATCAAATCATGGAGACACCCCACCAATATCACCCCAAAGGGATGATACTGGTTCTCGCCCTAAGGTCTCCTGGGCTTCCAGACTGCATTTCTTTTCTGCTGAGGAGTTGAACTCCATCCTTCTATGTGTCACCCATACACTACAAACACATTCCCAACCGCAGGGCGCTTCTTCTGCCCATGCCAGATGTCACAATCGGAAATTTTGTGTCTTGTAATAACTATACTTAAGTGAAATGTTGAATCAAAAACTTGAAGAGCATGTGTGATACCTATTATTATGACATCAAAAACTTCAATCAAATACATTATACAAGCACTACAAATAGTCATCAAACAATTGGAAACCCTAGAAGTTCTTGTTTAGGTCCATTTTGGACTAGGACTTCCTTATTGGACCCAAATGGACCAATAAGCTTCCAATTTGACTATCATGGGCTTAGAACCCTAATTGGGCTCTAATTGAACCCACATTTATTTATTTCAATATTTTGGGCCATATTGGGACTAGAATGAAATAAATTACAAGCTTTGATCCATGATTTAACTTAATCTGGCTTAATAAAGCATAAAAATCACAATTTTATTTTATAAGGCCAATGAACACCCAAACTAACTCTAATATTGGGCCTAGAGGCAAAAAGCCCAAAAATCTTTCCTTCCCTCTCTATTTTCGGCCCAAGCCCAAGGATAAAGGAGGAGTTGACTTTAGATTGCCACCTCATTTTTATTCATTGGATATCCATGCATGGAACTCATACTTCCAAGCACCTATCTCAACAAAGTCACTCTCTTCTCTCCTCTCTCTCACTTTCGTCCGAAACACACACACACACATACACAAATATCTCTCAAACTCTCTCAAGAACACTCAAGAACACATCCTCCCTCTCCACTCAAAAATCTCGAAATTTAGGAAGCTTTCAAGAGGATTTTTCAAGTTAATCATCATCCTAGGTAAGTTTTTACTTATATCCATGGTTTAGCTTCTTAGTTTCTTCAAAATCTCCTCTTAACCCTTTCCATTTCGTGAATCATGCATCTTAGAGCCATCTAGGTTGTAAAGCTCCTCAAGAAACTTGCTAGGGCCAAAAACCTCTTCACATCTCTACCAAAAACCGAAAGCTTCAAACAAGGTGAGCTTCATACTCCCAATTTTCTGTTTTATAAGTTTTATGGGGGGGAATACAAGTGAAAGTGTAGATCTATATGTATTTTGTATGCTTTGTATGATTTCTATGCTTATATGTGTGATTTTGTGTGTTTATGATGCTTATCTAGTCATAAACTCTTAAAAATCGAAATGTATTGTATGTTAAATGATACTAGCATATACTAGATTATTACATACAAAGTATCCTAAGAAAAATTGCTAAATACCTCCATAACATCTTCTTTGGGCTAAAAACTCATTTTTTTGACATAAAATGCTAAAATAAAATAAAGTTAAAGGGCCCAAATTGACAAATTGCGAATTCTGATGGATGAGAAGTGTCAAAACAGTTTCAATATAGTGTTTTCTGGAAATATAAACTTTTGGAGGATTACAAATATGAATTTCAAGCTTAATGGGCTAAAAATGACAATTTTGGCCCAATAGGGCCCAATATGCGAAATTTTCTGTTTTGAAGGGCTAAAACTGTGTTTTCTGTAAAACAGTGGACTAATAGTGTTCCAAGTCCTTTTCTAAGGTTTAAAATGCTTTCCAAAATTTAAAAGGACCAAAGTTGCAAAAATTTTCCAATTTGGGCCAAAAACGTAAAAATTGCGAAAAAGAAGGGTTACAACCGAGAAAACTGAATTTTTAGGGACTAAAACTGTTTTCAACTAAGAATATGCTGAGAAATGTCAATTGCAATAAGTTTTGGTGCTAAAATGACAAGAAAAGTGGTTTAAGGACTAAACCGGAAATTTATTTATTCCAAGAGGTGAAAAAGTAAAATTACCAAACCAAGAGGGGATGTAAACAGAAAAATTCCATTGATGATTCAATACATTCATTGTGAACAAATAATGGCACTACAACTTTCAACGAATCGTAATCCACAACAACACCAAAAATCGCTACATAGCGAATTGATTCGGTCTCGAATCAATAACAACTCGAACTACTAACACGACGATAACTCGAATCATACAAGTAACGTTTGGGAATTCAATACACACGTGAGAGTGCACAGACGTCGACGCACCATCTTTGGGCCCCAAAGTGTAAAATCTTGTTTGTTGGGCCTAGCTAGCCCAATGACCTGATCTTAAGGCCCGAAGACTCCAACCTTACGAGTTGTTGGGTCTTACATGAACCAACACAGCGTAAAAGGACTTTCAATGGCTTTTTACTATTGGTCCCCAAGGGTCCTTTGGTACTGCTAGTAAAGTCGGTTATTCACATGCGAGTGGGCCAAGGGCCCTTCGTACTCATTTTATCCCCAACCGGCTAATGGACTTAACGAGGTCTTCGTGCCCTCTTTCTCTTCGGATGTGGGACTACCTGAAGTCAGGGCGGTTGGATAACGTGATTAGTACGGACGACGCCTACGGGAATCGTTAGTATAGTTATAAACTGGTCGTTTGAGTAACGCGTGTTTATAGCAATTAGTCATGCGCAAAAATAATCCGACGTCGCCTGGAATTAATGACTTCACACGCTGCAATGGTTTTATTTTCAACTACATGGAATTCAAAGTGTTACGAAAACATCGGGTTTTCCTAGGGATTTTCAATACATGCAGTTTCGAAATGTACACAAGTTTTATGAACAATTGTTTTTACAACTATAGAAACAAACAAGCATACTTATGGATCTTCACAAACTTTTTCAGAAACTTTTTTCAGAAAATATCGGATTTTCTGGTGGTTTTCAAATAATACAAAACGTTGATTTTCAAATACCGCCTATGAACTCACCAACATTTCATATGTTGACGTTTTTCAAAATACTTGTATTCTCAGGTAACAAGTGAACCGAATAAATTTGTATTCAGTGATGGATTGCAGTTTGTTATCTACGATCAAACAATTTATTTTGGGAATGTAATACTAAACAATGTACTCAGTGTAAACTTTATCGGTTGTAATATATTAATGCATGGTGATGAACAATGTTATGTTTCATTTATATTCAATGTTGTGGTATTCAATTAAGTCACGACAGCCCTCGGACGTTTCCGCCGTCTGGTTCGGGGGTGTGACAGGTTGGTATAAGAGCTTTGTTTATAGTGAACTAGCATATCTAGCCACACATTGATATGCAACTATAAACCAAAAAGAGGGACTAACATAACTCTGAACAAAACAAGTAAATAAAACACCCTTGCTTGCTTTAGAAATAAAACACCCTTGCTTGCTTTAGAAATAAGCTTTGTGACCGATTTCTTTGAGTCAGCTTCTTTTCCGTGTGTGAAGGAGCGTGAGGTTCGAGAGCGTATTGTACGAACAAATGCTTTATTCGATCACTTTTCGCTAGCATTAGTGAGTGATGAGATAGCGTGTGATCCATGCGCTAAGAGAGCAACAAGCATTTTCTACTTCAACAACTTCTACTTATAGCTGTTTTGTGTTTCAAAATGACTTTAGTTTTCTCTTTTCTTTTTCTTTTAGATGATGACAAACGAACTGAAAACTGCGAATGCTTCTAATTAATTGAATCTTATTTTAGAATCCAATTTTATTTTATATATATAAAGCAGAGTGATGTCTTTATGACAATTCGTCAAGTCCGATCGAGAAACCTGTGCCCAAAGTGCTTACGTAGCCGGTCACCATTTGGCTAAGATCCTTGATGGCTGATTCATAAACCACTCTAGCTTGATTTCAGTCTTGTGTTAAGTGTTCGCATAGCGACTCAGGTCCTAACAACTTGATGTCATACTGTTCAACATGAGGGACATCTAAGTCCTCTACGACAGATAACAGTGGGTCTTTCTTTTCGGTCTTTACTGAAACAGATACACGGGGTTCATCTCATGCATGATCTTTTCAGAGCACGAGTCGGGAGGACATTGCAAAAACGCCAGTGGAGGTCTGGTCTCAAAGTCTAGTCTTTCTTCTCCTATCACTGCCTTTGGGGAACGAGCAAGTGAAGAGCTTAGTGTAACGGTCCGGAGCGCAGCCTCTTACTAAGAGAACAGATGCCACGCAAACACAAAAAAAGGGCAAGCGGGTAAAGGAGTAGACTAGCCGGCAAAAGGAAAGAAAGTCGGAATAAGCGGTTAGGCTTAGAGCTGTTAACGGATATGGAAAACTACCTTACAAAGCTGCTACCTACCTTGGAAGGTCAGCGGAAAGAGCTAGAACAACGGGAAAAGAGCTGGGAGTTCGGCTAAGGGAAGTGGGGAAGGGAATGAGGAAGGATAAGACGGAAGAGGAGAAGCCGGCCAAGCAGTTGATTTAAAAAGGCAAGTTGTAGGAGTAGGCAGTTCATAGAGGTAGTTAAAGACTCCATCTTCTGGTGGTTACTATTCGGTGAAGTAAGAGGATGCAGGAAAGGAAGAGATACAGGAAGCGGTTAGGCGGCTAAGAAAGTCATCAGGTAGGTAAGCAAGCCGCCCTGGTGCCAAGCTAAGTCCCAAGCTAAAGACAAGGATCACATCGATAAGAGAAAAAGTAGTGTGATTGGGGATAGGTTGGCACTGATAATCGTCCCTTACTAGTGCTATCAAGAATAAGGATCTTCTATGAGAAATCCATGAGAGTGACTGCCAACATGAATGAGTAGTACGATCAGCTGTTCTTCTGAGAAGTGGGCAACTCATGGAGTTTAGGGATTGCATGCTTGGGATTACAACGAGATATCAGGACTTTTATGCAGAGTATTGAGTCTCCACTTTCTTGTACTAGCTGACTAAAGGCGAGCTACTTTTGAATTCTCTAATTAACTAAGCTCTATCCATAGATAGTGTTCCCCACTGTAAAGAAATGCTAGCCCATGAATGAGGATCTATTTCCTTGGAGTCTTTGCCTTTAATAGTTTATAATATGATCTGGACTAAACAACTCTGCTATCGCTCCCGACGCAGGATCTTCCAAGTGAGCCTCATGTAGACTATGTTAATTATTTCCGCTACTCCTTTTGAAAGACAAGAGTGCTCACCTTTCCTTTTTACTTTCATACCTCAACGAAAGAACTAGGGCTCTTAGATCAACTACACCCAGGGGCGAGACAGGAAAGAGAGGAACTGCACCAACAACTAGATTTTAAAAGATGGAAGGTCGCTAAGCCTGATTACAGCATGAGCGAGGAATGAAACTGATTGCCCATTTCAAACCTCGGGCTAAACTGCTGACTGACGAAATGACTTCTTAAGTGAAGAGTAACCTCTAAATCCCTCCAACACCAGCTTATTCAACACGACTGGGGAGGAGCTACTGAACTCCTACTGGCTTAATGGCATTCCTACTGTCACTAACAGACTAGAAGCATGACTTCTTAGCTGGCTTACTACTTCCGGGACTATCGCACATGACAAGAGCTGGTTTGCTAGCTTATTATTGGACTGATTTCCGGGTACAAAAGTTCGGGCTTGCAATGGAGCTGGCTATACTTGTTATGAAGTGGGGAGGAGGGAACTAGGCCTACTAAACTCTACCTCCACTACGGTATAGCTTCAACTGGATTCCCCACTATACACTACGAGAAGGGTATTGGCCTTTCCCGAAACAAAGGCACTTGTTGGCATGAAAACTTCCGCTCGTACATACTTTTCTTTTCGTTTCAAATTCAACCGCTATTAGCTGACTCTCCGCTGCCATCTTTGCTTTTGGCTCCTTGTCATTTGATATGGGGGAATCAACCTCGAAGAAGGTAGCCTAGGAGTGTAGTTTGGCCTGTGTTCAAAATTCAATGCTCAAATTCCAGCTTCAAGCGTTCTGCAGCTCATAATCATATTATGGAAAAGGAGGCGTGGGAAAACGGCACCAATTCTGTCCAATAACATCAAAAACCTCATTTTTTAGTCCTTCGGCCTTCGCAAACAAACAGTCCGGCCAACCCAAGTAATCCCCCATAACATCAATCAGTACCGCAAAAGGCTAAAAATATGACTAAGTCTCCAGCAGCTGCGGAGCGGGGGATAAAGGAACAGCAGGATTACAACATTGCACAGGATCAATCAGAATGCGGGAGCGCAGAGCCTTTAAGAGATAGGGGGTGCGGGAGCATAATACTTAATACTAAGGATACCCCGCGGTTTTTCATGCAGATTTGACCACGGTGTGCACCCCCCTTAACTTAACCCCTATTACGTAAGGGGGACCTTCGGCGGGATAAAAGAGAGTGCGGGAAAAGCAGCTACAGATACAGGACAAAAGAAGGAGTGGCGCACTTAAAGAGTAAAAAAACCGCTAAGGAAATTTGCTAACACTCTAAACGATGCAAATATAGATCAAAGTCTATCACGCCCTCATAGGATTCGAGGAAAGATGGATTTTAGCAGCTGGGTAGTTCACCATTGTTCGAGCTTGATAGGTAATAGCAAATCCTAGATCACCCTTTTGAACTAAACTCATGGTATTGATAGCAAGAAGATTCGCAGTCAAACTATCCAGTTCAGGAAGTTCTCTTGTGGGATAGGCTAATCCGAACAAAAAGCATCCTAATAAAGGAAAAAATGGTATTTAGGACATCAATCCAGAGGGGATGAAAAGGAGGCACACAACAGCTCATCCAACAGGATAGGTCTGAAAACCTGGCGCCTAAAGCGTAGCTGATGAAACCGCATTCCCTTCTATTGGCTCCTACGGATGCTTTCCTTGAGTTCATCCCGCTTTGGAGAAACCTCCTTCATTCTACCTCTTTCCATTGTCTTTTCAGTACCTTGGTTAGCTTCCTATTCAGCCAGTATGCCTCTTTTCACACCTTCCCTTTCGGTCATCTCACTCTTTTCTCTCATCCCTGCAATAGGGATCAATCTCTTACACCGATGTATCGTACTCTCTCCTTCTGATGATGCAAGCTGAGATAGTTGAATTAGATGTCAGTTCCTCTAGCAGACAAGAAGGCCATCAATGAAACTCTTCTTTCATAGCTTGGCTAATTGCTTTCCTTTCCATGCTCTGGTATGAACACTATAAGGGATTGAGCTAAGAAAGCTGACTAAATCGGGTTCGAATGAGAGTTTGGCATCCTTAGGGATCTAGCACTACCTTCCAGGTTTGGTTGGCACACAAGATATTCCTTGAACAATAGGAATATGGGAGAAGTCAATTCCTTTTTTCAATGCTTTGGGGATCGATCACCACAAGAAGGAGCTACACATGAAGAATGGCAAGACATAGAAAGAAAGGGTTCTGTACGAATGCCCTGTTAAGGAAGAGAAGGGGTTTGAGAAGAAGGCCTTCTTGTTAGCTTTCAATTTGCCTACTTACTTCTCAGCTTTTCTGCCAAACAACTGCTACCTTTTCGATTGCTATCATCCAGTTGTGGCTTTTTTCCCCTCAGGAGTGTGCAATTGCTTGTTCGCAAAATTCCTTCCTTCATCACGTCATTGGCTACCAGAAAAACATTCTCTCACTTACCCAAAAAAATTGATTTCATATCTTTTCATCGTCTATGAGGACTGTCCTCCTAGCCTTTTTATATCCTGCTATGAAGCAACTACACTTCCTCGTTAGCCAGTCTGGCTCTCGACCTGCTTCAGTCTCTGGCTGCTAGGACTATTACAATACTTCATTCTGCTACCTTCCGATGTTGCTTACTACCAATCCGATAGCTAACCTTGCTTTTTGTCTACCTTATCAGTAACTGCTATATTCAGAGACTTTACCTGAAGAAAACGGAGACATAGAACTACTCGGATTCCATGTTTTCTCAAAGAAATGCCCTTATCTCGATCTTTCTTAGAGGCTAGAGTCTAAGGAAATGGAAAGCCAGGGGAATGCTACCAACTCCCTTTACTCCCACGTTGGAAAGCATATGAACTTGACTGAACTAAATGACCAGCCCCGGGTCGGGGTAAAAGAAGAAGGGATAAGATAAGACAATAGCACCCACCACTCTGTCAGTAGAATGTTATCCAGTCGATCTTCGTAAGTAAGTAAGTAAGTAACACTTTCATCGATGATTCATTTAATCCTCTCAAGGCTTAGAAGGGAGCTGAATCATTTATCTCTATGAAATTCTTTGGCAGAGGGACTCTAAAGTGGCCTCACTTCGCTCGCCTCCCTTCCGGTCGCCTCAGCTTCTGAATCCAATCTTGAACGTTCAGTTAGGCGTTAAAAAATGCACTTCTCTTTCAAGTTCCAATCAGATTGTTATGCTCGTGGTGACTTCTCAGTTAGGAATTCTCATTGCCCCTTCTAAATGGTTACAGGACTAGGGCCCTACTAGCCTCATCGACCGATGTCTGCCGTCTCGCGATTCTTGCGTTTATGGACCGAAGGAAAATAACTCCAATCCTTCCTCAGAGCAACATGCTATATTATATGATATATCTTGGGAGTTGAAGGTCGCAGTCCCTTTCCTTCAGGCGAGTTCCTCACTTAACTTAAAAGAGGAAGGAGTCTTTGCGAATTCAGTAGCTATGCTATGTAATACACACCTGACTTCTACCTTCATGTGTCAATGGATCTTTCACATACTCCATATTTATTATGTTTCCCTATTGGTCTCACTACCATACCAAACCCTCCCTCCGGTCGCCTCGTTCCCTTGCTTTTCCATTACTTTGATCCTCTGTCTCTGACACCTTCCTTAATTAAGTGGAGAATTCCTCCGTACTTGAGTGTCCCAATGAGCCCGTAGGCAAGGTCATTACTATTTTAACGCATGACATGAGGTTCTCTACCTCACTAGTATTTGAACTGGAATGCCAGGCGGAGGAGTGTAACTGCCTTATCGCGCTATCCGACTTGTATGTGAAAAGCATTTCGTACTCGTAACTGATCCCTTCCTAGCGAAAGGTGTGCTCCAATGAAAAGTACACAACACTAGTAGTGCCCCTTTTGACGACCAAGTCATAATGGAAACAATGTATCTCTCTGGGGATGCGAAGAATATTTGAAAGCACTTTCGAACCATCACACGGATTCCAACCCAACTGCCCATGATATGGTAAGAACGGAATGGAAGGGAAAAAAAAGTCTTCTATGCGCAGACGTGAAAGCTCTATCAATAGAACTAGCTTCTTTTTATTTAGAGAGGAACGATTCCCTCGTCTGAGAATCGTCATTCACGCACTATTCCTCCCCACTAAAAAAAGCGATTGAGAATCTCGAGAACCTAAACAAAAATGCAGAAGTGAGCGTACCCCAAGGCTCTCCTCTCTCCCTCTTTTTTAGCCAACACCATCAACCCCATTTTTCACCGGTCAACGCCAAAAATCTGATTAATAGAAGGAAAGGAGATCAGAAAAATAGGCGGACGACTTATAGTATAGGTCGGATGTTTCCGTGAGCAGTAAGCAGTAGATCCCCCCTTATTTTAGGAAAGCTGGTGGCCGCGTGTTAATTCTTTCAAGGCAAGGGGCGGCCTGATTCAACATTGTTGTTTACTCTGATCCGGTCGAGGTGGTTTTCACCAGTGCGTAGGTAGTCTAAGTTCCTATAACCGAGTCTTTCTGGCCCCTGTGAACATCTTTTCTTAATGTATTAAAGAGTGCCTCTCTAACCGGTGAAGGTGGGTGTCCACTAACGGCCATTCCTGGCTTGGCTCCGATAACGCAATTCCGGGAGGAGTCGGTAGTTGGGCGCTGGATCCCTTCGGACCTGGAGAACGTGTGACGCTGAGTCGGGGTTTGGTGAACCAACAGGTCGCTCCCTAGTTGAAGTATCGGGCCCCTTTTTTGTTGCCTAGGTTACACCTTCGGAATACCCCAGAAGGGAATTTTTATCTACTCCCCCCAATCTGCACTTTACGCCACGCCGACTCCCCTTTTGTCATAAGGCGTGGAATTAGACCAAGGGGAATCTCCATAGGAACAAGTCCCTTAGATTTCGCACATAGGAGATCGAGACACAGCCCCAGGGCTATGGGGAAAGATGTAGATCGATCACCCTAGATAGACAACTACATAGAGGGTCTTTACAAGTCAGTCTATATATTCTTTGATTTCGTTCCCCCCGTAAGATCAATATCACAACCAATGAGGTCCGCAAGTTTCACATCTAAGTAATACTTGATCCGATAGTTTACGATATAGATAGATATATATTTAACAACAACATTCTAAGAAAAGATATTAATAGATATCGGTAGTTGTCCGGTCGTACCCAAACAATAAGATTCCTGAGGAAAATGCACCTAAGATCAAATATTTCAAGCCGGCTTCCGTGGAAAATTCAGACTTTCTTTTTGATGCTGCGATCACATAAAAACATAAACTTTGAGGCTCAATAGCTAAATACATGGCAATTGAATCATAAGCCGAGATCATAAAGAGCATACTGCGAGTAGGAAGTGGAATTAATACAATGGATTCAGAAGCATCAAACCTCTCTTGTTCGGAAGAATCGAAACACATCGAAATGGTACCAGCCGTACTTAATAATAGAAGGATTTGGCAGAAATATGTAAAATTGTCCCTCCTAAAAAGATTATTCCAGAATAAATGGGCAATAGTTAGGAGAGGTGCGCCAGCAGCGAGCAGAAGCAAGGTTATTAGATACCTCAGGAAAGCCCAGCCAGAACCACATGTGCAAGTTTCCCTGCATGTGGCTCGTCCGTGATAACTTCTTCGGATTTGCGTGAACTAGCGGACCGATCACTAAGTGGGGATGCTCCCTCCAGCATGAGCGAACCTTTTCGAAAGTGGTTAGGAATGGGTGCCCCTCTCCCAGCCTGGATCCAGCCAGGTTCTATTGATCATGTCCCCTTCCCAACAGTTGGAACTTGTCTTGTGGCGTCTTTGGCTTTACGAGAGAAAGCTCGCCGTAGAAAAAAGCCTTTCTCTTCCCGTCCCGGGTCATAGGTGCGGCCCGACGAGCGGTCCACGGAGCTGCATCCCTACTCACCTGGTTCATGCACATCGCTCTCTCCAGGAGGTTGGCCGCCTATCTTAGATCTTCCCATTTCAAATAAGATCTCGGGCTCGATCCGGTTTAGTATCAAGGTGATTCTTTTTCTGTTCCTATACATATGGGTCCGTGCAGCATTTCCAGGATATCGTTATGATCAATTAATGGGACTTGGCCGGAAAGTGTTCTTGCCTCTATCATTAGCTCGGGTAGTCCCCGTTTCTGGTGTTTTAGTCACCTTTCAATGGCTCCCTTAATTATGTGCGAGGAATTGCCCTATTGAGTAATGGGAAGCGGGCTACTCCCCGAAAATGCCCCGCCCCTAGGTTCATTTGTCGTTGGGGCTAAAAATTTTCCTTGCTCGTTCCTAGATCTTTTATTCCATTATTTTGGATCGCCGTATTATTTCACTCACTGAGTTCTGTAATTCATTTCTCTTTTCTGAATAGTTGGTTGTGTTGGATGATTGATGGGTAGTCTTAGATTTAGGTTCTTTTTCAAAATATGCACAAATCTTTTTAGGTTAGGTGATGTAAGCTTCATTTACAGTTTTCTGGCTTTTTTCGAGCTTCAAAAAGGCTTTAATTATTGTTTCTCCATTCAGGTTTTCTTCATTTATTGTTCCATTTCATCTATGCGGTGTGATTTCTGGCTTCTGTTATATTTTTATATTTCTTTCTTTTCTTTTTCTTCCTTTCTATTGAAAAGGAGTCCGCTTTCTTCGCACTCATGAAAACAACCTGAAGGTGGAGGGACCAGGAACTAGTGGGAGTGGGAGCCAAAATAGGGCAAGAGCACTAGAAGTCACAGTAGCAGGCATCATATTAAGTTTGGCGCTAACAGAATCCATTTCGAGCAAAGGTATTCTCATATCACGGACAAGCTGGATCATGAAGAAGAGGTAAGTGGGCGGGCAAAAAAGGGTTAGTTCAGTTTGAAATCGACAATTCGTTCCGTTTTTTCAAATAAAAACGGGTAGTTAAGAGCATCAATTTCGCCTTTTATATCTTATAGAAAAGAGAGGAAGTCTAGCGCTGGTCCTAAAAGGAAGATGCTTTGGGGCATTCAGTAACTACCTAGTATCCTCTACCCTCTCCCGCCTTTAAGGACTCACGGTAGGAGAGCGATGAGTCCGTTCCCTCACTCCCACTAAAAGAAAACTCAATGTAAAACCGCTCGGGACCCATCCTCCAATGGGGCCCTTCTCTTAATTGTTGATCCTAGCAGGGAGCTACATTCATACTGAACCAAGGAGGCATTATGGCGGGCACGTACGTGTAGGAAGGCCGATGACTATATAAGCTAAAAGACTACGACTACAAGCCAAGGCGGAAGCTACTCGCTTCTATTCTCGTTGGGATTAGATATGGATGGGGAATCTATAGATCATAGTAGCTCTCTAATTAACATACGATATAATTAAACTTCACGGAACGGCCAAAGGAGCTTCGCTCGGTTGGCCTTCCTATGCTGACGAATGCCTCTTTTCTCTTCTCTGAAGTCTACAAAAAACAAGTGGGAGAGGCAGGATTCGAACCTACGTAGAAAAACTTCAACAGATTTACAGTCTGCCGATTTTGACCACTCGGCCACTCTCCCCTTCCTGGGCCGAGGCCCCCCTTCGTAGCTTCTAGCGAAGCTGCGAGTTCATGAGCAAGTGCCGCATCTCCCTCCCTTCGTCGAGCCTTTCCTTTAATGGTTGGGGGAAGCATTCCCTTATCTAAACTTGGCGGGCATTCTTTCTAGCCTGACTCAAATACAAATAGGTGGTGGGTTTGTTTGGTTTTAACATAGGCTCAAACATTATTTGAAGGGTCCTAGCCACACGGATCTTGCCCCCTTGTCCGGGTCGATGCCATCCTATCTTCTAAGTGACAGACTTAAGCATGAATTTCTAAAGTTGCTGCTCATCAATGTAAAAATGAGACTTTTCTCTCGGCCTCTTTAATGCCTAAAAAAGATCTGTCTTATCTCAAGCATGTGAAAAGCCCTATCCCATCTAGCAGCAGGGTGGAGAGCGAGACTGACCATTAATTCGACTATTCTAGAGCCTATTCTAACTCCACTATACAAGAAGGTCCTACTACTTGTGTGAAATTAGTCGCTTGAGAGCTTCGGGCTAGGTTATGGACGAGAGGCTAGATATGATTTCCGAGCGATTCAAGGAGAGAGCGATGATAGTGACTTTCTCCTAGCTAAGAAAGGTAATCGATCCCCTTTCCCGGATGGAAAAGTTCGACCGATAGGGAGAGAAGGCGTTGGTGAGGCGACCAGAAGGCAGTTTAGTTTACTGTTAGAAAGCGAGAGTAGCTGTCTTTAGGGTGCTAGTTCCCTTTCTAACAAGCTGACCAGAATAGCGGCCCTCACTTCTAGTCCCACTTATAGCCTGATTGGGACTTCTTTCTCTCTTGCTTGAATGCTAACCAACTTTTCTGACTCTGGTTAGTAGCTCTATACTTTCACTCGCTTGAAATACCTTATCTTGCTGTAAGTGAATTAAGTTACTTTACTTGTCTCGTTAGAGAAAGGCAGCGAAGTAGAAAGCGAAGCTGGAGCCTTAGCTGCCTTGTCAAAGGAAAGCGAAGGTTGAGCCAAGCTACTTGTTAACTCTGGGTCCCATCCGTCCTGCCAAGAACTCGAACCGCCAGCTCCGTTCACTACATTCTCTCCAGAACTCCAGTTTGGCTTGATTACTGGAACTCAAAAGCCCTAGCTTCTCTTACCTTCTAGAACTATAAGGGAATTTCGGTAGTGAGGAACTGTCCCTCATGTTCCCTGCCTAATCTGAAAGACTAGCTCAAGTCAGAACTCATAGCTCAAGCTCAACAGCCTAGCTTCGCTAAAGAACTATGATCTACGACCACCCTCTCTCATCCGAAGCCATCATAACATAACATATGTATCAACGATTCCAAAAAAGGACAGGAAATTGGATCCATCCCTGGAGGCATAGGCATAGACGAAGAAAGCAGAAGCATAGGGGTAGATGAAAGCAGGAGCAAAGGGGATTGAATGATGGATGAATCTTTTGAACTGCTTGAGAGCTGGAAGATTGGGATATCCCGACTTCCCATTCTTATACCCGCTTTAAAAGGTAAGATATCGACCTTTGTTTCAGTCAGAATGAGTCCCCGGGACGCCGGGACATTGGCTTCCACCAACAGTGAACTATTAAGGATCGCATCCTGCGTATATTCTACATTATAGCCTACAACTGATTCAGCTTCCGCTTCTGGGAGATCAAACGGAGCTCGATTAGTTTCTGCTAGACAAGAAATAAAGAACATAACCAATACAGGGAACAAGGGAATATCGGACCATATCTGCTTTTGCGCCATGACAATCTCACTCGAATTACGGGGACCTACACATATTAGTACAATATACCGGGGTCCCCGGCCAGAACCACACGTGCAAGTTTCCCTGCATGTGGCTCGTCCGTGCTTTTCTATTCCGCTTTGCCGCATATTATATTAATATAGTCCCGTTCGGTCCGCCTTTATTCATCTATACCAGCTGCCACGCACGAGCCCATAGAAAGGATTTCAGCACCCCTCTCTAGATAAGAAGCAGAACGCGCTATCACCTACAGCCCTTTCCTCTGTCTGGGACTTCCACGAAATGAAAATGGGTGGCATCGCCGTATGCTCCACTTTTGTTGCCCTGGTTTATATCCCGGAGTACTCTTATGGCCGATCTGTCACCCAACCTAATTAAACAACCTAAAGGCTTGGTCCCGTCCCGTTTGGAGAATGACCCCTTATGGCACGGCTTAGTCAGTTATTCTTGCAGTTAAGATAAGATTCGGACCACCACTTCTCTAAAAACATGGTTCTTGCCCCCCTCTCTCCTCCCTCCTTTGAGCTCGTCCATTCGTTGGGTGATCCCTTGCTCTCAAGTTCGAGTGTTTGCTCGTCGTTTATCCCGGTGAGTGAGATTTCTGCTCATTACAGTCACCTCCGGGCTTCTTCGCATCTGGATAGTACTAGGACCCTTGTGCCCCGGCCCTTGATCAGATAAAGCTGCCCGCCCTATGACCCACAACTCAAAATGAGCCTTGCGACGAGACGCGGACATTCCCCATGCTGCGGTTCCCTCCGGTCCGTTCCCGGGTTGGGTTAGGGGAACATCCAAGCGATTTCCTTTGCGGATCCAAACGTGCTCACAAGGCGCACAATAAGAATAAGACCAATAGAGACTTCATAAGGGACCATCTGAGTTGCAGATCGTAATGCTCCTAGAAAGGCATATTTCGAATATAAAGGGGTGAAAGTTCCCAACAATCAATGACTTTTTCATTTCCTTATATGAACCGTACGAGCACGTCCTTTGTCACCCCCACCGCGCTTACGGCTCTATACCCCAACCCAACGTGCTCTGGCCCCGGGTCCTTCCTTTCTATTCCTCGGTAAGCGGACCGTAGGAGCATGGGGGCGGTATCTGCTTTTAACTGATAGAATCTCTCTTTTCTCCCTCCTGACCGAAACCGCCAAAAAACAAATAAATAGATAAAGTTTTGATTGCTGGGAGAGTTGTGTCGGAGACATCTTTATCTGAGGAGGAGGCTTCGTCGTCCGGCTCCTCATAAATGATGTTAGGATGGGCCGGACCATCCTCGGAATCCTAAAAAAAAGAGTGGGAACAGAATCACTTTCTTTCAGTGACATATCTAATCAGACTGAATAGGATTTTAAGAGCTGTCACGATCATTCACATCCATTTCAGTAGGCAGGAAGGGCACGGAAGCTACCGTTTCTAGAATGTGAGCAAGCTAGCTTGCTGACTCTCCTAGTGGTTTGGCGGCAAGGAAAGGGGCATTCGGGAAGCGACTAGTCGC
This sequence comes from Lactuca saligna, assembly GCF_052625555.1. Classification (NCBI taxonomy): domain Eukaryota; kingdom Viridiplantae; phylum Streptophyta; class Magnoliopsida; order Asterales; family Asteraceae; genus Lactuca; species Lactuca saligna. The sequence goes on along the minus strand of NC_136417.1, from coordinate 91,580,226 downwards.
TTCTGGCGAAGCTTCTAAAAGGCCGACCACTACATAGAGAGATCCATATACCAGTCATGAGCGATAGCGAAGCCTAGAGAGGCGGAAGCAGTAACTTCTAGGATGAGGCCGAGCCACAAGTGGAGTGACCAAGGAGGCCTACTATACCGATACTGGATTAGTAACCGGTGAAATCCCCCAATCAAAATTCAAGTGAACTATTGAATAGTGTGATTGATCAGACAAGTACCAAGGCTTTCGGTAGACTTCTTTCATTTCCGAATTTGCTTGCGACAAGTCCTAGCATTAGTATGAGTTTGTTGACCGCGTAAGGGTGATCCATCTTGATGACGAATTCCATGATAACAAGAACTAGAAATTAATCATTCGATGTCTGCTCGTTCTCCCCTCTTCAATTCCCAATGAACAACAGCGATATTGCATGATCAAGGTGATTGTCACGAAAATTGTGAAGATAAATTTGTTGGTGTACAGTTTGTGCAAAGTTATATAAAAAATCATTTTTCTAATTTTAAATTAACTAGTTTTAGTTATATAAAAAAATATTTTTTTTAAGTTTAATTGGTTTTCTTTTTATGATAAAATGTTTGTATATTTTTATTTCTAGTTCTAAAATTTATTTCATTCATTTATCTTTTATTTTCATTTTCTCTTTCTACTCATAACCTATATATATATATATATATATATATATATATATATATATATATATATATATATATATATATATATATATATATATATATATATATATTAGCCGTTACCCCAGCGCTAAGCAGGTACACATAATTTCTTTCAAAAGTTAGATTCCAGAAACGATTAGTTTTTTAGCGCAAAAAGTTTATTACATCTTCAAAATTATCTACCGGTGCACCATTGATACCGGCAAGAGGATACCACAACAACCTTTTAAAGTTTCTCACTAACCTCTTACACTCAAAATTTAACACATAAGATAAAATAAGACCAAAACTATTATCACCCACCATTAAATATTCTTTCTATCCCACTCTTTGCGAGTTTTAAGAAAAACTAAAAACGGGGACAAATGACAGCACCAACACGGGTGGAGAAAACAACGATTTGGCGGTGGTGGAGACGGTAGTGTGTCGTGGTGTGGTGGAAACAATAGTGTGTGGTGGAGACAGTAGTATAAACAATTTTTTCCTCTAGAAACTTAATATTTTATTATTTTTCATTTTGGTCCTGTCTTTTTGGGACCGGTCCCGAACGAACTTGGGTCGGTCTTTTTTTGATCATGATGTATTTAATGACCGGTGTTTTTTAGATCCAACATAACCATTAGACAAATATTTCATATTTATTTCAATTTTTGTTATTCATAACAATAAAGAATATATTACATACAAATTCAAATAAATATACTTGTATTACAATAACTTTAACAAATCTTCAATTTAAAACATCTGTTTTGCGAAATTTTTATTCTTAACAAATAAATTTTGACATAAATAAAACTTCATGTTTGAATAAATGTCTTGTATAAAATTTTGATATAAATAAAACTTCATGTTTGAATAAATGTCTTGTATCAAATTTTTACATAAATAAAACTTCATGTTTTAATAAATGCCTTGTATGTCACATGGAAGTAAACGTAACTTTTTATTTATTTTTAAATAATTTATATCAGTTTTTTTTTTGTTAACCTTTAATATTATAAAGATATACATCTCTCTGTTTTGTACCCATTTCATTTGCTAATAGCACTTAATAAAATTTAAATAATAGATTCATAGAATTAACTTGGTAACTACTTTCTATAAACTACTTTCTATAAAGATAGAACAATGAATTATTAATACAAACATATCACACTTCAAAGTTATGCGCCTGTGATGATACCAAAATAGGTTGGGTAAAAAGAATAAATGTAGTGTTTATTTAGATATTTATACCAATGTTCAACTTATCTAGAAGTTAATACACAATTCTAACCATTCAAAAGTTAGCTCTTATTTATGAGAAAGAGAGAATCTGGCATTCCTTGCTTGACATAATCAATGTTTGGAACCTAATTGTTACAAAGTTATCCAACATTGGTACAGTTCGAAGCAATAATGAAAATGTAGAAGCGTTAAATGGTGTTTTTTTTTTCAGTGAATGGTTTGTTTTTCAATGTACTACCTTTGGCAGCTCCATTCGAAGGATAGTTTCTATCTAGGTATGTAGTCACACAAAGTTGCAGACGTCGAATAGTTTCCTTTTGTGTGTCCCCATATGATCTTTAACATGTTTATAAGATCCATTTTCTTTTGCTTCACTCTTCATACCCCAGGTGAAAATAAAATTACCATCTACCATATTTTGATTCCCTCTTCACATTTATAAGATCTATTTTCTTTGATTTTTAATTACAGCATCACACAAATGACCTTTATACCCTTGGTATTGAACCATCGTAAACTTTTGACTTAAAAAATCAGGCAATATGTAATGACATGTAGAAACTTAGCAAGTATTATTTCATTGACCTAAAAAATTAGGATATCTACATTGTTTCATTGTTTAAATTATTTCAAACATAAACAATAGCAATGTACATGCATATACATGTTTATTATGATATCCTGCTTTCATTTATTCCTGTAAAACACTATATACCTCGTAAAATATAGTATCATATCCAAATCCAAATCATTTCTCAATGTTTAAAGAGAAAACAAAAAGAAGTGAAATGCTATTATTAATAGGATTTTCAAATTTATACACATCTGATCTCAACTATTCTTTTACTCATGATACAACACTTTTAATTTCATATTTCCACATCAGACCCACAGTCTTCTACAACTATTTGGAAATGCTTTTGGAGAATCTGATATAGAATAAAACCATTCCAGTAGATTGTAGCTCTTTGAAAGCTAATGTGATGGTGTGAATTTCGAAATCCTCCTACAACAGGTTACCCTGAAAGAAGAAAAAAGAAGACATACCACCAAAAGAACAAATGTTGTACAACAATTATCAAAATCCACTTACAGAGTACCATTATGGAAAATAATAAAAACAAAATTCCCAGTATACTATGGAAAATAATAAAAACAAAATTCCCAGTATACGGGTTTAAAATCAAGATAGAAAATCATTCACATACCACAATCTCTCATAAAGGTTAAAAAGAAACACCCTACAAACAAAGTTAAGATAAATAATTTCATTTCAGAAACATAAATGTTTTGATGCTTGTTTCTCTGTTTCCCCATGGGAGATTTTACTCAAATACATTCATATACACAAGAGAAATTTAAAATCAAGATAGAAAATACAAAAGTCAACAAAGCACATTCTAAAAAGATAGACATCAATTTTTAATAAATTTGTAATATGCAAATCACCAATGTTCTTCAAGCCTTCTTCTAAGCCTACTTATTTGTTGTTTATTCGGTATTCCTTTTACAATCTCAGCAAACCCAACAAAACCCCTGGAACTAACACCTTGAGAAACCCTAAAAAGTAAAAAAGCATAACCATAACAAACAAATTTAGATTAAATTAATGAAAAATAGAAACAAAACTAAGATTAAGCATTCAAAATAAGGAAAACTTACTTTTATAACTTCCATGGCTTTAATACGAAGCAAATCCAAGTTCGATGATGGGATTCAACTTCAAATGTTGGATAGCGTTTACTTTCAACCAGCTACCATTCTATTGAGATCCCAAAAAAATCAGAAGATTCTACAACAAAAATCATAACAAATATACATTATGGTACAATTTTCTTCAACAATTGACAAATAGACATCTAGCTACCTACAGATACACTCAAATACTGAAAAATCTATACAACTATACATACAAATGTAAAAAATATTTGTATACAACACAAGAACCTGTCAAACATGTGAAGTCAGTAGTAAGAGCAAAAGAAAAAATGTTACCTGCCATGTTATTTCCCAGTCAACTGGCATGGGCATTGTCTCCAAGCAAGCTCCAATTACTAAAAAAGCCATATAATTAGTAGTTTCAAAAGAAAAATCATATACAGTTAAATATGAACTTGAAGCATAACTTCTTGAAAAGAAAACTTACCTTAATGAACAAAAAACAAAATTAACAACTTGACAATCACCATAACAACAACCTGAAAGTTACTAACCATAAATTATGAAGGTAAACAAATGTAGATGGATATGGTGTAGATAAGATCACCTGACAAATCCATCTTCTTTATTCCTTTTTATGTTCCAAGTCCAAATCTATCAATGGAGACCAAATGTTCATTAGGATCCAACTGACGAAATACGTCATGAGAAACAAATCCAAGAAACTAAACATATGTTACCATTAGATCAAACCTAAATCAGAGCATAAAAAGACGTTGGTTTTTAGAGAATCGTAACAAATGGCAGTCGTGGTGATGAAATTTAGGTTGTACATAGAAATAGAAGAAGAGTAAGTGGTACGGTTAGGGTTTGTGAGCGAGAGAGACAGAGCTAAGAGATGGCATACCTAATGTTGTGGCTACTATTTTTGGAGGTGGTGACCGGTGCAAATATGTGTTCGTGATGTGTTGGTGTGGTGGTGGTTCGACTGTGACGGTTTGGAAGAGGCAAGTGGTGGAGGGGTGATTAGGGTGGTGTTACGGTTTAGCAGAGGCGGTAAGGTGGATGGTTGGAAGAGTTTCTCATGGTGGTGGTGCGATTTAGCATAGGCGGAATCTTGAGAAGAGGGAGAGGGGTTTACCATGAACGGGCTTTGGAGGAAGAGCATGGGAAGCAGGTATAGAGAGAGGAAATGACTTATAAACTGTATCTCCTGTTGACTAATTCAATCGGCTGAACGGACGTTACCATATATGTAGTCATGGTTGTGATTGGTGAAGAATGCGAAGCCTGTGACGAGTGTCCCAGATCAAAACAAAAAACTTAAAATCACCATGGTGCAATGGTTTTCGAGAGAGATATAGAGGGAGGAAGAGGTGTGATCATGGTGTGTGTTTATAGTGGTGGAAACGATGCCTTAGGGTTTCAAATGTGACAACCCAAAATTTCCAACCAGTTCCGTCTAACACTTTTTTTAAAGTCAAACTCATTGCTGTTATCTTTTAGCCCAATTAGAAGTTTATTTGAGCATTCTGAGACTTGTACACTTAAGAAATAAGTGTCGGGGTTAATCGGCTGAAGTTTTAGCTCAAAGAAATGACCTTAAACACTCATGCAAGGAGTTCACGGCCAACACATGGGATTTTACGACCGTAAACTCCATGTGGGCCGTAAACTCTTGCCTATATGATGAAAAGGTGGCCATTTGTTCATTCCTTCCTTCCATTTGGCCCAAATCCTCTCAAGTATCATCCCGATCTTCGTCCCCGATCTTCAAAACTCGTAAGCTTGTTGTCTTAACTAGGTGATATCTTGCATGAACTAGTAATCTTACATGATTTCACCCGTGAAATCATTCCATTTTGTAGATCTTCAAGTTTCACCAAGAACACACACTCGTGTTCTTGGCCAATATCGACCATTTGAGCTCGTAGATTGTAAGTACTCTTGATCCAACTCATTGTACACTATGTTTATCATATTTAGAGCTTAGAAAACATTAGAAATCATGGGATTCAAGAAGTTTACGGCCAAGGCATGTTCTTGGGCCGTAAACCCCTTTTAAGGGTATAAATAACACCCTAACACCTTAGTAAGCTTTGGTTAGCAACATAGAACCTTACCCCATTGACCTAAGGACCAAGATTCACGAAATGGTACTCCTTACCATGAGTTTACAGCCATAAACTTATGGGGGAGTGGTCCTAGGGCCGTGAACACCAAACAAGGTCATTTTAGGACCTTAAACCCACCCAAACTCTTGTTTAAAGCTTTGGAGCACTTAACCACTTAAGCCCTTAGAGTTTTAAGCCCCTTTTGGTGACCAATGGAGAGTTTACGGCCAGGAGTAAACTCCCCTGGGCCTTAAACTCCAATAAAGATGGTCATTGGACCATAAACTCCCGTATGAGGCCTTGCACACCTTGGTTACAACCCGATAGCCTCCTAGCACTTGACCAAAGTGTTTTCCTTGCAATAAGATGTTCATACATGTTTGATTAGTGTTATAATCACTAATTTTTTATATACATATGTCTTCATATGTAATTAGGATCATTGTGTGTGTCTAAGTCTTAACTTGACATCAAGCACTTGTCCGACACTTCCTTCCGATCCACTCACTGTAGGTGAGTTCATACCCCTTGAATTAACCTTTTAAATGTTTTTAAATGTTTATAAATGCTTTATGGGGGGGTGGGAAATACTAGTTGAATCATGTTTAGTTATTATATCAATCACACGTGATTAATAATTAACATGCAAATGGCTTTACTTTACGTTAACCGTTTTACCAATAAGATTTCTTCAAATGTTTATCTTAAACGTTTTTAAGTGCTTACAACACTTAATTAAACTATTTATTAAACACTGTATGTTTCATTTCAAACCCTGTTACATTTGCGGTTCAAACAAAGGTTCCTTTATACTTAAACTGTTTTTATCAAACAAATACTTTCAAACCGTTTTATAAACTGACATCAAGTCGACCTTTTCTTAGGTATTAATCTTTTTCAAAGGTTTTACAAAACTCCTTATATGCTTTTATATGGTCAGTTGCATGCCTGCATATGTATAGTTATATAAATAATGTTTAAAGGACTTAGGAAGGCTAACCCACTTTATTTCCTTTTCCACGTTGGGATGTGGTCTGGTAAGGTATCGGGTATCCGTCCGAAGGTCGTTTAACTATCAGTTATATATATCATGTATACATATAGAGACATAAATTTTTACTCAATCAGTTCAGTACCTTTGGGTAGCAAAGGCATTACTTCATGTTATACACATACATGGTTAGTAACTATTATAGGTATAGTTAGAAGATACCACTTACCATTCCAAGTACAAGGAATCACACCAGATTCAGTTCATTCATGAGTCTATACTAGTACATTACATGATACATGAGTACGTTTACATAGATACACTTACATGAATGCGTTTAAATAGATACTCTTACATGAGTACGTTTACATAGATACGCTTACATGAGTGCGTTTACATAGATACGCTTACATGAGTACGTTTACATAGATACGCTTACATGAGTGCGTTTACATAGATACGTTTACATGAATACATTTACATGAGTACGTTTACATGAATACGTTTACATGAATACTTTTACATGGATACTTTTACATAGATAATATATGACAAGTTACTATTACATATTATATGAATAGATTCTGTTATATACTTCTCCTTCTTATCTTTATTTTGTGATGCAATCACATAATCGACGAGATAGATTGGACTTTATATCCTAGTACCAGAGGATACTTTGTGGGACTAACCATTCCTATCACCGCTGTTAGCTACAGAGGTAAATGCATATCTACGGATGTCTTAGGTTGATACCATTACAGGTATACTTTAGGGGACTAACTATTCCTACACCCAGCTGTTAGCAACAGAGGCAAATGTACATCTACGGATGTCTTAAGTTAACACTGTTAGTTATCCTAGTACAAAAGGATAATACTTAAGTTATTATGTTATTTTCTTCCTTTACTTTGTGACACATTCACATGAACGACGAGGTAGGATATATTTGATATACATAACTATTTTCCTTATTACCTATATATTGTGACTCTTACACATAAACGATGAGGTATACTATAGTTTTATACTAATAGTTAAACAGGGAAAAACCCTCACATTTACAGAGATACTTACTTTCAAAACAGAAGGGTCTTGGTAGAAGACTACTTTCAAACAATAGGGTCTTGGTAGAAGACTGCTTTCAAAACAGTAGGGTCTTGGTAGAAGACTGCTTTCAAAACAGTAGGGTCTTGGTAGAAGACTGCTTTCAAAACACTAGGGTCTTGGTAGAAGACTGCTTTCAAAACAGTAGGGTCTTGGTAGAAGACTTCTTTTATAGGGATCATAGGGATTTCTAGGGTCACTCAAACGCTTTCCATTACTTACAAACATTTACATACTTATATGAGCTTCTTTCAAAACAATGTCAAGACTTTCATTACAAGTTTTACACATCAAAGACACATTAATACGTATGAATTCACCAGCTTTTTGGCTGATACTTGCTTTCAAAATAACTTGTATTCTCAAGTCACAAATAGACCGGTATGACGACCAGGTTTGTGAAGACGGAGCAGTCCAGACTCGTCTTATTCTGATTATTCATTTTATTGTTGTATATTATGAAAGAAACACACTTGTAATTAAAATTATACTATTAATGCAATGGATGATGGTGTTGCTTGTTTACTACTTTACATTGTTGTGATACATTACATGACGTCCTTCGCCCCAAAACGTTTTCGCCGTTCTTGGTTTTGGGGTGTGACAGATTGGTATAAGAGCATTGTTTATAGTGAATATATTATATTAACCCATAAAAGATATACTAAGTATAAATACATTGGGATTAAAATACTCTGACCAAGAGTTTATACTTTAAATAATAAAATACTTAATTAAGTATACGTGCCTGCATTCATACTAAAATCAGTGTCTCTAGGACAGTACAAAAGAATTACGATTGTTGGGCAACACAAGTGGACTTAGAGACATATAGTCAAAACTGGGAAGATATAGTCTGATCAACTATATTATTCGAGGGTTGAATAGCATGGGCCTAAGTGTAGTTGTGTGGTTGCAACAAGTCTAAAATCTTACCAACAATACCACGATGAGAACAATAGAACATAAACCTAAAATACTATAGGGGTATTTGGTGTTACTATAAGTACTTTATACTTGAGAACTAAAAAGGATCTTCATTTCTAAGTTGATAGTTGCTAAGTGGATACACTAAGGCTATATGTAACTAGGACGTTATAGACTTAGAATCTATGAAAATTTTGCTTTACCCCTATTCTTTGTGAATTTGGAGTTAAGGTCACTTATTCGAAGGCCTATCCTGTTGTGATTACATATAACTGGTATGCACTTCACAAATAGCGATGTAGCTAATGAAGATTTTCTAAATAGTTATCTAGATAATTCATCTAATAATTTTTTCTTACCCCAATTCTCGCGTAGATAACATGGCTGGACTCCATCCCCACGACAACTCGTACCTTCCTAACGAAGTCATTGCTGGATGGATTGGAGAAGAACCAGAGAATGATCATCTGATTCCTTTGAATGATCACCACGATGAAGACCTCGTAGGTGATGGTAACTCCGAACCTGAGGTTGAGAACCAACCACAGGAAGCTCCCTTTCCAAATCCTAACCCTCGTCCGACTTTTCAAGGCTCGACGCCTCCTTGGGTAGAATGCTTGGAAACATGGAGCCAAGGACAGGATCAGCCCATGCCATTTAATGGAGACCGAAGCTTTTATGACCTGAGCAATAGGGGCTCAGCAGACAGAATCCTGCCAATCCAGGTCCGCAGAATGGCCAGAAATGAGATTCAAGGCAGGACAGCCCTACATCAAATCACAGAAGTTGTCGCCAATGCGAGAATGCATACCCTTCGCACTATTCGTCTGGAAGATGCTCGTGAGAGATCTGAAAGAGACCATGAAACCCTGCTTCAAGCACTGGCTGAGTCACGAGCCAAAGTCATAGAACTCCGAGTACGCCAGAGGGTGTACGAAAGACACCTGCTTGATATGGAACGTCAACTGGCTGAGCTAAGAGTTCAGCAGAGGGATGATCGTCACCAGTAGGAGATACTTTACTTTCTTTCTTGTTTTAAGGAACCGTGTTCCTGTCTATGTCCTATGTGGCATTTTCTATGAAACTGCCTTGTACTGTAGGTACTTTTAGTTAGGCCTTTATGCAGCCAAAACGTTTGCTACTCCGAATATGATGTAAGACTTTCTTCAAGATCAAATTTTTCCTGAACTTATTTCATCTTAAACATCGATGATAGTGACAGTCGGCTAACTTCCGTGTCACACTTTTGTTCAAATACTCTGATCATACTTTCATTGGAGTCTATCTGAAACATACTTTAGTCAAGACATTGGACTATAGTAATTTAACTCCGGAGACATTTCCAAGTCTCTTTTAGTGGTTGGATCATGTTATTCACCAACCAACGATACCTCAGCTAGAACGACAAACGTCTTGAGACCATTGTACGAACTTACTTCCACACTTTGCTAGGACTGCATCATAGGGATGTAGGTCGAACCCACGAGAACATACTTTTATTCTTTACATGAGCGATCGAACTACGTCTAGGTTCAACCATACTCGCTCACAAATTCATTTTCTTTCTGTGAAACAGAATCATGTCGCCAAAGAAAAACCATCAACCCATCAACCAAACACCAACTCTTCAGATTGATGCAGCTACCTTTCAAGCTGCAGTCTCGGCTGCTATGTCAACTATTCTGACCTACCTTAACGCTAACAACGCGAATGTTAGCGGGATTGTTAACAACAATTCCAATCCTGGTAACAATCAAGTACCTCAACGAGCAACAAACTACCACGACACCCCGAGTTCCAAGACCAAGAGTAACAAACGGAAGTTTTGGGCTAAATCTAAGGACAAATCACTTTGAGGGGCGAACAAGAAACAACCACCGGTAATGACCTTCACAGCCACGACATCGGTACCTCCTACTACCATCCCTTCGAGTATCCCAATTGCCCTAACCCAGCCAGACAGTATGCTGGAAACTTACCAAAGTGCAATAAGTGCAACTTCCATCATCTAGGAAGATGTCGTCTACCGCACTGCTTTAACTACAACAAAGACGGACATACTACCCACTGCTGTAGGATTCGGAGCCAACACATTACTTCAACCACCAATGTCGAAACCTCTTGGATATGCCATCTATGTGGCATAATGGGACACTTCAAGGGGGACTGCCCATCAAAGCAGAACGACGATGGGACAGGAGGAGTTTGACCTCTGAATGGAAAGAGGCAACGAAGGACCCTACTATAGTATAGGTTCACTTCCAATCATCAGTATTTTGTATGCTTTTAAAACATGTTTAAGACTACTACAACTCGAGTCTTAACTTTTGTGAGATCCTGTCAGTTAAGGGACCCTCGTGCTACGTATACTTGTCTTTTGTAGTATACTTTGTTCGCAGCAGTATTCCTATAGTTACTCTAAAGTAATGTAACCCTGTTAAAAGTTACACCGTTGTGTTTTATCTGTATCGATTTTATGTTCAGATCTAATGTCATTTACTTCTAAGTAGGTCCGACATTATCATACATCTTGAGTCAAATCGATCCATACAGTAACAGTTTTGTGCGTACATCTCTTTCTCCGAAAACGTCTTTCTAGTGAAGCCGTCATTCCAGAACTCCAAAGTACCCATGCCAGAAGTACCTCATCTTCAAAGACCTCAACAGGACTTCCATTAGAAATCATTACTCTCTGCCTCGCATAGATGAATCAGTTAACCAACCGCAAGGAACGATGTACCTTGCAGAAATGAACCTAAGATCCGAATATCACCAGTTGCGAGTGTTAGTAAAGGATGTCCCGAGGACAATCTTCCAAACTCGATGCGGACACTACGAGTCCGTAGTGATACCTCTCGGATAGGACCATTACACCTGTAATATTCATGAACTTAATGAATAGGGTACGCCATTCTTACTTGGATCAGTTCGTCATTGTCTTTTAAATGACTTACTTATCTACTCTCGTAGTAAGAAGGAAATCATAAAGAGCATCTACAACAAACCCTGGAAACATTACAATCAGAGAAGCTTTACGCGAATTTCTCTAAATGCGGGTTTTAGATTTGAAGAGTCGAATTCCTAAGACACATTACCAGTAATGTGGGAATTCTTGAGGACCCTGCCAAAAATCAAAAACCGCTGAGAAATTGTCAACACAGAGGATGCCGACAGGAATTCACCAAATTCTAGGTCTCGTTGACCTACTTTCAAGAGTTCATTCAGAACTCCTCGCGGATTACGAAACCTCTTATGACTTTGACTTAGAAGGGAGTGGCCCTTGACTGGGATGTTACACCCCCAAACAAGAATGGCGGAAATGTTCGGGGGTGGATGACTTCATGTATAATATCATAACAACGAGTATAATAGTGAAGAAAGCAAGCACAAGCATCATCAATATAATTGAAAGAGTTACATCATAGAGTAAGTTTACATGTTTCAAAATCAATTACATCATGATAACAAAATAAGTTTTGAATTTATCGCCTTAGCGTCCTGTCCTCGAAAGTAGTTGATTACCTGTTTAGTAATTTCCTGAGAATACAAGTTGTTTGGAAAAGTGTCAACACAAAGGTTGGTGAGTTCATAAGAGTTTTAATTGAGAAATAAACTGTTTTCCTTGTAAAAGCAATTAAGTTGTTCCAGAAAATCCGATATTTTCCTTAAAATGTGAAATGTAAGTTTCTATGTTATGAAATAGTGCATCCTAGAATTCCATATAGTTTCCTTCTATAATCTCCTTTTGTATATAAGTTATATAAAATTAAAGTTAGATAAAACGTCGAATGTAATGGGTCTTCCCGAGGCCCACAACCAAACGAGGAACAGGAAATAAGGCGGACCCACCAATTCTAGGTCAATCACGACTAGGTTCTATATAACTCTAGCATATACACTTAGAAATTATAGTTGAAAACTAAAAATTCTAGATTGAATGTAGTCTTAAAACCAAATATCGAAATCAAATCCTAGTGTAGTTTCGAAATAGTAATAGTGGCTGTGAACTTAAACTATACATATCATAGTTCATCGGATAGTGATAGTGGCTAGTGAACATGAACTATGCATATTATAGTTTACCAAATGTGATGGCGATGGTGAATATAAACTATACATATCACAGTTCATCAAATACCGATAGTGGTAGTGAACATAAACTATGCATATTATAGCTTATCAAAAGTGGTGGCGATGGTGAATATAAACTATACATATCACAGTTCATCAAATAAAGATAGTGGTAGTGAACATGAACTATGCATATTATAGCTTATCAAAAGTGGTGGCGATGGTGAATATAAACTATACATATCACAGTTCATCAAATAGCGATAGTGGTAGTGAACATGAACTATGCATATTATAGCTTATCAAAAGTGGTGGCGATGGTCAATATAAACTATACATATCACAGTTAATCAAATAGCAATAGTGGTAGTGAACTTGAACTATGCATATTATAGCTTATCAAAAGTGGTGGCAACGGTGAATATAAACTATACATATCACAGTTCATCAAATACCGATAGTGGTAGTGAACATGAACTATGCATATTATAGCTTATCAAAAGTGGTGGCGATGGTGAATATAAACTATACATATCACAGTTCATCAAATAGAGATAGTGGTAGTGAACATGAACTATTCATATTATAGCTTATCAAAAGTGGTGGCGATGGTGAATATAAACTATACATATCACAGTTCATCAAATAGCTATAGTGGTAGTAAACATGAACTACGCATATTATAGCTTATCAAAAGTGGTGGCGATGGTGAATATAAACTATACATATCATAGTTCATGGAATAGAGATAGTGGTAGTGAACATGAACTATGCATATTATAGCTTATCAAAAGTGGTGGCGATGGTGAATATAAACTATACATATCACAGTTCATCAAATACCGATAGTGGTAGTGAACATGAACTATGCATATTATAGCTTATAAAAAGTGGTGGCGATGGTGAATATAAACTATACATATCACAGTTCATCAAATACCGATAGTGGTAGTGAACATGAACTATGCATATTATAGCTTATCAAAAGTGGCGGCGATGGTGAATATAAACTATACATATCACAGTTCATCAAATAGCGATAGTGGTAGTGAACATGAACTATGCATATTATAGCTCATCAAAAGTGGTGGCGATGGTGAATATAAACTATACATATCACAGTTAATCAAATGGCGATAGTGGTAGTGAACATGAACTATGCGTATTATAGCTTATCAAAAGTGGTGGCGATGGTGAATATAAACTACACATATCACAGTTCGTCAAATAGCGTTACTGGTAGTGAACATGAACTATGCATATTATAGCTTATCAAAAGTGGTGGCGATGGTGAATATAAACTATACATATCACAGTTCATCAAATAGAGATAGTGGTAGTGGACATGAACTATTCATATTATAGCTTATCAAAAGTGGTTGCGATGGTGAATATAAACTATACATATCACAGTTCATCAAATAGCGATAGTGGTAGTGAACATGAACTATACATATTATAGCTTATAAAAAGTGGTGGCGATGGTGAATCCCTTCTTGTAATAAGTTCGTAGTGTAGATGAAACCTAAACCATACCTATTATAGTTTATCAATTATTTGTTGGGGTAGTGAGCATAAACTATACTTGTCATAGTTTACCCATGTTTGTATTTAATGGATGTAGATTTGTTCATAACAATTTATCAATTACTATGCTTCATATAGCAAAATCCATTTGTTAACTGATGTATGTCTATATGACAAGACAAAACGACATATATGGTAGTAACATAACATCACATGAAGGTTACACACCTTGCTCAACAAGTTACAAGGTGTAAATGAAAGTGAAATCATTTTTCTAGAATTACCATTTCTATTCTGTTCGTAGAAAATTCATAGAAAAATCAGTAAAGGTCGAAATCAGAATCCATAAATTCTGAGGGTTTGGAAAACGAGTCTAGTTTGTTCATAAATTTTATCATGATTTTTAGTAACCTCCAACTCGGGTGAAACAGACCATAATCACAGACTGGTCCGAATTGATGTTTGAAATGATAGGCAGTTTTGTAAAAATTACCATAAATTGTAGAAAAATCGTATGGAGATGTTCAAGTAGTCATTTTAAAGCCAAGAAATGGAACTACTTTCACCTAAAATAGTTTTGAAAACTAAAATGTTTAAGTTGTCCAAAATAGTCCGTGAATGGAGTCCAACTTTTCTGATGAAAGCTGTTAGAAAGGTTTGATTATGTTCTTGGTGTTTTAACTTGTATTCCCCCCCCCCCCTAAAAACTTGAGAAAACATGAAAATTTAGGGGTATGAACTCACCTTGAGTGATTTCAGTGGTTGAATGTTGAAGAAGAGAAGTGTTCAACTCAAGAACACTTGATGGATTGCTTGGAAGATTCAAGAATCTAACACAATAATGAGGGAGTTTGTGTAAGGAATCATTCATTTTAGTGAAAAGGGAATGTAATAACCATAAGGAGAATGATGATACTTACCAAATGAAGATGGAAAGCTTGAAAAATGATTTGGAAATCTCGAATTTGTATGAGGGATTTTGAGAGAAAAGATGTGTTTGATCTTTGGTGGGAATGAAAGAAATGAGTGAGAATGATGAGAGGGGGTGGGTTTTTAGCCCTTGACTAAGAGTATAGTTGGTGAAATGGTGGGGAAAGTACCCTTGAATGACCAGGTATGGTAGGGAGGACAATAGTTGGTCATGGAGTGGGTATGGGGGGGGGGGGGGGGGTTGCTTGTGTCATAAATCAAAGATAGGTCAACACTTCACCACAAGATCTCCTTTAATAGATTTTATTCTTAAATAAATATTTTCATAAAAATATGTTCATATTACGAATATTTAGGGTCTTATATGTTAAAATATGATTATTGGAGAAAATCCCACGTTAAAATAGTTAAAAACGGGCCTAAAATGTTAGAAACATTGAAAACCAGGTGAAAAACGCAAAAATCCGAAGTCAGGGCGAGGGACTTCGGTCTCAGCAGCATTAGAGCTGGAAGGAGTCTTGGTCGCTGAAGTGGATCCGAAGGGAAGCTTAGCCGCGAATGAAGAAAGAAGGAGCTGTGGTCCGAAGTCAGGAGAACCGGAAGCGAACATCGGATGCAGGCTGCTCCATGCGGCTGCGGCTTGCTGGCTGCGGGAGAAGAATGTTATACATCTAACTAAGTTGTTTTTTATTTGAGGGGGAGATTCATACAACTTCTCAGGGGGAGCTATAGACAAATTTTCAAAGTGTTTCTCAGATGGATTCATTTTCTCAGTGGGAGTAAAAGATGGAAAAAAAGTTAAACTTTCAATCTTACTCTCACGGGGAGCAAATGCTGAGGAATTTGTTGAAGATTAGTTTTGACATCATCACATAAGGGAGATTGTAAGGTAGCACCTTATGATTTAATGAGTCAAACACATAATAATATAACATCCCAAAATTTAAGACCAAAAATTTCATTGTTAATTAAGTTATTATAAAACCAATAGTATAAATGTCACACCCCAAAACCGATAACGGCGGAATACGTTTCGGGGTGGAGGACGTCATGTACAGTATCATCGCAGTTGCTTAATAGTAAAAACAAGGAAACATACAACCATTGCATTTACATAGTGAATTTAATTACAGGTGTGTTTTGTAATGTTTAACAATCACCCAAAAGTAAATCAAAAATAAGAGATGGGTCTTGTGTGCTCCACCTTCTCCAAAAATGTTGAGTCTGTACCTGTCTATCTTTGACTTGAAGATACAAGTTATTTTGAAAACGAATATAAACATAAAGCTGGTGAGTTCATAAGAGTTTAGTGTGATTTTTTGTATACAAGCAATAGTGCGAAAAATGCGCCATTTATATTCATAAGCAGTAGAAACCTAGAAAATCCCAATTTTCCAGCAAATACATTGTAAGTGAAAATCTGTTAAAAGTATGCATTCTTCCTTTTTGAAAACAGTTTATTGTAAAAGTATATTAGCAAATCTCCAAATAGTAATGTGATAGAATAGGTTAAGCCTGTAATCATTGATAGTGGTGAAAGCTTCCTTTAGTGATAGATACTTACTTATTTCGGGATGTAGTTTAGTGTTTAGTGTAATATTTTAGTGTAGTTATAGTGTATTCCTTATATATTTCTACTAGTGAGGATAATAGCGGATCCCATGACCTTTCCAGTCATGCACAGTATATTGAAGTAGTGGCATCCCTGGGCCTGCACGGCGCGGACTGAAATTATCAGTCGGGATGTAATAGCGTCTGCCCCGTATAGATCTATACATGTAGTGTCGTTTTCCTGCCGGAAAACTCCGGGCGTAGTGGGTAGCGAATAGAGTATCTCGTAGCGGGTTAGTGTATTATTGTTTGTTTAGTGTTTTCTCTTCTGTTATAGTGTAGAAATCTTTTAGTATTGATCATAGTGTATTCTCTTACTAGTGTATTGTCTAGTAATAGTGAGTGTTATAGTGTAGAGAGTAGTGACTTTAGCGAGTAGTAGCAGTAGCAACATTAACTATACCTATTATAGTTATCTTAGTGTGGATGGTTCTTGACAGGTTAGTGACTTTAGTATTTTAGTGAAAGAGAATTATTCGTATCCCATACTAATATACAAGTTATATAACTAAGAAATCAATGACAGTCGGACAGATAACTACTACCCTAAGCCCACAATCAAACAAGAATAGGAAAATAAGGCGAGATATCGGTCGTAAGTCCTCCAAGTCTTACTTATATAAATATATCAGAGTGGTTACGTTTTATAAGTAAATTGATTTAATAAAATTATTTTCCATAAGAACATTTAAAATCTGGCTTGCTGTCCAAAAATAGTTTTGAAAATGTAAAAAACTGTTTATAAGGCATAGTGATAAATCACATGTGATTTGAACTAAGGATAGTGAATCACATGTGATTAATCCTCGTAACGTGGAAAATCATTCTGTAAAACTTTCCATAAACATATATAAGTAACTTGTATCTCCCCCCTAAAACAATTAAAACATTTGAAAGGTTCATTAAAGGGGTATGAACTCACCTGAATTCGCGTAATTCGGGTGAATTGGGTAAATCGGGTAAAAGTGTCGGTTGAGCGTTTGGTACCAAATAACGACTTGATCACCTTTTAGGACCTTTAAATGGTACAACATGTTCTCATTCATCTTAGGTAAATCCTAGAAGGCCTTAAAATGAGTTTTGGGACAATTTGGCATGAAAATTGGGGAGTTTACGGCCCAAGAATATCCTTGGCCGTAAACTCTTCATTTGGCCTCAAAATGGGAAGTTTAATGGTACAACACACATCCAAGGGCCTTAGCTAAATTCCTTACATGCATTAGAGGAGTTTTGGGACTTGTTTGACACAAAAACTTGGGTGTTTACGGCCCAAGCTTAGCCTTAGCCGTAAACTCCTCTTTTTGTCTTCAAATGATGTTGTTTGATGCATTTAAACCTTCCTTAGTGTCAAGTCTAAATTACCAAACACCTTAGATGAGTTTTTGGGGCTTTAAACAAAGATTTGTGGGGTTTTTGGGGTGTTTACGTCCTAAGCACAAGCTTGGGCCGTAAACTCCTTTTTAAGCTTCAATTTCTTGTGTTTTAGTGTCCAAACTCTCCTAGGTATATGCCTTAATTAGTCCATAAGCTTAAAGGAAGGGAAAATGAGGTTTTTGGCAAGTTTCTAGGGGTTTACGGCCTAAGGTGCTTCTTAGGCCGTAAACTCCTTTTTGGTCCTTGATTTCTATGATTTTGGCCCCTAAATACAGTGAAGTATGTCTAAATTAAGATAGGGAATGAGTCCTTACGTTTGGAAGCCGGAAATTCGCGGATTTGGGGTCGATTTCGGGTCTAGAGAGAGAAAGTAGTGAGAGAGAGTGAATGTGTGGTAAAAGAGTGTTCAAATGTTGTTTACACTCATTTCATATGCCTCGGGTATCATACCCGATACACGGCTACCCGATGCTTAAAGTTTAACAGGGTTAAAACTTTTTACCCGGGTGAAGTGGTTGAAAAAGTAATATAACTCTATTAGGTTAAACGGGGTTAACACATACAAGTTATATTTACTTATGATAATATCAAGACATGCATATAACTAGATATTCGGTTATTGACGATTCCAAATATTACAAAAAATAACCTATAGTGACGCATTCCGTTAGTGAAGATGAGATTTGTAACGGGAATAGATTCGGGGTTGTCACATCATCCCCCCGTTAGGGGAATTTCGTCCCGAAATTTAGAATTCAAATAGATAGGTTATTACAATACTACTAAGCAAAGAGATGAGGGTATTTGAGTTTCATTTGATCCTCGCGCTCCCAAGTAAATTCCGGTCCTCGCTTGGCGTTCCACCGAACCTTCACAATTGGGATGCGGCTTTGTTTCGTCCGTTTTACTTCATGATTCAAAATCTCCACAGGCTCTTCCACAAAGTTGAGGCTCTCATTGATCTCGATCTCGTCGAGGGGAATCATGAGAGTCTCGTCAGACTGACATTTCTTCAAGTTCGAGACGTGGAAGGTAGGATGTATGTTACTTAGCTCTCGGGGTAAGTTTAGTTTGTAAGCTACAGGGCCGATTCTGGCGAGAATCTCAAAAGGCCCTATGTACCTTGGGTTTAACTTTCCACGTTTTCCGAAGCGTATCGTGCCTTTCCAGGGCGAGACCTTCAAAAGGACTCGATCTCCCACCTGGAATTCCAAGGGTTTTCTTCGTTTGTCGGCGTAGCTTTTCTGCCGATCCCTAGTGGCTTTTAGTCGTTCACGTATCTGCACAATCTTCTCAGTCGTCTCTCGAATGATCTCCGAACCAGTGATGGCGCTGTCAGGAACTCGTCCTTTAGCTAACTGAGTGTCTCCCACCTCAGCCCAGCACAAAGGGGATCTGCACTTCCGGCCGTAGAGGGCTTCGAATGGAGCTGCCTTGATTTCCCGATTTCCCGAAGTCGATCACACAAGCTCGCAGCATGTCTTCTAAGGTTTGGATCGTCCTCTCACTTTGTCCGTCAGTCTGCGGATGGTAGGCTGTACTCATGTCCAGCCTCGTTCCTAGTGCCTTTTGTAATGATTGCATAAATCTAGAGGTGAATCTACTATCTCTGTCTGATATAATAGATATAGGGACGCCATGCAGTCACACTATTTCTTTTATGTAAGTTCTAGTGAGCTTCTCCATCTTGTGCGTCTCCCTGATGGGTAGAAAGTGGGCAGACTTGGTCAACCTGTCAACGATGACCCAAATGGTATCTAATCCACCTGCTTTTTTGGGCAGTTTGGTGATAAAGTCCATTGTGATTTGCTCCCACTTCCATTCTGGTACTTCCGGTTGTTGGAGGAGTCCTGATGGCTTTTAATATTCGACTTTGACCTTCGCGCAAGTAAGGAACTGACTTACAAAGGTAGCGATCTCCGCTTTCATGTTCGGCCACAAGTATAGCTTTTTGAGATCCAGATACATCTTATCTGAACCCGGGTGAACGGAGTAACGAGTGTTGTGTGCTTCCCTCATAACCAAGTCTCTGAAACCTCCATGGCGTGGAGTCCAGATTTAGTCCATGAAGTAGTAGGCTCCATCACCCTTAACCTCCAGATTTTTATCCATTCCGCGCAGGGATTCTCCTATCACGTTCTCGGGCTTTAAGGCTTCTAGCTGAGCCTCTTTGATCTGTGTGGATAGATGCGAATGGATAGTCATTGTCAACGACTTGGTCCTTCGACTCGAATATTCCTTTCTACTCAGGGCGTCAGCTACTATGTTGGCTTTCCCCGGATGATATCTAATTTCACAGTCGTAATCGTTAAGTAGCTCGACCCATCGACGCTGTCTCATGTTGAGTTCTTTTTGGTTCAGTATATGTTGGAGGCTTTTATGATCAGTGTACACCACGCTCTTCGTCCCATACAAGTGGTGTCTCCAGATTTTTAGTGCAAAGACGACCGCTCCTAACTCGAGGTCGTGAGTAGTGTAGTTCACTTCATGGTTTTTAGCTGTCTCGAGGCATAGGCGATAACATTGCCTCGTTGCATCAAGACATAACCGAGCCCCTGATTGGATGCATCACAGTATACGACGAAATCTTCTGTCCCTTCGGGAAGGGATAATACTGGTGCGGTGCATAGGGCTCGCTTCAGGGTCTGAAATGCCTTCTCCTGTTTCTCTTCCCAGTCGAATAATACACCCTTCTGAGTTAGCATAGTAAGAGGCTTCGCAATTCAAGAGAAATTTTGGATGAATCTGCGGTAGTAGCCAGCGAGGCCTAGAAATTGACGAATTTCTGTAGGTGTCTTCGGTGCTGACCAGTTCTCAATAGCTTTAATTTTGGAGGGGTCCACGTGGATTCTGTCTTCACTGACCACGTGACCTAAGAATTCAACTCTTCGGATCCAAAACTTGCACTTAGAGAACTTCGCATACAACTTCTCGGATCGCAGCGTTTCCAGGACTAATCGTAAATGATTTCTGTGCTCTTCCTCGCTCCGGGAGTAGACAAGTATGTTATCAATAAAGACGATGACGAACTGATCTAGATATGGACGACATACTCTATTCATCAAGTCCATGAATACTGCGGGGACGTTAGTCAGCCCAAAGGGCATCACTACGAACTCAAAATGCCCGTATCGGGTTCGGAAGGCTGTCTTCGGGACATCTTCCTCAAGCACCCGTAACTGATGATACCCGGATCTAAGATCAATCTTGGAGAAGTAACTTGCTCCTTGGAGTTGGTCGAATAGATCGTCAATATGAGGGAGAGGATAGAGACCGTGAGTTTATTGAGTTCCCTATAATCGATGCACATCCGAAATGATCCATCCTTTTTCTTCACGAACAAGACCGAAGCTCCCCAAGGTGAGAAGCTTGGTCTTATAAAGCCCTTACTGAGCAGTTCGTTGAGTTGACCGGATAGCTCTTGCATTTCGGCGGGCGCTAGACGGTAGGGCGACTTAGCTACGAGGGTAACTCCTGGGATTAGGTCGATTCTGAATTCAACCTGTCGTTTGGGAGGTAGGCCTGGAAGATCCTCCAGGAAGACATCAGGGAAATCGCATACTACCAGAATGTCTTTTGGATCTTTCGATTTCTGGTTAGTGTCGACAACGTGAGCAAGAAAGGCGCGATATTCCTTGTGCAAGTATTTCTGAGCCTGGATACTAGAGATGATACGAAGGATCGTACTTTGCTTATCTCCGTATATCAATAGGGTTTCGCGATTCGGAAGGTTCAGGCGAATGGCTTTGTCGGAGCATAGGATATCGGCGTAGTGAAGATTTAACCAATCCATACCAACAATGACATCGAAATTTTTGATTGAGACTGGTATAAGATCGATTAAAAAGGGGTGATCATCTAACGTGAGAGTACAACCTATATAGATTTCATTAGAGCTTTCTGTCTTCCCATTAGCCATTTCTACGACGAATGTTTCTTTTAGTGGTTGAGGGGTTTGTTTGAGTAAGTGTTTAAAGTTTTGATTTATGAAGCTTCTTTCTGCACCATTATCGAATAAGACACAGGCATAAGAGTTGTTGAGAAGAAACGTACCCGTGACCACCGTGGGATCAGCTACTGCTTCATTGTGACCGATAGCAAGTAACCTTCCAGTTCCCCCAGCATTTGCAGCCTTCGGACAGTTCTTCTTAAAATGGCCCGCTTCACCGCAGCCATAACAAGTTGGGGTCACTCCCATACCAGGAACCTGTTTGATAGGTTTGAGAGGGGCCTTGCAAAATCGGACAGTATGGCCCTTTCGTCCGCAGTTGGAACACTGCAATTCACGGAAAGGACCGTTGTGGTGAAAAGGGCACTTGGGACACTTAGGCAAGTTTCCACTGTAAGCCTTTGGCGGGGCTGGAGCAGCTGGTGTGGTTGGGGTGGTGGCAGCATGGACCGCCACAATTTGCTGGTCCTTGGAGGCGGTTTGAGTTTTCTTGCCTTTCTTCTTATCCCATCGTTTCCTTTTTCTATCAGATGATCCGGATGGTGCAGTGGTTGTTGTGGTTGTTGTTGCTGGAGTGGAGGAGATTTCGTGGTTGATCAGACTCTGGGCCAATTCCTTGGCACTGTCGAAAGTGGTAGGGCGGACACATAGCCGCCAAGTCGCAAAACCTGGCAGTGTAAGCCGTTATGTCGGTCCCCTTCATCTTGAGGTTCCAGAGTTCTTCCTCAAGCTTCTGAACTTCGCCCCTAAGGCAGTACTCTCCTCTCATAAGATCTTTTAGAGTGTCCCAGCCCATGGCATTGGCTGTGACCAAGGAGAGTGCGTTGACATGGCCGTTCCACCATGACAAGGCCCTGTTAGTGAGGGTAGCAGTAGCGAACTTGATTTTGCTCTCTTCGGGACAAGAGCACATCTCGAATACAACTTCGGTTCTTTCGAACCATTGGGACAATGCCAGGATCCCTCCGGTACCATCAAAGAAGGCAGGTTTACAATTCATGAAGTCCTTATAAGTGCATCCCTGCACTCGTTGGTGGGCTTCACCAAATCTAGAATTCCCACTGCTCGCATCACCCGAGTTCATTTGGGCCATGGCTGTTGTTACAGCCGCAGTCACAGCCGTTTGGAACAACACCGGATCGAACTGGGGAGGAGGAGGTGGTGGGGGAGGGGTTTGAGTAGCTGGTCTTCCTCGGTTTGGACGCTTTCTAGGAGGCATCCTTCGCTGGAAAACCATAGAAATGATAGCAATAGTAAGAGCCTATTGCGAATATGAACAGAGTGTTTCATGGATTAAATCAACATAATCCAAGATCAGTATGAGAGTCATAGCAAGAGAGAAATCAACTGCCAATATAATGGTATTAATGATGCAACACAAGTTAATGAAAATTGACCTAGCAGTAGGTCTTACATCATACCATGGAGAAAATTTTGGCAGTTTAGAGGTTCAACTAGAGTACTTTTAAACTAGGAATGTTTACAGCCAAGAGACCTACGGAACATAGAGATAAAAGGCTAGTCCTTTTAAACAAAAGAGTGAGGTAACTAGACGTCTTCTACTGGCGACGGTTGCTTGTTGGGCGAATCCTCAGATCCGCTAGTTGACGCATAACTTCTTGAAGGTGTCGCTCATGAGTCCTTTGGCGTGCTCGGAGTTCCCTAACTTCAGCTCGGGATGCAGCCAGCTGATGCTGCAGAGCCTCGTTGGTCCTCCTTGTCCTGTCCACGGCTTCTTCAAGCTGACGGATGCGAACAGTGTTGAGATTTGAGTTGGCATCCACTTCTACAACTCGACCAATAGCAGCTTGACTTTGCTCAACATTCCTAGCAATCCTTCGGATCATGATGGGTAGAACCCGATCAGCTGATCCTCCTTCGCCTATGTTGTAGAAGCTTCGGTCTCCATTGTAAGGCAAGGGCTGACCCTGCTCCTCGCTCCATCGGTGCAAAGATATTGCCCACATAGGGGTGGGGCCCTGAAATGCCGGTCGGGGGCTAGGGTTCGGGGCTTCAGGAGGTTGGTTGTTGACTTCTGGCTCGTAGCTCGAGCTATCCGAGAAGCCTTCAGCATGATGATCATCCAAAGGAATCGGGTGATCGTCGTCTGACTCCTCTTCGAGCCATCCTCCATTGCCCTGATTCGGAAAGTACGGATCGTCGGGTAGGTGGAAGCCAGCCATGCTATCTACGCGAGAAAGGGGGAAAAGAGGATTAAGAGACGTACTATTCTAAGATACTTATAGGATGAATCATTATTAGTCGACCCAATACTTGCATAGTGCATACCGATTACATGTAACCGAAGCAAGATAGTCCTTCGAATAAACCACCCTAATTTCAGACCCCCAATCAAACAAGAACAGGGAATGAAGCAAAGGCTGCAGATTCTGAGTCTGTAACGCCCTAATCACATGTAATCGTGATGTATCCACTTAGCAACTATTGTCCTACTAGTAACGTCCCCTTTTGTTATCACATACGTATAATCTAGAGATACAGAATACTCCTATAGTATTCTTATGGTAACGTTATTATGATATTTTTGGTAAGTTTTAGTCTTGTTGCAACATCACAACCAAACTTAGGCACATGCTAGTCACTCTCAGGAAAACGTAGTTGATCAGGCTACATCACCCTGAATGTGACTATATGTCTCTAAACCCAATTATGCTGTCCAACAATCTTAATACTTTCGTTTTGTTCTAGGATGATACTGACTTCGGTGTTTTATAGTGATGTGTGTGTGTGTGTGTATATATATATATATATATATATATACTTAGTTATATCTTTTAGATACTTAACAACATATATTTTTGGTCAGAGTGTTTTAGTCCCGAAGTATTTATAGTTCGTATATCTTTTATAGGTTGACATACTTGATTCACTATAAACAATGCCTTGATACCAATATGTCACACCCCAAAACCGATAACGTCGGAATACGTTTCGAGGTGGAGGACGTCATGTACAGTATCATCGCAGTTGCTTAATAGTAAAAACAAGGAAACATACAACCATTGCATTTACATAGTGAATTTAATTACAGGTGTGTTTTGTAATGTTTAACAATCACCCAAAAGTAAATCAAAAATAAGAGATGGGTCTTGTGTGCTCCACCTTCTCCAAAAATGCTGCGTCTGTACCTGTCTATCTTTGACCTGAAGATACAAGTTATTTTGAAAACGAATATCAGCATAAAGCTGGTGAATTCATAAGAGTTTAGTGTGAGTTTTTGTATACAAGCAATAGTGCGAAAAATGCGCCATTTATATTCATAAGCAGTAGAAACCTAGAAAATCCCAATTTTCCAGCAAATACATTGTAAGTGAAAATCTGTTAAAAGTATGCATTCTTCCTTTTTGAAAACAGTTTATTGTAAAAGTATATTAGCAAATCTCCAAATAGTAATGTGATAGAATAGGTTAAGCCTGTAATCATTGATAGTGGTGAAAGCTTCCTTTAGTGATAGATACTTACTTACTTTGGGATGTAGTTTAGTGTTTAGTGTAATATTTTAGTGTAGTTATAGTGTATTCCTTGTATATTTCTACTAGTGAGGATAATAGCGGATCCCATGACCTTTCCAGTCATGTACAGTATAGTGAAGTAGTGGCATCCCTGGGCCTACACGGCGCGGACTGAAATTATCAGTCGGGATGTAATAGCGTCCGCCCCGTATAGATCTATACATGTAGTGTCGTTTTCCTGCCGGAAAACTCCGGGCGTAGTGGGTAGCGAATAGAGTATCTCGTAGCGGGTTAGTGTATTATTGTTTGTTTAGTGTTTTCTCTTCTGTTATAGTGTAGAAATCTTTTAGTATTGATCATAGTGTATTCTCTTACTAGTGTATTGTCTAGTAATAGTGAGTGTTATAGTGTAGAGAGTAGTGACTTTAGCGAGTAGTAGCAGTAGCAACATTAACTATACCTATTATAGTTATCTTAGTGTGGATGGTTCTTGACAGGTTAGTGACTTTAGTATTTTAGTGAAAGAGAATTATTCGTATCCCATACTAATATACAAGTTATATAACTAAGAAATCAATGACAGTCGGACAGATAACTACTACCCTAAGCCCACAATCAAACAAGAATAGGAAAATAAGGCGAGATATCGGTCGTAAGTCCTCCAAGTCTTACTTATATAAATATATCAGAGTGGTTACGTTTTATAAGTAAATTGATTTAATAAAAGTATTTTCCATAAGAACATTTAAAATCTGGCTTGCTATCCAAAAATAGTTTTGAAAATGTTAAAACCTGTTTATAAGGCATAGTGATAAATCACATGTGATTTGAACTAAGGATAGTGAATCACATGTGATTAATCCTCGTAACGTGGAAAATCATTCTGTAAAACTTTCCATAAACATATATAAGTAACTTGTATCTCCCCCCTAAAACAATTAAAACATTTGAAAGGTTCATTAAAGGGGTATGAACTCACCTGAATTCGCGTAATTCGGGTGAATCGGGTAAATCGGGTAAAAGTGTCGGTTGAGCGTTTGGTACCAAATAACGACTTGAGAACCTTTTAGGACCCTAATGTCATATGAAATATGTATTTTACAAGAGGTTAATCATCTTATGCTTTTCATTATAGTATTTGGACATTCTAGCATCGTTTTCGGAGTTTTAGGGCCTAGAAGGGGTTCCCGGGAGTGGTACAAGGCCAAGAATGATTTACGGGAGGGTCCATGAGCTCACTACCTTGGAGTTTATGGCCCAAAGGCCACTCCTTGGGAGTTTACGGCCGTAAGCCCCCTAGGCTTGGCCGTAAACTCATGTGGTCCTCCAAATTGTATGTTTAAGGCCTTATTTCACTTCCTTACTTTAATGGTATGAGTCTTGGACCAATATGGAGGGATTAAACTCTTATTTTTGTCTCATTTTGGGGAGTTTACGGCCAAGGCTTGTTCTTGGGCCGTAAACTCCATTTAATCCATCAAAATGGGTGTTTAAATGGTACAACATGTTCTCATTCACCTTAGGTAAATCCTAGAAGGCCTTAAAATGAGTTTTGGGACAATTTGGCATGAAAATTGGGGAGTTTATGGCCCAAGAATATCCTTGGCCGTAAACTCTTCATTTGGCCTCAAATGGGAAGTTTAATGGTACAACACACATCCAAGGGCCTTAGCTAAATTCCTTACATGCATTAGAGGAGTTTTGGGACTTGTTTGACACAAAAACTTGGGTGTTTACGGCCCAAGCTTAGCCTTGGCCGTAAACTCCTCTTTTTGTCTTCAAATGATGTTGTTTGATGCATTTAAACCTTCCTTAGTGTCAAGTCTAAATTACCAAACACCTTAGATGAGTTTTTGGGGCTTTAAACAAGGATTTGTGGGGTTTTTGGGGTGTTTACGGCCTAAGCACAATCTTGGGCCGTAAACTCCTTTTTAAGCTTCAATTTCTTGTGTTTAGTGTCCAAACTCTCCTAGGTATATGCCTTAATTAGTCCATAAGCTTAAAGGAAGGGAAAATGAGGTTTTTGGCAAGTTTCTAGGGGTTTACGGCCTAAGGTGCTTCTTAGGCCGTAAACTCCTTTTTGGTCCTTGATTTCTATGATTTTGGCCCCTAAATACAGTGAAGTATGTCTAAATTAAGATAGGGAATGAGTCCTTACGTTTGGAAGCCGAAAATTCGCGGATTTGGGGTCGATTTCGGGTCTAGAGAGAGAAAGTAGTGAGAGAGAGTGAATGTGTGGTAAAAGAGTGTTCAAATGTTGTTTACACTCATTTCATATGCCTCGGGTATCGTACCCGATACACGGCTACCCGATGCTTAAAGTTTAACAGGGTTAAAACTTTTTACCCGGGTGAAGTGGTTGAAAAAGTAATATAACTCTATTAGGTTAAACGGGGTTAACACATACAAGTTATATTTACTTATGATAATATCAAGACATGCATATAACTAGATATTCGGTTATTGACGATTCCAAATATTATAGAAAATAACGTATAGTGACGCATTCCGTTAGTGAAGATGAGATTTGTAACGGGAATAGATTCGGGGTTGTCACAATAAAACAACCATAATATCATCCCATGTCAAAACTAGTGTATAAATAATCGAAACTTGTCATCATAAACTGTAACACCCGCGTTTCTAGGCTAGGCATTAATATTGACATAATGGTCTAGGTTAACCTTTGTAACTCATTTAGAAGAAATGAAAAGGAATTATGTGAATTTTATGTGAATTATGTGTTTTATGCTTAATTATTAGAGATAAGCCGATATCTTTACATAAAGCTGTAGTGGTCGAAACAAGGATTTCGGGGATATAAAGAATGCCGAAATCCGAGTTATAACGAAGAAGTTATGACCTGTCGAAGTTTCGCGACAAAACCGACACAGTGCTGAGTTTCGTAAAAAGTGAGTTTTTGATAAACAACATTTTAGCCTTAGTAATCTAAACGAAAGTCGTAGTATTCATTAAACCGAGAAGTTCGATAAAAAGAACGCCCAAATCTGACTTCGTATGAGTAAGTTATGATTTTTCGAAGTTTCAGCTTAGCAGTAGACAACTAAAAACTCCAATTTTAGATCGATCAATTTTTAGCCGACACAACCTAAACGAGAATTGAAGGTCTCGTCATTAGGAGCACAACAGTAAAAAGTCTGACGAAAACGGACGTCGGATGAAGAAGTTATGAATTTTTAACGGATTTCCTGTCCCGGTCTGTTAAAAATAATAATAAAAAATTTAATATCAAAATTAGCTGACGAAGTCTAAACAGAAGTTGTAGAGCATAATTCTAGCTACGCGTGCATATAAAGAACGTCAAAAACGGAGCTCGTATGCGAAAGTTATGGATTTTAGAAGTTTTGGCGCGAAAATCGAGAAAATTCGCATAGTCATGAGTTGCCACGTCACCCTCGGTGAAAAAGTGCCACGTGTCCTGCTGAGTCACCAAGCTGCCGAGTCACCCTCGCATGAACAGTAGCCACGTGATCCTCACATGCAACCCACGTGATCCGACCCGAGTGTCGCTTGCTGATTGGACCGAGGGTGCGGTCCAATGATCTTCCGACGCAATGATCTTCCGACGCCTCGCTTCTGACTCACCATCCGAGCCTCGCTGGCCCAGTCCGAAGGCGCCGCGTGCCCTTCGCGTGTCCGAACCCTCGAATACCTGTCCGAAGCTCCTGCTGCCGCGTGTCTCGCCTGATGACTCCTCTTCTAAGCCGACTTCGGATCTCACCCTATAAATAGAGGGCTTGCGAGATCTTCCGGCTACTTTTGGAAAATGACCATTTTTCACCCCTTTTTCAATATTTTAGCCATTTTCGCTTCCCCCGATGCCCCGAGATCATTTCCAACACCCGGAACAAGTCCCGGAGTGCCCGAAGGCCCGGAAAATTTATCTTTTCGGTTTTGAAGCCCGACCTTTCGCAGAGGACGGTTTCTTAATAAAACTCCCGGTTTTATTAAAAACGATCGTTTTAGGAAACGAATTGCTGCCCGATTATCATCAAATCATGTGAGTGTATATTCACTTTCAATTTACACATAGATATGAAGTATTTACCTTAAAATACGTGTTACGTGTAAATATATTAATTGTTTATTTGAGGGGACTGTTGTGTTGATATTCTATACAAGTTTTAAACTGTATATATATATTTATCTACAAATATGTTGGGTAGAACATGGGTAGATAGTTGGTGTGTGATAAAATAAAGTGATGAGAGGTATCGATGTTTAAGATGATCTAGTCATCTAACAGAGTATAGACAACGGCCACAGACTATTTTAGATAGTCTGGTGGAACATTAGTAGACTCGTAATCGGTACGTATGTTTGACCTATATGTTCATAAAGTGTTCTTGAACTATATGTTCCTAAGGTGTTTTTGAACTATGTGTTCATCCGTTAATTCTTCTTTTTGACACTATTACGTGTCGGGGTACGGGAGCGTACAAGAGTACTTTATTAGTATTTTCCCTATGCTTTTATTTTGAAGAGATTTGGAATCTTCGTTTCTTTTGTGAAGTGATCGTACGAGCTTCATGAGTCAGTGTTTTCCTTTTCGATGCCGGATTGGGGTGAGTCTGGGGGTTCAGACCACAGCCTAGGCATTAGTCAGTGTTTTCCTTTCCATTGCCGGATAGGGTGCGTCTGGGGGTTGTATACCTCACGATATTCAGACCACAGCCTAGGCAAAGTTCGATGTTGGATAGGGTGCGTCTGGGGGTTATATACCTCACGATATTCAGACCACAGCCTAGGCATTGATAAGTACCCCTGACTTAATTGTCTTGTGGTTCTTTCTTTTACGAACAAAGGTTCGTAGTTAAACTTAGTCCATTCATTCAATATCTTTATTGATCCTTGTTTGCTGCTAGAGGATTTCTGAAGCAGTTTAGTTAGTTAGTTGTTCATATCCATCCTTTAGGCTAGATCTAGTAAGATCACTATATAAAGTTAGTATGTGAGGATCGATGTTGTTAGTTCTTATTGAGTAAATCTTGGTGACGATGTGACGTCATGCCGATTAGATAAATCTTGGCGACGATGTGACTTCGTGCCTATTTGACATAAACTGTTGAAGAAAAACAATGTTGTCACCCTGATGTTTGTTTTATTTGACATAAATTGCTGAGAAAGCAATGTTGCCACCCTTTGACATAAATTGTTGAGGAAAGCAATGTTGTCACCCCTAATGAAAATCCTTAGGCTAGGTTCCTTGTGATAGTTGTTTTAGGGACGTAACGTGAGGATAACGGGAATGGGTAATTGGGGTAATTTGGTTGACTGATTGATGTTTAAACATAATAAATTTATGTATTGTGGGTTGAAAACCCTATATGCTCACCAGGCTTCCAAGCCTGACCCACTCAGCTTTTTATGATTACAGGTAGTGGACCCCGAGCATAGTCGGATGATGATGATGAGTGATTTTGGATTATAGGCCATTAGTTATAAATAACTGTTGTAAGGCTTATAATGTCTTGTTTATGCTTTTGATCTGTATAGGAACATGACATCCCGAGGTTTTGTTATGAAATAAAAATATATATTTCTTAAAGCAAGGTTTTGATAAATTTTTATCATGTTTGACTTTGGGAACAAATTCCGCAACACTTTTAATGAAATGATTACTCTGATTTTATTTTAAAAAGCATAAAAGAAATCAGTCTTTTCTGGCCGTGAAATTGGGGATGTCACAGTTGGTATCAGAGCATTAGTTTAAGCGAACTAAGAAATTGTAGAATTTCTAGACTTGAACTTAGAATGCTAAGTGATGATTGTGAGATGAGTGTCTACAATAATTTAGACACGAGCACTAGTTTATTTTAGGAAGGATGCCTAAAATGCTTTTATGTGCTAAATGTTTTGTGTTATAGCTATAATGATGCTATTATTTGTTCGGATCTATGGTCTGTTGCCGACCGGATCTGGAAACCTTATGTGTGTAGGATTCTAAACGTATGACTACGATATTGGAACTAACATATAAACATTTCGAAGACTTAACATCTAACAAAAATAAAATTCACCTACGATTGGTGTATAGATCGAAATGCCGAGTACTCAAAGTGGGTTCGAAAGTGATAATCCACAGCCTGAGTCAATCACGATGACTGGAGTGCATGCAATGGTACGTACGATGTTAGGTGAACAGATGGAAGAAACAAAACGTTTACTTCAACAAAGTACGGATGAATTTATTGTGCCAGTAATTCAGGCATCTGTTCTTGAGGCAACTATTAGGGTTGCTAAGTCTATTGAGGAAGTGATCAATGACACAACCGCCAGCAAAGTTGAAGTTGGCAAGAAGAGGAAATTTGAGGGATCTTCAAGGCCCAACAAGAGCAACATATCCACAAAGTTTGGCAAAAGAAGAGATAAAGGAAAATGGTGCGGGAAGTGCAAAAATAAACACTCTGGGAATTGTGACGGGAAGGTGAAGTGATTTAAGTGTGGAGAAATAGGGCATTATGTCAATAAGTGTACGATTCCCAAGGAGGTGTGCTACGGATGTAAAGAAGAAGGCCATATTTCTAAGAATTGTCAGAAGAACAATGAAGTAACAAGGCCAAGTGCACCATCAACGCCAAAGGAATTTCAGGATATCCTTAAAGAAGCGATTAATAACACTAGGAAGTAGAAGTCAAGACTTGATACCCGAAGATCAAGTTACGAAGTAGTAATGTGAATAGTAACAAGTAGTTTAGCCTATGAGAGGCATAGTATAGGGTAAACTTGAACCTTTGTGTAATCGTTTCAGGGAAATAAAATAAACCCTGGTTTTGTCGTCTGATGAATAGAATGGCTGGTGTAATTTTTGAAGTTGTCCCAATCATCTGGAATTTCCATCACCAACCAAGTTGAAGTAGAGTTAATCATTGAAGATATGCATGAAAGAAGTCCTAGTAGATTCTAGGAAAATTTTATGATTAATTGGACACATTTGTATGTGTTAAATTGTTTTGTGATTTTAGGACTTGGGGACTGCGAGACAGTACTTGGGACGAGTATGAGTAGGTGTGAATAGTAGTAGAGATCTATACTACTGGAAGCACAGGACTCGCACTTGGATCAGGGAAAGTCACAAGGTTACCAAGAAGCTATTATTTGATTCCGTCTTGTTCTAATCTGTTGTTACCATCATTTCGGTAATGACTAAGAAGATGATTGTTATTCTGACCCTAGTGGTCATATCGAATTGAGTCCGACTACGATGAGTTGGTTATGTGGTTCAGAGAACTAAGTTCGATGTAGTAGTTGACTTAAGCCGAATTAAAGTAAAGGCTGATCAAAGCGATCAATAGAAGTATCGCATTCGTTGTTAAAGAAGTTGGGTTAAGTAGTATTCTGACCCAAAGGGATGAAGTGATAGCGTATGCACCGAGGCAACGACGCTGGCTGGAGTTACTCAAGGACTACGACTGTGAGATACTTTACTACCCTGGTAAAGCAAATGTTGTCGCTGATACTCTCAGTCGGAAGGTAAACCTTGAAAAGAAAAGGCCAAGAGCGTTGAGAATTGAAGTTGTCTCGACAATTGTGGAAAGATAAAGAAAGCTCAAGAGGAAGCTTTGGAGAAAAATGACCGAAAAGAAGAACGTTTGGGCCAAACGTTAGTGTTCGGTACAAACAACCAAGGGTTGAAGGTATTCCAAGATAGGATTTGGGTACCTAAGACGGGAGGAGTAAGAGATCTTCTGATGGAAGAAGCTCACAAGACCATGTACTCGATTCATCCCGGCAGCACAAAAATGTATAGGGATCCAAAACCCTATTACTAGTGGTCCATGATGAAGCTCAATGTTGCTAAGTATGTGGCCGAATGTGTAACTTGTGCTAGGGTTAAGGCACAACATCAGAAATTGTATGGGAGTTTATTACCTTTACCTGTACCCATGGGTAAATGGGAAGATATCACTATGGATTTTGTGACTAAACTGCCCAGAACAAGGAACGGTCACGACATGATTTGGGTGGTCGTTGATCACTTCACTAAGAGTGCGCATTTCATAGTAGCCAATGATAAATGGTCTATGGATAAACTTGCGAATTCTTATGTGAAGGAAAGTGTGAGGCTTCATGGTGTTTCATTAACGATTGTATCCGATCGTGACAGCCGTTTTACCTCAAGGTTTTGGAGGAGTCTATAAGAGGAATTAGGTACCAAGTTGTGTTTGAATACAGTTTACCATCTGCACACCGATGGTCAGAGCGAATGGACGATTCAAATGTTGGAGGATATGCTGAGAGCATGTACCCTAGAATTTCAAGGTAACTGGGATGAACACTTACCTTTAGTAGAATTCACCAATAATAATAGTTTCCACTCAAGTGTCAAGATTTATCACGCTTTGCATGGGAAAAAGTGTCGGATGCCATCATGTTGGCTGGAAGCTGAGGAAAAAGCAGTTTATGGGACTTGAAATAGTCCATTAGATTGCTGAAAAGTTGTAAGTGATTAGAGAAAAACATGTTAGCTGCTCAAAAGAGCTATGCTGAAAAGAAAAGACAATCGATATCATTCGAAGTTGGAGATCCGGTTTCACTTCAAGTCTCGTCGTGGAAGGGACTTATAAGATTTGGTAGAAGGGGAAAGTTGAGTCCAAGGTTTATTGGACCATTTAAAGTTCTTCAGAGAATCCGGAATCAAGCTTATATGCTAGAATTACCAGAAGAACTAGAGAGTATTCATAGCACCTTTCGTATGTGTTATTTGAGAAAGTTCATGGGAGGTGTGCCCGACATAATTCCCATTTATGAATTAAGGTTGGACGAGAACAAGAAGTTAATTGGAGAACCTGAGGCAATCGTTAACCTTAAGACTAAGAAGTTGTAACGTAAGATAGTCGATTTGGTGCCTGTACATTGGAAATATATAAATGGGCCAGATCCCACCTGGGAAACGGAGAGTGACATGGTGACTCGCTACCCGTAGTTGTTTGTCGTTGTGTGATTTCGAGGACGGAATCATCCTAAGGGGGAGAGATTTGTAACGCCCGCGTTTCTAGGCTAGGCATTAATATTGACATAATGGTCTAGGTTAACCTTTGTAACTCATTTAGAAGAAATGAAAAGGAATTATGTGAATTTTATGTGAATTATGTGTTTTATGCTTAATTATTAGGGTTTAATTAATTAAAAATAAAAATAAGCGTCAAAATTAAAGTGTGAGATAAGCCGAAATCTTTACATAAAGTTGTAGTGGTCGAAACAAGGATTTCGGGGATATAAAGAATGCCGAAATCCGAGTTATAACGAAGAAGTTATGACCTGTCGAAGTTTCGCGACAAAACCGGCACGGTGCTGAGTGTCGTAAAAAGTGAGTTTTTGATAAACTACTTTTTAGCCTTATTAAACTAAACGAAAGTCGTAGTATTCGTTAAACCGAGAAGTTCGATAAAAAGAACGCCCAAATCTGACTTCATATGAGGAAGTTATGATTTTTCGGAGTTTCAGCTTAGCAGTAGACAGCTAAAAACTCCAATTTTAGATCGAGCGATTTTAGCCGACACAACCTAAACAAGAATTGAATGTCTCGTCATTAGGAGCACAACAGTAAAAATTCTGACGAAAACGGACGTCGGATGAAGAAGTTATGAATTTTTAACGGATTTCCTATCCCGGTCTGTTAAAAATAATAATATAAAATTTAACATCAAAATTAGCCGACGAAGTCTAAAAGAAAGTTGTAGAGCATAATTCTAGCTACGCATGCATATAAAGAACGTCAAAAACGGAGCTCGTATGCGAAAGTTATGGATTTTAGAAGTTTTGGCGCGAAAATTGAGAAAATTCGCATAGTCACGAGTTGCCACGTCACCCTTGCTGAAAAAGTGCCACGTGTCCTGCTGAGTCACCAAGCTGCTGAGTCACCCTCACATGAACAGTAGCCACGTGATCCTCGCATGCAATCCACGTGATCCGACCCGCGTGTCGCTTGCTGATTGGACCGAGGGTGCGGTCCAATGATCTTCTGACGCCTCGCTTCTGACTCACCATCCGAGCCTCGCTGGCCCAGTCTGAAGGTGTCGCGTGCCCTTCGTGTGTCCGAACCCTCGCATACGTGTCCGAAGCTCCTGCTGCCGCGTGTCTCGCCTGATGACTCCTCTTCTAAGCCGACTTCGGATCTCACCCTATAAATAGAGGGCTTGCGAGATCTTTCGGCTACTTTTGGAAAATGGCCATTTTTCACCCCTTTTTCAATATTTTAGCCATTTTCGCTTCCCCCGATGCCCCGAGATCATTTCCGACACCGGTAACAAGTCCCGGAGTGCCCGAAGGCCCGAAAAATTTATCTTTTCGGTTTTAAAGCCCGACCTTTCGCAGAGGCCGGTTTCTTAATAAAACTCCCGGTTTTATGAAAAACGATCGTTTTAGGAAACGAATTTCTGCCCGATTATCATCAAATCATGTGAGTGTATATTCACTTTCAATTTACACATAGATATGAAGTATTTACCTTAAAATACGTGTTACGTGTAAATATATTAATTGTTTATTTGAGGTGACTATTGTGTTGATATTCTATACAAGTTTTAAACTGTATATATATATATTTATCTACAAATATGTTGGGTAGAACATGGGTAGATAGTTGGTGTGTGATAAAATAAAGTGATGAGAGGTATCGATGTTTAAGATGATCTAGTCATCTAACAAAGTATAGACAACGGCCACAGGCTATTTTAGATAGTCTGGTGGAACGTTAGTAGACTCGTAATCGGTACGTATGTTTGACCTATATGTTCATAAAGTGTTCTTGAACTATATGTTCGTTAGGTGTTTTTGAACTATGTGTTCATCCGTTAATTCTTCTTTTTGACACTATTACGTGTCGGGGTACGGGAGCGTACAAGAGTACTTTATTAGTATTTTCCCTATGCTTTTATTTTGAAGAGATTTGGAGTCTTCGTTTCTTTTGTGAAGTGATCGGACGAGCTTCATGAGTCAGTGTTTTCCTTTCCGATGTCGGATAGGGGTGAGTCTGGGGGTTCAGACCACAGCCTAGGCATTAGTCAGTGTTTTCCTTTCCATTGTCGGATAGGGTGCGTCTGGGGGTTATATACCTCACGATATTCAGACCACAGCCTACTTGATAGGGTGCGTCTGGGGGTTATATAACTCACGATATTCAGACCACAGCCTAGGCATTGATAACTACCCCTGACTTAATTGTCTTGTGGTTCTTTCTTTTACGAACAAAGGTTCGTAGTTAAACTTAGTCCATTCATTCAATATCTTTATCGATCCTTGTTTGCTGCTAGAGGATTTCTGAAGCAGTTTAGTTAGTTAGTTGTTCATATCCATCCTTTAGGCTAGCTCTAGTAAGATCACTGTATAAAGTTAGTATGTGGGGATCGATGTTGTTAGTTCCTATTGAGTAAATCTTGGTGATGATGTGACGTCATGCCGATTAGATAAATCTTGGCGACGATATGACTTCGTGCCTATTTGACATAAACTGTTGAAGAAAAAGAATGTTGTCACCCCGGTGTTTGTTTTATTTGACATAAA
The DNA here is from genome assembly GCF_052625555.1 of Lactuca saligna. Taxonomy (NCBI): domain Eukaryota; kingdom Viridiplantae; phylum Streptophyta; class Magnoliopsida; order Asterales; family Asteraceae; genus Lactuca; species Lactuca saligna. The sequence goes on along the minus strand of NC_136417.1, from coordinate 91,543,057 downwards.
TTGCTGAGAAAGCAATGTTGTCACCCTTTGACATAAATTGTTGAGGAAAGCAATGTTGTCACCCCTAATGAAAATCCTTAGGCTAGGTTCCTTGTGATAGTTGTTTTAGGGACGTAACGTGAGGATAACGGGAATGGGTAATTGGGGTAATTTGGTTGACTGATTGATGTTTAAACATAATAAATTTATGTATTGTGGGTTGAAAACCCTATATGCTCACCAGGCTTCCAAGCCTGACCCACTCAGCTTTTTATGATTACAGGTAGTGGACCCCGAGCATAGTCGGATGATGATGATGAGTGATTTTGGATTATAGGCCATTAGTTATAAATAACTGTTGTAAGGCTTATAATGTCTTGTTTATGCTTTTGATCTGTATCGGAACATGACATCCCGAGGTTTTGTTATGAAATAAAAATATATATTTCTTAAAGCAAGGTTTTGATAAATTTTTATCATGTTTGACTTTGGGAACAAATTCCGCAACACTTTTAGTGAAATGATTACTCTGATTTTATTTTAAAAAGCATAAACGAAATCGGTCTTTTCTGGCCGTGAAATTGGGGATGTCACATAAACAATATCATAGTGTAATCCCAAAGATCTCATGTGCGGAAACATAATGTGATGTGCTGCAATCATGTCGGCTCTTTTCCTCTCGAAGAAGAAGTACATGAAACCAAAACTGCAAACTGTAGGCATAAAGCTTAGTGAGTTCCCCCATCATACCATATAACCACATACTGCCAGGCATATCTGGGTGCCCGACCTACCCCTTCGATCTGTCCGATCGGATACATGGTGTACTTTTCCCCTACCACTACCACACAATATCATAGCATACTAGCACATATGATAGTTTATTTTATTTCCTTCTTTTTATTACTTTATTTTAGATTTTTTAGGTCTTTTTGTATTAGTATTGCATTTTATATTATTTATTTTCTTTATCATCGATCGTATCAGGTACTTTTTATTTTGCATAAGGTATTTTGTAGGGTTTTGGAGCTTGTTGCGGTTGTGGATTAGCTTGGAGACGGGCTTTGTGGGCTTTCGAGGCATTATTGGGCTTTACGGATCCATCAAAGGAGATTTGGGCTTAAAAAGTTGAAGACTTGGATGAAGTGGGCTTGTGGAGATGGGTCATGGATTCTTATTTTGGGGTTGGAGTATCCATATTTGAAGCTTGAAGATGATTGGCCAAATTTAAATCATGTGAGGTATGGAGGGGACCAAGGAAATCTTGAGTAGTGGAGTGGTATATGTGACATCCCATTTTCACGGCCATAAAAGACCGATTTTGTTTATGCTTAGTTTAAAAATCAGAGTAACATTTTTAAAGAAAAAGTGTTGTGGAATTTGTTCCAAAAAGATAATATGATAAAGATTTATCAAAGCATTTCCAAAGAAATGTATTTCATTAAAAAAACCTCGGGATGTCATGTTCGATACAGATGAAAAACATAAACAGTACAATATAAGCCTTACAACATTTATTCATATATACAGGCCTATAATTCATAATCCGTCATCAAAACATCACATCTATGCTCGTGTGCCACTACCTGTAATATAAGAAACTGAGTGGTTCAGGCTTGGGAGCCTGGTGAGCACATATGGTTTTCAACCCACAATAAATAAGTTTGTTAATTTCATCAACCAATAATAACCCGATTACCCGTTCCCGTTATCTTCACTTTACGTCCCTAAAATACCTATCATAATGGACCCACCCTAAGGATCATCATCAGGATGGACACTACTACTAAGAGGGTTCCTTAACAATAAATGTCCTTAAGGAAACCATGAGGTGGATGGAGTACACCAGTGAACACGTCGTTCACAAACACCTACAAGTTGCGAGTCTGCTAACGTTCCACTGAACCGTGTAGAAGACTTCGTGGTTGTCATCTATACGCCGCTAGATGATTGGATCAACATCAACATCGAGGCCTCTCATCATTTTATTTCATCACTCACCAACTATTACATCTACCCATGTTTTACCCAACACAATTTGTAGATATAAAATACAAATACATTTTAAATCATTTAAAACATGTATAATATCGTTCATCCAGCATAGACAACAAGTATTCAAATAATATTGTCACACCCCCAAACCATGGATGGCGGAAACGTCTAGGGGTGGGTATGACTTCATCTGTAGTATCATGACAATGAGTACAGTAGTGGCCAAATCATACATAACCAACATAAATATAATTGAAAAAATTACACCATTGTATGAGATTACATGTTTCTAAATCAATTACATTATGCTGACAAAATCAATTGTTTGACGTCTTAATGTCCCATCCACAAAATCATGTTGGATTACCTGTTTCACTGATTTCCTGAGAATACAAGTAGTTTTGAAAGAGTGTCAACAATTAAGTTGGTGAGTTCATAAGCTTTTGGATGCTGAGTTCGAAAACCCATGTTTGTAAATGTAATGAATTCTCAAGAAAAATCCAATATTTTCCTTATAAAATGTTTTGTATTCTTAAATATCAAGATCGAAATGTATAAGTAAATTTCCATACTTATAATAGTAAATGCAAGTTTAAATCAACATAAACTTGTTTAATGTAGTCTTAAGTGCCAAGACCAAAATGTGTGAGTAAATTTACATACTTATAGTAGTAAATGCAATTTTAAATCAACATAAACTCGTTTAATGTGGTCTTAAATGCCAAGACTGAAGTATATTCAATTTTAGATAAATTAAAACCCATTTTAAGTATATTTTTCCTGTAAAATTTAAGTGTTGTTAACTCCCTATGTGAGTCGCTATAACCATACTAAGACTAATTGAACCTGCTAAAACGTTCTTTAGATGTTGAAATGTTATGACATTTTTCACCCGTAGACATGCAGGTCCCACTGTAGCTAGCAACAATGTGTGGGGTATCAATCCCAATATAGATCTATATACAACCATCACGCTCTACCAACAAGAGACTCTGGTTATAACTGTCACGAATTTTAACCCGGACTCTAAGATTACAATGAAGTAATTTCTCACAATTTATGTTAACAAGTTTACGTGTAGTACAATTAAAAACCCTTTTCTGTGGTGGATGTGAATTCCCTTTTGGGTAGTAGGTTTGTAATGTAAAAATCCATAAACTATTCCTATTATAGTTTATCGCACGTGTTTGAAGTATATGGAAAACCCTTATCATGAATGTCTAATTTCTGTTTACGATGTTAAACTAACAAGAAACATATTCTACATATAGAAACTTATTATTATACACTTTTCTCAACGTGCTACAAAGTGTTATTAGTATTGAAATTTGTTTAGCTAGTTTTCGACTTTTTTGCACTGTTTTAGAAATATCAAAGAAAAATCGTATGAAGCCGAAAACTAAATCCGTGAACTCTAAGAGTTTAGAAAATATGCCTAGTTTGTTCATAATTTTTATCATGATTTTTAGGGACATTTAACATGTGTGAAAATGCTCAACTTCATAGACTGGTCCGAAGTTGTCGCTAAAATGATAGACAGTTTTGTAAAAATCACCATAAATTGTAGAAAAATCGTGTTGACTTGTGCAAGTAATCATTAGAAAGGTATAAACCTGCACTATTTGCACCTTGTACAGTTTTGAAAACTAAAAAGTTTAAGATGTTCAAAATTGTCCTTGAATGGAACTAAACTTTTCGAATGAAAGCTGATGTTTGAGTTTAGTTAAGTCTTTTGATGTATTAACTTGTATTCCCCCCCCCCCCCTAAAACTTGAAGAAAACGTAAAAATGTTGGGGGTATGAACTCACCTTGTGTGATTTCTTTGAGATGAACGACGAAGGAGATGAAGTTCCAAGTCCAGAATTGTCACACCCCAAAACCGGAACGGCGGAAACGTTCTGGGGTGGATGACTTCATGTCAAGTATCACAACATATGTAGTATAGTAATCAAAGTACAACTACCATTCCATTAATAGTAATAGTTTTACATAAGTTACATTGCATAGAGACATTAAAGTACTACAAGTAATAATATAGGTGCAGCTTGGTACTAGGCTGTCTCCACAAAAGCTCCTAGGATGTACCTGTCTAATGCTGACCTGAGAATACAAGTTATTTTGAAAGCGAGTATCAGCATTTTTATAAATGTTGGTGAGTTCATAAGTATTTAGTGTCGTTTGTGTAAATAAGCATTTTCATCAAAATAACTTTATAAAAAGTAGTAGTTTAGAATCTTCGGTGTATTAGAGTCCTTTCCAGAAAATCCTATATTTTCTAATTAAAAGCAGTCTTCTACCAAGACTCGACAGTGTTATGTTTTACAGAGTACTTTTCCTTGAAATACTATCAGTACCAAAATACGGTATTTGACTTTAAAGAAAGTAGGAGAAATCTCTAGTAAAAAAATACTAGGGGAAAATACATATGCCTCAGCAGAAAATACTGCTGACTAAGGCAAAAGAAATCATAGACTCCAGGAGAGTATCGAATGAACGACACGCCTGACTCAGTCTAACAAAAGGAAACACAGACCCCGGACGGTATCAAATGTACGATACGACTAGCAAGGTCTAAAACAAAGAAAACACAAACCCCAGACAGTATCAAATGAAAGATACAGCTAGCAAGGTCTAAACAAAGAGAGTCAGACCCCAGACAGTATCAAATGAAAGATACAGCTAGCAAGGTCTAAAAAAAGGAGTGATCCTAAGAGTGTGGTTTCAGAATACAGTGTTAATTCTCGTTACCTTAAGGCCATGAATTATAAGGTAAACATGGAGATACTCGTAACCATACTGATCGACACTAGAGTACTTGACGCCCTGCAAGCGTCGGAATAAATATGACATTTGTCACCCCTTGGCTTGGTAGGCCGTGGACTGTAGCTAGTAGTCCCGGTGCGGGGGTGTCAATCCCATATAGATTTATACACACAATGCCCGCTCTCCCTACAGGAGACTCTGGTCACCAACTCGACAACGGGGAGTTCCGCGTCTTCAAGATGTATCTCGTATAGTGGATTCTGATGTAAGTGCTGGACTAACGGTAGAGAGTCACTACTGAACTGATTGATGTAAACCTTCATGTCTATACATGTATACATGATATATAATTAATATTTAAACGGCCTTCGGACGGATATCCGATACCCACCAGACCACATCCCAACGAGGAAAAGGAAATATGGCGAACTAGCCTTCCTAAGTCCTTTAAACATTATTTATATAACTATACAAGTACAGGCATGCATTTAACGACGTAGAAACATTTAACGAAGTAGTAGCATTTAACTAAGTAGGAGCATTTAACGAAGTAGAAGCGTTTAACGAAGTAGAAGCATTAACAAAGTAGAAGCGTTTAACAAAGTAGAAGCGTTTCACGAAGTAGAAGCGTTTCACGAAGTAGAAGCGTTAACAAAGTAGAAGCGTTTAACGAAGTAGAAGCGTTAACAAAGTAGGAGGGTTTACGAAGTAGAAGCGTTTAACGAAGTAGAAGCGTTAACAAAGTAGAAGCGTTTAACGAAGTAGTAGTATTTAACGAAGTAGAAGCATAACGAAGTGGTAGCATCTAACGAAGTAGAAGCATAACGAAATAGTAGTATTCTACAAAGTAGAAGCATAAAAGCATGAAAGAAAACTTTAACGAAAACTTTGAATCATGAATTGGTATCCTTTTGTAAAATAAGTTTTGAAAACCTTTAGAAATCCTTGAAAATCTTTCATAACAAGTTTTAAATATAGCTTTATAAGTAAAGAAAACCTTTGTTTAAAATACTCCTGTAACTGGTTTTAAAGTAAAACCTACAGCACGAGAGATAATTTGAGAAGAGATTTAAACAAGTAAAAACGTTTTGGAAAACCATCTATGGTATTATACTTGGTAAAACAACTGACAGTGTAATAAATCCTTGTGCATGCGGGTTATCAATCACATATGATTACTATGATAACTAGCATGTTTTAACTTGTATTCCCCGCCATAAAAGCATGTAAAAACATTTAAAAAGGTTAATTCAGGGGTATGAACTCACCTGTTGTAAGCGGATCGAACGAAAGTGTCGGTTGGGTGCTCGGTGTCAAGTAAAGACTTGAGCACCCTTAGTGACCTATTAACATACGATGACATATGTTTACATACAATTTGTAAATATAATACTAATTAAACACGTATACGCATCCTAAAGTGCGGAAAAACACTTTGGTTAAGTGCTAGGAGTGTCACGGGTAACATCTAAGGGTGTGTATGGCCTAAATAGGTAGTTTACTCTTCAAGAGTAACCTCTTTATAGAGTTTACGACCCTAAGACCTTATCCTCATGATTTTACAGTCGTACACTCATGGGTGGTGTGTTCTTTGATGCATTAAGGTCTTATAACACTTGTGGAACTAGGCTAGGTTCAATTCTAGTGCTTATGAAGGGCTTAAGGCCTCAAAATGACCATTTGAGGAGTTTGCGGTCCATTGACACTCGTTGAGGAGTTTACAGCCATAAACACATGAGTTTATGGTCGTAAATTCATGTTGGTCCATTCCTTTTGTCGTTTGGTGGTTCTAACTCATGCATGCAAGGTTCTTGTCACTTTTATGAGCATAGGAAGGTGTTAAAGGCACTTAAACACCTTGGGAAGGTGTTTATGGTCTAAGGAGATGTTCTTGGGGAGTTTACTACCTTAAACACATGATTTTACATTGTAAACTCATTTTGTCCATGAATCCTATGTTTTGGTGTATCAACCGAAGGATTACAAGGCTCTAGGCACTCATGGAAGCTTTTAGAGGTGTTTAAGGGGTAGCTTAATACCTAAAAAGGTGTTTATGGTCCATGAATATGGGTTTAGGGTCTAAGGATGTTCTTAGACCATAACCTCATGTTTACTCCCCTTTTGGTACTATTTTGGTGTTCTAATTCCTTTCATGCAAGCCCTTAAGTCATTGCTAAGCACTAGAAGTGGTTTAGAAGGGTTTTTGAGCATTAAACCCCATTTATGAGTGTTTACGGTCCATGAAGATGTTCCTAGACCGTAAACTCATGTTCTTGAGGGTTTTGGGTAATTTAAACACGAATTTGCAAGATCGATAAGATAAACAACAAGCTAGGAAGGTTTACTTACCGATTTGAAGCTCGAAGGGGCGATTTTTGACCAAAACCCATTTTGTAGAGAGAGAAAGTAGAGAGAGAGAGTCTAAGGTGGGGAAAAAGGTGGGAATGAAACCCACTCAACCCTTATATAGGGTGGAGTGTATGGTCTGGTTGGGGTTCACCTGACACCAACCGCGAACGGGGTTTTTCACGACTACCGTTAAACACGGCAACATTTTAAAATTATACCACCTAATTTTTGGTTCGCTTGACGAATATTATTTAAAATATTCCAACGGGTTTAAATCCGGTCAAAAATATTTTCGGGATAAATTGGCTAATTTTTGACATAATTAATTTCGACGTTAAAACTAGCGGAAATTTTTGGGTTGTCACAAGAATACTTGGTAAAAGCTTACGAGTTCGAAGATCCTATGGGCAAACATGATGAAATTCGTATAAGAAATTTGAGTCGTGAACTCATGAGTGAAGAACATTCAAGATCAATGATGAAGGACTTACCAAGATGAAATGAGGATGAGATTGCTTCCTGGATATTGTCAATTTCTAGATACATAAGAGTAAAACAGAAAATGTATTTTGAAAGATGTGCTTAGGGTTTATAGTAACGATTGAGGATTTACATGAGTGGATTTGTGTAAGAGAATCTGATGGAGTGTTGGAACAAAGATATGGATTTGCCTAGGCACTAGGGGAATAGTGTCAATAGGTTGTCATAGAGTGGTTATGGAGAAAGGGGTGTGTCATAACTTTTTGGAAGTCAACCATCCCTTGGATAAAATTTTTCACAAAAGATACGATTCATAGTAAGGAGTTTCCCCTAGTTATGATTGAAACGATGATCCTTAGTTCGTTGTGGTGCGACCTGACTCCATAAGTTGGCTATAGGGGTGAGTCAGAATTCGATTAGCCAAATTCGAAGTCGATCAACTAAGTTCGAAGTTTAGGCTCGGTTCTGGGTGGAGGTGGAGTAAGCAGCCTTCGGAATAGGCAGGTCCCTGATGAGGAGGACTCCGGTTGAGCTCTGTGTTCCGTAGTACGTAGAGTTTTATGTTTCCAAAACCATCATGTTCCGGACTCAAATGGCCTCGGACCAGGAAGACCCTTTGTTTGGGGGGGGGGGGGGGGGCGGTTCTCCTTTGGTTTAGAGTCGTGTGGTTGAGGGAAGTTGGGCAAGAGGTCCCGAACTGAAGATGAATCTGGAACGAAAGGTAAATCCAGACCGAAAGGTGAATCCGGACCAAAAAGTGAATCCATACCAAAAGGTGAATCCGGATCGAAAGGTGAATCTGGATCGAAAGGTGAATACGGACCAAAAGGTGAATCCGGACCGAAAAGTGAATCCGGACCGAAAGGTGAATCCAGACCGAAAGGTGAATCCAGATCGACGGGCAACTTCGGTCCTAAAAGGCTTTGGCTCTTGGATATTGATAAGTTTGGTCCTTAGGGTTCGGTTTTTAAGAGGTTTCGGCCGTATATGGCTGTTTTTCACGCAACTTCCCGTTTTGAGTGGTTTTTGACTATGTTAAGGGTCGGAATGTCTCGAACTGATTATGAAAGGTTGAAACAGGTTTTAAAGAGGTATTTGGGAGAGATTGAGATAGAGTGAGGGTTATTAAGAGACACTACTAGAAAAACAGCCTTTTACGACGCTCATTGCGCGTCGTAAAAGGCTCAGACGACGCGCAAATGCGTGCCAAGGAAGGCCCTGTCATAAAGAGAGACGACGCGCATTTACGACGCGCAATTACGACGCACGTTTACGACACGCAATGTGTATCAAGGAAGGCCCTGTCATAAAGAAAGACGACACGCATTCGCGTGTTGTAACCTTACGATGTGCGTGTTAATGACACACAATGCGTATCAAGAAAGCCCATGTCAAGAAAGGCCATGTCATAAATGAAGATGACACACATTTTTGCGTATCGTAAATTTAAATGTTTAAAAAAATATATTTATATATTTATTAATTTTAAAATTAAATTTTCATTTAATGTCTCATAATAGAAATAAAATACCATATACAAAAAATACAATTCATTGCATATAATTTAATGTCATACAATTCTATTTCTTACATTATATAAAATTACATTCATCTAATCTACTATGTGTTTCATACTAACAATTGAAATGAAGAATGCAACACTTGCATTTGCAGCATCATATCTCTTTCAGCTTGAGCTTTCGTTTCCTCTTCTAACTCCAGAGCTTTTCGTTGTCATCAACCCTGTAAGGCACAACTTTGACATTTCCATTGGCATGATCCGCATATCGAGTAGATGTGATCTCCATAGCATTAAGCCCAGCATTCTTAGCTAATGTTTTTGGTATCATTTCAAAGCTATCTGAAAATTTTCCAATTGCATACTGAACTAATCTTCATCATATCAATCATCAATCAAAAAACAAATTTAGTAAAACATAAACTAATTATTCAGATTACCTACCATGTCTCCGAGAAAGAAAACTCCTTCAGTTTTCTTGCTAATTCAATTTCAGTGGCTGCAGCTCCAGGCACAATTCTACTATCCTTGCATAAGGCTTAAAAAAATACAAGGAATAAAAATATAATTTATCCAAACAGTAATGCATTTTATCTTGTTACTAAACGCAAAAACAAGAAGCAACAAAATTATTAACTCTGACTTTAGGTTTTTCCTAAAAAAAATTCCTTTCATTTCCCAAACTGCCCTCTCATTGTTTTTGGTGAAAGAAAAAAGAAGGTCCAGATTACCTTGTAAGTGTTTACACCATCATCAATAGCCCTTTCCAGATCATCAAGTATGCTATCTGTACTTCCACGCAGCAAAACAGTTGTCACAGAGTTCCCACCTTGTTCGTTTCTTACAACACTCACCTACACATAAAAAAAGCCGGGGCATTTTTGTCTTTATAAAAAACTATAATTTTTGTCCTCTTGACATCAGTCTTAGTCACCAATTCATCATTTGAATTGATGATCTAAACAATATAGAGAAATTCTAGGAGCATCTTATTAGTGCAGAGGAGTTAGGGGAATTTTGGGCATTTAATATTACTTGTTTGTGATGTTAGATAGTTAGGGCATTTTGGGCATTTCATAATAAATTGCTCATTGAAGAAGCAGGAAAAAAACACAGTGTACTTGGTACCAAAGAACATAATGTAAGCAGTACATAATACTCAAATACAAACAGGGTTGTTGTTCAGGAAACAGGAGCGCAAGCTCAAAACTAAAATCATTTGACTCCCAAAGCAACAGAATCAGGAAGAGAAGATGCGTATAAGTAGAAGATAAGAACCTTGGGCTTTGGAGAATTGGAGAGCTGGAAAATCACATGGGTTCCCTCCTCTTCACCAGCATGGGACCCACTTGCGATTAGCTTCCCTACTAGTAAAATCAGTGCGAACATATTCCAGTCCAATGAAGGTAGTCAATCTAAAACGAAAAAAAATGAGATTATTACCCACGAAAATTGAGAAAAGATTATGATGTGAATATGACAAATTTACCCCAACAACCAATACTTTGAGAATAAACAATATTGAAGGCATATATTCTAGTAAGAGCACCTTTATATTCTTAAATGTTCTATAAGTTATGAAAAAAATTGTGGTAATGGGGAAAGAACTAAGAAGATAAGCATACCATGTCACCTGGTAGGTTACCATAGCCTGCCACGCATATAACTAGAGAAGAAATGATTAATGGCAAAATAGTCTTTTAGTATGAAAAGAGTGTAGGAAAAAAAATTCAAAAAGTATACTTTTTGAAGGATACACTTTCCCTTTGGGTTCTAGTGAATGGTATTGTAAGGGCCTGTTCCAAGCTTCATTAGAGGATTGCACTTTTTGTCAAAAATTGTCACCATTGCAGGCATAACTGTTGGCATGTCAAGGAAACAATATAAAAAACAGTAATTGTAGATACTAATGTTAAAAATGGTAAAAGAAAAATTATATCTTTCATTGGAGGACTCGATCTATGTAATGGTCGATACGATAATCCAAAGCATCCGATATTAAAAACCCGAGACACAATACACACAGACGGCTTTCATAATCCTACTTTCACTGTATTCTATTTATAACTTTCCATTTAATCATTATAAACTATATTAAAAAATTCACACGATTTTAATATATCATTAGTGAATGATGTTTTATTTTTTAAAAATGGTAATAATCTTACAGGCTTATCCTAGAGAACCATGGCATGATTTACATAGTAAAATTGATGGTCCGGCTGCATATATATGATATTATGAAAAACATTAAGGAGAGATGGCTAAAGGCTTCAATAGCTAGTGGTGTAAAAAAATTGAAGGCTATGTATGATGATGCTTTAGTCCAAATAGACACTATGCCAGAGTTTTTAACTGTTAATGATGAACCTTAACTTAGTGATCAGGACCCTGAAGGCTGGCATGTACAGGTAAAAAAATTGTAAATTGCAAAATTGGTCCTTGTGATATCCCAAAAAGTGCAGTTTAAGTCCTTTTTTTAGATGGAAGTTAACTCGAAGGACCAAATTTTCATGGAAGTTTCCTTTTTTGGACTGACCATGCAAATGAAAAAAGAAATGGACTCAAACTACACTTTTGGGGATATAACAGGGACCAATTTTGCAATTTACTCAAAAGGGCTTTATTTTTATTTATGCAGATTTTTCGTCCTATTGATTCAAATTCGGTTAAATGGTTCCCAAAAGATCCGAAAGAAGCTACAACCAAGGTGCACAATTAGAATGAATATATTCAATAAATGATAATGAAATGGTTATAAAGGTATTTATTGATAAATTTGTGTAAACAAAATTTGTTTTGTGGGAAGCATGTGCAACAATCTGCGCAGATTAAAATAAAAAAAAATTAACTTAAAAGTCTTAAAATGCTAGAGTAAATTAGTCTTTTAAAACTAACTATATACCTGCATACGCTGGCCACTTTCATCTTTTCCTGTAAAACTCAGGCCAACATTTTCAAGTTGTAATACCATATCAGGGTTCACCTGGTTCAAATTTAAATTTCAAATCATTAACATTAAGTTAATAAAGACAACATGGTGCAACTTCCAAATTTTTTCTTATGAAACAGTTAATACCCAATAACTTTATGTTGACATTGCTATAAATATAATTGGGCAGATAATCCAAAGTAAAATGTTATAAACTTATAATGAAACAGATTTACTAATTTTTTTTGTAGTGGGGACCTACACTTAAAAGTTTTTTTTTAAAAAAAAAAAACTTTGCAAAGTCTATTTTACAATATGGGTGGTGATTTTGAGAAAAATGTTACAACACCACATTTTTTGACAATTTGGTGATTATGCCATAAAGCAATGCTTTCAAATTGTATATGTGTACCCAAGTTGTATACTTAATATTATCAGTTTAATAGTAACAGATATCCATAAAACAACATTACTATCTTTCAGATACAAAAATGGTTAATATATGATTAATAATTAGAAATTTAATGATAAACTAAGTTTTCTTAATTAAACATTGAAAACTTTTCTTAATAAAACATTGAAATATTATATTACCTTCAACTCTTCAAGAGAAAATCCACGGTCCTCCCTAAGTTTCATGTTGTACTTCGAGGTTTCACAAGGAACCTGAGGACAAAGTGATACAGCTGGCCTTGGAAATACTTTAACAACCTTTTGTTGCCTGGCTGTAGTAATCAATAAAATTAACTTAGGTTATGGTAAAATTAAGATGCAAAATCATTTGAAATATAAAGTAACAATTAGCTAATATATGTTTATGATTCGAAGAAAAGTTACCATTGCATCTCCTTGTTTGGGAAAACATTGTTCTGCTTAACCATCACTTCTACTACTACTCTGCAAATACACCATTATACTATCTATTTAAAATCACAAATCATATACACATTGAGCACTGCCAAAGCAAATTTAATGTTTTCATAAGGCCTTGGACCAAAGTTGGAGAAAAATCTTTGTATCTTTGATGAAGCAATGAACAGACCTGATTTACAGGAAAATTAATAAATAAAACTCAAATTGAAATGTGTGATGATGAAGCATCTGTAAAGGGTAGTTACCTGAACTACAGCCTGTATGTCTAAACTTTTTAACTTGGCATCACAGATTGCAGCCACTGCTTCACTCACATGGCTGTGAGGAAAGGAAGCTCTTCTTCTATCATCTGAGGCAAGAATAGAACTTAAGCTACTGTGTATATCATCTTTAAAAGCTCTCCATTGATTCAAATTAGAAGATATAATTTCATTCATTCTAACACGAAACTCAGCAACTTGTTTTGTTTGCTCGGCACGGCTATGTCTTAAATATTTAACCTCATCTGAAACCTAAAAATCACATAACCATAGGATTTAATAAGATTCCATTGGTATTCAAACTAAGGGGTTGTCTCATTCTGTTCATTAAATGCTCAACCCATCAAGCTCATTAAGTAAAAAAGAAACAGTCTCTAAGACAGAATGGAAAGTAATTGATGTGAATTAAAATGGAAGTAGCAATAAGACAGACCGCAATACGCACACAATCCTTTTGTATCAAGTTTTGTATTGTTCCGAATTCCTTTGAGACACTGCTTGTATCTAATAATTCATCTCTTCCAACAATACTGGTTTCCAGCATCAACTTCCCACAGTCAACTGCTTCACGAAACAAATGAGGAATGACATGAATCCGAGCACCATCATCCAACATCCCAAACTGGGATCTAACAGCAAGCAATGCCCTATGTGAAAGAAAAGCTTATAATCTCACATTCACCAACACTTAGGAAAGAAACTTCATAAGAAAAAAGAAAAGAAATACCAGATAAAAACTTGTAGTCGACTTTTGCTTTGTTCATCATCAGCAGAGAGGATATAGGGCAGTATGGGAATGAATTGTTGGTACCAATATGACTTGTCACCCTGTATAAATTTAGAAATATAAATCCAAAATGAAACTAGAAAGAATGTGTGAACCAGTCAAAATCTCGGAAAGAAAGAATCAGCTTAGCTCTATATCTTCAATGTGGCATTTTGTCGAACACATTCTGTGCAATAACAAAATGAAAATCTTGCCATCAAAATTTCAATGTATGGTTGTAAACCAGTCAAAATCCCGGAAAGAAAGAAAAAAAATCAGAAAACGAAAAATAGTTTCGCAAGAAAACTTACCTTGTCTTAGTGTAGGAACCACCGCCATCTTCCTCTGTTAAAATTAAAAAGATAAGAACATGTTCAAAAGCGAAACAATGACAATATGTAGAATAACTAAAAGTGTTGAAGAGAGAAGAGATGGTTGCTGATTATCCGACGGTGGTCACTTAGTGAAAATAGTGATAGAAAGCAAAACCAAAGATAAGCCACGTAACAGTTTCCCAAATTGAACAATTTTACCGTGTGGGAGAAAGGAGAATCCTCTGCTAGGCATGAATATCGACTGCTAGGCATGAATATCGACTGCTAGGCGCGAGAATCCTTAATTTCTGCCGACTAGGGCGGGAAAAAGGAGAAGTGGTCGTGGTTCTCCAATTAAGTTTTTTGTCATATTTAACTAAGAGAAGTAGTGTGAGGGTGGGTAAAGACATCGGTCAGAAGCATTTTCTTGTGGAAGTTCGGAGATTTGGTGATATTGCTATTTTATTGTAGGAGAAAAGAGGATTGACAATGATATTAGGGTTTTTTGGGGTATTAGAGTATGGGAGATAGAGATATAGAAAAGAAAGATGGTAATAAGGTAGAGGATAACACGGCGACCTTTCAAACTTTTTGGATTTTCGTTTCCCCCGAGTTGCAAAAGAAGGGTACGCGCGTCTCATTAAAAATATAAAGCGACATCTCTACACGATACCCATTTTTAAATAAGTGCCCTCCGTGTTTTTAATATTTTTTATTGGACACTAATTTTAGGGCACGCAAAAATGTGTGCCTTCTATCCTTCAAATTTTGGAAAACTGACATCGATTTTTAGGGCACGTACAAATGCGCGTCTTCTATCCGTGTGTGTCATTAATTGCGCGTCGTAAAAGGCTATTTTTCTAGTAGTGAGAGGATTTGTTTGTGGTCCTTATGAACGTTTAGCTTTGTAATGCCAGGTTTGTAAACCTCGTTATGCCTTGTTAAGAGTGTTATACATTTCCGATAGGTATGTAATTGTAATTTGTCAAGTTGTTACATCACTGACCCTGACTAGGGTTTAGAATTTTTGAACACATGAAAGTTTAAAGTGATACTTTGTATTACAGTAGGTATTCATAAAATAGCAACATAAGGTAAACCCTAATATACAAGGGCTAGTTGAGTTGACCGATTTGACTTTATTTGACCTTGACTTAACCAGAATTTGACGGTTGTCACAAATATGCACACATAGCACATAATTTATATAAAATACTTCCTATCTATGTGTAAGATGAAAGTAAATATTCACTCACCTGTTAAGGTGGTGATTCTGCACGCGGACAACACTTCGTTTACTTACAACAATTTTCCTTCGACGAAACCTAGTACTATTACCACTATAGTTTAGTCTAATGTTCATCGAGACTAATTAATAGTCTTGGTATTATTACTATTATATAAGCGTTAAAACAATACTTTTTACCCACTATGTACAGATATGGGCCAGACATGAAACACCGGAGGGTAGAACCATTTTGGCATATAGCACTTTTGAAATCCAACAATCCAAGCGGCCCTTCAAACCAGATTCTCCGTACTGCTAGTGGCTAAACAGATATTATAACGACACTTATATAACTCATAATAATAGCCCAAATATTTATTATAAGGTCCTAATAACATTATTATATTTAAATAAAAGCTATATTTAAAATTAGGTAGGCGTATCTCACTCACAACGGGTTTTTCTCAAAAACCGGGATTCGCTGAAGCAGAGTTTCCAAGCCAAAAAGCTCTTTTTCTTGGAGCCTTCGGGAGCTCCAGGGCTTCCTTCTGGTGCTAAGGGGTACCCTAGGCTTGGGGGATGGGGGTGGGTAGGCTAGAGAGATGTTAGAGACAGAAAAAGATGGGAAAAGGTGTGAGTTAGCCGGCTACCCTCGCACCTCCATTTATAAGGGCGAAGTTGCTGATTACGCATTGCATTCCTCTAATCTACGCGGGGCGTAGAGACACACGTCAGAGCTTTGGTGGTGCATCGTGGCCAGTCTTCGATCCAAGCAAAGCGAGTCCGCGCAACGCTCCCTTCTCGTATGCACGGCGTTCCTCGGACGTTGAGCGTTATATTTGTACTCGAGGCGTAGCGAGCCAACTGTCACCATCCGAAAGCAAGACTGTGGCAAGCAAGGGAGGGCTGAGATCGTGCCACGTCATCGCTTCTCATAAATTCGCATCCTGATTTCTAAAATTCATAACTTTCGCATACGGGCTCTATTTTTGACGTTCTTTATATCCACGCATAGGTGGGACGATTCTCTTCAACTTTCGTTTAGACTCCATCGACTAATTTTGACTTCATTTTTAAAGTGATATTTTTAACAAGCCGGGACAGGAAAAGTCCGTTAAAAATTCATAACTTCTTCGTCCGACGTCCGTTTCCGTCTGTCTTTTTGCTGTTATGCTACTATTAACGAGATCTTTGACTTTCATTTAGGTTGTATCAGTTAAAAATGGGTCGATCTGCTATTCTAATACCGGGTTGTATACCGCTAAGCCGAAACTTTGAAAAATCATAATTTCCTCATACGAAGTCAGATTTGTGCATTCTTTTTATGTACGCTCTCAGTTTAACGAACACTATGACTTTTGTTTAGATCGCTAAAGCTAAAAATCACTCTATCATAAATTCATTATTTAAGTCACACAGTGTCGTGCTGGTTTTGTCGCGAAACTTTGACGAGCCATAACTTATTTGTTATAACTCGGATTTCGGCGTTCTTTATATCTCCGAAATCCTTATCACGACCACTACAACATTCTTCATTGATATCTGCTTTATCTAACATTTTATTTGTGGTGCTTATTTTCATTCTATCTTTATAAACAAGTATTTAAGCACAAAAAATCACATAATTCACATAATATTCAAGTAATTCATCTTTATTACTTCAAAATAAGTTACAAAGGTTGTCCTTGACTATTACATCACTATACTACTTCTTAGCCCAGAAACATGGGCGTTATAGTTCAATTAAGAAAAATAGGCCAATAGCATTCCAACAACACCTGCGAGGGTGGAGTCTCAGTCGTGCAACACTTGCACGGGTTCCCACGCAACTGCACACTTTTGGCATTTTGGTCATTTTGCTCACCATTTACATTGGGGGTTGGATCTTTCAGCAAAGACTTCGATTTTTCACCGTTGGAGACCATTGGAGGTGATTTTTGGAGCTTGATACTTATTCCTCTCATCTTTCGAAGTAGTTGGTAGTTTCTTGATGCAAAAAACGTTTTATTTTGATTAACTTTGGCTAAAACCCTTGGATATTTGTGGGTTTTGAGGGATCATTCTTGATTGTAAAAATAATCACCCCAAGGTTAAACCTAACTTGTCCTCAAGTTAGAATAAGACTAAAATGAGCTCGGGATGAACTAAACTAAAAATGGAAAAAGAAAGATACCATAGAACTTGATCAACATCAGTCAACATGGTCAAAATTAGTGTTGCATGGACCCTACGCATCTTAAAAATGTTCCCTGATTTAGAGCCATAAACCACATTCTCGAACCACTTGAAGGGAGAATAGATCACGGCTGGATATGTCAGCGGTGTGCAAGACAAAGGAAACAGAGGATGCACCCAGTGGGGGAACTTTAAATCACACATGCATATCATAATGCATGAAGGAAAGGTGCCTCTTCACACACAATGATTCCTACATTTGTCAGGCTAAAGTGTATAAAAACAAAATAGGGTTTTGCAGCACGGCCTCCGACCAAACATCCGGCTTCAAGGGCTTCTCCGTTGTACCGTCCTTTACAGTCTATTGTCTCATCTATTAGGTTTTAGTATACTATAGCATCCTATGGTGCACATACAACCCAAAATGCCTTGGATCTATGTTTTCACTAATTATACATGCAAATGGTTTACAATGTATTAAACCTACAACTAGCATGCATTTGACATAAATCATATAAGATACTAGTTAGGATAACATACCTTTTGATGGAGCTTGAAGTCTTGATGTATTTGGCCTTAAAAAGCTTAGCCCCAATAGTATGGAAGCCTCAAGTGGAATCACAACACATCATGGACAAAGGATGAACTTGAGAGAGAAATCCATGCACACAAAAACAACATGAACTCCATGAATCATAGAAATGGCGATTTTGGGCAAATAAGTACATATTTATATGTGGGATTTCAAGGGTCATGGATATAACCCAAATCCATACCCCATGGGTTTTATGATCCATGGTTCATGTGGCCCAACTCTTTATGTGTCCATACATAAACTTGGTCCAACATGGATCATAAGCCCAACCCATATAAATATAACTAATTATCATAATTAGTCCCCATAGATTTAATTAGTCTCTTTTGATCACTAAATTAATTCTTGATCAATACTAATTAAAATATATATGATTTCATATTTATATATTATAATTTATAATATATTAATAAATCATATATAACCTCTTCTCTCAAAAGTCCATATGGGACACGATTCAGTTCTAGTCTTTTTTCCCTTTTAATGCCCTAGGAATTTGGAAAATTTAGAACGGATAAATATTATAGCACACATAATCGATCCTATACCCGGAGCATATGGGACACGATTCATGATGTCTTACATAAAGACGTGATACTTCATCAGTCTTTTTGCTATAAAGTTTTTATTTACCATGTTCTCATAATTCAGACTATGAAGAGGGGTGTTGTAATTGTTGGATTAGTGTCTGAGTCCATAACTATAATTGGTATATACTTGACCCGACCCGGCATGGTCCATTTCGGTTGCACTTCACCGAAACAATTTGTATGGACAGACGTATGAGAAAAAGGATATTTATGGTTTATTAATATGTTATAAGTTCTAATATACTAATATGAAATCATATTATTTAATTAGTATTGATCTAGAATTGATTTGGAATTAATTTAGTGATCAAAATAGGCTAATTAAATATGGACTCTTATATATATATATATATATATATATATATATATATATATATATATATATATGGAATGGACCAAGGTTTATTTAGGATGGGCTAAGATAGTATGGAAGTCCATGGATAGTTCATGGAGCTTTTAACCCTTTGGATCATATGTAAATGAAAGGTCATGGGTATTAGGGTTTACATGGATGTAACCCTAATCCTCCATAATATATAAAGGGGTCCTTGGCTCATAAAATTGGCACTAGTGTGTGAAAAAGAAAGGTGGCCGATTTTTCTAGAGAGCTCCATATTCACTTAAGTCTTCCAAGTTGTTTTCAAGATTTGTGATTCCACTTGAGGCATTCACATTATTGGTGCTAAGCACTTAAAGCTCCTAGGAATCAACCACAAGAAAAGGTATGTAATTCTATCTAGTTTTGTTATACAAGTACCTATGATTATATGCTAGTTAGGGTAATACCTTGGAAAGTTCAAGTTTGCATGTATAATAGAGAAAACATAGATCCAAGGTATTTAAGGTTGCATGTACACCTTAGGAGTGTTATAATGCTCATAACCCAATAGTGGTATCAGATCCTAGGCTTGCTTTCAATTATACTTGATGCAAATTGCTGAAAAAAGGCTGAAAAAATCTAGTTTCTGGGCTTTGGACAACGAACTCGCCGAGTCCACTAGGTGACTCGCCGAGTCGCATGATTTTTCCTTTGACTCTATGAGTCCACTGATGGACTTGCCAATTCCAAGCACAAAACTGACCAACTTGACAAGTTTGTTCATGAACTCGACGAGTTGGCGCTCCAAAGTGCAGTTTTTCGACTTTTAAGGCTGGAATTGGACTAGAATCATTACCCTAAGATGTTTTTGAACTTATAAACCTATTTTTGATGTGGTAATGATCATTCTAATCCAATTCAAAAGATAATTGTCAAAATTTTCATATTTTGTGTTAGTTTAATGGTTAGGCTAATTACATGAAAATTGTTTCATTTGAATTGTCTTGTTCATATGAGTTTAATGAAGATTATGAATATCGCTAGACATGTTTGTAATAGTTGTTTTCAATCCAAATTATTCTAAAAGTTATTCATAATATGTGTTTTTGTAACTTGTCCTCAAGTTATATGAAAAGTCTCATTTATGAATTTTATTAAAACCATAGGTTATGAACTTGGAAAGTCTTTTCTCCATAAATTGGTTTATGACCTCCATAACGTGTCCTCAAGTTATGAGTTTTCAAGAGTCTTCTCATTTAAAACTAATTAAACTAATAAGTTATGAAAAACCAAAAGTTTTGAAAAGTTTCAAAACTTTCCCTCAAGTTTTGGAATTTGTAAAGTCTCACACACACTAGTACTTTAATTCCAAATCAAACCTTATAATTTTAAAAGTTTAAAATTCAACCTTATACTATTATAATATTAAAAGTTAATGATTATATATATATATATATATATATATATATATATATATATATATATATATATATATATATATATATATATATATATGTATAAGATAAAGTCAATCTTATCGTTAGGAAGCCTCATTCACGAAGCCAGTCTCTAAGGAGGGGGGGGGGGGGGTATAAGGTTCCTGCCTATAAAATGGCAGTTTAATGGGTGTCTACTCTCACCCACCGCTTTCTTGACTGTTGGAGGGTCGTTAGCCGAACGGGTAGGAAAGGACTATAATTCTCCCTTCATTCATAGTATATTGACAAAAAAATAAGTAACTAAACACTTATAAATTCCCAATCTTAGTTACTTAGGAAAATGTGAAATGGTGCTAACTCATGAAATAACACTTTGCACCCTTGTTAAGTCGTTAATGGAGAATGTGTGGTTAACCGACACACTAACATGAGACTAACAATGTGTGGAAAAGGGTAACTAAATGTTTATGATAGATTGGTGGAGCGCGTGTGGTTAACCGACACATCGAGTAGGTGATAAAGTTAAGGGTGGCAAGTTAATTTGCATGGTTATTCACACCTTGTTTGTGATCCTCGGCATCCCAGTCACAAAATTGAGAGGGCACAATCGCGATTTAAACATGCGATTGAAAGTTCAATGAATCTCAAAAGATCTAGGAGTTTCAATCCAATTAAAACTTAATGTTAAATTTCGTTTTCATGGTGGAAATTTGTAAATCATCATTTACCTACCTTCAAATAGTTTGTAGCTTGGATTACGACATCCCTCTTCCAAGTTATAAAATAGTTTATTGGGTCCTAGCGTTAGTGTTTCATATTGGGTGTTATATTAAGCACTTAAATCAACTAACTTGAATTTCTCCCATTGTAGATGTATAGTTTAGACAACTATGGTCTTCCCAAATCTTTAGGAACAAGCTTGCCTAATGAAGATGATATCCCACATGGAAATCAAGGTGAAAGATTAAAATCCCTTTGTTATTCATTAATAGGACTGGAAATCATACTTTACTTCCTCCACCTCCTCCAATTATTCTCCCTATCTCACAAGTTTCAAGACTTGAAAAGTTCAAAGTCACTCAATCCCTATTGGCAAGCAAAGGTAGGTATCCCAGCTACCACCAAAGTCCAAGACACACACCCGCAGCATATCCTCCAAAGTCTGCATGGTCCGCTCGTTATGACCATTTGTCTGTGGGTGAGAAAAGTCATGCTGAAGTGCAGACGGGTACCCAAATCATCATGAAATCTCTTCTAGAATCTGCAAGTAAACCGTACATCTCAGTCAGAAATCATGGATATCGGCACTCTGTGTCGACATACTATCTCTTTGATGTAAATGTCGGCCAACTTCTTGGCCGAAGTACTCTCCTGGATCGGGATGAAATGGGCACTCTTGTTCAACCGATCCACGATGACCCAAATTGAATCCACTTCCCGTGTGGTCCTATGAAGCTTCGTGATGAAGTCCATAGTAATATCCTCCCATTTCCACATAGGGATATCCAATGGTTGCGTCTTGTCGTGCGGTCTCTGGTGCTCGGCCTTGACCTTCCTGTAGGTTAGGAACCTATCGACAAACCAGGTTACATCCCGCTTCATGCAGGGCCACCAGTAATCAAGAAGAAGATCTCTATACATCTTCGTCGCCCCTGGATGGATGGAAAATTAGGACTTGTGTGCCTCCTCCATTGGGATCTGGCGCACACTGCCTGCTTATGGAACCCATATTCTGCGATGGAGTGTCAACAGTCCACGACTATCATAGTCGATGGAGGAAATCTGGCCCAGGATGCTCTCACTCTTTCGGTGTTCCTCCTTCATAGCCTCCAACTCGGCCTCTCGAATCTTCTCCAGAAGCAGAGTAATCCTCAGACAGATGTCTCTGATTGGGGCTGCGAATGCCTTATGGCTAAGTGCATCGGCCACAACATTAGCCTTCCCTGGGTGGTAGAGGATCTCATAGTCGTAATCCATCACCACATCTAAGCACCGGTGTTGCCTCATGTTCAGATTCGGCTGATCCATGAGGTACCTCACGCTCTTGTGGGCTGTGTAAATAATACAACAGACCCTATAGAGGTAGTGTCGCCAAATATTGAGGGCAAAAATAACCCCCCCCCCCCCCCAACTCCAAGTCATGCGTCGGGTAGTTCGCCTCGTGAGGCTTCAACTGCCTCAACACGTAGGCGATGACATGCCCTCTCTACATCAACACTGCGCCCAACCTGAGATGGACGCATCACATTCCACAACAAAATCCTCCATGCCCTCTGGCAGGGCTAAGATCGAAGCCTTGCACAACCTCTGCCTCAAGTTCTCGAATGTTGCCTGCTGCTTAGGCCTCCAGCGGAATACAATGACTTTCTTCGTCAGCCGGGTAAAGGGTATTGCTATCTTGGAAAAGTCCTTTATGAATCTTCTGTAATGACCTGCTAACCCGAGTAAACTCTGAATCTTAGATGGAGACTTCAGAACCTCCCATCTCATCACGTCCTCCACTTTGGCTGGGTCGGCCAAAATACCATTCTGGTTGACAAGGTGCCCTAGAAACTGCACCTCGCACAACTAGAACTCACACTTGTAGAACTTGGCATACTAGCACTCCCTCCTCAAGGTATCTAACACCTTGCGCAAGTGCTCCTCGTGCTACTCCTGCGTCTTGGAGTAAACCAAGATGTCATCAATAAAGACTATCACAAACCGATCCAGCATCGGTCTACATATGCGGTTCATGAGATCCATGAACGCGACAGGGGCATTGGTGAGCCCAAAGGGCATCACCACGAACTTGTAGTGGCAATAGCGAGTCCGGAAAGCAGTCTTCTAGATATCCTCATCTCTGACTCACATCTGGTGGTAGCTTGAATGCAAGTGTATCATGGAAAACCAAGATGCACCCTGTAGTTGATCGAAGAGATCATCAACCCTCAAGAGTGGGCAACGGTTCTTCACTGTTACCTTGTTCAGTTCCCGCTAACCTATACACATCCGATGCGACCCATCCTTTTTCTTCACAAATAGTATTGGGGCTACCCAAGGCGATCTACTTGGCCTAATTAATCCATTGTCTAACAGCTCCTGCAGCTGTGTAGACAACTCATGTATCTCGGGAGGAGCCAACTGATATGGTTCCTTAGCTATCGGAGCCACACCATGGACTAGGTCGATCCTAAACTCCACCTATCTCTGCGGAGGTATTCTAGGCAAATCCTTTGGAAATATGTCCAAGTACTCTCGCACCACTGGCACATCACACACGGTTGCCTTTCCCGCCTCCCAAGTGTCCACAACGTACGCGACATACCCTGTGCAACCCTGCTGAAGGTAGCACCTAGCCCTCGCTGCTGAGCACAAACCTGGTCCATGCTACGCCCTCTCACCTTGAATCACCAGCTCTCCCCTACTTTGAGTCCTAACTTGCACCAACTACTGCTCGCATTCGATCAATGCCCCATTACGGATCAGCCAATCCATGCCTATGATAACATTGTTCCCCCTCAGAGGAATGGGGACTAAATCCATGAGATACCACTCGTCATACAACCTCAAGACGGAATCTCTGAAAACCTCTGATGCGTGGACGGATCGGTCTTTAGCAATATCTACCTCTAGAGGATAGTCCAACACACCTAAAGACTCAGGGAACCTCTTTCTAAGTGCAAGAAAGACAAACGACCAGATAGCCATAGAGTCAAATAATACATGTACTAGGATTCCGTTCACATGGAACGATCCTAAAAAAATCAATAAAATTTAGTACATAAATATCATAATCAAAAAGTAATAAGAGTTAGGGAGAAGAAAACATACCCGCCAAATCCGGTGTGGCACACACCTCCTCGGCGGTCAATTGGAAGGCTCCGCTCCTCACCACTGGAGCCTCTGTCTTGCCCTATCGGCCATTCATAATCTACAGGGTCGCTGGAGGTAGCGCCGCCACTGTTAGTCCTGATGTCAGTGTAGAGAAGTTGGACTTTTATGGCCCTTCTGATTGCAATGAAAGCAAATCACGTTTGATGTCTGAAGTGTGGGGGAAGGAGAAGTAAAATCCCTGCCATAGTGCCCAAGCTTGTCGTACTTATAGCAACCTGATCCCCTAATTTGCAAGCTCTATCATGTATCTTGCCGCATTGCCCACGGCAGCTACGGCCCTGATGCCCCTTCGACCTTGAGTCGAATCCCTTGGGTTTTTTTCCCAAAAACCCTAGTAATATGCCCAGTCTCCGCCTTCCTCTTCCTGAGGTGCTCTAAGTCAATCTCCCTCTCCCTCGCCCTAGCTATCATATCCTCCAAAGTGGGACATGCTAAATAGCTGACATGTTTCTGAATATCAGCCCTCAACATGTCATGGTACCGAGTCTTCCTCATCTCCTCATCACCCGCATACTGAGGCATCAGTAAGGCCCTCTCCCTAAACTTGGTAGTAGTCTCCACCACCGACTCAATAGTCTATCTTATATCCAGAAACTCCTTGGCTAGCGACTGAAGCTCCACAGCCGGCACAAACTCAGCCCTAAACCTGGTTACAAATTCTAACCATGTCATAGCCTCAATAGTTGGGGCTCCCAATGAGTCACTAACTGCCTCCCACCAGTCTCTAGCTTTGTCCCTCAAACACCCTACAGCGTTCTAGACCTTCGATCGCTCAGGGAAGAATCTCGTCAACTGCGCAGACTTGATGTCTGCAATCCATCTCCTGTCCACAATGGGGTCCTTCACCCCGTGAAAGTCTAGTGCACCACATCCCTTAAAGTCCTTGAAGGACAATGTGTGCATCCCTGAGTGGCTAGATGCCATGTCGCTCCAAAATGCCCAGAGGCGATCCTCCATCATCTCGATGATCCCTTCCTTGATCGACCCGTAAATCACCAGGGTTGCCTCAAGGATGCCTCTCATAATCTCAGACGTGATGAAATCGCGTAGTCCGTCATCAACTGGCTCAGTACCCGCACCCGAAACTGAACCTGAACCTGATCCTGACCCTGATCCTCCTGCTCCGTGATGTGTCACCACCATTCTGAAAAGAAACACGTAATCGCCAGGGACATACATAATCTCGAGAGGTCTTACACTCTCTACATGCTCCCTGGTTCTATCTCAGACCTCTTTGACTCGAGTACAGATCCTATGCTTTCAGTAGTATGGTCTGATACTACCTTCCACATCTATCCGTACTTTCCTCAAGGAATGCCTTGACTTCACCAAGTCCCCTTCACTACTACTTCTAGCTGCACTAATCTCATCCTAGGCTTACCGTAGGGTAACTCCCCAACCTACTCTCCGCCATCAGCTGCATAAGAAAATTATGCTACCTTTACCTAACTAGCTCGCGAATACCATTATATATCACTAAGACTAGATAATTCTTCGAATGAGAGTCCTACCCTACAACGGTTGGACTCAAACAAGAGCTGTGAAATAGGGCTAGACCTAACCTTCTAAAACTATTAATTCCTCGCAATATGTAACTTAACATATTCATTTACTAGTTAGCTAAAGATAACTAGAAGTCCTAGAAGCACAAAGCAAGCAACATTCAGGCATTGAGTAACCCAACCCAAGCATATCCTAATCAGACTATCATATCTCTGACTAGTACCATCCTATAGCTCATCAAGCACATATAGCAGACACATAAGGCATCTCCCTAGATCCTCAGCCCTAATCTAGTATGCAGTTCTCATACATATATAGTAGGCATATAAGGCCTCCTTCCTAGAAACTCAACCCTAATCTAGCATGCAGTTCTCATAATCATATCATATCATAACATAACATGTATGGGTATCTTGTGGAAAACTTACTTGAGCTCGGCTGATTGCATGTATCACACACCTTGTTCTTTTCAAAGTTCTTTTCTTTTTTCAAATTCTTTTCAAAATTATTTTTATAAAATGATTTCTCTTTTGAAAGTTTCCGTACCAAGTCCTCAGTTTGAGTCCAAACACACCCGAGAGTGTGCCCGAATCCCTCAAACCAAGGCTCTGATACCAACTTGTAACATCCTAAAATCCAAGACCAAAAATTTCATTTTTAGTTTAGTAATTCATAAAACATATTATGGAAAACATCATCTGGATATCATATATAATAATACCAGTAAGTCATGTGTCTCAAAACAGGTCATAATAATGTCAGAGTACAATCCCGAGAACAATCATAATGCGGAAAATGGTGGTGTGATGCGCTCCAGTCATGCCAACTCCTTTCCCCTTGAGGACGATGTACCTGAAACCAAAACTGTAAACCGTAAGCATGAAGCTTAGTAAGTTCCCCCATCATACCACATACCATACAATAACATACTGCCTAGCATATCTGGGTGTTGGCCTCCCCTTGGGTCTCTTTCAACCGGTAACTGCCTAACATATCTGGGTGCTGGCCTACCCCTTCGGTATCTTTCAAACGGTAACTGCCTATCATATATGGGTGCTGCCCTACCCCTTCGGTCCCTTTCAACTGGTAATCGGGGACTATTTCACCCCTTACAACTACCGCATGAAATCCTAGCGTATACATGAATCACATATCGCCTAACATATCTGGGTGCTGGCCTACCCCTTCTATATCTTTCAACCGGTACCTGGGGACTATTTCACCCCTACCACTATCACATAAACACTTAGCATATCACAACATACTAGCACATAAGCATAACAGATAGTAACATACCAGATAATCATCTAACAACGAACTCCTACTAGTGGGCCGACCTTGGTGCCTTAGGCCCACCTCTACTGGAAGGTAACTATGTTGGGTTTTATGTACTAGAACATTCCTATGGTGCACATGCAACCCTAAATTTTTTGTATCTAAGTTTTCTCTAGTTTTACACGCAACAAAAAGTTCCAAAGCATGAAGCCTACAACTAGCATACAAGTTGACATATGAATCATAAAAGTAAGTTAGAAGATTACCTCTTTGTTGTAGCTTGTAGGAATTGGTGTTTCAAGAGCCTAGAAGCTCAAGTGTGATGCCTCAAATGTCTTATAATAAACCATGAACAACAAGAGGACATGAGAGAGAAGTTTGGAGACACAAAAATCGGTTATGGTTTTCTTAGACTCATAGTCATGATTTTTGGCTTAGGGAATACATGTATATAGTGTAGAATTCCAATAGTTAAACCCTAATCCACTTCCTTGGGCCTTAGTCCAATTGTAACATCCCAAGGTTCAGGTGCAGCTATTCAACCCCCCTTTCTTTTCTCTTGTGGTCAAGTTTTGCCCTTTATTGGAAAATGTGGCAAATGAGTACGCTGGGCGTACTCATGCGCTTAATTTGGACGCGGAGTCGCCAAGGTACGTTGGGCGTACCCAGAGTTACGCCGAGCGTACCCGGCCCAGGTGCAAAACCCTAATCTGGCTTGTGCACTATTTAAAGGGTGCTAAGGCTCATTTCTCAGCCTCCATATCAGTGAGTGAAACCCTAAGAGAGAGCCTCCCATCGTTCATGGTGTGTGTGAGTGTTGTTGGAGCTAATTGTGCATTGGTGGCTTAGTGAAGAAGAAGGAACAGGAGCTTTTAGAGGCTAAAGCTTGAAGTGCAAGCTTGGATCTGAGATCTACAGAGAGAGGGGCTACACTTAGAGGTATAAAGTTCAAAACTTTCCTATCCTTTTTGGTTTATTATTGCATGTGTCATTTCTAGGGCTAAAACCCCAAAGGTGGAGACTTTATGAGTGTAAGGTGCTCCATGTTCCAAGATCTGTCCCTTTTCAGTGGTATTAGTGGTTTAGATCCATAAAGTTTCCATCTTGGTTGTTGGTATGAGGTCATACTTGAGTAATAAGCCTTCTAGAGTTAGAGAATGGAATATTATGGGAATTGGTGACTTATTCAGCCATGCAAAGGCTTAAAGTCATCAACTTTATGGATTAAGAGGCTTAGAAGTGGTCAGATCTAGAAGTTGGACGTGGGTCTTAACTGTTTAAGACCTCAAGAGCTAAAGGGATGAAGTAGGGGAGTACGTCGGGCGTAATCCCAGTACGCGCCGCATACTGGGTGGCATTCCCCGATTCTGAGAGGCGGTCGGGTACGCTCAGCGTACACATCTGCTACGCGCAGCATAACCCGGAAAGTTGACTTTTGGTTGACTTTTAGGGTATGGTCTATAGTGGGGCCTTTTGAGTTATGAGAGGGGTAAAATGGTTTTTTACCCTTCTGAGAGTGTCATAAGAGGACATAGTCTAGCCTTTGAGAGTTATATTAAATAAGGGACTTATTTCATGTGATTAGGCAGAGGCTAGACTAGAGTTTTACCGAGTCAGAGATTTACCGAGCTACCGGAGGTGAGTCTTCTCACTATACTTTACCTACAGTGGTAATAGAGTTATGTGTTAGAGATATTTTATGCTATCTATGTGAAGTGTGGCACTGCATTACTTCTATGTGATTTATGATGTGTGTATATATATCAGAGTTAGGACCGGAAGGTCCAAAGAGCTAGGACCAGAGGGTCTGTAGAGTTAGGGCCCAAGGGCCCACAGAGTTATAGCCTCGAGTGGCTAATATGTGCTAAATATGGTATTTTTAGAATTACGTGCCAGTGTATTTGTATGCTTTTTATGTGTTGAGATTTATTGTGATATATGATAAGCATGATTCAGAGTTATCAGAGTTAGGTCCTTTGGGTCCATAGAGTCAGGGCCAGAGGGCCCACAGAGAGTTGGGACTGGAGGGTCCCACTGAGACACACAGACCAGAGGGTCAACAGAGATTATAGCCCCGAGTGGCTAATAGAGTGATATTTTGGGGAACTCACTAAGCTTCGTGCTTACAATGTTTGTGTTATGTGTTTCAGGTTTTCTTAGGATCACGGGACGGCACCGGCTCGATTGTACACACCAGAGGAAGCGTTTGTTTTGAGGATCTTGGTTTATTAATTGAATGAACAAAATAGTCATGTATTGTAACTTAAACAAAAGAACGGGATTTTTATGAAAAGTGATAAAGAGATAAGCGATTTTAAATGAAAATTTTGTTTTGAAAATTTCGGTGTTACACCAATAGTCCATATGATAAGACCTTTAGACTAACTCCTCATGGATTCTTACATGAACTTAGTCCATCACAAATCAATATGGATTATTAGCACAAACTATATATATGTATCATTGATTTACTTAATCAGTCCTTGTTAATTTGATTAGTCTCTTTTGATCACTAAATTAATTCCAAACTAATTCTGGATTAATACTAATTAAAGAATATGATTTCTCAATTAATATATTATACTTATAATATATTAATAAAGCACATTAACCTCTTTCTCAAATATACATTCTATCAAATTGTTCTAGAGTGTTACAACCCAAATGGACCATGCTTGTATCGGGTCAAGTACATACCAATTATAGTTATGGGCTTAGACACCTAATCCAACAGTCTTCTACTTGGATAAGTCTAATAACTATAATTACAAGTACGACTCCAAAACCTGATTAGCAATCGTAGCTCTCAAAAAGACCATTGTCAAACTCTGATCTTATTAGTAACACGTCCATAGGATAAGGGATCATATATTCCTCCATTTTAGATATCGTATGAACTTTTACATGGATTATAATCATTCTCTCTGTTCATGTGTTTTTTCTCGATTTCCAATTTATGACGACCGACTAATTGAACAAATCAAATCAGTCCAGGCTTGGCTAAGAGCTTAGGGTTGTCATCACTAAATCATCGAAGGGCCCACATATATCGCTTTAATACCACATTGGGTAAAAGGAATGGATAAACTTTGACTCATATTCCTTCTATATTTACTCATCAAATCACACACAATGATACATTTTTTAACACCGAGTTGCTAGTGCATTTACATATCATCAATGTGCAACCGACTTGTAAACTAAGCCTCACATATCCTGGTTTCAAGAATATAAGATAATATCGTCTCATGATCACTCTTGATAAAAATCCATGAAGTGATTCAAATGAGCATGGGTTTGGTCCAATACACAAATCTTATTATAGGAGTACTCATGAATACTGCAACAAACTTGTAATATGTCTAAACACCCTTAGACAATCTACAGACCCATTCATCACAGTCTGGCCTCAATACATACTTCCAAAGTATGATCGACTGTGGATAGTTTGAATAATCTAGTTATTTGGGAATTCAAAACATGCAAAGTGAAACATAAGAATAATCGAATCCAATATGGTCTCAAAACTTTTGATTATAAATAAAACACCTTTTATTTAATCACCATATTGATTACACATTATTCATTGTATAATGTTTCGAATAATCAACTTAATACTTGAATTATAACAATAGTTATCCTATGCTCCAAGCATGCACACTATGTTTATTTATGGTCCTTAGTATATGAAATAGATCAATTGAAAACATTTTCCAATGATGCTCATTTCACAATTTCAAATCGTTATCACAAGTGTAAGAATACCAAACTCTTGCCACTATTAGAATGTGTTAGGTTCTAACCTTTATGCAATGATCCTTTTGTAATGTCAATGCGCTAAAGCCACAGAGACTTGGATAATGAAATTATAAAGTATTCCACCGGAGATTGATGAATAAACAATTCCAAGGAAGCGAAGTCTCAAATTCAAAGTACATGACTTTGAACATCCTTCTTGCATAAAAGTTTCTAACCTACACAAAGATTCTTAATATCCAACTCCCATTATTGAAACATTTCCATATTTTCCATATGACATGATTCTTAACAGAATCCTATCTATTAAGAATCATGTCAACATGGTCCATTTATTACTATACTTCCAACTGCCCACAAGCGACCAATCTTCGGTAAACCTTAGATTGTCCTTGACAATTGTTTAACCATTTTAGTTATATTTTGTTCTAGTCTCTTTTCCCTCTTAACGCCCTAGGCATTTGGAAAATTAGAACAGATTAATATTATAGCATATGTAATCAATCCTATACCTGTACCATATGGGATACGATAAATAATGTTTCACATAAGGACATGATACTTTACCGGTCTCTTACTATAATATTTCAACATAACATTCATAAATGTTCTTGACTAACTTTTATTAAATTCAAACTAAGGTTTTAGAATTGAAATGAAGTATGAATTCCTCTCCCTTAATTATAGCAAAACAATTTTTCAAACCCTGCAACCTTGCGAATTGAAACTTTTCTTTTCTATAATTAACATTGTTAACTTGTAGCACTTACCATAATAATTATGCTCCCACTAGCATAATAATTATTATCTTACTACCATAACACTTATGCTCCATATATCTTTGACATGTACCTAGAAATCAACTGGACTTTTAGAAATCAATACTTGATGATTTTCTTACCAAAGTTCAGAATTCTGATATAAGATGTTTCGATAGCATTTACTCTAGGCTTCTCAAAGTCATACACCTTTCCTTAGATAGCTCACATATGTCTCTAAACAATTTTAGAACTTACAACAATACATCTCAAATGTTTGGACGTTTTTCCATTTCTCACAATTCGAACTATGCAGAAGGATGTCGTAATCATAATCGAATTTGAGAATGCAAATATCACAACTGCTATCTCCTTAAAATCAACTTAGCCCTTGTGGCCATGGAGGTTCGCATGCAGTGACTCCAGGGCATGAGACAAAGTCTCATGTTTGCAGCGGGGGATTAGTCGGTGCGCGTAAGCTGGCCCGGAAACCCTCGTTAGGGAAGTTCCCTTTCCAAAAAAAATCAACTTAGTGAAAACATTTCCTCACAATCATTTTCATGAATTGGATAGAAACCTTACCACTTAGATTGATGGTGTATGTGTTCCTATCCATGTGAATTTGTCATAACCATAATCACAAAACAAGGTTAGTGACAAATCCAAACTCATATGGACTGAACTTGTTCAATCTTAATTTCTTGCCACCTGGCAGCACAAGGGCCTACCATTGCTTCCAGGTTGTTATGCAAACAATTGAGAACCCATAGAACTCACATGCATAATCAACTTTAACTGCAATGGCCACAAAAACAAGAATCTGTCAATCCAATAGGTTATAAACATCAAGTCGTGAGCTAGTGATTAACAATAGGTTTACTCTTGATTAGTTCTTGAAACTTTTCAAGATCTTTAAGCCTCCTACTGACCTCTTGACATATAAGATTCTCTTTGTCAAGAAACATACCTTGACAAACAAATATTCAAGAGTTAATGCAGATTCTTATCAAGACAAACACTTCACACAATTGGTCTTAGTTGGTCTTTGTCTTATCCAAGACATCACAACTTACCAATTTCAAATGTACAAGAGTAAGTAACATTTTACTCTACATTTGATGAGTGTTATAAACTTTTCTTAAGATCGTGTCACTCGAGGCTCGATCTTGGAGTGTTACTCTAACACTCTCTTTTGGAACGAAGTATGATTTACCTTTTTTATTTAACCATTTAAACCATTCACGATTCCTCTTCTTAGCCATATAAATGCACTATGATGTCCTTAGAGAATCAATTGTGATATGGTTTCATAATCACTAAGATAGTCATAAAACACGATACTCAAGTACTCTCCCTTCCTTTCAGATTGGAGAAACTTTTATCTTTCTGCCTAATTTGATTCTTCTTATTCATTCTTCTATACATTGAAACTTTTCCAATGGTTCAGAATTACAATTAATCTTGTAAGTATAACCACATTTACTAAACTTTAGTAAATCATAACTAATAGTCTTATCATTCTTTGTAGTGGAACTGACAAGCGCACAACCAAGTGTACCCGATCCCTTAGTCCTTCACTTGACTCACATATACATGTGAACAAGGAATTAATCTTAATTTCTCAAAGATGAAGGTTCTCATTCATCACACAATACAAGTTGCATGACTCCAAGTTTCTATCTAACTGAAACTTGGTGATGAGAATCTTTCCTTATTTGGTAAATTTTGATGCCACCACAAATGAAAGAATCAAATCCATTTTCCAATATTGCTTAAGAATAGAAACATACAAACATAAATTTTCACAAAAGCCATTGCAAGGAAATATAAAACAAGATAAAATCAAATTTTTATTTATTTAGAAAATGCAGAAAATCTTTTCCTTACAATGTAATTACAAATGAAAACTATGTTTCTAAACATTTCCTAAGCAACCTATCACAACTCCTAGAAGCAGCTCCAAATCGAACCATGCAATCGAAATCCATCTCTTCGTGATCATAATCAGCTTACTCTTCCTTTAAGTTTCCTTTCTTTTCTTTGATCCTACAAAACATCAAAATGTAATTACATTACATCATGTATTAAGAATCCCCAAATAAGTACTTAATAGAGTTAGATAGTGGACTTACCTAAAGTAGAGTCAAACATTTTGACTTTACCATCCTTGCGATCTTTCAAGTAAATATGGCAGCTTCGCAACCAATTCTCATTCTCTTGGAAATAGAAACATAAGGAATCTTTGGGAATGGTACACGGGACTATCTCAGTCTTAGCCTTTCTTTTTACCATTTGGTCAAATGAGTTTACCATGACCGATCCCTTTCCATTGGGAAGAGAAAGCTTTTATGTACTTCCGATGTTGCCATTCTCAATGTACATGGAACTTTGGGAAGTAGATCTTCGAATCAAATTTGCTTTACCAGTGCGCCAAATCATTGTTGATTCAGCAGCACCAAGTAAATAGGAAAGATCGTTAAGGATCATGTCACGGTCTGTAATATAGTAGTCCTTAATAATGAACCTGCTATATGACTTAGGAAGTGAGTGAAGAACCAAGTCAACAGTCAACTTCCTTAAGACATCGACTGTAATTAACATTCCCAGCCTGTTAATGTGTGATTTCATGTGACAACCGTCAAAATTCGAGTCGGTTCTAGATTTGACTAGACTTAGTTGCACATATAGGCACAACACATACTAGAATTAGTAACTAGAAGTTAAGTTATAACCTAGTAGACACTTGGAAACAAATAGAAACAATGGTTGGTGTACTTAGATTTCACATAGATATGTGAATTCTATAACTACTTAACTGTAGAGACTATCCATATTTGGATCACCCTTTGACTCAAACACCTTTTCATGAATCATATACACACATTATGCACTTGACCTAGTAGTAGAAATTAGGTTGGAGCCTCATAGAAACTTAAGTCAAAGTTGAAAACTAGGACTAGTATACTTGATTCCACAATTTCACTTGAATCTCAAAACCACTACATAGAATGCCAATAAACGGATAAAACAAATTACAAACATTATTTATAACTATAAAAGAGTTATAATACCACAAGATAAATTGAAGTCTCAAAGATTCTATTGATTTTGATATCTAAAGATTTATCAAACTTCAAAACCCTAAAAGCCCTAATACCTAAATTTTATAAAATTTAACATCAAGAATTCTATAAAAATAGTTATGAAACTTATAATATTATTCTAAAATAATTAAATTTAGGGAAATATAATCAAGTAAAATAAAATTTGAAGTCATTAACATTCACCCTTAATTTAAAAGTCAAAAATCTAGGTTTCATGAATAAAAAGTAGGTTAGGGTGTATATTTTATAAAGAGTTTAATATTTTTATAAAATAAATGAATTTTTTATAAAAATAAAAGAGAAACAGGGTATTATACCTCAAAATTTTCGGACCTCTCTCCTCTCTCTCTTACTTGAAAACCCTAATACTCTATTTCCCCAAAAATATAAATCATTTCTCATTTTCTCCACACTTCATTTCTCTCTCACACTCTCACACACATTTTCTCTCCCCCCCCCCTAAGAACCACGAAATTTTCCATCAAACAAACCAAAGAATACTCCTCAAACTTGAAATCTTCATCATATAGTGGTGTTCTTGAAGGTAAAATCGATTTCTACTTCACTATTCCTTCAAGTTTTACTATTTCTTCTTCTCCATAAAAACTTTTCTTCGAGATTATTCACATGCATGTTCATAACCATGATTTTTATGATTAAGGTGATATTATTTCACCCAAAAACCAATATGCATGTGATGATCTTCAAGCTTAGAGGCTTGATCATCAAAGTTTGTTGTTAAAAAGCATTCAAATAGGTTCATAAAGGATTTATTCCCATATAAATATATAAAACTTCTTTTCTGACGAAATCCGATTTTTCCCAAAATTCCATCTACAAAATGAGATGTTCTACAGATTTTCAGAAAATAATTCATTTTTGTCGAATTATTATAATTATTTCACGAAAATAGGGAAATAATTCATATAAAATAATTTCTTAGGTCTATAAATCATATGTAAATTCTTTAATGACCCATAAAGTGAATGATGACATTTCATTGAGTTTCATTGATTTTTGTTACTGTTTGCCATGGTTTTGAATTTTCTTTTTGTTTAATTCAAATAAATCATGAAACCACTTTAAGGAATTTAAAAAGTCTATATAATAATTTTTTCTGCTCTAACCTAATGTGGAGTACTCAAAAACATATTTTCAGAATTTTTCATAATGCATTCCTAGTTTTCCCCGATTTTTGTATTTATAATGGACTAATAATGGAAAAAATGTTTGTACTCATCAAAAATTCAAGAACATTTTCCATAAGACGTTAAACTATATTAGAACACTAAATAAAAATTTTGATGATTTTTCTATTCAGTATACTATTTTTCTCCTATTTTCTAAGATTAAATACACTTAAATCCACAAAATCGGATTACACTATATACAAATCACCATTGGTATTTTTCCCATATTATGTAAACTATAAATAAAGTCTACAAAAATTTTGGTAATTTACTTTAACTGTTTGGTAATTATTCACCAATTAATGATTATTCAAGAGAATAAAACAAAGAAAAATAACAAAAATAATTGAAAAATATCTTTTATATTTTTCACAACTTCTATATATATATCATAAAAGTGTTACAAAAATTTTTGGAAGTTTTGGAAACTTTATTCTAATTATTTTTATTTTTGCTAGAATAAAAGCACAAAAATCATAAAGTCGTGTTAAACTATTTATAAATCTATTTTTATATTTTTGTCAGCTTAATTATGTGTAATGGTAGTATTTTAAAAAGTTTGGAGAATTGTCTTAACTGATTGATATTTTTCATGAATTTCTATCTATTTAGAGAATTAAATATAAGAAAAATGGTTATGTATATCTATAATCCATGAAAATTTATCTGGAAGTCTTCTAATTAAGTTAGAACCAAAATCTGATTTTTGGTTATTATTATTAAGTGTTTAGTATTTTTCATGATTTTATGGTTATTCAAGAAACTAAAATGGTGAAAACTAGTAGACAAATAAAAAATTCAAGAAAATATATCTTAAGGTCTTTGACTTCAATTAAAACTGAAATGCAAAGTTTGGGAAATTTCAGAACTAAATTGATTTTGGTTTTGAATATTTAATCACTGGAACACCCTTGAAAATGTTAAATATTAACATTTCAATAATGGAAATTTTCCAATTAAATGGTTTTATAACAATTGATTCTTTGAAGTTTAATTTCCATAGAAAAATGTTTGAAACTTATCAATATTAAATTTTAACACAATATTGACATAATTTTATTGTAGTAGTATGTATACTAGTGTTAGATTTCGATTAGAGACTTACTAGCGAATACCATTATTGTAGGAATTGGTAGTGGTACTAGTGGAATATAGTTCGAGGCATCATTTGCATCATCTCAAATCATTGTGATTATTCACCACTCCCTTATTTTCGGTTTTTACGTTTTAGGGTGGAAAAGCATGTCCTAAAGTATTTATGTTCGTTGTATTTATTTTGACTCGTATCAAAATGGGTTGCTATATTTTTCATGTATGTGTATGTTTCTTTTATTCATGAGGATTGTATCGTGGTTAAGTCCGTGGAATCATTAGACACGACTCATTAACTCATTTGAGCCCATGGTCATTATCGATAGCGCTATCAGGAGGTAGACAACTCCTCACTCGCACGATTCGCTTGACTGCATTTTACCATTTTATTCTTTATGTTTGCGATACACATAGTAGTCAATAGGGCACCCTCGGTCATTAGACATGGGTTATGAACTCATGAATCGAAACTTGATGCACATACGAATTTTACATCACATTTTAGCAACATATTTCTATCTATGGAAAATTTATTACTCTCTTTATCAATAAACTTCAATTTATGAAAACTTATTTACTTATTTTAAAAATAAACATTGTTTATGGAAACTGTTATCAATATTCTGATTATCATGTTATAACATGTGAGTACTCACCAACTATTTCTATAGTTGACACTCGTTTTACATGTTTTTTCAGAAATCATCGAGTAAGTGGCACTTAGGGACACATCACTTTTAGGAACATTCGCATGCGTTGTATTTCAATTTACATTGTAATTTCTTTTAAAAGTTGTTCAAACTCATTGGAAATTTGAGATGATTTTTAATACTATGGTTGGTGTTATCTTTAAACTTTTGCTATGAGACCCTTTATACCGCCATGCCTCGTGTTTCCGTTTTGGCGGGGTATGACACTTCATCTCCAAGACATGTGCATACACAGACCTTCCATCTTAGTGTTTGCTAGCCAATAGGGCATGAGTGGCCTAGAACTTTTCAAGTCTTTGAACTTGTGGATCAGGGAGAATTATTGGAGGAGGTGAAGGAAGTGAAGTTCCACTACAACACAAAGAAGGGATTAATCTTTCACCTCGATCATCTTGTGGAATATCATCTTTATAAAGAAAGCATTTGGGAAGACCATATTTCTCAGAACTAGACATCTATAAGGGAGAAATTCAAGTAAAGTTGATTTAAGTCCTTAATATAGCGCCCAAAATGAAATATTAAGACTAGGACCCAACATAATATTTTAAAATTCGGAAGAGGGATGTCGTAATCCAATTGAGAAATATTTGAAGGTACGTAAATGACAATTTACCAATTTCCACCATGAAAAACGAAAATGAACTTTAGGTTTTAAATGAATTGAAATTCCTAGATCTTTTGAGATTCATTGAAATTTTCAATGACATGTTTAATCTCGATTATGCCCTCTTAAGTTTGTGACTGGGATGCCGAGGATCACAAATAAGGTGTAAATAACCATGCAAATATGCTTGGTACTCTCAATGTTACAAATCACCTAATCAATGTACCGGTTAAGCACACACACTCCATTGATCCATGATTAACATTAAGCTACCAATTTCCACTCTTGTTAGCCCTAAATTAGTGTGTCGATTAACCACACACACTCCACTAACGACTTAACAAGGTGCAAAGTGCAATTTCATGGGTTAGCACCAAATTCACATTTTTCCTAAGTAACTAAGATTCGGAATTTATAAGTATTTAGTTACTTAGTATTTTAATTATAATTTTAATAAGGATTTAAATGTCCTGTCAAACCCGTTCGGCTAACGACCCTCCACTGGTCAAGGTGTGGTGGGTAGAGTGTATACCCAATGGCGGTCATTTTACAGGTTGCTTCCTTAAACACCCTTATAGACCAGCTTTGTGAATGACGCCTACTAACGGTAAGACACACCTTTTAATTATACATATATACAATATATTAGACTTTTAATTTTATATAGTATAAGGGTGTATTTTAAACTTTTAAAATACTTGATGGTTTAATCTATTAATAAATTATACTCTTAATTTAATAAAACTTAAACCGTATGATTATGGATTTAATAACACTCTTTTAATTACACTTTTGATTAACTATTTATAAAGTCCATAAGAGTTGATTGAACTTATTCAAAAAAAACATCAAGATGCTAAATCAAATTAAAACTATTTAATTAGTTTTAAGTTATGAACTCATGAGTTACATTTTTGAAAAACTCTTCAAATTACTAGGGTTTCTATGAATTCAATATTTCTTAATTGAGACTTTTCAACTTTTAAAACTTGTGGACAAATTTTGTAATTCTTGAAAACTTTTGAACTCCATAACTTAAGTAGTTAATTTGTTTTATGAAGATGAGACTTTTCAAGTTTCATAACTTATGGAACTCTTCAAAAACATTAAGATCAATTAAAATAATATTTATTTGTAACTCCTAAAAAAACTTTTGAGTTCCAAATTTGATGAAAAAATTTGTAACTCCTTAAAACCATTTAGATCAAATTATAAACTTATAAAATAACCATTTTTTTTATCTTTTACCAATTTGATCATAATACAATTCTTGTAGTAAGATAATTTCAAATAAAAAATTACAAATAATTAGCTTTATCATATAAACTAGTAATTATCTTAAAATTTGACAATTTATCTTTTAATTGGATGGGAATAATCACTATCATATCAGAAAAACAGATTTTATGATACAAAACAGTTTGTGGTAATGATTCTAATCCAATTGAGGCAAAAAAAAAAAAAAAAAAAAAAAAAAAAAAAAAAAAAAACCCGAAAAACTGCCAACTGATGATCCAACTTGTCGAGTCAGATAATGGACTTGACGAGTTCATCACTTATGAGCATGGAATCGACGAGTTCATGTATGGACTCGTCGAGTCCTCTTATCAGAGTGTAGTTTTTCGACTTTTCCAACTTTAAACAATTAGTTATGCATCTATATAACAGAAAACTACCCATGGCTCTGATACCGCTATTGGGTTTTATGTACTAGAACATTCCAATGGTGCACATACAACCCTAAATGCTTTGGATCTAAGTTTTCTCTTGTTATACACGCAACAAAATTTTCCAAAGCATGAAGCCTACAACTAGCATACAATTTGACATATGAAGCATAAAAGTAAGTTAGAAGACTACCTCTTTGTTGTAGCTTTTAGGAATTGGTTTTTCAAGAGCCTAGCACCTCAAGTGTGATGTCTCAAATGTCTTTTAACAAACCAAGAACAAGAGGAGGACTTGAGAGAGAAGTTTGGAGGTACAAAATGGTTATGGTTTTCTTAGACTCATAGTCATGATTTTTTGGCTTAGGGATTACATGTATATAGTGTAGAATTCCAAGAGTTAAACCCTAATCCACTTCCTTGGGCCTTAGCCTAATAATCCATACGGTAAGCCCTTTGGACTAACTCTTCATGGATTCTTACGTGAACTTAGTCCATCACAAATCAATATGGATTATTAGCCCCAAACTATATATATGTATCACTGATTTACTTAATCAGTCCCCGTTAATTCAATTAGTCTCTTTTAATCACTAAATTAATTCTAAATTAATTCTTGATCAGTAGTAATTAAATAATATGATTTCTCAATTAATATATTATACTTATAATATATTAATAAAGCATATTAACCTCTTTCTCAAATATTCATCCTATCAAATTGTTCCAGGAGTGTTACAACCCAAATGAACCATGCTTATATCAGGTCAAGTACATACCAATTATAGTTATGGGCTTAGACACCTAATCCAACAAACTCACCTCTACCTGTTGAACTGAACTGCAAAAGATCAACTCCCAAAACACTGCTCCAAACACCAAAACCTATAACCACCAATGGTCCATTTCCATAAATACCCAAATTACCAAAATGCCCTTAGAAGTCAAACTGGTCAACCATTGGTCAAAGTCAAAGTCAACGGTCATAGTCAACAGTCAATGTTGACCCAACTCGTCTAGTACAACCTACAGACTCATCGATTTCCTTTAGAACTCAAAGAGTCGCGAAAATCTGAGTTGACTCGCCGAGTTGGCTATCCAACTCGTCGAGTCCATGTAACGTCCAGAAGGTTGATAAAAACCTTATCTACTCCTCGAGTTATCTTGTTACCTCGTCGAGTTCATGCATAATCTAGAAAACGGGAAAAACTGTCTCAACTCGTCGAGTTGGTGTAACGCCCGTGTTTCTAGGCTAGGCATTAATGATGATGTAATAGCCTAGGTTAACCTTTGTATCATGTTTTGAAATAATAAAAGTGTATGATTTGAGTATTATGTGTTTTATGTTTAATTGTTGTGATTTAAATGAATTAAGGATAAAAATTAGTGTCAAAATAAAATGTTACATAAAGAGTTAATGGTCGTCACTAGGATTTTGGATATATAAAGAATGCCTAAATCCGAGTTATAACGAAGAAGTTATGACATGTCGAAGTTTCGCGACAGAACCGACACGAAATTGCGCAACGTGAATAGTGAATTTATGATAAAACGATTTTTAGTCTTAGCGATCTAAACGAAAGTCGTAGAATACGTTAAACCAAGAGCGTACTTAAAAAGAACGTCTAAATCTGACATCGTATGAGAAAGTTATGATTTTTCTAAGTTTCGGCTTAGCAGTATGCAACCCAAAGTTCGAATATGAGATCGAGTGATTTTTAGCCAAAATAATCTCAACGAGAATCGAAGATCTCGTTAATAGTAGTTCCACGGTAAAAACACAGACGAAAACGGACGTCCGATGAAGAAGTTATGAATTTTTAACGGACTATTCATGTCCCCGCCTGTTAAAAATATAATAATAATAATAATAATGAATTCAAAATTATCCGACGGAGTCTAAACAAAATTT
Organism: Lactuca saligna; assembly: GCF_052625555.1. Taxonomy (NCBI): domain Eukaryota; kingdom Viridiplantae; phylum Streptophyta; class Magnoliopsida; order Asterales; family Asteraceae; genus Lactuca; species Lactuca saligna. The sequence continues at coordinate 91,501,036 of NC_136417.1, read as the reverse complement.
GTAGAGTATAATATCACCTACGTGTGGATATAAAGAACGTAGAAAATGGAGCTCGTATGAGGAAGTTATGAATTTTTGAAGTTCGAGGCATGCATACCAAAGCTTATCCGAAGGGAACGCCCTGCGTTCGCAATGCCCGGCCTCGGATGAGCCACATCGTAGCTAACACGAGCTATCATTGGGCAGAGGACCTCACCCCGTTCCTACACGCTGCATCCAAAGGAACGCCCAGCGTTCCAGAACGAGCTGCGTTCCTTGCAGGAATGCCCTGCGTACCGAAGGCCTGGCTCCTCCTATAAATAGTATGTGAGGCCAGACGATATGTTTGCTAAAATTTTCATTTCTCCTCCCTTTTCTTTCTTTCTACTTAAATGAAATACCCCTCGAAGTTCTGGTATCATCCCGCACCCGAAGCCCCGAAGATCTCGAGAAAAAGAGTTTTCAAGCAAAAACTCTGCCCGCATGAAGCCCAGTTTTTGAGAAAACATTCCGGTTTCATTGAAGAATATTATTTTAAGAGACGAAGCGCTATCCAATAATTGTCTTATCAAGTGAGTGTATAGTCATTTTCTTCTAACACATAGATATGAATTATTCGCTATAAAATACGAGCTAAGTGTTTATATATTATTTGTTTATTTGAAATGAGTATTGAGTGAATGTTTTATATAGGTTTTAAGCTGTATATAAACATATATATATATATATATATATATATATATATATATATATATATATATATATATATATATTTCTTCAAAAATGTTGGGTATATCATGGGTAGATAGTTGAAGTGTGATGATATAAATTGATGAGAGGCCTTGATGTTGTTGTTCCTCTAGTCATCTAGTGGAGTATGGATGACGACCACAAACTCTTTCTAAACAATCCAGTGGAACGCTGGCAGGTTCACAACCAGTAGGTGTTTATGAACGATGTGTTCACCGGTGTACTCTATCCCCCTCATGGTTGCCTTTAGGACATTTATTGCTGAGGAACCGCCTTTGTAGTAGTGTCCATCCCGATAAAAAAATCCTTAGACTAGGTCCCTTGTGATAGTTGTCTTTAGGGACGTAAAGTGAGGATGATGGGAATGGATAATCGGGTTATTGTTGCTTGATGAAATTAATATAATTATTTATTGTGGGTTGAAAACCCGATATGCTCACCAGGCTTCCAAGCCTGACCCACTCAGTTTTTCTTTTGTATTACAGGTAGTGGCACAAGAGCATAAGTTGGATGACTTGTCAAGATATTTTGGATTATAGACCAGTAGTTGTAAATAACTATTGTAATCTCTATATTGTACTGTTTATGCATTTGGTCTATATCGGAACATGACATCCCAAGTTTTGTTATATAATGAAAATTCATTTCTTTAAGAAGTGTTTTGATAAATTTTTATCATATTTTGTTTTGGAGACAAATTCCGCAACTCTTTTAATCAAAGGATTACTCTGGTTTTATTTTAAAAAACATAAATTAAATTGGTCTTTTCTGGCTGTGAATTTGGGGATTTCATAGTTGGTATAAGAGCATTAGTTTAAGTGAACTAGGAATTTGTAGGATTTCTAGACTTAAACTTAGAATGCTATGTGAAGATTGTGATATGTGTGTCTGTTATTTTAGACACGAGCACTAGTTTATTTTAGGAAAGATGCCTAAAATGATTTTATGTGCTAAATGCTATATGTTTTTCATATATAATATAATTTGTTCGGACCTACGGTTTGTTGCCAATCAAATCTGGAAACCTTATGTGTTAAGGATTCTAAGCGTATGACTACGGCATTAGAACTAGCATGTAAATGTTTCGGATTGATATCGATGACTTAAATATCTATCGTGAATGAGTATCTAAATTCAACTTATTCGGTGTATAGATCGAAAATGGCAAGAACAAGAAGCGGAGTTGGAAATGCAAATGAAAACAGGAATCAATCACCTGTAATTGAACAAATACCTGATGTAGCAGTAGCACCTGAGCCAATGACAATGGCTGGGGTACAAGCGATGATTCAAATAAGGTTGGATCGTCAAACGGAGGAAACTAGACGTCTGCTTCAGCAGAATCGTGAAGAACTTACAATACCAGTTGAACAGCCCGAATTGAATGAACGGCAGTCGGAAGGAGGAAACTTCAGTGGGATTGTTGGTCAAGCCAACCCACCGTTAGTTAGACAGAATAACCAGGATGGAGGAAACGATGGATGTGGATGCAAGTACAAATATTTCATGGCATCCAAACCACCGTGTCTATCCGGAAGCCCAATGTCGGGGGAAGCTATAAACTGGATCTCTGAAATGGAGACAATGTTTGAGAGTTGCGAATGCAACAACAGACAGAAGACCGCTCTTGCGATTCCCCTATTAAAATCTAGAGTATTGAGTTGGTGGAAGCTATTAGCTGATTCGATGCCCAAGGGAGAAGCTAGCAAGATGTCTTGGGAAGACTTTGTGGTGCAACTGAAATTGCAATACTGCTCTGAGCAGGACCTTCTGGAAATCAATAATGAGTTTCAGAATTTGAAAAAGGGAAGAATGAGCATTACTGAATATGCTCCTAGTTTCACAGAAAAGATGAAGCTTATTCCATATTTAGTTCCAACTGAACTCTCTAAGGTCAACAAGTTTTCCCATGGATTACCAGCGGACTTTGGTCCAATGGTTAAGCAAGAAACCACATTGAAAGCCACCAATTGGGCTGCTAAGATTGTTGAGACCTACATCAGGGAGAAGGGTATGGAGAGGATGAATGTTGGTGAGAAAAGGAAGTTCGATTAACCTTTGAGGTCCAACAAGAAAATTAAATTCCCGAAATCTAGTTTGAGAGGTGGAGGAGGAGAAGCGAAATGGTGCGACAAATGCAAGAAGAAGCATCATGGGAAATGTGACAGAGAAGTCACATGTTTTAAATGTGGAAAACCAAGGCACTATGCCAACGAGTGCACCCTCATCAAGAAAGTCTTCTATGGGTGTGGTGCGGAGGGGCACATCTCGAGGGATTGTCCCAAAAAGAAGGAGGCAGCAAAACCCAACATTCCACCAAAAATGAAGGCGAGAGCCTTTCAGATGACACTTGAAGCTACGAAAGAAGAAGCTGATGTCGCTTTAGGTACCTTTCTCATAAAGGAATTGCCTGCCCAAATTTTGTTTGATTCTGGAGCCAACTACTCCTTTATTTCGCATGAATTTGGTAGAAAACTAGCCTTGCCTTTGGATAGACTAGATAGTGCTTTATTATTCGAAGTTGCTAGTGGCAAGTTTATACCTGTTAGCCATCGCATGAAAAACATCTTCATTGATTTCAATGGGAATAAGTTCCACGAGGAATTAGTGCCTATCGAGCTGAATGGTTTCAACATCGTGCTGGGAATGGATGGCTTAGCGCCAATGATGCCGAAATATTGTGCAAGAAGTAGATAGTAAAAGTAAACCCGCCAGGGAAGGAATCATTTATGGTGTATGGCGACAAACACAGAGTAAATTCTGGAATCATTTTACTAATGAAAGCCAAAAAGTGTTTGTCCAAAGGATGTACATCATATTTGGCATTCATGATTGATGCAAAGAAGGAGAAAAAGTAGGTGCAGAGTATTCCGGTGGTGTGTGAATATCCAGAAGTATTTCCCAAAGATCTTCCCGAATTACCCCCTAATCAACAAGTAGAATTTTGTATCAACTTGTTTCCAGGAACCATGCCAATCGCAAAAGCACCGTATCGATTAGCACCAACAGAGATGAAGGAGCTTATGACGCAACTTTAGGAGTTATTGGACAAAGGTTTCATTAGACCTAGTTCATCACCCTGGGGAGATCTAGTGTTATTTGTAAAGAAAAAGGACGAGAGTATGAGAATGTGCATTGATTACAGAGAGCTGAATATCACAACGATAAAGAATAAATATCCATTTCAAGGATTGATGACATGTTCGATTAACTTCAAGGTTCCAATTAATTTTCAAAGATCGACATAAGGTCAGGATATCATCAGCTGAAGGTGAGAGAGTAGGATATCGAGAAGACTGCATTCAGAACAAGATATGGACACTACAAGTTTTTGGTTATGTCGTTTGGACTAACCAATGCTCCAACGGCATTCATGGATTTGATGAATAGGGTTTGTAAACCTTTCCTTGATAAATATGTGATAGTGTTCATAGATGACATTCTGATTTACTCGTAAAGCCAAGAGGAGCATGGTAAACACTTGCAAGAAGTGTTGGAAATCTTGAAGAAGGAGAAGTTGTATGCAAAGTTCTCCAAATGTGATTTTTGGATTCGAGAACTCCAATTCTTGGGTCACGTGGTCAACCAAGAAGGGATAATGGTTGATCTAGCAAAGATTGAAGTTGTGATGAAGTGGGAAAAACCAAAAAGTCCCACGGAGATCCGAAGCTTTTGGGATTAGCCGAATATTACCGAAGGTTTATCCAAGGCTTTTCTTCGATCGCTACACCACTAACAGCTTTGACCCACAAGGGAGCGACATATACTTGGAGTGATAAGCACAAAGAAGCATTCGAGTTGCTAAAGAAGAAATTATGTGAAGCACCGATTCTTTCTCTACCCAATGGAGTTGAAGACTTATGAGTATATAGAGATGCGTCGGGAGTAGGGTTGCATTGTGTTTTGACCCAAAGAGAAAAGGTGATAGCATATGTGTCTCGACAGCTGAAAGAGCATGAAAACAACTACCCCACTCATGATTTAGAGTTGGCAGCGATATTTTTCACTCTAAAGATATGGAGGCATTACCTCTATGACACGAAGTGCAAACTTTTCACTAATCATAAGAGTCTTCAATAACTCTTTAATCAGAAAGAACTAAATATGAGGCAACGACGCTGGCTAGAGTTACTTAAAGACTACAACTGTGAGATACTTTACCACCCCGATAAAGCTAATGTTGTTGTTGATGCTCTCAGTCGAAAAGTTAATATTGAAAGAAAGAGGCCAAGAGCATTGAGAATAGAAGTTGTCTCGAAAATTGTTGAGAGTATGAAGAAAGCTCAAGAAGAAGCTTCTGAGAAGAATGGCCAAAAGGAGGAACGTTTGGGTAAAACGTTAGTGTTAGGTATAAACAGTCACGGACTGAAGGTATTCCAAGATCGGATTTGGTTACCTAATACCGGAGGAATAAGAGAACTTTTGATGGAAGAAGCTCACAAGACCATGTACTCAATTCATCCTGGTAGCACAAAAATGTATAGGTACCTAAAACCCTATTACTGGTGGCCGGCGATGAAGCTCGATATTGCAAAGTATGTGGCCGAGTGTGTGACATGTGCCAGAGTGAAGGCACAACATCAGAAACCATATGGGACTTTAGAACCTTTACCTGTACCTATAGGTAAATAGGAAGACATTTCTATGGATTTTGTCACTAAACTGCCCAGAACAAGGAACGATCACGACATGATTAGGGTGGTCGTTGATCGCTTCACTAAGAGTGCGCACTTCATAGCAGCCAATGAAAAATGGTCTATGGATAAGCTTGTGAACTCTTATGTGAAGGATATTTTGAGGCTTCACGGTGTTCCATTAATGATTGTATTGGATCGTGACAACTATTTCACTTCAAGTTTTTGGAGAATTCTACAAGAGGAATTGGGTACCAAGTTGTGTTTAAGTACAGCTTACCATCCACAGACTAATGGTCAGAACGAACGAACGATACAAACACTTGAAGATATGCTAAGAGCATGTACCCTGTAATTTCAAGGTAATTGGGATGAGCATTTACCTTTGGTAGAATTTTCCTACAATAATAGTTTCCACTCGAGCATAAAGATGGCACCTTACCAAGCTTTGTACGGACAGAAGTTCCGTACGCCGTCTTGTTGGCTTGAGGCTGGGGAAAAGCAGTTTATGGAACCCAAGATAGTCCATCAAACCGCTGAAAAGTTGAAAATAATTAGGAAGAGAATGTTAGCTGCTCAAGATTGTCAAAAGAGTTATGCTGACAAAAAACAAAGACCGATGACATTTGAAGTTGGAGATTCGGTTTTGCTTAAACTCTCACCTTGGAAGGGACTTATAAGATTTGGTAAAAGGTCAAAGTTAAGTCTAAGATTTATTGGACCGTTTAAAGTTCTTCAATGGATTGGGAACCAAGCTTACAAGCTAGAACTACTAGAAGAACTGAATGGTATTCGTAACACTTTTCATGTATGTTATTTGAGGAAGTTCACGGGAGAAGTTCCCGACATAATTCCAATTTTTGAGTTAAGGATTGTTGAAAACAAGAGGTTATGTGAAGAACCAGAGACAATCGTTGACCGTGAGACTAAGAAGTTGAGACACAAGATGGTCGAATTAGTGCTTGTCCATTGGAAACATACGAATGAGCCAAATCTCACCTGGGAAACGGAGAGTGACATGATGAGTCGCTATCCGCATTTGTTTGCTGATGTTTGATTTTGGGGACAGAATCATCCTAATGGGGAGCGAATTGTAACCCCCGTGTTTCTAGGCTAGACATTAATGATGATGTAATAGTCTAGGTTAACCTTTATATCATGTATTGAAATAATAAAAATGTATTATTTGAGTATTATGTGTTTTATGCTTAATTGTTGTGATTTAAATTAATTAAGGATAAAAATAAGCGTCAAAATAAAATTATAGATAAACCCAATATCTTTACATAAAGAGGTAGTGGTCGTGAAAAGGATTCCAGATATATAAAGAATGTCGAAATCCGAGTTATAACGAAGAAGTTATGACCTGTCGAAGTTTCACGACAGAACCGACACAACATTGCACGACGTGAATAGTTAACTTATGATAGAACGATTTTTAGCCTTAGCGACCTAAACGAAAGTCGTAGAATACATTAAACCAAGAGCGTGCATAAAAAGAACGTCTAAATCTGACTTCGTATAAGGAAGTTATGATTTTTCTAAGTTTCGGCTTAACAGTATGCAACCCAAAGTTCAAATATGAGATCGAGTGATTTTTAGCAAAAACAATATAAACGAGAATCGAAGATCTCGTTAATAGTAGTTCAACGGTAAAAAGACAGACGAAAACGGACGTCGGATGAAGAATATGAATTTTTAATGGACTTTTTCTGTCCCGGCCTGTTAAAAATATAATAATAATAATGAAATCAAAATTAGCCGACGGAGCCTAAGAGAAAGTTATAGAGTATAATCTCACCTATGCGTGGATATAAAGAACATACAAAATAGAGCTTGCATGTGGAAGTTATGAATTTTTTGAAGTTGGAGGCGTACATACGAGCTCATCAGGCACGCATACCGAAGCTTATCCAAAGGGAACGCCCCGTGTTTGCAATGCCCGGCCTCGAATGAGCCACGTCGTAGCTGACACAAGCTATCATTGGGCATAGGACCTCACCCCGCTCCTACGCACTGCGTCCGAAAGAACGCCTAGCGTTCCGGAACGCGTTGCGTCCCTCGCAGGAACGCCCAGCGTACCGAAGGCCTGTCTCCTCCTATAAATATGATGCGATTCCAGCCGATGTGTTTGCTAAAATTTTCATTTCTCCTCCCTTTTCTTTCTTTCTACTTACAAGAAATACCCCCGAAGTCCCGGTATCATCCCGGCACCCAAAGCTCCGAAGATCCCAAGAAAAAGAGTTTTCAAGCAAAAACTCTGCCCGCGTGAAGCCCGATTTTTGAGAAAACATCCCAATTTCATCGAAGAATATTATTTTAAGAAACGAGGCGTTGTCTAATCGTTGTCTTATCAAGTGAGTGTATAGTGATTTTCTTTTAACACATAGATATGAATTATTCGCTATAAAATACGTGTTATGTGTTTATATATATTATTTGTTTATTTGAAATGAGTATTGAATGAATGTTTTATACAGGTTTTAAGCTATATATATATATATATATATATATATATATATATATATATATATATATATATATATCTACAAAAACGTTGTGTATAACATGGGTAGATACTTGAAGTGTGATGATATAAATTGATGAGAGGCATCGATGTTGTTGTTGGTCTAGTCATCTAGCGGAGTATGGATGACGACCACAGACTCTTTCTAGACAGTCCAGTGGAACGCTGACAGGTTCGCAACCTGTAGGCGTTTGTGAACGATGTGTTCATCGGTGTACTCTATCCCCTCATGGTTGCCTTTAGGACATTTATTGCTGAGGAATCCCCTTTGCAGTAGTGTCCATCCCGATAAAAAATCCTTAGACTAAGTCCCTTGTGATAGTTGTCTTTAGGGACGTAAAGTGAGGATCACGGGAATGGGTAATCGGGTCATTGTTGGTTAATGAAATTAATATAATTATTTATTGTGGGTTGAAAACCCTATATGCTCACCAGGCTCCCAAGCCTGACCCACTCAGTTTTTCTTTGTATTACAAGTAGTGGCACAATAGCATAAGTTAAATGACTTGTCAAGATATTTTGGATTATAGACCAGTACTTGTAAATAACTATTGTAATGTCTATATTGTACTGTTTATGTTTTTGGTCTGTATCGGAACATGACATCCCGAGTTTTGTTATATAATGAAAATACATTTCTTTAAGAAGTTCTTTGATAAATTTTTATCATATTTTATTTGGGAACAAATTTCGCAACTCTTTTAATCAAATGAATATTCTAATTTTATTTTAAAAAGCATAAATTAAATCGGTCTTTTCTGGCCATGAATTTGGGATGTCAGTGGCTTATCTAAGTCGTCAAGTTCATGCAATCGATTTCTTTCCCTAACGATTTTAAGCTACTTCAAAGTTCCAAATTGTAGATCTAGCCTCCTAGGGTCTTGTTACCACATAAAGTTGCAAACTTTACATGCATGCAAGATCTTAAGGGCCAAAACTAAGCTAAAGAAGAATTTTTAGGTAAGGAGAAGGTCATAGCTTGCAAAAGACTAGAACTTTGTGACTACAAGGGGCTAGAGGAGTCCAGATCTGAAGTTACAACTTCTGATCATGCCCAAAACCAGAAATAACTCCATAACAAACTAGAAATTTCCCTAAACCTTTGCATGGAGAGATCTAGCTAGAGAGAAATCAAGGTAACGACTTGTTACCTTCGAGATGATGCTAAGATGAAGTAGAAATCATATCCAAAAGCTTCTCCTTGATCCAAGATCTTTAGACTTCAAGCTCTCTTGACAAGATCCACCTTCCAAGCTTCTTAACACACAAAAATGGAGGGTAAATGTGATTAGGTTTTTTTGAGCTCAAGGGGGACGGTAAGGGAGGCAGAGGGAGGCTAAGGAACCTTTAAATAGGGTGCAAAACCCTGGAAATTAGGGCTTCATTTTCCAGCTCCTACTCGTTGAGTTTTGCCTCTTAACTCGTCGAGTAGAGAATTTCCTACACGTCGAGTTGAGGCCATCAAATCGACGAGTTCCAAGTCAAAATGTCATTTTTAGATAAAATTCTTATATTTGGGAGTCGGGATGTTACATAGAGTTTATTTAAGTCCTTACTAGTGAGACATCTAGTTTCATTCTAATATGACTTCAAAGATTAAATTAAATGAAGAAAGCTCACACTAAAGGAGTGGAACACAGACTATGTTGGGTTTTATTTCAAAAATAGTTTCAAAAACTCAAAATAATAAAAAAATAGAAGACTTGAATTTTTGAAATAACATAAGCTTGTTATAACCCACCAAGGATAATATTGCAATAGATGGAAAGATAAAATACCAACCACAGAAAAGTTGAAAAAACAACAACCCTTTTGCACTTAAGTCCTTTAGGGGAGGCTTGGAAGTAGATGGAGAATGTTGAACCTTTGAGACACTAACAAGAACTCAATTTGATGTAAAGATAATAGGCTTTATGATGAAGTCTTAAGCTTGAGCATAAAAATCAAGTTATATCTTCAAGAAAACAAGTTGCAAGTGTTCTAAACTCTAGGGCTTTGCTTAAAAGAATTAGAGAGAAAGAGAAGGGAGAGATATAGTTAGGATGCAAGAATAATGACCAAAATGAAGCCTCGTTTCTATATGCATATAGTGAAGATAATAACCATAAGGTCTTAGCACTTTAAGCAACCATGTCCCTAGCTCATTATTTTGTTCATGAATGCATTCTTACATTGATTTCTTTTCATTAAGCAAATGAATAAGCCATCATCCATCATATTTAAATAGTTATGGTTTTAACCAAGGAGAAGGAAAGAGTAGTTTGCAATTTTAACAATCTAGTTTGTAAGATTACAAATGTATACATTTTGGTAAAAGAAAAAAGGATCTAACAAGTCCAAAATGTTGTGCATTACATATTTATTTAATACCATATGAAATATAATGTAACTTACCATTGAAAATTATTATTTTCATGTAAAAACTAATTTCTAATTAATTATAAAAGTTTATGAATATTTATCAAAATCAATTTTTAATAAATAATTAATTATATCAAGTTGATTGTGTGACCTTTTAGGATCATATGTTAATTAGCAATATTATTTTAATATGACTCTTAAGCATACAAAATTTTTCACACAATATATTATCCCAGGTTAATATGGTTGGACATGTGGTGAGAAGGTTGAATGCGTATTATTAACTATTTCTTTGATAAAATGTAAGGATGTACATAAGTAAATGAATTACCTATATGATCGTGAAGTGTACCTATATTTCTGGAAGCCAAATCTTGCCTTTTGTATGATCAGTAATGAATTAGGTCTTGCAAGTTAATAATAATGTCATGTTTTTTGTAAGCAAGGGATTTATTTAAAATTTTATGTATGTTTGTTCAGTTTTACGAATGGGTTGAAGAGATAATTCTTTGAGCACCTTGGACATTCTTATTCTTGATTGTTTAAATTCATAGTTACACTAAAAGGGAAGGATTAATGTTGATTTTAATGTTACCATGTAATTTTAATAATGAAATTTATATGTTACAAATGGAATTTAAATCTTACTTTTAGACAAGTTATGTGAAACCGGATGCACAGTTATATAAAAAATAAAAATTTAATCTCTATCCGATCAGGAAGTACAATGGCCCTTACAAGATCCCAGGGGCAATAGTAATAGTTTTTTTTTTATATTTAAATATAAAGTTAGACCTTTAATTATTAAAAAAAAAAAAAAAAAAAAAGATAATAAAAGAAGATAATAAACAAAAAGAAAATCTTATGGTGACTTTAAATTGAGATAGGTACAATTACATTATATCATAAGCAATGGTAAAAAATTTTATATTTAAATAAGATTTATGCCCCAGAAAAAAGCAATCATTTGTCCTTCTATTTTGTTTCTTTCCACACAAAGACAATATTAAAACCAGCCTCCACATCCGTATCTCCTGTCTTTCTGTGTAATAAATATATTTTCTTGGTTCATATCACAACCATTAGACTATTGCAATTGTCGTTTAACTCGAAATTAAGTAGAAATTAAATGTATACCAACTACCCACGAAAACACTCTTCATTTGACCATTCAATTCGAAATTGACTTCAACATAACGATGCATTAATCCAGAACAATTTAATATAAATGACCGATATTTTCTTAGAATATGTTTGACTATATAATTCATCAAAAATATAATTTAAACATCTATCCGAAAAAAAATGAATGATTCTGACAGATGTCATTCTCTCATTCAATTGATTACGTTTCATTTTATTATAATTTTGAGATTTGAGATATATTTATTTTGCATTTGTCATTACTTCTTTTTTTATTTTTTAATATATCATTAATTTAGTTTCTTTTAATTAAACCTATCATAATTACTATTAGTTTCAAATTTCAAATATTAAATTTCAAATTTTAATTTTCAATTTCAATTTGAAATAAATTTACAGTTTAAATATTTATATTTAATATTTTTTTAATAATAACCCGGTTTACTATACGGATCTGATAACGAAATACATAATTTTAATTTATTATTTTTTTCATATATTTTTTTTCATAATTTTCATTTATTTTAGATTTCAAATTCAAATAAATAGGCTTTTTTATTGTTTGTATTTAACATTTTGTTTTAATAACCTGTATAATATACGGGTTTTACAACTAATTTAATGAATATACAATACGCTGTACATAAAAAAATTCAATGTAAATTACCAAATATATATGTGGTCATATATTTCAAAGAGTAAAATATAATTTTGGTTCTTGTTGTTAGTTTTTTTATGGCTGTTCACATCCGAGAAGATAATACTTTTAAGACTAATTTATTACATATGGGTTTTTATGCGTTGTAATTTGAGAGCGAAAGAGACTTCTATGTTTAACTAAGGCGTTGACAAATTATATCGTCAAAGGAAGCTTCTTAGTTATTAAAGAAACACGTAAGAGAAAGGTTCAAACTCATGACCTCTTCCATTAAAGACAATGAGCATTTTCAACTAAGTCAAGAAATTTCATATTAATGTTTTCCTCTTAAATAATTTTATTAAGAACATAAAACGTAATTTTTATAAAAATTAATTTTTTTCCTCAAATTAAAACTCATTTTTTTAATTAAAATGTATTCTTTCGAATATTTTTTCTTTTCTTGCTTATGTATAAAAACATTTTTTTTCCGTAAAACCGTTTTTTTCCACAAATGTATAATAATGTATTTTTTTCATGTTCAAACACAGGACATCTACAATGCGTTGAAATCCATGGAGTTCAATAAATTGACACATAATCTTTATACAATCCATATAGACCTATAATTTCTTTTCTACAATACATTGAAATTTACAAAGTTCAATAGAATGCTACAAAATATAGTTTATCATAATATTTAAGAATTAAAATTTTTCCTTTTTCCTTTTGCATGTATATTCATAAAGTAAATTTTCAATCGTGAATCTTTACAAAATTATAGTAGTTCGTTTATTTACATCATAACGATTGATTTTTTCTACATTTTGATGAGAGAATTAGAAAAACTAAAAAAACAATCGAGTATCCGCCTATGCTCACCTCTAATCTTTCCATCATTGATCATTCGAAAACATTCCCAGGAACAACAACAGTTGTTAATGTCTACGCCCCTCAATCAATCCCCGATAAAAGAGTTCTTTGTGCCGAGCTATTGGAACTAAAAAATGCTACTCCTAGTGTTTGGGTTTTCTTTGGGAGATTATAATGCAGTTCAAATACCCAAAGACAGATTCAATTTGAAATTCTACAAAACATGGGCGAAAGAATTTAATGATTTCATTGCAAATGCTGGACACATGAATTTCAAATGGGAGGTCGCAAATTTACTTATCTTAGAGAAGATGGATTCAAGCTCAGCAAAATTAATAGGTTCCTCATTTGCTCAAACTTCATCTCCCAACAATCGATATCCTCAATTCTTGCACTCTTTAAAAAAAAATTCTAATCGCTCTCCCCTGATTCTTAAATTCTTCAATGCTGATTCCCCCCCCCCCCCCCCCCCTTTCATATTTTTTTTAATTCGTGCTTATCCAGGGACAATTTCAATGAAATATTTTTCAATGGTTGGACATTATTCTAAGGTTTTGCATTGGCAAATAGATTCTTGTTAGCAAAACTCAAACATGTCAAAAAGATCTTAAGTGAATAGATTGTAGTTGAGTGTTTAAAGAAAAATGGTAATCTTGCTCAACTAAGGATCGAGGTGGAAAACTTAGAAAAACTTGTTGAATTTAGGGAGCTCTATTCTACTGAAATATCCAAATGGAGAGAAGCTAAGTTGAATACTTCAGACCTTGAATGATTCGCTAAGCTTAATCTACAACAGAAAGCCAAGGTCAAATGGATCCAAGACAGTGACAGAAATTCCAGGTTTTTTCATGGATCGTTGAAAAAAAAGAATAAGAAAAACAGAATTCACGACCCAAAATCACTTGAGTTTGGGTATCGGATCTGAAAGAAATCAAGAAGGAGGTTCCAAGATTTTTCCCTGAAAAACTCCATTAACATTGGCCTGTTAGACCGAAGTTCATCATCCCATATTCCAAACAGTTATCTCCTGATCAGAACTGATTCTTGGAATCTCCCTTCACTACTAAAGAAATTAAATCAACATTATGGCATTGTGCGGAGAATAAAGCACTAGGTCTTGATGGATTTACTTTCAATCTCATTAAATCAAAATGTGAGTGTATGAGTGGGGATATTATCCATTACAAGAAACATTTTGAAAGAATGGGGACTATCGCCATCGACTACAAATTTTCTTTTATCACCCTAATACCCAAAAGTATCAAGTCCTCTTAATTTGGGGGATTATTGACGCATAAGTCTAATCGGATGTTTGTACAAAATATTAGCCAAGCTTCTTGCTATCTGTTTAAAGTAAGTGATTGCCTCAATGATAAAGGATGTATAAGTTGTAATACACAGAGGAAAGAAGTATTTTGGACACACCTTTGATTACGAATGAGATTTATTCATGGGCTAATCAAGAGTAAAAAGAAGATGTATGTATTTAAGGTGGATTTCAAAAAGGCCTTGATGCAGTCAATTGGCAATACTTGGACTCCGTTATGACTCAAATGAATTTTGGTATCAAATGGAGAGATCGGATATTGGGATGTCTCTCATCCTCACGTACCTTTGTGTTAGTCAATGGTTCACCTACAAAAGAATTATCTATATCAAAAGGAGTTAGGAAAGGAGATCCCTTCTCCTTATTCCTTTTCATCATTGCGATGTAAGGTCTAAAAATTGTTGTAAAATATCATGCTAGATTTCAAGAAAACACATTCAAGTAAAGTATAATGCCTAAATGACAAGGAGGTAAAAAGAGTAAAAACAAACGTGGTTTGAAAGATCCGATGAATCTTTTACACATAATATGAACATCAATGTCATATGTTTAAGTTTTGTAGCATAAAGTTTAAACGCTTTTATAAAAGAAAATGTTTTTAAGTTTTTCAAAAATGTATCAAAATGGTAATAAATTTTAAAATGGTTTGTATGCCCCTAAAAGGCACATTTTGCTATTGAAATAGTTATGAAATGAAATTGAAATAACAAGGTTAAAACCAACATTGGTTAAATTGAGTTTTGAATAAAAGTGTTAAGTTAAAGTAAGTTAATGTAACGACCCGTCTCCGGTATGATAATTCTTTGGTATTTATTTTTGAGGTTTTGCAAGAGGGACTCGGCGAGTTCATAGCCTGACTCGCCGAGTAGGGTCGGGATTTCGAGCACGTGATTAGCTGGCGACTCGGTGAGTCCATATTCTGGACTCAGCGAGTCTGTCCGTCTGGGAGAAACCCTAAATCCCCGGGTTGCCCACTATTTAAGCCACCTTATAGCCCCCAATCTCGCCTCCTTCACCCTCAAAAGCTGTGAGAAAACCCTAATTCGTTCTTGAGTGATTCTAAGTGATTTTGGTGTGCTATTGTGAAGGCTTGAAGAAGGAGAAGAAGAAAGGAGCAAGGAGAAGGATTTCAGAGCAGAGATTCAAGGGAAAGCAAGAGCTCTTTGAGGTATTCTTCAGTTTTCCCTCTCTTTTATGCCTTAAAACCCTTTCTAGATCTTGTTAATGCCTTTCTCAAAGCTTTATGTTGATATGGAAGCTCTCTTATGCTGAGATAACCTTAGATCTGTTCATTTAGGAGTTGTAGAGCCCAGATCTATTGCCTTTATGGAGCTATTTTGCATATTAACCCTAGATCTACCCCTTTTAAGCATCTTTTAGCCTTTATTCCCTTGTTCATGCGTTTGTACACGTAAAGTTGGAAACTTTACGTGGTAAATCAGCTTATTGGACTCAGATCTATCATTTGTATGTATTGGATTCGAACAGAATCGAGTATAGAATAGTTGCATAGTTGCATGGCGGTGACTCGGCGAGTCGGAAGAACGACTCGGCGAGTCTAGTCGCGAGTCCCCGATTCCTTCCTTTTGAGCAGTGTTGAGTGGGACCAGTGAGTAGTGGAGTGGACTCAGCGAGTTTGAGGGTAGACTCAGTAATGGAGGGACTCGGCGAGTTGTTCATACAACTCGGCGAGTCCAAGGCAATCTTCTTAAGCTCAAGAACAACTCGTCGAGTTGTTCATAGGACTCGGCGAGTCGGATGAAGATTGTCTGAATTCTTGGATCGGGAGAGTACTTGTCGAGTCGATGCCATACTCGACGAGTAGCAGCGAGTAGAGTCGAGGAGTGAGAATAAGGACTCGGCGAGTCAGGTCAACTGTGGGTTGACTTTGACTGAGACTTGACCTTGACCAACAGTTGACTTTGACCAAGGGTAAAAGAGTCATTTTTTTTTACCCAGTGCAGTGTTTAGTATTTGATTGAGTGTATTTATGGACTTGCAGCCGGGGAGATACCGGAGCAGCAACAGTTAGCCCTCAGAGTTATTCACTCAGCAGCCAGTTCACGAGGTGAGTTTCCCTTCAGTAGGAACGGGTCTACGGCCACAATGCCGGCCCGTTTAATTATCAGTATTCCCGGACTTTGGTCTGATGCAGTAGCTAGAGTGCTTGATGTCTTTGTGATTCAAGCATGTTTGTGTTAGGTTTTCCGGACTCTGTTCCGATGCAGTATGCAGTTTATGTGTTTATAATAGTTGTTATGTTTTATGCTATGCTATGATCAATCAGTTCCGGACTTCGGTCCGATGCAGTTAGTTCCGGACTTCGGTCCGATGCAGTTAGTTCCGGACTTCGGTCCGACGCAGTTAGTTCTGGACTTCGGTCCGATGCAGTTAGTTCCGGACTTCGGTCTGATGCAGTCAGTTCCGGACTCTGGTCCGATGCAGGGGACAAGGTCCCAGTCAGTTCCGGACTTTGGTCCGATGCAGCTAGTTCCAGACTTCGGTCTGATGCAGTGGGCAAGGCCCAGTATGTGCTTATGTGTATTGTATGGTATGTGGTAGTTTGGGGGAGCTCACTGAGCTTCGTGCTTACATTTTTAGTTTTGGTTTCAGGTATTTCCGCTAGCAGAGGGAAGAGCTCGGGATGATGGCATCGCACACACCACAGCTTCAGCTTTTATCCTGGGAGTTGATTTAGTTTTTTTGATTTTTATATGACATGGATATGATACAGTTTCCGCACAGTGTTGTTTTTATTATGTTTGGGATACATCACGTATGGTTTTTTATGATATGACATTCAGATTATGGTTTTTGGTTATATTGAAAAATGAATTTTTTTTGGGTCGTATTTTTGGGACGTTACAAGTTGGTATCAGAGCCCTGGTTTGAGGGATTCGGATGCACTTCCGGGTGTATCTGAACTCAAACTAAGGGGAAATAAAAAGATTTTTCTAAAAAGGAAAATGTTTTCTAAAAGAATTTTGAAAGCACTTAGAAAGAAAGAAATTTTTTTTTAAAAAACAAGATAAGGGTGTGGTGCATGCGATCAGCCGAGCTCAATTAAGTACTCCCAAATTACCAATACAAGTTTTATTGTTATGATTAATTGTTCCAGCTTCAGTAGAATAGCATGCTAGTATAGGACTAAGGATCTAGGAGGATGCCTTATGTGCCTGCTTTATGTGTTACAGCTTTATGAGTATTGCATGCTAGTATTGAGTAGACAGCAGTAGGATAGCCTGTTTAGGTTATGCCTGATAGTATGAGCTTAGCACTGTATGCTAGTACAGTTTCTCGTTATGAGAATAGTTTTGCCTGAATATGTTCCCTTTATCCGAATGTTGCTTGCTTCGTGCTTTGTGGGAGTTCTGAGTGATGGGAGTTAGCCATTAGGTGAACACGTCACACCACATGTGATCAGGGTTGAATAATCCCAGAGTGTTGGAACTGGCCCTATTACGCAACTCTTGTTTGAGTCCAACCGTTATAGGGACGGGTCTTTTACTTGAAGGATTATCTGATCCTCGTCACATGTGATGGTGTTCAGGTGGTGGCTAACTAGCATTATAAGGAGACCTTCAGCAGCTGAGGACTAGTTGAGTTGAGTCTGAGGTTTCCCTAGGGCAAGCCTAGGATGAGAGTAGCAGAGATTAGCAGTAGTAGAAGTGACTTGGTGGAGTCAAGGCGGTTCTTGAGGAAAGTACGGATAGATGTGGAAGGTAGTATGGGCCCGTACTACTGAAAGCAGAGGATCCGTACTCGAATCAAGGAAGGCCGAGACAAGGCCAGGAAGCTAGTAGTAATATCAATGATCCCTTGAGATATTTCAGTTTTCTGATATTGCTATGATGTGTTTCAGTATGGTGGTTTTGCGTCCGAGGACTGCAGCCGGCAGTGGAGGTGCCGGGGAGGGATCAGGATCAGGCTCGGGGAGCGAGCACATGGATGAGCAGACCAGAGAGTTTCTTTCTTCAGAGATTACTTGTATCATTTTAGAGCAGACTCCTGTGATCTTCGGTTCGATCAAGGAGGGGATTCTAGAGCTGATGGATGAGAGATTGGGCACCTTCCGTGCCGAGGTGGCGGCCATGATGGGGTCGCGCACCCTTACTTTTAGGGAGTTCAGGGCTTGTGGAGCTCCGGACTATCATGGGGCGCGAGACCCCATAGCGAGTACTAGATGGTTGGCGGATGTGGCCAACGCTTTCCGCACTAGCAGATGTCCCGAGGGGGACAAGGTCAGAATGGCGTCCTGTCTTCTAAAGGACAGGGCACGAGATTGGTGGGAGGAGGTCGGACATGCCATCGGGGATGATGCAGCATTGGACGCCATGACCTAGGCTGATTTCTCTACCAGGTTCAGGGCAGAGTTTGCACCGGTCATTGAGGTGCAGCAGTTAGCTAGGGAGTTTCAGGACCTCACCCAGACTACAGAGACAGTGGCGGAGATCACCGCCAAGTTCAGGGAGAGGGCTCTTCTCGTTCCTCAGTACGTAGCTGATGAGGAAATGAAGAAGGCCCGATATCATGAGATGTTGCGGAGCGATATTCGCCAGTTTGTGAGCTGGTCCAGCTGTAAAACGCTGGAAGATATGATTGCTAGGGCTCGGGAGAGGGAGATTGATCTCGAGATGGAAGAGAAGAGGAAACCGGAGGCGGTTTCTGGTACAGGCGGTTCGGGAAAAAAGCCCAAGGTTTCGGATCACAGATCTAGGAGTCAGCAGAGCCACGATCGATGTGGCAAATGTGGGAGATTGCACGAGGGAGCGTGCAAGGCAGGGAGTTCCGGCTGCTACAAGTGCGGTCGGATTGGGCATTTGAGTAGGGATTGCACGGCCCCTGCTACTGCCGTCGCATCATCATATCCGATTTGCTTTCAGTGCAATCAGAGGGGACATAAAAAGTCCCAGTGTCCGAGTTTAGCTGCAGCAGGGAAGGTGGCTGCACCTGCCCCTGCTACCTTGAGGATTACAGATGGCCGGCAGGGCCGAGCCGAGACGCCGGTGGCGAAGAGCAGGGCGTTTCAGATGACAGCAGAGGAGGCGCGGGCGACTCCTGATGTGGTGACGGCTATGTATCTTACCTTTATCTCTTTATTATTATTGATTGAATATTGCTTATGATTGTATGTTTTATTCAGGGTCGTTCTCTGTGAACGACATTTCTGCTTTGGTATTATTCGATTCAGGGGCTACCCGATCATTCGTATCACTTGCGCTTAGCAAGAGATTTAGTAGAGCTCCAGGGGAGCTGGATTGTCCATTAGAGGTTGAGATAGCAGATGATAGGACCGTGAGGGTCGACAGAGTGCATAGAGGGTGTTCTCTTCAGTTATTTGACGAGCAGTTTTCAGTGGATCTGGTACCTATTCCTCTGCGAGGGAATAAGGTTATTGTGGGCATGGATTGGCTAAGCCCCAATGGGGCGGTGATTGATTGTGAGCTTCAGCTAGTGAGGGTTCTCACTCCCAGTGGGGGAGAGTTAGTGATTCAGGGCGAGAGGCCACAGCGAGGACCGACCTTTTGCTCCGCCGCAAGGGCGAGGCGCTATGTTCAGCAGGGTTGCGCCGGTTTTGTAGCTTACGTTTTGGATGCCCGGGAGAAGGGCAAGACGACAGTTGATGATGTTCCCATTGTTCGAGACTACCCGGACGTGTTTCCCAAGGATTTGTCGGGGATACCTCCTGAGAGACAGGTCGAGTTCAGGATCGACCTAATTCCTGGTGCGGCTCCGATAGCCAAAGCACCGTATCGACTAGCTCCCCCTGAGATGCAGGAGTTGTCTACACAGCTGCAGGAGCTGTTAGACAAGGGTTTCATTCGGCCGAGCAGTTCGCCTTGGGGAGCGCCGATCCTATTTGTGAGGAAGAAGGATGGGTCGCATCGTATGTGTATAGATTATCGGGAGTTGAATAAGGTAACGGTAAAGAACCGTTACCTACTTCCGAGGATAGATGATTTGTTTGATCAGCTTCAGGGAGCGTCTTGGTTCTCCAAGATCGATCTACGCTCCGG
The DNA here is from genome assembly GCF_052625555.1 of Lactuca saligna. NCBI lineage: Eukaryota > Viridiplantae > Streptophyta > Magnoliopsida > Asterales > Asteraceae > Lactuca > Lactuca saligna. The sequence continues at coordinate 91,480,788 of NC_136417.1, read as the reverse complement.
TTATCATCAGATGCGGGTTAGAGATGAGGATGTACAGAAGACTGCTTTCAGAACCAGGTATGGTCATTATGAGTTTGTGGTGATGCCATTTGGGCTCACCAATGCTCCAGTTGCGTTCATGGATCTCATGAACCGCGTGTGTAGGCTGATGCTGGATCGGTCAGTGATAGTGTTCATAGATGATATCTTGGTATATTCCAAGACGCAGGAGCAGCACGAGGAGCACCTGCGGGAGGTGCTGGAGGCTTTGAGGTGGGAGAGACTTTTCGCAAAGTTCTCCAAATGTGAGTTCTGGTTGCGAGGTGCAGTTCCTTGGTCACCTCGTCAACCAGAAGGGTATTTTGGTGGATCCGGCCAAGATTGAGGCCGTGATGCAGTGGGAGGTCCCGAAGTCTCCATATGAGATTCGGAGCTTCCTAGGGTTGGCAGGGTATTATCGGAGATTTATTCAGGATTTCTCCAAGATAGCAGTGCCGCTCACCCGACTGACCAGGAAGTCAGTGGTATTTCGTTGGGGTCCTGAGCAGCAATCAGCGTTCGAGACCCTCAGGCAGAGATTGTGCGAGGCTCCGATCCTTACCTTGCCAGAGGGAGTAGAGGACTTCGTAGTCTATTGTGATGCCTCGATCACAGGTATGGGAGCAGTTTTGATGTAGCGAGGCCATGTGATAGCTTATGCCTCGAGACAGTTGAAGCCTCACGAGGCTAATTATCCTACCCATGATTTGGAGCTGGGGGCAGTTGTGTTTGCCCTCAAGATTTGGAGGCATTACCTCTATGGGGTCCGTTGTACTATTTACACGGATCACAAGAGTTTGAGGTACCTTATGGATCAGCCGAGTCTGAACATGAGGCAGAGGAGGTGGTTGGATGTGCTAAAGGATTACGATTGTGAGATCCTTTACCATCCAGGGAAGGCCAACGTGGTGGCCGACGCCCTAAGCCGCAAAGTGTCGGCGGCCCCTATCAGAGATCTATGTTTGAGGATGACAGTGATCACTCCGTTGTTGGAGCGGATCAAGGAGGCTTAGGTGGAGGGCCTCAAGGAGGAGAGACAGAAGTGTGAGAGGATCGTGGGCCGAGTAGCCTCGTTTGATTATGATAGTCGTGGTTTGCTGACGCTCCACGGGAGAGTGTGGGTACCGTACTGGGGTGGAGTACGGCAAGTGTTGATGGATGAGGCTCATAAGTCTCGGTTTTCTATCCACCCAGGGGCGACGAAGATGTATCGAGATCTTCGACATGATTATTGGTGGCCCTGCATGAAGCGGGACGTCGCCTGGTACGTCGAGAGATGCCTGACCTGCCGGAAGGTCAAGGCGGAGCACCAGAGACCTCACGGCAGGATGCAGCCGTTAGACATTCCCGTGTGGAAATGGGAGGACATCACCATGGATTTTGTCACCAAGCTTCCCCGGACCGCACGTGGAGTGGATTCGATATGGGTAGTAGTGGATCAGTTGACGAAGAGTGCCCATTTTATCCTGATCCAGGAGAGTATATCGGCGGAGAAGTTAGCCGATATCTATGTGCGAGAGATTGTGGCACGGCATGGAGTGCCGGTATCGGTGGTGTCAGACCGAGATGTCCGTTTCACATCCAGGTTCTGGAAGCGGTTCCATGACGAGATGGGTACTCGTCTCCATTTCAGCACCGCTTTCCACCCTCAGACAGACGGGCAGAGCGAGAGGACGATTCAGACTCTCGAGGACATGCTTAGGGCATGTGTCCTAGATTTCGGTGGCAGTTGGGATACGTATCTTCCGTTAGCGGAATTCTCGTATAACAACAGTTATCATGCGAGCATTGATCGACCTCCCTTTGAGATGCTGAATGGGAGGAATTGTAGGACCCCGATTTGTTGGGGCGAGGTCAGTCAGCGAGTCATTGGGAGCACAGAAGTGGTGCTCAAGACGACCGAGTTGATCCAGCAGGTCCGTAGTAGACTGCAGACTGTGGAGAGTCGGCAGAAGAGTTACGCTGACAGGAGGCGTTCGGACTTGGAGTTCTAGGTGGGAGATATGGTCCTTCTGAAGGTCTCACCTTGGAAGGGTGTCATCAGATTTCGGAAGAGGGGCAAGTTGGGCCCCAGATTTATTGGTCCTTTCAGGGTTTTGGCCCGGGTGGGTCGGGTTGCTTATCGGTTAGATCTTCCCGAGAAGCTTAGTCAGATCCACAACACTTTCCATGTGTCTCAGTTGAGGAAGTGTTTGGTGGATGAGTCAACAGTCGTTCCCCTAGAGGATATTCAGGTTGATAGTAGCCTGAATTATATCGAGAGGCCGGTCGCGATTCTGGACCGGAAGACCAAGACCTTGAGGAACAAGGAAATTCAGTTAGTGAAGGTGCAGTGGCAGCACCGGAAGGGGTCTGAGTGGACGTGGGAAGCTGAGGAGGAGATGAGGGAGCACTACCCAGAGATATTTACAGATTCAGCTGTAGCAGACTTCGAGGACGAAGTCTGAGATAAGTGGGGGAGAATTGTAACAACCCGTATCCAGTATGATAATTCCTTGGTATTTATTTTTGAGGTTTTGCAAGAGGGACTCGGCGAGTTCATAGCCTGACTCGCCGAGTAGGGTCGGGATTTCGAGCACGTGATTAGCTGGCGACTCGGCGAGTCCATATTCTGGACTCGGCGAGTCTGTCCGTCTGGGAGAAACCCTAAATCCCCGGGTTGCCCACTATTTAAGCCACCTTATAGCCCCCAATCTCGCCTCCTTCACCCTCAAAAGCTGTGAGAAAACCCTAATTCGTTCTTGAGTGATTCTAAGTGATTTTGGTGTGCTATTGTGAAGGCTTGAAGAAGGAGAAGAAGAAAGGAGCAAGGAGAAGGATTTCAGAGCAGAGATTCAAGGGAAAGCAAGAGCTCTTTGAGGTATTCTTCAGTTTTCCCTCTCTTTTATGCCTTAAAACCCTTTCTAGATCTTGTTAATGCCTTTCTCAAAGCTTTATGTTGATATGGAAGCTCTCTTATGCTGAGATAACCTTAGATCTGTTCATTTAGGAGTTGTAGAGCCCAGATCTATTGCCTTTATGGAGCTATTTTGCATATTAACCCTAGATCTACCCCTTTTAAGCATCTTTTAGCCTTTATTCCCTTGTTCATGCGTTTGTACACGTAAAGTTGGAAACTTTACGTGGTAAATCAGCTTATTGGACTCAGATCTATCATTTGTATGTATTGGATTCGAACAGAATCGAGTATAGAATAGTTGCATAGTTGCATGGCGGTGACTCGGCGAGTCGGAAGAACGACTAGACGAGTCTAGTCGCGAGTCCCCGATTCCTTCCTTTTGAGCAGTGTTGAGTGGGACCAGTGAGTAGTGGAGTGGACTCAGCGAGTTTGAGGGTAGACTCAGTAATGGAGGGACTCAGCGAGTTGTTCATACAACTCGGCGAGTCCAAGGCAATCTTCTTAAGCTCAAGAACAACTCGTCGAGTTGTTCATAGGACTCGGCGAGTCGGATGAAGATTGTATGAATTCTTGGATCGGGAGAGTACTCGTCGAGTCGATGCCATACTCGACGAGTAGCAGCGAGTAGAGTCGAGGAGTGAGAATAAGGACTCGGCGAGTTGGTGGCCCAACTCGGCGAGTCAGGTCAACTGTGGGTTGACTTTGACTGAGAGTTGACCTTGACCAACAGTTGACTTTGACCAAGGGTAAAAGAGTCATTTTTTTTACCCAGTGCAGTGTTTAGTATTTGATTGAGTGTATTTATGGACTTGCAGCCGGGGAGATACCGGAGCAGCAGCAGTTAGCCCTCAGAGTTATTCACTCAGCAGCCAGTTCACGAGGTGAGTTTCCCTTCAGTAGGAACGGGTCTACGGCCACAATGCCGGCCCGTTTAATTATCAGTATTCCCGGACTTTGGTCTGATGCAGTAGCTAGAGTGCTTGATGTCTTTGTGATTCAAGCATGTTTGTGTTAGGTATTCCGGACTCTGTTCCGATGCAGTATGCAGTTTATGTGTTTATAATAGTTGTTATGTTTTATGCTATGCTATGATCAGTCAGTTCCGGACTTCGGTCCGATGCAGTTAGTTCCGGACTTCGGTCCGATGCAGTTAGTTCCGGACTTCGGTCCGACGCAGTTAGTTCCGGACTTCGGTCCGATGCAGTTAGTTCCGGACTTCGGTCCGATGCAGTCAGTTCCGGACTCTGGTCCGATGCAGGGGACAAGGTCCCAGTCAGTTCCGGACTTTGGTCCGATGCAGCTAGTTCCAGACTTCGGTCTGATGCAGTGGGCAAGGCCCAGTATGTGCTTATGTGTATTGTATGGTATGTGGTAGTTTGGGGGAGCTCACTAAGCTTCGTGCTTACATTTTTAGTTTTGGTTTCAGGTACTTCCGCTAGCAGAGGGAAGAGCTCGGGATGATGGCATCGCACACACCACAGCTTCAGCTTTTATCCTGGGAGTTGATTTAGTTTTTTTGATTTTTATATGACATGGATATGATACAGTTTCCGCACAGTGTTGTCTTTATTATGTTTGGGATACATCACGTATGGTTTTTATGATATGACATTCAGATTATGGTTTTTGGTTATATTGAAAAATGAATTTTTTTGGGTCGTATTTTTGGGACGTTACAGTTAACAAAAGTAACACTAATTGTTCTTAGCAAGAAATTTGGGACACATGGTTAGCAAAGGTTTAGTTACTATATGAAGTGGTTATACAGTGTTGTATCGATTATAAATAAAACCAATGAAGTAAAATAAGTTTTTGATGGTAAACTAAGAAGGAATAAGTGGATTAGTGTAGCTAATCGTACCTAAATACTAGGGTGAGTACAAACGAGTACCAGTGACTTTCCTCCCAAATAAAATACATGAACAATTGTTTGTAAAATGTTTTACTGTACAGACACAGTTCCACAACTTTTATAGAGGTCAAAGGTTAAGTTATAGGTTTGGCGTGTGGCATATGGCGTCAGGGGATGTAATCCTTTATAACGATAGGAATGTTAGTAATGCCAATAAGGACTCAAACAAATGTATGAAATCGATAAGGGTCAAAAGAGGATTCAAAATTATAGGAAAGATTCATTCAATAAGGTAGCGCAATGTTTGATCGAGCATGAAAATTTAAGGTTGAAGGTTAGGTATGAAACATGTTAGGAATTTGGAAAGTATAAGACGATGGTATATTTGAGAAGATCACTAGTGCATATGGGGGCCTTGAACTAAGACTTGTAAATTGTTGTCACAAAGGGAGAGTTTGTTCTTGAATTCTGATATGTGAAGTAAAAATGGTGGCCTAAGAACTACTTAAAGAAAAGGTTTACGGCCAAAGAGATACCTAGGTTAAGTTTTAAGATCAAGGTGGAAAAAACCCAAAAGCTAAAATTGTAGCATAGAAGGAAGGTCTCAGATATTCGTAACAATGGGTTAAATCATCGTGTCTCCTCGTGAGTCATAGCAAGGATGTTTGTCAATGTTATCCAAGTGATTACCCATGGAGACTCATCTTCCTCCTACCACAATGCTCTTATTGTCAACCTTGTTGCTATTAGAATGCTTTCCCTAGTTGTAACTCTAGTATGAAGATGATAAAGAGGTATTCATGTAAAATTGAAATTGGTGTCGACTTAAGATTGTCACTGGTGGTTATCTAGTCTTGAGTCAATACATATCGAGGAATATTCATTCTCAATACTAAATGGATTGTTCCTAGAGCGGCTAGTGATATAACCTAAATGGTTAGCCTCGCACTTGATTAGGGATAACAATATTTCTAAATAACGACATTGTGATATAAGTGCAGTTAGTTGCTAAGTGTACCTAGATGAATGCCTATACCTGCACTGGAAAATTTTGTTTTTCAAAATTTTAAGTTGAAAATTGTTTTGAACATAATTCTACTATAACAATTTCTAGTCTCACATTAGTTTTACTTAATTAAGCATAGTTCGCCAGACTATACTTAATTAATGATCAATAATGCGTACACGACTTAGTTATACCAGTAGTATGTGCATTATTTTTTTAAAGGTGTTTTTAAATTTTTTGGATTTAGCTGGGGTTCTCCAAAGGAAAACCGGTATTCTCTATAACCTTTGGCTCTAATACCATTCTCTGTCACACATTGCTAAAGCGGAAACACGAGGTGCAATAGTACAAAGGGTCTCAGAGCAAAAGATAAAAGAAAACATCAACCATAGTATTAAAAGCATTACAATTTACAATGAGTTTGAACAACTTTTAAAAGAAATCACAACGTATTTTAAAAATCACACATTTGAATGCTTGTACAAGTGATGTGTCATCATGTGCCACTTACTAAATGATCCCTGAAAAAGCATGTAAAATGAGAGGTCAACTACCAAAATATTAGGTGAGTTCACAGGTTTATAGCATAACATAGTTTAAATAATGAACATCAAAGTATTGATAAAAGTTGCCACAAATGAAAGTTCATTGATAAAATGAGTATACAAGTTTGCATAAACAGTAGTTCATTGCTAAAATGAGTAAACAAGTATATAAATATAGTTTGTTGCTAAAATGAGTAAACATGTTTGTGTAAACAGTAGTTCGTTGCTAAAATGAGTAAACAAGTTTGCATAACCATGTTCGTTTCTATCATGAGAAATGAAGTCTGTTACCATCATGAGAAACAAAGTTCGATGCTATCGTGAGATACAAAGGTTGTTGCTTACATGAGAAACAAAGTTAGTTGCAAAAATAAGTAAAAAAAAGTTCATAAAAAAGATCGTTTGTATCCTTAGAAATAAAGCCCATTAAAATTATGAGAACCAAAGTTTAATGCTAACATGAGAAACAAAGTGTGTATGTGCATAATGAAGAAACCATGAGTTCACAACCCAAGCCTAATGACCGAGTGCCCTCTTGAATATTATGTCTATCGCTAACGTAGGGAGAAATATGGTAAAATGCACTCTGCAAACCGTGGGAATGGGGAGTTGTTTACCTCCTAATAGCGCTATCCATAATGACCATCGGCTCAAAAGAGTTAATGATTTCTGTGTAACATTCCAAGGACATAGTGCGATATAGGCCTCATGAATCAAAATAGCATACACATACGCGACAAAATATAGCAACCAAGTTTGATACAAGTCAAATTAAATATAACGAACACTAAATAAATTTTGGACATGTTTTTCCACCCGAAAATGTAAAAATGAAAATCGGGGTGTTGAATACTCACAACTTATTTCTTGATGATGTTAACGATGCCTTGAACTAAGTTCCGATCATACCACTATTGATGTCCTACAATAATGGTATACTTTAATAAGTCTCTAATCGAAATCTAATGCTAGTATGCTTATCTTATACAATAAAATTATGCTAATAATGTGTCAGAATTTTAATATTGAATAAGTTATGTTATTTTTCTAAAAAATTCAAAATTCCATGAATCAATTTGTTAAATAACAATTTAAGTGGAAAATTCCTTTTTTGAATTGTTACAACTCAACATTTTAGAAGGTGTTCAAAAGATTAGATATTCAAAATCCCAATCAAATATGATCTAAAAATCTCCAAATTGTATATCTATGTGTTTACTGTAATTAATAACCTTCTTGTTATTTTTCATGAATTTTAGATATGCCAAAGTATTTTTCACCAAATTGAACTCCTTGAATAACCAGAAAATCATGGAAAATAGTAAATGATCATGAAAAATTCTTAGAATTTTTGTATAACTGATTCATAGAATCCCTAAACTGGGAAAAAATATTAAATGCCACTTTTGATCAATAAAACTTGGCTTTTTGTAATTTAATTATGTTTTACACCAAGAAATTCTAATTAAATAGAAAATAGTAATTAAAAATCATAAAACTTTTTATTTGTTTTACAATTGTAGTTAAAAACGTCCAGAAAATGTTTCATGAATTTTAGATATGTATAACAATTTTCCCATTTGTAATCACTTGAATCCTCACAAATTCATGGAAAAATAGTAAATAGTTAAGAAAAATTATTAATCATTTTTTACAACTATAATACAATGTATACAAGTTGGGAAAAATATAAAAGGTGATTTACAAATGTTGGAGTTCGATTTTTGGATTTATGGATGTTTAATCTCAAGAAATTGGAAATAAATAGAAAAATGTTGCAAGAAATCTTCAAATGTTTTGTGTAATTTATTTATAGTATGTTGAAGCTAGAGAAAATGATCAAGGAACTTTGTCAACTGTAAAACTCATTTTTATTTGAGATCCTATTGTAATTATTGATATCTTGGAAATTTTGTGTGACAACCCAAAATTTGCATTTGTACGAACTCTACAGTCAAACACTTCAATTAAAAGTCAAATTCATTTCTGCTAATTTTTAGCTCGGTTTAAAGCCCGTTTGGGTATTTTTAAATATCTATTCTTCGAAAGAATAAACGAAAGGAAGTATACTTTAGGATTAATGGTACAACATTTAAGTCACAAAACTCCAAGAGTTAGGAGTTTCGGCCCAATTAGTGTTTGGACCGAAAACCCTAAAGGGTATATAAATGACACTTAGTCATTTTTACCATTCTTTTTCCATTTCCAAGTCAAGAACAATTCTCTCTCAAGTATCATCTGAATTTTTGTTAAGATCTTCAAGATTGTAAGTGTTTCCGTCCTTGTTTAGTTTATCTCTTCCATTATCTAGTGATCTTACATGATTTCATCCGTGAAATCATTCCATTTTCTTAGATCTTCAAGTGTTCTTCAAGAGCACCAAGAACACACACTAGTGTTTTAGTCCAGAAACAACTCTATAAGCCTCTAAATCGTAAGTATTACTCTCCTATACTTGTTATATAGTTAAAACTCTTGACTTAGGACTTGAAATCGGTACTTATTCATGAAAAAAGGGAGTTTTCGGTTTAGTGTATCTCCTTAGACCGAGAACCCTCATGAAGGGTGCAATATGACTCTAAACCTTTCCTAAGGCTAAGCATGAATCCTAGAAACCGACACCATTAAGCATGACTCTTGAAAAGCATCACTTTTACAAGAGCTGATGAGTTTCAGTTGAATCTCCTTATACCGAGAACTCCATGACCGAGAACCTCATGACCGAAAGGTCATTTGGACCAAGAACTCATTTGGACCGAGGACCCTAAGAACCAAATACCACTTGGACCGAAAGCTCCATTTGGTAGCTATACACTCCTTTTATGCAATCCTAAGAGATTGTAACACTTCCATTTAAGAATTTCTTAGTCCTAAAGGAGTAATAATTTACTTAATTAGTTGTATAAACACTAATTACATATATATATATATATATATATATATATATGTGTGTGTGTGTGTGTGTGTGTATGTGTGTGTCTTTATATGCTAAATAGGATCTGTGGGTGCTCAAGTCTTCACTTGACACTTAACATCTTTATTCCGATCTTACATTCGCATCACTCACTATAGGTGAGTTCATACTCCTTAATTAACCTTTTAAATGATTTTATGGAGGGGAATACAAGTTGAATATCATAGTTATTATATCAATCACATGTGATTAATAACTATCAATCGATGGATTTAATAGACTTTCAAACTGGTTTATTAAACAAATGGCTTCAATTGCTTATCAAACTCTTTTACATGTCAAACTTCTTATCAAACTCACTTTTATGTATTAAACCTTTTCTATTATAGCTTTCAAACTTATATATTGTTAAAACCATGTCTATTACATATATAGTTATATAAGTAAGGATCGAAGGACTTAGGACTGCCAACTCACTTTATTTCCTGTTCCTTGTTTGGTTGTGGACTTAGAGTACCCTGTTGTTTGTCCGAGTGTCGTTGGATCCTTAGTTATATATTTTTTTATATATGTATAGATATAGATACTTTTATCTCTGTTCAATTCATTCATTCATACAAACGATTCTACTAGTAACTATAATTGGTATAGTTAGGGTTACACTACTCATTACTACTAGTTCAATGAAGCATACAAAGAATCAATTCATTCATGAGTCAATACTTACTATTATGAGAAACTATACAACGATACTATTATGAGAAACTATACAACGAAACTATTATGAGAAACTATACAACAATACTATTATGAGAAACTATACAACGATACTATTATGAAAAACTATACAACGATACTATGATGAGAAACAATACCTTCACTACGCAAGTACATACATTACATATACAAGTATACTATAAGATAAATGTGATCCACTGTATCGGAGCATGTCTTCATTGCAATGGCCCGAGTAGTAACCAGAATCTCCTGGAGGGAGAGCGTGAGTTTGCGTATAGATCTATACTGGATTGACTATCCTACACCTTGCTGCTAGCTACAGTGGGACATGTAGGTCTTCGGGTGCCAAATGCCATTACTTTCGACATCTTACATCGTCGTGTTCATAGTCGATAGCATGGTACAATTAATCACATAAAACCTTAATACAAATCCGGTTTAAGGTAGTTAGTACAGCAGTAGTTATCATAATTCAACATTACAATACTACATTAATTTACCCGTTACATTTATTTGGTGATCACTTCACTTAAACATTAATGTACAAACTATATTTTGATAATGATAGTTACACTTGGGAAAATTATATACTTTTACAAGAAACAAACATACATAACAGTCGTGCTTTGGTAGAAGGCTACTTTTAGTAGAAATATAGGATTTTCTAGGAATTACAAACTTTTACAAACACTTACAAACATTCACATACTTTTACTACAAACGTTTACAAACTCGTACTTCAAACACTGTTTCAAATATTTTGATACAATCATAGACACTAAATACTTATGAACTCACCAGCTTTAATGTTGATAAACTCTTTCAAAATAACTTGTATTCTCAGGTCATCAGTAGTGTCACACCCCCGAACCAGACGGCGGAAATGTCTGAGGGCTGTCGTAACTCAATTGAATACCATAACATTGAATATATATGAAACATAACATTATTCGTCACCATGCATTGAGATAGTACAACTGGTAGAGTTTACACTTAGTACCTTGTTTTAACATTACATTCCCAAAAATAAATTGTTCGATAATAGATAAACAAACTGTAAGCCATCACTGAGTACGTTTTTCCCCTTGGTTTACCTGTTACCTGAGAATACAAGTATTTTGTAAAACGTCAACATATGAAATGTTGGCGAGTTCATAAGCAGTGTTTGAAAAGCAATGTTTTGTATTGTTTTGAAAACCACCAGAAAATCCGATATTTTCTGAAAAGAGTTTATAAAAAAAATGTGAAGATCCGTAAGTATGCTTGTTTGTTTCTATAATTGTAAAAAGAGTTTATTAAACTTGGTGTGCATCTCATAACTGTATATATATTGGATAACCCTAGGAAAACCCGATGTTTTCCTAACACTTTGAAATCTGTATAGTTGTTGTACCATCGCGGTATGTGAAGTCATTGATTCCAGGCGACATTGGATTATTTACGTATAGTGAATTCTTATAAACACGCGTTAACACAAAAGACCAGTTTACAACTATACTAACGATCCCTTAGGCATCGTCCGTACTTTTCACGTAATCCAACCGCCCTGACTTCTTGTAGTCCCACACCCGAGGAGAAAAGAGGGCACGAAGACCTCAATAATCCCATTAGTCGGTTGGGGATATAGTGAATGCGAAGGGTCCTTAGTTCGACTCGCATTTGTGAATTCTCGACTTTACTGGCAGTACCAAAGGACCCTTGGGGCCCAATAGTATAAAAGCCATTGAAAGTCCTTTTACGCTGTGTTGGATCATGTAAGACCCAACAACTCGTAAGGATGTAGTCTTCGGGCCTAAAGATCAGGTCATTGGGCTAGCTAGGCCCAACAAGCAAGATTTGACACTTTTGAGCCCAAAGATGGTGTATCGACGTCTGTATATTCCCACGTGTGTATTGAGTTCCCGAATTTTCCGTGTATGAATTGAGTTGTCGTTGTGTTAGTAGTTTCGGATTCGTTATTGATTCGAGACCGAATCAATTCGTTTGATAACGATTTTTGGTGTTGTTTGTGTATTGTGATTTGTCGGTAGTCGCAGTGTCAGTATTTATCGCAACGGATTTATTGATTTAAACCTTGAAATTCTTCTGTTTGCAGCCCCTTCCTTTTGTAAATTTACCCTTTCAACCCTTTGAATAAATTAATTTCTGATTTAGTCCTTAAACCATTTTTCTTGGCATTTTAAATATCAAAACTTGTTGGAAATGGTGTTTTTCAGCTTATTTTCATTTAAAAACAGTTTTAGTCCCTCAAAACTTGTTGGAAGTGGTGTCTTTCACAGTTTTTACACTTTTGGCCCAAAATAGAAATTTTTTGCATCTTTGGTCCTTTTTAATTATGAAAAGCATTTTTAACCCTTGAAATAGATTTGGAACACTAGTAGTCCCCTGTTTTACAGAAAAACACAGTTTCAGCCCCTCAAATTGAAAAATTTCGCATATTGGGCCTTATTGGGCCGAAAATGTCATTTTTGGTCCAATATGCTTAAAATTTTAATTTTATATTTTAGTCCTTCAAAAGTGTATATTTCCAGAAAATACATTATCAAATCTGTTTTGACTCATTTCACCCATCAGAATTTGTATTTTGACATTTTGGGCCCTTTAATTTTATATTTTTGACATTTTGAGTCCAAAAATGAGTTTTTAGCCCAAAGTAGACATTATTAATCATCTTGGTTATTTTTCTTGAAATGATTTGTATGTAGTAATATAGTTTATGCTAGTATCATATAACACAAAGTATATCTCGATTTTTAAGGCTTTTTGACTAGATCCAACAATATAATCACACAAAAACACAATTATGAACATAGAAATCACACAAGGCATACAAATACACATAGATCTACACATTTACTTGTATTCCCCCCCCCCCCCCACACAAAACTTGTAAAACTGAAAAATAGGTGGTATGAAGCTCACCTTTGGGTGTGGTTTCGGTTTTTGAGGAGAAATGGAAGGAAATGAAGTGATTTTTGGCCTTAGCAACCTTTTTTTGAAGATCTCAAGTTTGAGGGTTTCTAAGACACAAGATTATGATTTCATATGAGTTAAGAAGAGGTTTTTGGATATAAGAAGAAGTCTAAAGTGTGGATCCAAGCATTAACTTACCTAGATGATGATTTTTTTGTGAAGAATCCTCCTTGCAAATCTCTTGATTCTCGAAATTTTTGAAGGAGGAGGGAGGAATGCTCTTCAAGACTTAGAGAGATTGGAATGGATTTTTGTGAGGTGTGTGTGTATGTTCTCGGCCGAAACAAGAGGAGAAGAGAGAGAGGAATTGAAGTGACACTCCTAGATGCATGTTGGTCCATGCATAGAGGCATGTGGGGTATAAATGAGGTGGCACTCCATAAGTCAACTCTTCACCTTTAGATTTGGGCTTTGGGCCGAGATTTTGACAGAAAAAGGAGAGTATTGGGCTTTAATGCCCCTAAGCCCAATATTAGAGTTAGGTTTGATGATTGTTGACCCTATAAGATATAAGTGTGATTTTTATACTTTGTTGGGCTAGTTTAAGTTAATTATGGCCCATAATGTTTCATGAAGTTGATTTATTCCATTCTAGGCCCAATGTGGCCCAAAATGTTGAAATAAATGAAAGTGGGTCCAATTAGAGCCCATTTAAAGGTTCTAAGACCATGATAGTCATATTGGAAGCTTATTGGTCCTTTGAGTCCAATAAGGAAGTCCTAGTCCAAAATGGACCTAAGCAAGAACTTCTAGGGTTTCCAATTGCTTGTTGACTATTTGTAATACTTGTATGGTGTATTTGATTGAAAATTTTGACGTCATAGAGTAAGCATCATACATTCTCTTAAGTTTTTGATTCTACATTTTACTTGAGTGTAATGATTACAAGACACAAAATTTCTGGTTGTGACAAGTAGACAGGTACCGATGCCAGCTTTTGAGAAGATGGAGCGCATTCAAGACTCATCTTTTATTTTGATTCATATTTTGGTGTCTTATAAATCACAGAACACACTTATATTAAAATTATATTATTAATGTAATGGATGATGTTGTTTACTTGTTTACTATTATACTGTGTTGTGATACTATACATGACGTCCTCCGCCCCAGAACGTTTCCGCCGTTCTTGGTTTTGGGGTGTGACATTTTGCATGAATTTTGGATATGAGTAACTATTTTTTCCTGATTTAGCCCACTAAATAAACAAAAACCATGGAAAAATAATAATATGTTATGAAAACTTTAGAAAATATTTATCTGAGTTTTACACAGAGTCAAGAGACTTTGAAGAATATTAAATGAAATTTTTATTTCCCATAACTTCGTTTTATGATTTATTTGAGTTAAACACAAAGAAAATTAAAAATCATAGAAAACAGTAACGAAAATTGATGAAACTTCAAGGGAGATGTTTATTTGCTATATGTGTCATCCATAAGTTATTTTATGTGAGTTATTGCTCTATTTTCTTGAAAAAATGACAATTATTCGAGAAAAATGAATTATTTTCTAAAAATTTCCAAATCATCTTATTTTGAAGTTTGGATTCTGGGAAAAGTAGGATTTAAGCAGAATAGGATTTTTAGGTATTTGTTTGTGAATAAATCCTTCGAAAAAGTGTCAACAATTAAGTTGGTGAGTTCATAAGCGATTTGTATGATAAATCTGCTATTTTCCTTAGTAAAGTGTTAGAGTTTGATTTCCAGAAAAATCCAATATTTTCTTGTAAAATGAATTGTAGTCTTAGATACCCTAAGACCGGAAATGTATGCGTATTCGTGTACTTAATAGTAGAGTTTTAAAATGTTAAGTTTCTTAAAACCATTCAAATGTATTTTCTCTGAATTGCCAATTGTACTGTACTGATAAGTAGTATAATGTAGTTTTATTATTTAAATAAAACTAGTTGAAAATAGTGTACTTCCTGTAGCATAATAGAGTGTATTTCTAAAAAGAATCCCATATTTTCCTCTATAATCCCTTAGTGTATACAAGTTGTATATAATTAATATTAAATAGACTGTCGAATAAATGGTTCTACCCTAAGCCCACAACCAAACAAGGAACAGGACTTAAAGCGGATTCACAAATTCTAAGTCTATAGAATCTTAATTATATATAACTCTTCAGGAGTCGGAATGTTATGACATTTGTCACTCCAAACCTGTCGGTCTAACTATAGCTAATAGTTAGGTGCGGGATTGTCAATCCCGTATAGATCTATACACAAGTATCATGCTATCCCTACAAGAGACTCTGGTTATAATACAGGACTTTAGCGAGTAATCTGTAAATTACGTGAAGATAGTGCCTCACAAATTTGTATCAACTGGTTTACTTGTAGTGTAATGAAAACTTTTTTTCTTATAATTGTATGTATTACCCTTTCGTAGTGTTTATATAGCGTACAAATAGTTATACTTTTATATAATTATTTCTTTGTCCGAAATAGTAAAATAGTATGAATGTTTCATAAACTATACCCGTTATAGTTTATAAATATTGTTTCGTGGTAATAAATAATCCTTTGTGTGTATTATATATATATATATATATATATATATATATATATATATATATATATATATATATATATATATATACTAACTTATAAAAGAAATCCTACTATTTCTATAAATAGATCCAATAAAATAATATTATTTTTTAAGACCTTCAACTCTCTACGCGTAAAGTACAACTAATCATGAATAAAATAATATTAAATTTTAATCTGATTACCTTTGAAATCTTATCTCTTCCAAAAATTTGATCCGATCTCTTATCCAATTAAAATAAAACAAATAATCCATTATATAGGCCCTTTTATTTGTAATTTTTTTAAGCTTTATTTATTATTTATGCCCTCTAATCGAAATTGACCAGTCAGTTGTAAAATCAAATACTTTGTTTAATATTAAGAAAAAATATCTATGTATGATTTATGACTAATAGAAAGTTAATATTCCATTTGTTATTCATGTTCCATGAAATATGGTTGTATTAATTTTATTATTTTTCGGTTTAAAACTTTAGATATTAAAGTGGATAATAGGATATATCCGTTTAGACTTATCTGTATCAAGCAAACCGGGTTGTTAAGATTAACTTTGATTCTCCCTTTTATTAACTTTATCAATACCAATAAAGGTATAAGCAAGTCACTTCGTATGGATGTGTCCTGATTTCTAAAATGAAGGACTATAAACGTACACTACATACCAAAATATTTATTTTTTTTTGTATTGCGAGGGTTACATTTATTTGTTGCCGTAAAACCGATCGATAACAATATGCATATGTTTTGTGTTACTTGAAATCTAACAATTTTCCGTATAGAACTTACTATTTTTCGCCGCCGCTTTGCGCGGGTCTACGGCTAGTGTGTGTGTATATATATATATATATATATATATATATATATATATATATATATATATATATATATATTTATTTATATATATATATATTTGTAAGAATAAACTAGCGTAGTCGTGTTCGTTTTTCGTGGCTTTGTATTTTTAGCAAAAACATTGTATGTATAAGTTTCACAATTTGGATAAAAAGCTACTTCATAGTTTAGCATTTTTTTTGCATGACATGTAATAAAGCATAATCAATAATTTTTGCATTTTTAACATAAGTTTTCTAGTGCTTAACTTGTATCCCCCCCCCCCCCCCTAAAACATTAAAAATCACGAAAAATGTGGGGGTATGAACTCACCTCCGGTGTATGTTCTTGGTTGGATAACGTAGTGATAACGATGATCCTCAGGTTAGAACACATGAACATAGTTGTATCCTAATAGTATTAACACACGATATTATGTGTAAATTAGTTAAAATAATAATTAAATTGTTGTATAAAATAGTAGATTATATAAGAAACTTACAAAGATTTCTTAAAAATTTCTTGAAGAACCAACTTTACTGGGGAAAGTTTGAGGATACTCTGGACAAAACTTTGAAGATAAGAAGATTGTATGAATGTTCTTGGGTGAATATGAAGATTTGAAGATATGAATTCGGTTCTTAAGAGCAAATTTGAGAAGTTTTCAAAATGTAAAGTGAGAAACGTGGTATGATTTCGGTTTAAGCATATAAATATGGGGTAAAAGTGAATTGACATTTGCATTGAAATGTGTATTTTATCACCTAGAATAGTGTGTCACCGATTAAAAGAGAGATATTTCGGCTTATCTATACCGAAATCTCATGATTTTGGTCCAACGCATCCCACCGAGAAATGTAGTATTCGGTCTACAGGTTCCAACCGAGAACTAAGGATTTTGGTCTCGCAGGTTTTCGGTCTAACAACGGATTTCAGTACAAAGGTGGGACCTCACATGATTTCGGTTAGAAGTGATTTCGGCCATGAATAGATTTCGTTCTACGATAAGATTTGATTCCTAAAACCGAAAACTCTAAATTAAGGCTAATTTTATACTTTATGCTTTATGAATAAATAAATTGACTTTTAATTTGAAGTGTTTGACTTTTGTTGACTTGTTTTGACTTTTATTGAATCAAAATAATCGATTGTTACATTAAGGGTAAAGTTTCCAACTTTACCCGTTAATACCTCAACTTCATGGGTTTAGTTCAAACCCTAACCACTTTTGGACCTAGATCTTGGTCCATAAGCCATTCTTTCACCAAACTAATGTATACCAACATAGATCTGGGCCTTAGACATCATTTGAACACATAAAGCTTCTACCTTTCGCTCCGTGCATAGCTTTTCGGAGCTTAAAAGGCCAAAATGATATCTTACAGTTTGCATGGGAGCTCCAATGGCATAAATTTTGCACCTTTATGCCATAACAACCCTTCAAGGTCCTAGATCTGGAAGGATATCCACTTAGGTTGTTCATTTCCCAAAGGGTTAAGGTTTTTGGACCCAAAATACCATAAAAGTGAAGATAAAGAGATCTAAGAGAGCAATAAGCAAGGTTGAGGCTTGCTTACCTGAAAATGTTGCAAATAGAGTGGAGTTTCTGGATCTACTAGCTTCACCTTGAGTCCTCAAGCTTCTCCTTCCTTCCTCAAACTTCAAGCACACAAGATACACTCAAAATGGTTCAAAAGCTCTCAAAATGCACTAGGGTTTTGTGTTTTAGGGTTTAGGACTTGGAGACTGTAAGGGAGGCCAGCAAGTGGGGATTAAGAAGCTTAAATAGGGTGCAAAACCCCGAATTAGGGTTTCACTCTAGAAGCCCTACTCGTCGAGTTGGGGCTCTCAAATCGTCAAGTAGGTTGCTTAAAACCCGCGTCCCTTCTAGTCTCTACTCGACGAGTTTGGAGCTACCAACTAGTCGAGTTGTTTTATGAAAAATGAAAGAATTATTATTTAAATGTGTACCAGGAACCAGACGTTATAATTTTTTTAACAAAAAAATAAAAATACCATTTTTTTGAAATATTTGTGAAATATTCTAGTAGAATATTAGAATATTTTACTAAAATATTAGAATATTTTATATATCTGACAAATCTACTAGAATACAAAGTATTCCAATATTCTAAAAATCACATTATAATATTTATAGTGTAATATTCTAGAACAAATTACTGAAATCGTCCCTATGATTTGGTTAAATTTGCGTGTTTGTTCCCTAACTTTTGTTTTGCACTCGGACTGTCCCTATTGTTTTATTTGGTTGTGTGTTTGGTCCCTCACAGACATGAAAAGATGATATTACCCTTGTTCATTTCTTTTTTGATTTATTTTTTATTTTTTTAATATCAACCTTTTAAATATTATTATTAAAAATAAAAAATGTGGTCTCACACCTCATTATCTCTTTCCCCTCCCTCGTCATCACTCATCTCCCTTATCCCATTCCCGTCCTCTCATTTCTCACCGGAAGCCACAACCACCAATGAAGCATCACCGGGAAACCACCTAGAAACGTATCCGGAAGACACCAGGAAACTACTGATCTGCATCATCAATCCCTTCTCTTCATCTTTCCGCCCCTATCTGCTCCATCCTCGCTCTTCCTTCTTCGCCATCTACCTGAATAAATAGAGCATCGAGTCTGCCAAAATCCTCCAACCACCACTATCCTTCACTGAGTGTTGTTCCCATTTAACCCCATTCTTCTGGAAAACCGTATTTGATTTCAAGGATTTCATCAGTTTTTTCTTTCATCGTCATTTTCAGATTAGGTTTTGCTATGGGTTTTGATTCCATATCTAGATTTCATTTTAGTTTAGGTTTTGATTTTAGCATATTGGTATTTGACTTTGGTTAGGTTTTTGATTTCATAATTTGATCTTGTTATGGTTTTGATTTCTATGTTCAGGTTTTGATTTCTATGTTCAAGTTTGATTTTCGGGATTTGATGTTGGGGTGTGAATTAATGAAATCGATTTTGTGGTTTGTATTAGAGCTAAAATCGGTGGATGCTAGTGATGTTGGAATCGCTTGGTGGTGGTTACTGGTGGTGGATGATGACTTTCAGTGGCTGGTGGTGGTTTTCAGTGGTCTATGGTGGTTGTCGGTGGCGTATGGTGGTTGTGGTGCAAGTCGGAGGGACGATTTCAGTAATATTTTTCTTTAAGTAATAAAAAATAAATAAAATAGCAAAAAAAATGAAAAAGAAAAATAAAAAGGATAATATAGTCTTTTCATCTTGGGGGGGAGGGACAAATATAGTATTTTCATGTTTGTTAGGGATGCAAAACACAACCAAATAAAACAATTGGGATAGTCCGAGTACAAATCAAAAGTTAGGCACTAAACATGTAAATTTAAGCAAACCATTGGGACGATTTCAGTAATTTGTTCAATATTCTATTAGAATATTTCACGTATTTAAAAAAATATATATATTTTTAAGGTAAATAAAATGACGAAAATAATAATTAAAAAAAGAATTTTCGGATTTTTCCTTTTATTTTGCAATTTAAAACTATTTTTAGATTGATTATTACGGTTTCACAAAATTAACATGGTCTCAAAGAATTTTCATATTTTTTCTTTTATTTTGTCGCTCTAACGCTCCAGTATACCGACAACAACGGGATATACATAATCATAAATGATTACATGACAGAGAAATATAAACATATATGATTATACATGTTTATAAGTATATTCCTAATCATAAGTGATTATACATATATGTCTGTTCACAGATTGAGTAATCATATATGATTATGACAGTTGGTGGTAGAAAATGTGGTGATGATAGAGTTGGGTGGTTAAATGACGGAGATGACAATGGTGCGGTCGGCTGGTGTCAGAGGTGATGGTAGTGGTGGTGGCAGTTGTTGTGAGGTTGAGGGTTAGAGTGGCAGATGTGAAATATGTGGCTGAGGTTGAATCTCAAGATCTCTATTTTATTTTTAATCTCAACGAAAACTATATATATATATATATATATATATATATATATATATATATATATATATATATATATATATATATATATATATATATATATATATATGGGAGGGTTCATGTGTCACACCCCAAAACCAAGAACGGCGGAAACGTTCTGCGGCGGAGGACGTCATGTATAGTATCACAACACAGTAAATGTAAATAAGTAAACAACATCATCCATTGCATTAAATACATATTTTTAATACAAGTGTGTTCTGTATAGTTATAGACACCAAAAAAAATAATGTAACACAAAATAATATGAGATGAGTCTTGAATGCACTCCATCTTCTCAAAAGCTGGCCTCGGTACCTATCTACTGATGACCTGAGAATACAAGTTATTTTGAAAGAGTTTATCAGCATTAAGCTGGTGAGTTCATAAGTATTTTAGTGTCAATGTCTGTAGGCAAAAACGTTTGAACCTGTCTCAATGTATAAGTTTGTAAAAATGTAAGTAAATGTTTGAAAGTGTTTGCAAAAGTTTGAATCTCTCAGAAAATCCTATATTTTCGATAAAAGTAACCTTCTACCAAGGCTTAACTGTCTTGTATACTCGTTTGTTGTAAAAGTGTGTAATTACCCAAGTAACTATCATTTAATAAAATATAGTTTGTACATTAATGCTGAAGTGAGATTATCACTAAAATATGTAATGGGTAAATCATTGTAGTACTGTAGCTTTGTATAATAAGAACTACTGCTGTACTAATTACTACTACCTTAAACCGGATTTATATTAAGGTATATTGTGATAAATTGCACCATGCTATCGACTGGTAACAACGACATAATGAATGGTCGTAACAAAGAAATGACGTTTGGCACCCGCAGACCTGCAGGTCCGGCTGTAGCTAGCAGCAAGGTGTAGGATAGTCAATCCAGTATAGATCTATACGTAAACTCACGCTCTCCCTCCAAGAGAATTCTGGCTACAACTCGGGCCATGACATTTAAGGCATGCTCCGACACAGTGGATCACAATTGTCAACGTATTCATGTATATGTAATGTTTCCCGTATAGCTGTATATGTACTTGTTTCTAGTGTAGTTGTATATGTACTTGTTTCTAGTATAGTTGTATATGTACTTGTTTCTAGAGTAGCTGTATATGTACTTGTTTCTAGTATAGCTGTATATGTACTTGTTTCTAGTATAGCAGTATATGTACTTGTTTCTAGTATAGCTGTATATGTACTTGTTTCTAGTATAGCTGTATATGTACTTGTGTTACCCCGATGGTAACTAACTATTGATGTACTGATAAGTATGAATATGGAAGTACTTTTATGTCTATACATGTATATATGATATATAAGTAATATGGAAACGACCTTCGGATGGTCACCCGAAATCCCACCAGACCACATCTGAAGGCGCGAAAGGAAATAGGGCGGATGGCCTTCCTAAGTCCTTTAAACATTATTTATACATCTATACATATATAGGCATGCAATTGAATATATAAAAGCATAAATAAGTTTTCATAAAATACTTGAAGCATAAATATAATTTCAAGAGAAGATCGACTTGATGTCGATCTATAAAACAATTTGAAGGCATAAGTTGATAAAACAGTTTAAGTATAAGAAGCATTTGTTTGAATCACAGTCTATAAATAAGTTTGGATAGTAAAAGAGTTTGTAAAACATTTCAAAGTAAAGTAGTTTGATAAACAGTTTGAAAAGTGGTAAAAATCGTTGTTTTCCTAGTTATTAATCACATGTGATTAAATGCAATCACATGTGATTGAAGCAATAACTATAAGTATTTGACTTGTATTCCCCCCCCCCCCCATAAAGTATTAAAAACATTTAAAATCATTTCAAAGGTTGATTCAAGGGGTATGAACTCACTTGTGGTGAGCTGTACGAATCGTAGTGTCGGATACCGTGCTAGGTGGCAAACGGAGACTTGTTTACACGCACGAGCCTAGTTATCATATAATAAGCATATATATAACTAATTAGACAAATAATAACTTAATAAATAAGTTAAAACACTTAGGAACATGTAAACACTTTTCATAAGTGTTAAAGGTCTTAATGGTTGCATCTAAGTTGCTACGGGACAAGGCAAAAGGGTTTGAAACATCAAATGGCCTTGCATAAGAGTTCACCACCCAACAAACCCCACCCTTTGGATTTTACGGCCGTAAACTCATGGGTTTATGGCCGTGAACTCCTCACATGGTGGTTTTGGGTGTTTTAAAGTGTTATCTTGATCCTAGAACACTCCTAGCTTTGTTGGAATAACACATGAAGTAGTTTAAGGCCCTAGAATGCTCCATAGGGGAGTTTACGGCCTAAAGTCCATTTACCCTAGAGTTTACGGCCGTAAACTCCTATGGGTGATGGCTTTTAATTCATTTGAGGCACTTGCACATCAAGGATGGCTTCCATGATTTTACCTAAGGCTAATGGGGACAAGAGGCACACTTTTGTGCCTTCACTTGGAGTTTACGGCCCAAGAGGTGTTCCTTGGCCGTAAACTCCCTTTAAGGGATGTTCTTGATGGCTTTTCCTCCCCATTAAAGTCCTAGGTGTTCAAGGTAATTGTCTTAAGGCCTAAGGTGTGCTTGGAATGCTTTTTACCCTAGAAAATGGGGTTTACGGCCCAAGAGATGTTCTTGGCCGTAAACTCCTATAAACTTATGATTTTGATGTGTTTTGATGTCTAAAATAGGCACAAGCATTTGAGGATTAAGGTCCTTAAGCATTAGGGGAAGTTTAGGGCACTAAATGCCCTTGAAAAGGGGTTTACGGCCCAAGAGAAGTTCTTGGCCGTAAACTCCTATTACTTGGGTTTCTTGGATGCTTTCTAGTCTCTAAAGATCATACACAAGGTCCTTTACAAGTTGTCTAGCAAGGAATCGGGACTAGGAAGCCTTAAAGTTCCATTTTGGAGTTTACTCCCCAAGAACGTTCTTGGGCGGTAAACTCCCGGATCTTGTAATCTAAACATGTAATTGATGTTATAAAGCATCTAACAAGTATTGAAACACATTTAGTAAAGTAGACTCACAATCTGGGATGAAAACCCGAAGATCCGTCAGAGAGAATATAGCTTTTCTCTATTTGGAATTGTAAATAATGAATTACTTTAATTCAGAAAACTATTTATAGTCCTGGAATATTTTGGCAGAAAATATTTTTATTCCTGATATTGGACTGTAACATTATGAAACTTGAAATGCTCAAATTTCACAAAACCAGGAGCATCCACTCTCCTGATATCTCCTTAAACATAAACCCTAATGTACACAAACTTGTTCGGAAAAGTATGAAAATCACTGAAACTGAACTAGCTTCTATTGAACAGATGGTGTTCGTACAAATGGAAATTTCGGGTTGTCACATCATCCCCCTGTTAGAGGGAATTTCGTCCCGAAATTAGGATTTAAGCAAATAAGAGTTACAAACAATTAAGCGAAAAGATGAGGGTATTTCAACTTCATCTGATCCTCGCGTTCCCAAGTGAATTCCGGTCCTCGCTTGGCGTTCCAGCGAACCTTCGTCTGCTTGACCTCACGGTCCATGATTTCTACAGGTTCTTCCACGAAGTTGAGGCTATCGTTGATCTCGATCTCGTCGAGTGGGATTACGAGAGTCTCGTCGGACAAACACTTTTTCAAGTTAGATACGTGGAATGTAGAATGTACGTTACGAAGTGTGTCGGGTAGGTCGAGTTTGTAAGCTATGGGCCCGACTCTGGCAAGAATCTCGAAAGGCCCTATGTACCTCGGATTTAGCTTCCCACGCTTGCCGAAACGTATCAAGCCTTTCCAGGGTGAGACTTTGAGAAGGACTCGGTCTCCCACCTGAAATTCCAAAGGTTTTCTTCGTTTATCGGCGTAGCTCTTCTGTCGGTCTCTAGAGGCTTTCAATCGTTCACGGATCTGAACGATTTTCTCTGTCGTTTCCCGAATGATTTCCGGACCGGTGAGAGTACTGTCGGAAGCTTGCCCTCTTGCTAATTGGGTATCACCCACCTCAGCCCAGCACAGAGGGGATCTGCACTTGCAGCCGTAGAGAGCTTCGAATGGAGCAGCCTTGATGCTCGTGTGATAACTGTTATTATAGGAAAATTCGACAAGGGGTAAATGAGTATCCCATGCCTTCCCAAAATCAATCACACAGGCTCGCAACATATCTTCCAGTGTTTGGATGGTCCTCTCACTCTGTCCGTCGGTCTGTGGATGGTAGGCCGTGCTCATGTCCAGCCTTGTCCCTAGGGAATGTTGTAGTGATTGCCAAAATCTTGAGGTGAACCTACTATCTCTATCGGAGATAATGGAAATAGGTACACCATGCAACCGTACTATTTCCCTAATGTATGTCCTCGTAAGTTTCTCCATCTTGTCGGTTTCTTTGATAGGCAGGATGTGCGCAGACTTGGTCAATCTATCAACGATGACCCATATGGTGTCAAGTCCACCTGTTGTCTTGGGCAACTTGGTTAAGAAATCCATAGTGATCCGCTCCCACTTCCACTCTGGAATCTCTGGTTGTTGCAGTAAACCAGGGGGCTTCTGGTACTCGACCTTAACCTTTGCGCAAGTAAGGCATTTACTCACGAAGGTAGCAATCTCTGCTTTCATATTAGGCCACCAATATAGCTTTTTAAGATCCAGATACATCTTATCTGAACCTGGGTGGACGGAATACCGTTGTTGTGCGCCTCGGTCATGACCAAGTCTCGGAAACCACCGTGTTTCGGTGTCCAGATCCGGTTCATGAAATATAAAGCTCCGTCACCCTTGGCTTCAAAGTTCTTGTCCATTCCCCTAAGGGATTCACTCGGCACATTTTCAGGTTTCATGGCCTCAAGTTGAGCCGCCTGAATTTGCTTCGACAAGTGTGAATGGATGGTTATGGATAATGACTTGACTTTGCGACCAGAATATTCCTTCCGACTTAGGGCGTCTGCTACTACGTTGGCTTTACCCGGATGATAACGAATATCGCATTCGTAATCACTGAGTAGCTCGACCCACCGTCGTTGTCTCATGTTTAGCTCCTTCTGATCGAAAATGTGTTGTAAACTCTTGTGATCGGTAAAGATAGTGCTCTTTGTTCCATACAAGTAATGTCTCCAGATCTTCAGAGTAAACACTACTGCTCCTAGTTCATGATCGTGGGTCGTGTAGTTAACCTCATGTGTCTTTAACTGTCTCGAGGCGTAGGCAATGACCTTACCTCGCTGCATCAGAACACATCCGAGTCCTTGATTGGATGCATCGCAATAGACTACGAAGTCTTCTATCCCTTCGGGGAGGGATAGTATTGGCGCGGTGCACAAGGCTCGTTTGAGCGTTTGGAATGCTCTATCTTGTTTCTCTTCCCAGTCAAAGGCCACGCCTTTCTGGGTCAGGGTCGTAAGAGGTTTTGCTATTCGGGAGAAGTTCTGAATGAACCTGCGGTAGTAGCCAGCGAGACCTAGAAATTGACGAATTTCCGTAGGCGTCTTTGGCGCTGACCAGTTCTCAATGGCCTTTATTTTGGATGGGTCCACGTGGATTCCCTCTTCGCTTACCACGTGTCCTAAGAATTCGACTCTTCGGATCCAAAATTCACATTTCGAGAACTTCGCATAAAGTTTCTCTTTTCGTAATGTCTCTAGAACTTGTCGTAGGTGATTGCCATGCTCTTTCTTACTTCGGGAGTAGATCAGGATGTCGTCGATGAAAACGATGACGAACTGATCCAAGTAAGGTCGGCAAACTCTATTCATCAGATCCATGAAGACTGCGGGCGCATTGGTCAATCCGAATGGCATCACCACCAACTCGTAGTGTCCGTAACGAGTTCGGAAGGCTGTCTTCGGCACATCCTCCTCGAGCACTCGTAACTGGTGATATCCGGATCTCAGATCAATCTTGGAAAAATAGTTCGCCCCTTGCAGTTGGTCGAATAGATCATCTATGCGCGACAGAGGGTAGCGATTCTTGATCGTCAATTTGTTGAGTTCTCTGTAGTCGATACACATACGGAATGATCCGTCTTTCTTCTTAACGAACAAGGCCGGTGCTCCCCAAGGTGAGAAACTTGGTCTTATAAAGCCCTTGCTGAGCAGTTCGTTAAGTTGACCGGAGAGTTCTTGCATCTCGGCTGGTGCTAAACGGTAGGGCAACTTGGCTACTGGGGTAGCTCCTGGGACTAAGTCGATTCTGAACTCAACTCGTCGTTGCGGAGGTAATCCGGGTAACTCTTCTGGGAAAATGTCGGGGAAGTCGCTCACTACAAGGATGTTCTTTAGTTCTTTCGTTTCCAGGTTCGTGTCGACGACGTGAGCAAGGAATGCGTGGTATTCTTTGCGCCGATATTTCTGTGCTTGAATACTAGATGTTATGCGAAGACTCACACCAGGTTTGTCGCCGTAGACTATAAGAGTTTCGCTAGACGGGAGGCTTACACGGACTGCTTTCTCGTAGCACATGATGTCGGTGCGATTTAGACTTAACCAATCCATGCCAATAATAACGTCGAAACTTTTTATTGAGACCGACATAAGGTCGATTGGGAATGAATGGTTATCTAAGGTTAGAAGACAACCTAAGTATATTCTATTAGTACTTTCAGTTTTCCCATTGGCCGTTTCTACTGTGAATTGTTCATTAAGTGCGTGTGGTTGTTGCTTAAGCATGCGAGCAAATTTGTGGTTTACGAAGCTTCGCTCCGCTCCACTATCGAACAGAATGCATGCATAGGAGTTATCGAGGAGGAACGTACCAGTCACCACTGTCGGGTCAGCTACTGCTTCCCCGTGGCCTATTGCTATTACCCTCCCTGCTCCTCCAGCATTCCTCGCCTTGGGGCAGTCCCTTTTAAAGTGTCCTGCTTCGCCACACCCATAGCAAGTTGGGATCGCGCATGAGCCAGGAACTTAGGAGATCGGTTGTGCCGGGAACTTACAGAATCGAACGGTGTGTCCTTTTCTGTTGCAGTTAGAACACTGCATTTCACGGCAGGCACCGTTGTGGTGGAAGTTGCATTTGTTGCACTTCGGCAAACTTCCAGCATACTGCTTCCCCGAAGCAGTAACAGTAGTAGGGGTTACCACAGCATGTACTGCCATGATTTGTTGTTTCTTTGAAGCTCGCTGCTTCTTCTTCTCATCCCAGAACTTCCGCTTGGTGCCAGCGGGTTTGGAGGGTTCTGCGATGGCTAGGGTGGTTGTGGTTGCAGGGGTCTTGACTCCATGGTCAATGAGTCTTTGTGCCAAACGCTTGGCACTGTCGAAGGTAGCGGGGTTCGATGCTAAGACATTCCCCTGGTACGGAGGTACTAGCCCCCATACGTACCGTTCGATCTTTTTCCCTTCAGTGGGAACCATATTGGGGCATAGGGCCACCAGTTCGCTAAATCGGGCAGTGTAAGCGATCACGTTGGTGCCCTTCATGGTCAGATTCCAGAGTTCATGTTCTAACTTCTGGACTTCGCCCCTCGGGCAGTATTCCTCAGTCATGAGGTCCTTCATCGTTTCCTAGCCCATGTCGTTAGCCACGACGAGAGTTAGGGCTTTGACGTGGCCGTTCCACCACGTTAGGGCTTTATCCTCAAAGGTGCATGCGACATATTTCACTTTGCACGCAGCAGGGCATGAACAGATTTCGAAGACTGATTCAGTCTTCTCGAACCATTGCGAGAGAGCAATGACTCCGTCGGTGCCATAGAAAGGCTTCGACTTGCAGTTTGTGAAATCCTTGTAAGAGCACTCTCTTGAGCGCACAGGGATTTCTACTGGAATAGATTCAACAGGGGTTCCACCTCTGCTAGCATCGGATGAGTGATACTGAGCCATGGCAGTTGCCACTGCTGTAGCTACGGCAGCATTCAGGGCTGCAGTATCGATGACCGGAGGCGGTGGAGGCGGTGGAGGATTATTCCTGTTCCTGGGAGTCTTGCGAGGAGGCATCTTTCAGCTATAAGTTTATAAAGACACGAAAGATGGTAAGAATCAATTTGCAAGCAACGTGAGAGTGACACATGGACTAACTAACCATAGCCCAACAGTTGAATGAGTGTTTGAAATCTCAATAAGAAATATCAGTAGGAATACACAAGTGTACAAATTTCCCACAGATTAGATAGATTTCAATAGTACGGGTATTACTGATGTAATCAGTTTAATGAAAATCGACCTAACAATAGGTCTTACATCATACCAAAAGGATAAGACTGACAGTCTTAGATTTCCTAATTAGAGTATCGAAAGTTAGGAATATTTTACAGACAAGTGCTACTTAGAGCACATAAGTTCAAGGCTATCCCTAAATCAAAAGACAGAGATGTACTAGACATCATCTAATGGCGATGGGAATTCCTCGGGCGAGCCCTGAGGTCGGACACTTGGCGAAACACCTCTTGAAGGTGTCGATCCTGAGCTCTCTGACGAGTTCTAAGTTCCACGACCTCAGCTCGGGAGGCAGCCAGCTATTGTTGTAGGGTTTCGTTGGTTCTCCGGGTCCGTTCCATGTCTTCTTCAAGACGGCGGATGCGGACTGTGTTGACACCTGAATTGGCATCAATCTCCATGACCCGGTCGATGGCTGCTCGACCTTGCTTGACATTACGAGCTATTATGCGGATGGTTACCGGCAGAGCTCTGTCAGCAGAGCCACCATCGCTAATGTTGTAAAAGGTTCGGTCCCCATAGTATGGTAAGGGTTGACCCTGTTCATCACTCCAGCGGTTCAGGTTGTTTGCCCACATGGGTGTAGGACCTGGAAACGCTGGTCGAGGGTTGTTGTTCGGGGCTTGACCTACAAGCGGTAGGTTGTTGACTTCAGGCTCGGAGTCAGATCCATCAGAAAAGCCTTCTGCGAGGTGATCATCCAAAGGGATTGGATGCTCATCTTCGGGCTCTTCATCGATCCATCCGGCATTGCCTTCATTGGGAAAGTACGGGTCGCCATGATGGAATCCAGCCATTTAGATCTACGCGAGAAGAGAGGTATAAGGATATAGTATACGTGTAACTAGTAGCACAAAATAGTCCTATAGTATTTTAAGTTTAAGTTCTACTGATCTTCTTGTGGTAGTGTTGGTAAGTTTTTAGACTTGTTAACATATCACAACCATTCTAGGGCATATGCTAATCACTCCTAGGACCAACATAGTTGATCAGGCTATGCCATTCCCAGGACTGACCATACATCCCCGAGCTCACTTGTGATATTTAACAATCGTAATACTTTTGTTCTTGTCATTGTGACACTTATTTTAGTATGAATGCAGACTAGTATACTTAATTAAATATTTTATTATTTAAAGTATAGACTCTTGGTCAGAGTGTTTTAATCCCTTTTGGGTTTATATATTAGTATATCTTTTATGGGTTGATATACTTGATTCACTATAAACAATACTCTGATACCAATCTGTCACACCCCAAAACCAAGAATGGCGGAAACGTTCTGGGGCGGAGGACGTCATGTATAGTATCACAACACAGTAAATGTAAATAAGTAAACAACATCATCCATTGCATTAAATATATATTTTTAATACAAGTGTGTTCTGTACAGTTATAGACACCAAAAAAAAAGAATGTAACACAAAATAATATGAGATGAGTCTTGAATGCACTCCATCTTCTCAAAAGTTGGCCTCGGTACCTGTCTACTGATGACCTGAGAATACAAGTTATTTTGAAAGAGTTTATCAGCATTAAGCTGGTGAGTTCATAAGTATTTTAGTGTCAATGTCTGTAGGCAAAAACGTTTGAACCTGTCTCAATGTATAAGTTTGTAAAAATGTAAGTAAATGTTTGAAAGTGTTTGCAAAAGTTTGAATCTCTTAGAAAATCCTATATTTTCTATAAAAGTAACCTTCTACCAAGGCTTAACTGTCTTGTATACTCGTTTGTTGTAAAAGTGTGTAATTACCCAAGTAACTATCATTTAATAAAATATAGTTTGTACATTAATGTTGAAGTGAGATTATCACTAAAATATGTAATGGGTAAATCATTGTAGTACTGTAGCTTTGTATAATAAGAACTACTGCTGTACTAATTACTACTACCTTAAACCGGATTTATATTAAGGTATATTGTGATAAATTGCACCATGCTATCGACTGGTAACAACGACATAATGAATGGTCGTAATAAAGAAATGACGTTTGGCACCCGCAAACCTGCAGGTCCGGCTGTAGCTAGCAGCAAGGTGTAGGATAGTCAATCCAGTATAGATCTATACACAAACTCACGCTCTCCCTCCAAGAGAATTTTGGCTACAACTCGGGCCATGACACTTAAGGCATGCTCCGACACAGTGGATCACAATTGTCAACGTATTCATGTATATGTAATGTTTCTCGTATAGCTATATATGTACTTGTTTCTAGTATAGTTGTATATGTACTTGTGTTACCCCGATGGTAACTAACTATTGATGTACTGATAAGTATGAATATGGAAGTACTTTTATGTCTATACATGTATATATGATATATAAGTAATATGGAAACGACCTTCGGATGGTCACCCGAAATCCCACCAGACCACATCTGAAGGCTCGAAAAGGAAATAGGGCGGATGGCCTTCCTAAGTCCTTTAAACATTATTTATACATCTATACATATATAGGCATGCAATTGAATATATAAAAGCATAAATAAGTTTTCATAAAATATTTGAAGCATAAATATAATTTCAAGAGAAGATCGACTTGATGTCGATCTATAAAACAATTTGAAGGCATAAGTTGATAAAACAGTTTAAGTATAAGAGGCATTTGTTTGAATCACAGTCTATAAATAAGTTTGGATAGTAAAAGAGTTTGTAAAACATTTCAAAGTAAAGTAGTTTGATAAACAGTTTGAACAGTGGTAAAAATCGTTGTTTTCCTAGTTATTAATCACATGTGATTAAATGCAATCACATGTGATTGAAGCAATAACTATAAGTATTTGACTTGTATCCCCCCCCCATAAAGTATTAAAAACATTTAAAATCATTTCAAAGGTTGATTCAAGGGGTATCAACTCACTTGTGGTGAGCTGTACGAATCGTAGTGTCGGATACCGTGCTAGGTGGCAAACGGAGACTTGTTTACATGCACGAGCCTAGTTATCATATAATAAGCATATATATAACTAATTAGACAAATAATAACTTAATAAATAAGTTAAAACACTTAGGAACATGTAAACACTTTTCATAAGTGTTAAAGGTCCTAATGGTTGCATCTAAGTTGCTACGGGACAAGGCAAAAGGGTTTGAAACATCAAATGGCCTTGCATAAGAGTTCACCACCCAACAAACCCCACCCTTTGGATTTTACGGCCGTAAACTCATGGGTTTATGGCCGTGAACTCCTCACATGGTGGTTTTGGGTGTTTTAAAGTGTTATCTTGATCCTAGAACACTCCTAGCTTTGTTGGAATAACACATGAAGTAGTTTAAGGCCCTAGAATGCTCCATAGGGGAGTTTACGGCCTAAAGTCCATTTACCCTAGAGTTTACGGCCGTAAACTCCTATGGGTGATGGCTTTTAATTCATTTGAGGCACTTGCACATCAAGGATGGCTTCCATGATTTTACCTAAGGCTAATGGGGACAAGAGGCACACTTTTGTGCCTTCACTTGGAGTTTACGGCCCAAGAGGTGTTCCTTGGCCGTAAACTCCCTTTAAGGGATGTTCTTGATGGCTTTTCCTCCCCATTAAAGTCCTAGGTGTTCAAGGTAATTGTCTTAAGGCCTAAGGTGTGCTTGGAATGCTTTTTACCCTAGAAAAAGGGGTGATGGGATTAAAAACGACTTTTAATCTTTGAAGATCGATTAGATCTTGAACAAGTATATGAATATAAAAACAGTAAGAACGCAATAAAAAGAACAAGACAAGATTGAATCAAACGAGTCAAATGATTAAAACAAAATCCTCAGAAGAGCTCGATTAAGAACATCAACTGTAGAGGATTGGTAGGTTACAAGAACGATTAAAGAAACCTTGAAATTACTATCGTTAAGCCCTCTATCGTTATTCTCTAAATCGTTAACCTAATATGCATGCAAGCATTAACTTATATACAATACATAAAAAGCTCTCGGTTGGACAGGCCCAAACCGGAGTGTACAAGGCTAAACTAACGAGCCCAAAAGACGCAACATCAAAACAATCTTCAGCCCAACAATCTCCCCCTTTGCGTCAATTTGGAGCGAGACCTTTACTTCTTACTTGGGCCGGCAGCTGAAGCTGGTACCTTCTTCTTCACGGTGCTAAACAGGCACTTGGTTATGGAGAGGATGGTCTGTCTAAACCGGATGTACCAATTGATCATATCATTGAAGTACTTGATGTCATCAGCCGAATTCTCTTTACACCGCTTGATAATTGATAAGACGTGCTCCAAGCAAGCTGTGGTGTAAAGGTATTTGTCAGCTAAAGCGAAGAGACATTTCTGTCCTTCGGCTCTAGTGAACATCACTGAGTTACGCCTCGGATCAATCTTGCCCATTTGCATTTGGTTTAGATCATTGGCCGATCCCACAGGTGCTATCTTCGGTTTCTTTTTGAAAACTGTGGCGACCTCCTGATCCATTAGGGCAACCTCCATGATGTAGCAGGCCAACATCCTTTTGACAGGGTCTATGATGGGACCATATTCGGTTTCATCAGTCAAAAGGATATTGTATAAGACAATCCAATCATGAGGATTTAGATTGGGCAGATCCGCCAGGGAGATAATGTGAGCAGTTCTTGCAGATCCTCGAATGAGCTTGAACTTAACGTTTGTGAATCTCCCCACGGCATAAGGCTTCAGCACCCGAACGTTTACAATCTTCTGGGCGCTCCAGGTAAGATATTGAGGGCGAGCGGCCTCCAGGTAGAAGTCAATAAGCTCTCTGTCAAGCTCATCGTTCGGATGCGGGACTTCAAAAATGTTAGAGAAGGCGTGGAAGATGAACGCCTTTCGAGTCAGCGGCATATCAAACTGCGAATCGACAGTGTTGTTGCAGTCGAATGATATAACCGGCTCGAGCCATAATATGCTTGGAGTTTCTATGGCCTCTTTTATCATACGATCCCTGGTCCAGGCAGGGAAGAGCAACTTTCGGCTCTCAAGGAGATCGTGGGCTTCTTTTTGCTTGCGTTCGGCTTCTTCAGCCTCTCGCGCCACACGACTGGCATCGTCTTCAGCATTGCGAGTGTTCTTTCTTTTTAACATGTCAGCAATGGTCTCCTTGTCTTCATCTTCATCTCCTCCCTCAGCTATGTTTTTGCCCTTGTTCTTCACACCCGAACCCGAAGCATGACCAGTTGGAGGTGGTTCGGTTGTGTGAGTAGCTTTGGAGGAAGGAGGTGGTTTCGATCCCTTCTTCTCATCTCCCCCTTGTTTCGGAATGGACACGAAACTCGGTAGGCCTTCAATCTTGCTTAAAAGGTCCATGGCCGGAGAGAGTTTTTCAACGAGGGTACGCCTCACCGAATGGTTTAGGATGGGGTCGTGTGCTTCCAGGATGTTTGATAATGTTGCGTGGACATCCGAAACACACGTTCTGATCACCTCCCTTTCGGATCGAAGAGCTTCCAATTGTTGTTGGGAGTTGGAGAGTTGCGTGCTCTTGACCTTGAGGGCGGTAGTCTTGCTCGCCAAGACGTCCATCAGAGAATTTTCAGCTGCAAGATCCTCTTGTAGCTTTGCCAGGCGGGCATCGATGGAGACACGAAGTGCCGAGTTGTCGTTGCTGAGATGTTGTCGGAGTGTAGCGAACGAAGACAACTCCGTCGAGACGAACTTGGCCAATTGTTGAACAATCGGTTCCAGAGTTGTCTTAGTGGCGTCAGTGCTTTCCTGCAAGGACTTCAGCAGGACGGAAGCGTCGGAGAATAGTTTATCGACTTTTTCAGTCGCAGCCTCACAGGCTCGGGTGGAGGCATCGATTGCAGCAGTGGCTGAGGCCACCGAATCATGTTGAGCCCTGGAGAAGGCGTCAACAATCTTCTGAAGGGCAGCTTCAGAAAGAGATGACTGCTGGTTGTTGGAGGAGGCGAGAAGTAGATCAACCTTCTCGTTAAGCTCTCGGAGATGCTTCTTTGTCACTGGAGCATCATCCTCCTCGTCACTCTGAACTTGAAACGGACTATAGTAGACCGAATCAAAGTTCATGTGATCACCACCAAGGTAAGGGTTGTCGCCATCGGAGGCATTTTCTGGTGATGGAGGTGGTGGTGAAGCTGGGGGTGTTGTGGTTGGTGTATGTTGAGTTTGAGTGTGGGGTGGGGTAGTTTCGGGTGGTGGTTGAGTTTGAGTTTCGGTTTGTGGTGGTTCAGTTACAGGAGGGGTTTCGGTAACTGGTGGTGTTTCGGTTGATGTGGTGAATATGGGTGGAGGTATAGGGAAAGAGGTTGGGGGAATAGTGGGGTTTATGGTGGGAATGGAAATAGGAATAGTTGGTGGAGG
This sequence comes from Lactuca saligna, assembly GCF_052625555.1. Classification (NCBI taxonomy): domain Eukaryota; kingdom Viridiplantae; phylum Streptophyta; class Magnoliopsida; order Asterales; family Asteraceae; genus Lactuca; species Lactuca saligna. The sequence continues at coordinate 91,446,040 of NC_136417.1, read as the reverse complement.
TGAAGGAACTGGAGATTGATGAAGTTCCATCTCTGGGGTTGGGGACCGAGGTGGTGTGTTACCTCGTTGAGGAGATTCGTCTCCTTGAGATCCTTCAGAGTCCGAACTTCCACCCTCAGATTCGCTTGAAGAAGAGGGAATAACTAGCTTTCGCTTCTGTTGGGTCTTCATCCTCTTCGGCTGTGGGGACTGTGCAGCCTTCGGTTGTTTCCTCTTTTTGGGAGAAGGTCCCTTTGGAGCTTTGGACACTTGCTTCCCCTTCTCTGCCTTTTTGACCCTGCCCACCGGTTTTTCGGCATCATGAATCGACCTTAGCATGTCCGGTGTCAGTTCCCTTGGACCAGTTGGCCTAAACTCCTTGATCGTCCTGATCAACCTGCTGTCGGAGGGCACATCCGCATACATTGTCTCCGGGATGGAGCCAATGAAGGAAAACTTCGATGCATCTGACACGATGATCTTCTTGGTATGGAACGTACCAATAGAAGACATCGATGCACCATCAGCAGTTGGAACATTGAACTTGTCCATGGCCCATCTGGTAATCAAGATCCAGAACCGGGCCAACGACACCTCCGAGTGTCGGGATGAGGAAGAGAGGCTCTGAATCAGCTGTTGCCATAGGACAAACCCATAGTCCAGGTTTATCCCGTTGTACACCCCATACATTATCGATAGGAAAAGACGACTTGCACCGTCAGATCCTGAGCTCCTCTCTGACAGGCCCTTGAAAAGAACTGTAAATAGGCCATTCCACTGGGGCGGCAGGCAAGATTTCTTAAACTTGGCGACAGAGGTGAGAACCTCTGTGTATCCCATGTTGTAAAACATGTTGAACAGCATCCCAACCGGAATAGTCTCCGGATGAACTCGTGAAGGGTCAACGGCAAACCCTAGCATAGTGCAGAACCTTTGTCGTGAAACGGAGGTCTTGTGTTCTGCAAGCTCGAAAAATACCCGGTCAACGGCCTTGTCGTAGTAAGTCGTTGCGTAGACCTGCGATAGGGCCACCATTGGTACAGTTTCAATTCTGGATAGTGCAGGTGCAATCTGGGAGTACTTCAGGCATTCAATGACCGGCGACATGTAGGAATCGTACGCTAGTGGGTTAAGATCAATGACAAGACATTGTTGGGGTCGGATGGGGAGAATCTGTGAAGTTGCATGAACAGAAGAAGATTCAGCCATTGTTGCAGGTTTGGAGAAGAAGATGAACGGGAGAGTGTTTGGGAGTATTTGTGCTTTGGAAATTATGGAGGCAGTAAAGAGGTAAAAGGTGGTGTAGACGGTCTTTTATAGTGGGTGATAGGAGAGAGAAAAATCGTTTCAAATCTCTTATGGAAATACGAAGCGGGTTTTTTTTTTTGAGTGACTGATTGGTGACAGTTGGGGCGTGCGATGATCACATAGGAGAGAGAGTGTCAGTTTCCTAGGATTACGCCGCCCAATAAGCGTCGGTTCAGAGAGAGGAACCGTTTCCATTTCCACACGCGCCTTTAATGCCAGAGGGATGACGCTTCAATATCTCACACGCGTCCATAAGTGTCAGGAAAAGTGCGGTCGTTTCAAATTCACGCGCGCCTTCTTTTTACCGTCATTTAAACTTTTATCCCTTTAACTCCCGCCGAGTCAGCAACCTTCCGTCTTATCCCTTTTGAACGGCATTTTTGAATAAATGACCCACGTGGATAGTTTTTGACCACAACTTCATAATTAACCATCGAGTAATAATCCAGCCTGTAAATAATTAGTAACGGAATTTTGGAAAATCAAGGATTTTCGTGCAAGGAGTGTAAAAGAAAAGGAAATAAGACAACTCTTTTAAGGATATTCTGTGATGTCAATAATGACACGAAACTGATGATCCCGGGCACGAATCTCTTCCTTCAAGGTCAAGAGAGACCTCAATGTGTTAGTGTGGAATCCCGTTGAATTACGATCAAACATTTATTAATAAATGTTGAAAGGCTTCTTTTAATAATGCTAAATAAGGGTGGTTTCGCTTTGATTCATCAATTCTATTCTTGATATAAGAAAGAAAGTGAATAAAGTACTTGTGAGACCGGTGTAGTCTGTTGAACAAGTAGGTAGGAATTTATTTTGTATTGGGTTGGATAAGTATAAAGTCTCGAAAAAAAAATTAAAAATTGGATCTCTTGGGAAGAAATGTTATGGTGTGTAACAATTTCATAGGAATCACACAAAAGAGAATTTGAGACATTATAAGGGCACATTCGTCAATTCTCTGGTGATAACTTGATCAAATTAATTGTTCACCGTCAATTCTTTGGTGTTGAATTTTGGGTTTCACTCAGCTCGTAGTGGCACGAAACTAAGATCATAAACACAGATGTTGTGTAACCATAAACCTCAGTGGTAGTTTCTGAGAGTCTCGAGGGTTACGATAATAAACCGAATGTAATGGAGAAGTGTAATGGGGATGGTGTAAGAAGATATATTACCTCTGCTGCGAAAATAAGGACCAAGCAGGAAACTCTTAATTCATGTGAGAAAAGAGTGAGGTAGCTCACGATTAGAATAAATGTATTAGCCTTATTGGGAAGACAAGGTTTGTGTATACCAGGTCATGAAGGCTATTATTCAAAATCTTATGAGGCTTGGGACACATACAGCAGCATGCTTCTAGGGACACTTAAGTAATTCAGCAAATATATCCTCACAAACGAATGAACACACAAAAAATAAATAAAATATTTTTGGAGTTTTTGAAATTTGTAATAAAAATAAAATAAAAAAGATAAGTTAGAGAAAAAAAAAATTAAGACTTAAAAAAAAACTTTGGAGAGAAAAAAATGAAAAACCGAACCCGAACGTTCGGCTGGGAAAAAGGTGAAAAACCGAACCCGAGCGGTCGGTTGGTTTCGGTTCTAGAAAATATTGAAAAACCGAACCCGAACCTTCGGTTGGTTTCGGTTTAGGAAAATTTTGAAAAACCGAACCCGAACCTTCGGTTGGTTTCGGTTCTACAAAATTTTGAAAAACCGAAACCGAACCTTCGGTAGGTTTCGGTTTTGGAAAATTTTGAGAAACTAAGGAATTTAGATATACAAGAGATAAATACTTTTAACACAAAGAAAAACAAAATTGTACAAGAAATTTACAACACAAAAAAACTACCTTTGAAGTAATGAGCGAGTCAGATGGTTGAACCGAACCCGAACGTTCGGTTGGTTTCGCTTCTTACGTTTGAGGTTTAGAGGTAGTGTGAGATACTGACTCTGATTCCATCATACCTAGCCCTTGCAATATTTTATTGAATGATGCTTCAGGAAGAGCTTTGGTGAAGACGTCAGCCAGTTGATCAGTGGTTCTTACGAAGTGAACTTCGACGTTTCCATCTTCCACATGATCTTTGATGAAGTGATACCTCAGTGCTATGTGTTTGGTTTTAGAGTGTTGCACTGGGTTATGACAGATCCTAATTGCACTTTCAGAGTCACAATATAGTGGGATCTTTTTCATATTGAGTCCATAGTCTCGAAGTTGACTCTGGATCCAAATCACTTGTGATGTGCAGGATGCAGCGGCAATATACTCCGCTTCGGCAGTAGACAACGACACACACGTTTGTTTCTTGGATTGCCAGCTGACCAACTTCCCATCAAGAAATTGACAGCCACCAGTTGTGCTTTTACGGTCGAGTCCACATCCTCCAAGGTCAGCATCAGAATAGGCTTGAACGAAGAAGCCTGAATTGGATGGATACCATAGACCTAAGGAGGTGGTTCGCTTGAGATAGCGTAAGATGTTCTTCACTGCAAGCATGTGATGTTCGCGTGGGTTTGCCTGAAATCTAGCACAATAACACACAGAAAACATGATATCAGGCCTGCTAGCAGTTAGATACATCAGTGAGCCAATCATTTGACGATAGAGCGTGATATCGACAGCCGGTTTGTCTAGAGATGGGGTAAGTTTGGTGCCGAATGCCATTGGGACTTTGACTTTTGAGTCTCCCATCATGCCAAACTTCGCTAGGAGAGTCTTCGTGTAAGCTTCTTGATTTATAAAGATGCCTTCGGGTCCCTGTCTTATGTTTAAACCAAGGAAAAAGTTAATAGGACCCATTGAGCTCATTTCAAACTTAGTCTCCATCAGCTTTCTGAATTCAGCTGTTAAGCTGGGATTCGTGGAGCCAAAGATGATATCATCGACATAAATTTGAACTATCATAAGGTGGTTACCTTCCTTTTTGCGAAAGAAGGTTGGGTCAACCGAACCTTGTTTAAATTTAGACATCTTTAAAAATTTTGTAAGCATTTCATACCAGGCTCTCGGAGCTTGTTTGAGGCCGTACACAGCTTTATCCAGAATATAGCAATGATTTGGATACTTTTCGTTCACGAAACCAGGAGGTTGCTCCACATACACAGTTTCTTCGAGTTCTCCATTGAGAAAAGCACACTTGACGTCCATTTGGAAAACCTCAAAGTTTTTGTGAGCAGCATAGGCCAGAAATATTCTAACAGATTCTAGCCTAGCTACTGGAGCGAAAGTCTCTTCATAGTCTATCCCTTCCTCCGGACAGTATCCCTTGACTACCAGACGAGCCTTGTTCCTTATGACATTACCTTCCTTGTCCATTTTGTTCCTAAAAACCCATTTGAGACCAACAACCGAAGCATCTGGAGGAGTTGGAATGAGGCGCCAGACTTTGTTCCTTTCAAATTCGTTCAGTTCGTCTTGCATTGCTTGAACCCAATCAGAGTGATCGAGGGCAGTGTTAACTGTCTTCGGTTCAACTTTTGATACGAATGAGTTAAACATACAAAACTCAACCTTTGAAAATAAGGATGTTTGTTTTGCCTTCAGTTGAGATCGGGTCAGAACCTTTTCAGATACATCACCAACTACTTGAGAGATAGGATGATCTCTGGTCCATTTGGTAAGAGGAGGGTAATTCGGATCAAAGGTTGGGTCTAGTTCAGCATTAATCATTTCTTCTGGCTCAGATTGGCTATCGTAATCAAGAATCATATCATCATGCTCCCCCTCAATTGATGAGTCTTGAGAAACATGAGATTCAGGGGTTTCTTGTGGTGCTGGGCTTTCAGGCGTTGAAGCACCTTCGTTTGGAGAGGCATCTTCGGTTGGTGAGGCACCTTCGGTTGGTGAAGGACCTTCGGTTGAAGTTGTAGAGCTTGGCTCCCCCTGGACTTGTGAGCTTGGCTCCCCCTCGACTGAAGCATTGTTGGATGGAGATTCATCAGTGGGCGATTCTCCTTCATGCATTCTTCTTGCAGCATCTTCGACAATCTGCTTCATATGATCAACTTTGTTGTCAGCTGCACCTGCTTCTGAGAGAGAAGCTTTTTCCGGTTCGCCAAAGAGTTCCAGAAATTTCTCGTATAAATTGGCGATCGAGACTGTGACTTGGCCAGTTTGAGGAAAGATTTCCCCGGCAGTGTCTTCTTTGGCCTGTAGCTTCTTGACATAGCTATCGTCAAAGGTCACGTAGTATGTCTCTTCAATCCTTCTTGAATGCTTGTTTAGGACCCTGTACGCCTTGGATGTGAGTGAGTAACCCAGAAAAATTCCCTCGTCGGCTTTGACATCAAACTTGTTGCGGTGTTCTTTAGAGTTAAAGATGAAACACCTTGAGCCGAACACGTGGAAAAATTTTACATTAGGCTTTCTGTTGTTTATTATCTCATATGGTGTGAGTGTGAAGCGCTTGTTGAGATAGGACCTGTTCTGTGTAAAACAAGCAGCAGAAATAGCGTCAGCCCAAAAATAAAGAGGTAAGGAAGCGAAACTTAGCATAGTTCGGGCAGCTTCACACAAAGATCGGTTTCGTCTTTCGACTATTCCGTTCTGTTGTGGTGTGTAGGGAGCTGAGAAATTGTGACTAATTCCCTTTTCTGCAAGAAATTCTTCAAACTCCCTGTTCTTGAATTCAAGACCATTGTCGCTCCTGATGTTGCGAACGACCTTCTTGAGCTGGACTTCAATTTGCTTGATAAACACTTTCAGCTTTTGAGTCGCTTCAGATTTGAGTTTTAGAAAGAACACCCATGTAAATCGTGAAAAGTCATCAACAATAACAAGAATATACTTGTTACCACCGATGCTTTCGATAGATGAAGGACCACACAAATCGATATGAAGCAATTCGAGTGGTTCAACAACTTTTGTGTTGATTACAGATGGGTGACTTTGACGACTCTGCTTCCCCATTTCGCATGCAGCACACAAATGCTCTCTGTCGAACTTGAGCAATGGAAGACCCCTAACATGACCTCCAGTGACAAGTCGGTTGATATCTTTGAAATTGAGATGAGAGAGTCTTCGGTGCCACAACCAACTTTCGTCGGAATGAGCTTTTGATAACAGGCATATGGCTGGGTTTCCTTTGATGGGTTTCATGTTTAGAGGAAACATTTCACCCTTTCGCTCTGACTTGAGAATCACTTTCTTTGTCTTTTTCTCTATGATTTCAGAACCTTCATCATCGAATGAGACTTTGAGACCTGTACCTCCAACAAGCTGAGATACACTGATGAGGTTGTGTTGGAGTCCTTCCACATAAGCCACCTTCCTTATAGTGAAGTCTCCATTTGTTATCATTCCATATCCCTTTATGGTGCCGAAAGAGTTATTTCCAAACTTAACGTTGCCACCATTTGCAAGAGATCTGTATTCCCTGAGCTCCTCTTTCCTCCTTGTCATGTGACACGAGCAGCCACTATCGATGTACCATTCTTCGTCAAACTGCTCGTCACTTATAACCTGCAAAAATTAAGCAGATTTAGGAACCCAAAGTTTCTTGGGTCCACGTGAGCTTTTCATGGGAACGGGAACAGTAAGAGAGATGTCAACTAGATATGTTCGTTTTATTAGAGTTGTTTCATCTTTCTTTTTAATGGTAAAAACTTTTATTTTGTTAGGATTGGTTATGTTCGGTTTGGACTCTGGTTTGGATTCATTGACCTTCTGCTTTCCCTTTTGTTCAGCTGATGAATGAGGTTTTTGAGAACAAGCGGAATTAGCTTTAGATCAAGATGGAGATGAATAGGTGGAAGTAGAAGAATTAGAAGAACGAGAAGAATTAGAATGAGAGGACTTCCTGGCTGGTGACTCTAGGTGACCCTTTTGCTTTTGATCATTGGAGGGACTGACCTTAGAGTCTTGTTCTCTTTTGACTTCTGGACCGAACCTTTGTGTTCGGTTGGAGTTGTTCTTGGAACCGAACCTTTGGTTTCGGTTGAAGTCTTTTTCAGAACCAAACCTTTGCCTTCGGTTGGTATTTTCTTGTGAACCGAACCTTGGCTTTCGGTTGTTGGAACATTCAGGCTTTCTTACAGGATTGTTTTCATACTTCAAATTCTTGTCTTGGTGTGAGTAGTATGCATTCTGGGAGTGCCAGAATTGTTTCCTTTCAGAAAGCTTTTTCCTGTATCTTTGGTTCCTTTCTATCTTCTTATTCCTCATCTGCTTAGGTTGATGATGAACGTTCGCTTTCGTTTTTGTTGTCTCCTTGGCTGGTTCCTTTTGAACTTCAGGAGTTTTACTTTGAGCCGAGGGAGCAGAGGGAATATCCGAAGAAGATCCAGTTTGCACTGAGGGAGTTCCACTTTGAGCTGTTGGAGTAGAGGGAATGTCCTCTTTTGCTGAACGATCATCCTCCTGAGGAATATCTTTCGTACCACTGGTACTTGGCTCATTGATATTATCTGGCTTGTTCAATGGTTCAGGGATATATCTTCCTTTGATCATCCAGGAGGTTCTTTCAGACAAGCCAACGGTTTCGTTTGCATTATCAATTGGAGCTTCCCAGAAGTACTCATCACAGCCATCAGCATTGTCTTCGTTAACAATAGCTGTGAGTTCAGCTGTTTGATGTTCGGTTACTCCAGTCACCTTGTATACTTGATTCGGAGTGGTCCTGACCTTTTGATACACAATTGCTTTCTCTACTAATTTCGGGGACTTTTGTTGGGACAATCGAGCGAACTCCACATAATTTTCAGATATTAGATTTTTGTGGTTTTCAGTTTCGTTTTTAACAAATTCTGAGCAGTCAACCGTATCCTCTACAGAAATTTCACTCATGATTTCGTCCTCGTTAAGCTCAGATGCATTTTCAACATCAATTTTGTTTTCTGAGCTTACGTTGGCGTTTGGAGAGTCAAATTTTTGCATGGTTTCGGTTCTCAGTTTAAGTCTGTCATTTTCATCCAAAAGATTTTTGAGCATGTCCTTGTGGTCTTTGGATTTAATGAAGGACTCAATTTTGTCCAGTCTATACATGTAGGTTGGATTGACATCATCAGACGATATCACACTCTCACAATTGTAGGCTTCGGCATCGATTTCATCCTCCTTAAACTCTAGGAAGGGCAAAATCATGCGATGGATCTTTTGGCCTATCTCACAGTCCAAGTGAAGTTGAGTAATATTGGAATACAAACGTTTAGCAATTAAAAAAAAACATTTCGTTGTTTTAACAATTTTAAATTGTCTCTCTGCAAATAAATGTTTTCGTCTTTAACTTTAACTAATTTCGACTCTTTTAACTCAATCCACATTCGCCGCTCCTCACTCTTCGACGCCACCCTGCTTAATTGATCAGTCAGGTTAGAATTGGTGACTCGAGTTTGAGTTAAGCTACTATCTAAATGAGAAATTCTTGTATTAACATTTTTTAGTTCTTTCTCATATGAGGATGATGGTACTTTAGATGAAATAAAAACAGATTGTACCTTCTTTATCAGTTCATCGAGTTCATTGAACTGCTGGCTGAGTGGTTTGGCCGTAAAGCACATATCCTCCTGTACCTTCGGTCCATTGCTTCCTCCATCGGTGTTGTATCCCCTCATTTGAGATACGTCAGTCACCATGAAGCATTTTTCTCCACTACTTCCCTCCTTAGCCACATACGTCTTTCCATGGGTAGGCTTCCTCACTTCTTCGTCTTCTGAGTCGGTAGACCAAACTTCTGTGCTACCGAACTCATCGTCATTAACCGAACACTGCACAATAAGAGCATTAATAGAAGGGTTAGCGGTAGACTTCTTCTTTCTCAACTCATCCAGTCTCTTCTGCAGCACGGCTTACTCATCATTTCCATCGTCCTTTTCAGCCATCTTCTTAAGAACACAGTCCTTAGCATAGTGGTTCTTGCCACCACAGTAGAAACAGCTTACTCCAGAATCGCCATCTGCCTTCGGTTCCTTCTTGGGCTCCTCAGCCTTCGGTTCATTGTTCACCTTTTCAGAGCTGTAACTCCCCTACCAGTTTCGGTTTTTGTTGCTGGGGAATCTCTTCTTTATGAACCTTTTAGGATTGGACACCATCATGGCATAATCCTCAGACGTGAGGTCATATTCTTCCAAGTTGAGCTCTTCATCCTCTATCACAGCTTTACTTTTAGATAGGAGGGCCAACGAACCAAGACTAGAAACAACGTTCTTCTCTTGTACCACAATCTTCTCTTGGGACTTTAGAATACCCACCAGTTTCGCCAAAGAGTATGATTTAAACTGCTCATGGGCTTTGACTGTGGAAACCACTGCTCTCCATTCAGACCTCAGTCCATTCAAGAAAGTAACCTTCTGTTCGATAAGCTTCCTTTCAATGTCGTGTTTGATCATCTTGCTGAGAAGATGATTGAAGCGATCAAACGTCTGGGTCACCGTTTCTTCGGCCCCTTGCCTGAATTCTCCAAACTCAGATAGAAGCAAGGTTTGGATAGAATGTTTAAGATCTTCGTCTGTGGAATACAGTTCGCGAAGTCTATCCCATACTTCCTTCGCCGTAGTACATGAGCTGACCAGTCTGAATGTGTCGGACTGAAGGGTGAATCTGATCAACCTTAACGCCTTAATATTGCACTGGAATTTGTCTTTTTCATCTTGTGCAATATCCTTCACGTCCTTAAGCAGATCGTTGTACTCCTTTTGTGTCTTAATGATTCTGGATGTTGCAGAATGAGAAAACGGTCCATTGATGATGGCTTCCCATATGAGGTAACCATTGTCCTCCGATCCAATCACGTAATCTTCAAAATGATGCGCCCACACTTCATAGTCATGGGTGTATAAGATTGGAATCTTTGTCGTCGAACCGATGCTGTTGGAAATATTAATAGGGTTTGATTGCGTCGCGTCCATTATGATCGTAAAAACTTGTTCAAAGATCAGACTTGTAATAAAGCAGATTAGGGCAAAACAATAAATATTAAGATACGTCAATTAAGATGACGGCTCAATAAATATCGATGATTGCGGAAAACCCTAATGGAAATCTTTTTCACAGAAAAGATGTGTATCAATTACACAGCCTCATGCTCTGATACCAATTGATGGGATTAAAAACGACTTTTAATCTATGAAGATCGATTAGATCTTGAACAAGTATATGAATATAAAAACAGTAAGAACGCAATAAAAAGAACAAGACAAGATTGAATCAAACGAGTCAAATGATTAAAACAAAATCCTCAGAAGAGCTCGATTAAGAACTTCAACTGTAGAGGATTGGTAGGTTACAAGAACGATTAAAGAAACCTTGAAATTACTATCGTTAAGCCCTCTATCGTTACTCTCTAAATCGTTAACCTAATATGCATGCAAGCATTAACTTATATACAATACATAAAAAGCTCTCGGTTGGACAGGCCCAAACCGGAGTGTACAAGGCTAAACTAACGAGCCCAAAAGACGCAACATCAAAACAATCTTCAGCCCAACAAGGGGTTTACGGCCCAAGAGATGTTCTTGGCCGTAAACTCCTATAAACTTATGATTTTGATGTGTTTTGATGTCTAAAATAGGCACAAGCATTTGAGGATTAAGGTCCTTAAGCATTAGGGGAAGTTTAGGGCACTAAATGCCCTTGAAAAGGGGTTTACGGCCCAAGAGAAGTTCTTGGCCGTAAACTCCTATTACTTGGGTTTCTTGGATGCTTTCTAGTCTCTAAAGATCATACACAAGGTCCTTTACAAGTTGTCTAGCAAGGAATCGGGACTAGGAAGCCTTAAAGTTCCATTTTGGAGTTTACTCCCCAAGAACGTTCTTGGGCGGTAAACTCCCGGATCTTGTAATCTAAACATGTAATTGATGTTATAAAGCATCTAACAAGTATTGAAACACATTTAGTAAAGTAGACTCACAATCTGGGATGAAAACCCGAAGATCCGTCAGAGACAATATAGCTTTTCTCTATTTGGAATTGTAAATAATGAATTAATTTAATTCAGAAAACTACTTATAGTCCTGGAATATTTTGGCAGAAAATATTTTTATTCCTGATATTGGACTGTAACATTATGAAACTTGAAATGCTCAAATTTCACAAAACCAGGAGCATCCACTCTCCTGATATCTCCTTAAACATAAACCCTAATGTACACAAACTTGTTCGGAAAAGTATGAAAATCACTGAAACTGAACTAGCTTCTACTGAATAGATGGTGTTCGTACAAATGGAAATTTCGGGTTGTCACATCATGCGAAAATGCAAATAATTTGCGAAAACGTGAAAACAAGGAAAATCTATGAGATTGTACCACCTCAACATTATCTTTTTGGACAATAATTCATCCAAACTTTGAAATACATGATGATAATCGATATTAGATGAGAAATAGTGTCAAAATTCTGACATTTTTATTATGAAAACGTGAATTTAAAAATGGTTCAGGACGTGAAAAGAAAAGTAATTATTAAAAACGTTTTTCGCATAAACCTACTTATATACATATATATATATATATATATATATATATATATATATATATATATATATATATATATATATATATATCGTATGCTATGAGAATGATAAAGAAAATATGTTGTTTAATAATATAAATACGCTCAATCTTACATAAGTATTGTCAGTAACACACATTCTCATAGATTAAATCGTTTATAAGGTTATTATACACTTATTATTATTTTTCTTATTTCTATCAGAATGTTGTCAGAATGTTTTATTTGGGTCGTATTCTGTCAGAATGAAAATGAGTGAAAAAACGATGTATGAGAACAAAAATAAATAATAATTAGCGAGAATGCATGAAAATGACGATATTTTGTAAGGATGAACGTATTCGAATTGCTAAACAACTTATTCTCTTAATAATTATCATAGCATACGATATATGTACAATAATTAATGTGAATAGAATAATCTATATATATATATATATATATATATATATATATATATATATATATATATATATATATATATATATATATATATATATATATATATATATATATATATATATATATATATATATATATATCAAATGGGCATAATACACCAAGTGGGTATTTCCCAGCAAGCCTTTTAATATTCTCGACGACTTCTAAGTCTTTAAAAACTTAAAATAATAGAGAAGGAGAAGACATAATTTTGAAATTGCTGTATATATATAGATGAAGGGATGGGAAGAAGTGGATTCATACATTCATTCGGAAAAGGTAAAGATTAACATATTTCCTCATAAACGTTTTACTTATAGTATTAGGAAAGAATTTCCAAAAGGAGTTGGGTCAAAATTCCAATCCAAAATGATGTGATTTTAATTTCATTTAACGTTTAAAATCTTAATATTATGTGACATGAACCTGGCGCTTGTGCGTTTTTCTGATTAATGTGTATGCAGGAAAATAGGAAAATAAGAGATACACATAAACAAGAGATCAACCACAAAATAAACGGTTAGTCTTCAATTCAATATGTTGTTGTAACAATATATATATATATATATATATATATATATATATATATATATATATATATATATATATATATATATATATATATATATATATATATATATATATATATATATATATATATATATATATATATGGGAGGTACATTGGAAAACGTTTGAATCATAGAAATCCTAAATATTCAATGAAAATATATAGAAAAAAAAACACTTTAATGTCTTTTTTTATATTATAAACATCAAAATCACATATATTTACATAAATCCGATCAAAACAAACGTGAAATATATATATATATATATATATATATATATATATATATATATATATATATATATATATATATATATATATATATATATATTGTTTTTTTTTGTTTTTTTTTGTTTTTTTCCGACGAATGTATACATCTATATGTAATTTTACTGATTCTATCGTAAAAAAATATAAAATAAATAAATAGATAAATAAATAAAATTGATATCTCAAAGTATTTCATTTTACGTATTTCTTTTGATTTTTTAGGATTTTAGGGTTCATAGATTTTCTATTTAACCCATCATATATATATATATATATATATATATATATATATATATATATATATATATATATATATATATATATATATATATATATATATATATATATATATATATATATATATATATATATATATATAGACACACATGTAATGTTCCATTTTCACAACAAAAAAATTTAATTTTATTAAAGCAAAGGTTCGCAATTATAAATCCATTATGAAGAAAACCGTTTATCCAAATTACATTTATTGGAAATCTGAGTAATATTAAAGCGTAGAATCTTCATTGCTGCTGATGAATGTGTCACGTCTTCGCATTCCCTGACAACCGATGATACATGAAATAATAAAAAACTAGGTATGCACAAAACTTAGTGAGTTTCCCCCAAAATACCTCTTACGATAAACATACAAGCATGAATAACGACCCACAATCATCGGATTGGAATGTACATGCCTAATCTATCCACAGACTTGAATACCATCATGCAACGGGTCTAATCAGCCATCAGGTTGTAATACCCATGGTTTGTTGGCCTACCGCCTCAACCCAACTGCTCTTCCCGAGCCTCCATTCCTAGGACATATTGGCGACCCACACCAAGTATCTTGACCATCAACACAAAACAGGATCGCCTGAACCCACTACCATGATATGTCAACCTATAAACAATCAAGGATCAAGTAGGCACAAAATACAGGCAAACAACAACCATACAAATCACTACCGCCTACTAGTCCTCTATCAGTACAATGTCTCGCTACCAGATGGCCTCCATGAAATGCGTAACTATAAGTAACCAGAGGTAAGATTACGACCGAAACAGATGATCCGACTCTAGAGTTACAACTAAACAAGGAACAAGCAAGAAAGGCTAGATCAAGAGTTCTCAAGTCATCCTACATGACTACATACAACCTCTAGTGCACTCCACTAGATGATGACAAGCAAGTACAGGTAGACATACAGATCTATAGATCTCTACTGGATAGTAACATCATATATATCACGATACAGGTCTAACAGATCACCATATCATAGCAACATTAAATATACCAGGATATAGATCTAACAGATCACTACAGCACAACAACATCCTATATACCAGGATATAGATCTAACAGATTACTACAGCATAACAACATCCTATATACCGAGATATAAATCTAATTGATCACTACAGTACAAGAACATTCTATATACCAGGATACAGATCTAACAGATCACTACAATATGGTAGCATACTAAATACCAACAATCCAAGGAATACATAACCGTATATACCCAAATATGAGATAGACACCTGGACAGGTGATCCTACTCTAGAGCCACAACCAAACAAGGAACATGCAAGAAAGCCTAGATCAAGAGTCCTTAGTCTATCCTACATGACTACATATAGTCCCTTTGGCATCCCTACACTAAAAGATAACCAAAACTAGTGGGTCGGCATTGGTACCTTCGATCCACGAGTACAATGAGGCAAAACTCACTTGAAATGAAGAAACATAAAAAAATTAGACGCGTTTACCTTTCTACACTATGTGCTCCCGCGAATTCGCTAATCACAAAAACCAAGTAAAACCTTAATTAATAGTCCAAAACCCTAAAGTTTTACCTAAAGTCAAACTTGGTCAAAAGTCAACAATCAATGAAAGTCAACAAAGTCAACGTTTATGGTAGTTGTGTACGCCCAACTTACTTCTCATAGACCTAACGTATGCGACCTGATCTTATTTCTCCATTAATTACCTTATCACCTAAGAAATTTTCTCTAGAGCTCAGATCTAGACTCAAGACATCGACTTAAGTCACAAAGTTTCCACCTTTATGACTTTCCATGCCTAGAAACGGTCCAAAAGCCAAAACCTTAACTTATTAATAAATAAAGACATCATAACTCTTGCATGGAAGGGATAGAAGGACCAATATCACATTTTAATGGTTCCTAATAGTTTCATAATGGATAAAGTTTCCAAATTTATCCTTTTGAATGGTCCCAACAAACAAGATCTAGTCTTTAAGTCTCAAAAGGGACCAAAAGTATATCTTATTCAACTTAATCCATTAAATCCAAGTCTTTAACCTTTAGATCTGAATCAATACGTTATTTAGATGGATAAAGTTTCCAAATTTATCCATATCAAGGTCACAAACTTTCAAGATCTAAAATTTATGCACATAATGAGACCAAAAGCTCATAACACCCAAAACTATCTAGATCTAACAAATACATTAACAAGATTCAAACTTTGTACCTCAAGAAGAAAGACCAAAATGAACAAGGTTTAGATCTATATGCTCCAATGCAACCAACACTTCCCCAATGAACTCTTTTTTCTCGAAAATGCACCAAGAACACTCTAAAACACTTAAAAACACCTTCTTTTGATCACAAGGCTCAAATTAGTGTTAGGGTTTCAAGGGAGGACATTAAAAATGTGGAGGCTGAGAATGGAAAGGGTTTGGGGGAGTTAATGAGCTTATACAAGGCTCAAAACCCTCAAATTAGGGATTGACATCTGATCGTGTACACCCAACACATGCCTAGTACACCCAACGTACTAGGTTGGGCCTCGGCGATTGACCATGTCTAGTACGCCCAACGTACACCCCGTATGCCCAACATACTAGAGTAAACCTAAATCTCCCTATATTCAAATATTCATAACTTCTTTGTTCTAAGTCCAATTTCAATGATCTTTGTATCCATATAAAGGTTTTGAAGAGCCCTTTAGTGTTATCTAAATATCTTGTACTAAAAACTTCTCGAACAAAACTCCATATTTAATGCAAAAACCCAACCTATGATTTTTCCCTTTCTACCCTTCGGCCAAAACACAATTCAAGGGTAAAATCTCTAAACTATCATTACGTCCTTCCACAATAACTAAACTTTGCATCCCCAAGTCTAAAAGCCTTACACAATCGAATTACGGCCCAAGACTCAGAAATGGAAGGAAACAGGATGTCACAATACACACACACACACACACACATATATATATATATATATATATACACACACACATATGTATATATATATGCGTGTGTGTGTATATGTATGTATATATGTATGTATGTATATATATATACACACATATACACACACACAAACACATAGACAAATAAACACTAGGAGAATGCCCGCGTAGATTAAAAAATAATGTTGACATATTGAAAAGTATATATGCCATTTAAAATAGTTATGCTTTTAACATTAACATTTACATAATACTTTTTACATTAGTGTTCTTTTAAATAACTTTTAGGATTGATTTATTTAAGAGTATACTTATGTGACCAACTTTTAATTTCGATGATATATATATATATATATATATATATATATATATATATATATATATATATATATATATATATATATATATAATTTGATAATACTTTTTATCTATTATTATTGTTAATTAATTTATCAAATCATATCGAAAGATTCTCTATTATTATAAATATAGATTTTGGATATTATTTTAGTTAATTTTACAATACAATTGAAGTTTTGATTTAACAAGTTTAAACAATTTTAACTATTTAAAAAACTTTAATTATTTTTTAAATAAATTAACAAAATGGATATATTATCTTGAATGTACTTTAATTTTACTAACATAAAAACATAAAAACATATCTTCAACTTTTCATATTTGAACCACAATCCACATCAAATATATGAATGTTTTATGTTGAAAAAACATATATACTACAAATATATTTATAAATGTATGGGAAAGTAAAAAGTATTTACTAAATTACATCAACTTTAGAAACATGAAAATCTATCTAGTGAAGTGATCATAAGATATAATGAAAAACACTTAGAGTAGTTGTTATTAATTGGTTGAAAATTTAATGTTTATGGTGGTTTTAAATGAATACGACGTAAATATATAATATATTTTGAGCTATATTTATTTGGATGAACTATTTTATAAGATTTATATATATACATGAACGTAATATAAATAAAAAACCTATTTTATTTTTATTTTTAGGGTTTAGGTCATTTTTGGTCACTTAACTTTTGGTTTTGTGCTCAATTGGCCACTTAACTCTTTGTAAGTTTTAAAAGGTCATCAAACTTTTAACTTTGTTCTCATTTAGTCACTTAACTTTTGGTTTGGTCACATTTAGTCACCTAACTTTTAAAATTGTTCTCATTTAGTCACTAAACTTCTAATATTTTTTAAAAGTTTAGTGACTAAATGAGCACAAATCTAAAAGTTAAGTGAGTAAACCAAAAGTTAAGTGACTAAATAAGTACAAAATCAAAAGTTTGATGACCTTTTAAAACTTAAAAATAGTTAAGTAACCAAATGAGCACAAAACCGAAAGTTAAGTGACCAAAAATGACATAAACTCTTATTTTTATTACTAATCTTTTATCGAAAAAAAACTTAATATCCATTTTTTTTTGTAGATATCTATATTAATATGTAAAATATTAACTTTTTCAAAATAACTCACTCCTTTTTCGTTAGTTTTTTTAAATATTTAGGTTTATTTTTTTATCGGAAAAAATAACATAAATATGTGCAGTTTAGATTCATACTGTGAATATTTTCAGTTGTGAATTTTACAAAAATAATTTATGATTAATTAAAACCTTTAAAATATTATAAAATTACAAATATATATAGTTCGATTCAAATGTGAATTTCACTAAATTAATGTGTGAATGATCAAAGTGTTGAAATAGTATGTCAGATTTAAATTATGAATGCTAAAAACAAAGTAAATCTATTCACAATATGAATCTGATTCACAGTTTGAATTTGACTAGCAAAGTAAAAAAAGTAACTTTTTTTTTTATTTTTTATATATGAATGTTTATTTAACAAGTATCTAAATTTATGAATTTTGATATACTTATTTCAAATTTTCATTTAAAAATAAGCATAAATAAAAAAAAAAAAAAAAAAAAAAAAAAAAAAAAAAAACTGACAATACAAAGTGAGATTTTTTGAAAACAAAAAGTTCATTTTTGTTTATCAATATGAACGGATATGGAAAAACTTAGTAGAATAGGTATATTTAGAAAAATACACAAGAACATGAAATTTGTAAGAGACCATAAGGATAGTTTCCATTATGTAAATTAAGTATAGTTTCAATTATGTCAATTGTCCTTGTTGAGTGCTAACATATATATTTTTTTATTGCAATTAGAAAATGTCACATTGGTTCTCACACTCAAAAACTTTTGTATAATATTAAAAATGTATAAATAGAGCAAATTTGGGAAATTAAAAACATTTTTGAAATTTGTAAGAGAACCATGCATATAATCGTCCCAATTTACGGATTAGAGTTCTTATTGAGTGATACTTATTTTAACATCTGTTGTGATTACAATTACAAAAGGTCACGTTACCTCTCTTACTGAATAAATTTGGTTTAATTTTAAAATGTATTAATACGAAAAGTAAACTGCCGTTGTCAAGGAGAGTTAGTAACTTCAATAACTTTGGAAAATTAAACAAGGTAAACTATTTATAAGAAGAAATCCATACAATCTGATCAATTTGTGCTTTTGTAGTGATGTATAGAGGTACTTATTCTGACACATCTGCTGTGATTGCAATCATAAAATGGCACATTTGTTCTCATTCTCAAAAACATTTGTGTAACTTACAAACGTGTTAATACGGCAACAAAATTACTACTATTGAAGATAGGCAGCAACTTAAATAAATTCCTCATAATTTCTGGTTTTTAATTCTTGTTGAGTGGTACTTATTTTAACAAACCAGTGTTGATTGCAATTTGAGAAAGACACTTTAGTTTTTATACTAAACCTTTTTTTATTTAAGAACTTATTAATAAGAGAAGTAAATTATCACTACTGAGGAGAGGTAACTTCGGGAAATTAACCAGATTATTAAATTTGTAAGAGAACCATCCATATTATCTTCGAAATTTATTGTTTAGCAATCTTGTTGAAAGGTACTTTATTTAGCATATTTGTTTTGATTTCAATTAGAAAATGTCATATTATTTCTCATATTTAAAAACCTTTGTTTAATTTAAAAATGTATTAATACAAGTGAATTACAACTATTGAGGAGAGCTAGCAACTTAAATAACTTTGGGAAATTAAACAATGTATGAAATTTGTAACAAAACCATCTATATAACTTGTGCAATGGTTTAGTATTCTTTTTGAGAGGTACTTATTTTGCTGAGATGCAAATTATATAAACAGTACATTAAAATAATTGTGTAAATGAATAGTCATTTTGTTTCTTATAATTAATACAGCTTTGACTTGAGTGCATCATGGAAAGTAAAGCTATTGCAGCTATTGGAATTGACCTTGGAACAACCTACTCTTGTGTGGGTGTTTGGCAAAATGACCAAGTTGAGATCATAGCCAATGATCAAGGAAATAGGACTATGCCATCTTGTGTTGCATTCACTACTGATGGGCGTCTGATTGGTGAAGGTGCTAAGAACCAAATTGCTATGAACTCCACCAACACCATTTATGGTTCGTATTTTATTCCTTTATTCCATTGTTTAGCTGCTTGAATTTATAAAATAATGAGTTGTACCATCTTTGATTAAAACAAATGTGGTGAATTTCCAGATGCAAAAAGATTGATCGGGAGGAGATTCAATGATGCCAAGCTTCAAGAGGACATGCAATTTTGGCCTTTCAAAGTCATAAAAGGAAGTAACGACATTCCAAAGATTGTAGTTTCATACAATGGTGAAAAAAAGGAGTTTTCTGCTGAGGAAATTTCATCCATGGTTCTTATGAAACTGAAAAGTATTGCAGAGGCGTTTCTTGGTAAAACTGTACATGATGCAGTCATCACTGTTCCAGCTTATTTTGATGATTCCCAACGCCAAGCAACAAAGGATGCTGGTTATGTTGCTGGACTTAATGTTCTACGATTAATCAATGAACCTACCTCAGCTGCAATTGCTTATGGATTAGATACGAGAAGTGATATAACTTGTGATACAAATGTGCTTATCTTTGATTTGGGCGGTGGTACTTTTGATGTATCTCTTGTCACCATTGATGTCAGAGGTAAGATAAAAGTGAAGGCTGTTTCAGGTGACACTCACTTAGGTGGTCAGGATTTTGATAACATGATGGTGGAGTATTTCGTGGAGCAATTCAACAGAAAGCATAGGACAAACATGAGCGGGAATATAAAGGCACTAGGGCGATTAAGGGTAGCTTGTGAAAAAGCAAAACGACTTCTCTCTTCAACTACTGAAACTATTGTTGAACTGGATACTTTGCATGAGGGTATTGATTTTTTTATGAGAATTACTCGTGCAAAGTTTGAAAATTTGAATGAAGACTTCTTTAGTAAGTGTATAGAGATGGTGGAGAATTGTTTGGGTGATGCAAGAATGAATGTAAATGATATCGATGAGGTAGTCCTTGTTGGTGGGTCAACAAGGATACCTAAGGTTCAAGAATTGTTGAAAGACTTCTTCAATGGAAAAGAGCTTTGTAAAAGGATCCATCCTGATGAGGCAGTTGCATATGGTGCAACTATTCTTTCTGCAAAGTTAAGTGGTGAAAGAAGTCAAAAAGTGAACAACTTAGAGTTGGATGATGTTGTCCCTCTATCACTTGGTGTAGCTGTGGTTGATGGTTCTTTATCGGTCATTATTAAAAGAAATACCTCAATACCAACCAACATGAAAAGAGATTATGTTACATCCCAAAATAACCAAAGTGCTATATCTTTCGATGTATATCAAGGTGAAAGAACTAGGGCTATTTATAATAACTGGTTAGGAAGTTTCGAAGTTTTAGTCCCACTAGCCCCGAAGGGTATGTCAAAGGTGGAAGTGGTCTTTGAAATTGATGATGATGGCATTCTAAAGTGCTCAGGCGAAGAAACAACGACTGGACTAAAAAGGAAGATTATAATTAGCAACGAGAAGAAGAGGCTTTCAAAGGAAGAAATCAAAAAAATGCTAGAAGATGCTGAAAAGTATAGACGTGAAGACGAGGAGTATACAAAGAAGATTTTTGCATATAATGCTTTGGAGGAATACATTGACAATTTGAATAGAAAAATAGAGATCATGAGAAGTAGAGATAAGGATATGATCCATAAAGAAGAAATAGAAAAAATAGTAAATGGGATAATGGATTCAAGAAAAATTCTTGATAGAAACAAGGTTGCAGATTGTGGTAAGTATGAGAAGACACTAGCTGTACTGAAAAATGTGGTTGTTCCCGTCATCGGCCAACTTGCATCAGCTTTTATTCAATACGGTATGGATTTTTTCTAAACAACTAAGATCCTAAAAAATAAACACATTATTTTACCATACATAATATTATTATGGACTATTTTTTCTATTTTTAATAACATTTGGACATTGTATTTTCAATATTTATGTGTATGTGTGAAACATTCGATGATATATTTGTGAAATTTCAATTTCTTTTTGTAAAGTTTCTTATGTCGAATCAATATATTTATTTCTTATTTTTCATTTTTGTGTCATATGAATTATGCCAAAAAAAAAAATTATCCAACTTCATACTATCATTCATGTGTATCCCATACATAAAGCAGTCATAAGAATACTATTGTATATATGTTTGTATGTTCATGTTGCTTCAAAACAATAATTAATTAAAAATCATGGATATGTCATATTATCCATATTATCAATCTAAGCGTTTTTTTAAATGCAAATTGTCTATCTTATCACTTTATATTTTAGTATATGTTTAACATTTTAATTATAATAATAAGTGCTTTTTAAAAGTTTCTTTCACTTATTAAAAATAACAAGTGGTTTTAAAATTAATAAGCAATAATTATAAATAATAAAATCAAATTACATGGATATGTCATATTATCCATGCAAGTGTCTTTTGAAATGCAAATTGTTTATCTTATCACTTTATTATTTAGTGTATGTTTCACATTTTGATAATAATTTTAATTGTTTCTTAAAAGTCTTCTTTAACTTATTAATAATAATAAGTGGTTTAAAATTAATGAATAACAATTTTAAATGATAATAACATCAAATTATAAATTACATTTAGCTATAAATAAATTGTATTCTAAATGAACATCATTATTGAAATTAGAAAATTATCGCATAAGTAAAAATATAATTAATCAATAATAATAATTGTTAAAAATAATAGTAAATAGATAATTATATTTAATTCTATTAATAACTAATATATATATATATATATATATATATATATATATATATATATAGAGAGAGAGAGACAGAGAGAGAGAGAGAGAGTTAGGTTCAAATGTTTTCACTATCTATTGTGTGCATGTATGACTGATTCTGAACCAATCATTTTAGTTATTTTAAGAAAGTAATTCATGCATATTAAATGCTGAAGATGTAATTAATATTCATTATATCTTCAACATGTAATATGCATTAATTACTTTCTTAAAATAACTAAAATGATTGGTCCAGAATCAGTCATACATACACAATAGATAGTGAAAACAAAATAACCTAACCCTATATATATATATATATATATATATATATATATATATATATATATTATTGTAAAAAATATTATATAAAAGTTAATGTCAATAACATAACCATTTTAAACATATATTTTTCAATATGTTAACAATATATTTTTAATCTTCGTTGCGCAAATAACGATAATTCGTATAGCATACTTATAAAGAAAATATTTTTCTTTTCACCACGTTCATTTGAAACTCCCATAATGTATTTTACTCAAACCATATGCATTTGAAACCTTTTATTTTATTGAATACCATTGAAAAGTCTCTTAATAATGGTTAACCATTCAAAGGTTTTATAACTTATATAAAATATTTAACAAGAAATTAATGGATAGTCTACTATAAAAGGTCAATCTCTTTGAATAGACACACAAATACAAATCACATACAAAATTCACAAAGAAAACAAATCTAAAGGTTTTTGTGTTGGTTTGAGGGCTTTTGACCATTTTTCAAGCCATGTTATACAAGAAATTGAGGTGTTTACCCACACATAATTTAGCTACATATGTTAATGTGTGGATAACTACCCACACATGTTTGTATATGTGTGGATAAATGCCAATAATTTTATTTCATAAACATGAACACTTAATATATGTTGTTGGTAATATCTTTTAGCCACACTTTTTTTTGGTTGAAAAATTCCCCTCAAAATTTAGTGATAGATTACATGTTAAATTACCAACACATGTGTTGAATTTTATTTATATGTGGGTAAACTATCTACACATATGTAGAAACTTAATATATGTGTAGCTAATTTTTTAAAATTTAGATACAATGTACACATAATATTTATATGTTAAAATAAAGTTAATATACTACTATTTTTTTAGTGACGTGGAAAACTGAAAACTTACATATAGTTATGATATGAAAATATGTGTGGCTAACATGTACATATTATCTAGGAGAGGTATTATGGTTCCTTCTATTATGTGCCATATTTGTTTGGATGAAGTAGAGACCATTGAGCATATTTTTATAGCCTGTCCTGACTTGATTAACATATGGGTAAGGGTAGCTATTTGGTGGGGAGTATCTATCCTGGTTCATCTTTCGGTGCATTCGTTAATCAACTGGTCATAAAATGTCAATCTACGTAGAGGGCAAAGGAAGATTTTTGATGCGGTAATTATCACTTCTTTCTGGTGCTTATGGAACTTTCGTAATACTTCTATTTTTGGGACGGTTATACCAAAGAAATCGGTTCTTTTTGATGAGGTCGTTGAGAAGTCTTTCTTTTGGATTTCTAATAGATGTAGTAGAGTAAAATTACATTGGAATGATTGGCTTCGTAACCCAAAATTAGCTTCCTCTAAAATGTAATTTCTTGCTAGCTTCTTGCTAGTGTTTTTTTTTAATAAAATTTTGCTGTTAAAAAAAAAAACATGTGCATATTACGTACATATAATACTATTATAAAAATTTTGTAGATAAATATAAAATGACATGGAAACAAAAAAAATATAACTCAACACTTAAAACAAAATTTAAAAAGAAATTAAAACTAAAATTGAAATTAAAACAACATGGAACAATGTAAATTATGATGAAATTTTGAGATTGGTATTTTTTCCGAAAATGGTGAGACTATGGCTATAGATGGTGACATTTGTTCCATTAAATTCGCCCCCCACAAAACCTATCAAAATGATACAAGAACGCATGGAACAATAGTGAAATTCTAAATTTTCATTTCCCTCCAATTAAATTAATTTTCCCTCTAATAAGTTTTTTTTTTCAGATCCCTCATTTTGGTTCCCCCTCCCCTGTACATATATAAAAACACAAACTACTAATCTTTTCTTATTCTCTCCACGCCGACCATTCATTTGATGCCCTCATCGCCTTTTTTCATCATTCGATTTGAGGCATGACTACCCTTTCTTCTTTTTGATTACTCAGGTTACTAAAATCACTGATCTCTTCGATTGCAATTACAAGCGCCCTTCAATTTGACAACCTCAATTGATTTGGTAAAGGGTATGGTTCCAAATTGATCAAATGTGTTTATTTCGTCGATTTCATACTCTCTGTAATCCCCAACTTTAATTTTCACCGTTATTTGGAGTTTGGACATTCCAATTTTGTTATAAAATTTTAATATTGTGATGATATGACTTGTATAAATCAAACTCATGCTTGCTGGAGCAAAAGTCTTGAGGGTATCGGAAGTTACATTTCATCGAAGAAGATCATTGATTAAGAAGAGGCTTCCACAACAAATATGGATTTACTTTGAGTCGACATAGTTTTGTATTATTTTTAAAGTTGTAGCCTCCTTAACTTTGTAGATTTTAATGTTGTTTTTTTGTTCATCTTGGTAATGTTTAGGATTTATCAGAATTCTAACTTCTTCAATGGGTTCGATTCATTCTTTTATCTACACATTAAAATAAATATTCACACATCTATCATTTTTATCTACACATTAAATTATTTTAACTTACATATTTAATTGTCAACAATACTTTTGAAGAACATGCCATGTAACTTGACATGTCATCCATCTAGTCCATGTCATTGGCCATGTCATCAACCATGTCATCGGCTGCCTAAAAAAATCATATCACTTCGACCCACACATACTTACTAGTTTTAGCAACACATGCATATGTAGGTATAGCTTTACTTATATTTACACATAATCGATGTGTATGTAATAATCTTTATCTACAGTCATGCGCCAACACATAGTGACACTTAATTTATGTGTGGATAAAACCAACTACCAACACATAAGAGGTTTTTACCCACACATAACGTGTGTAGGTAAACCCCCAAATTTCTTGTAGTGTATTATGTTAAAGTTTTTAATTTGTAATATACTAATTTTTTTTGTCTTGGTTTAAATATTCTTTTAAAACAATCATTTTATGTTATGGTTGAAATTTTAATTTAAATTAGATTAGATTCATGTTATCGATCATATATTATAGAATGTGATATAGATAATATTTAATTAAATATTGTATATATGTTTGTATGGTTATGTTGCTTCAAATCAATAGTTAATTAAAAATTATGGATATGTCATATTATCCATGTTATCCATGTAAGTCTCTTTTAAAATGCAAATTGTCTTTCTTATCACTTTATATTTTAGTATATGTTTAACATTTTAAGTATAATAATAAGAGCTTTTTAAAAGTTTTCTTTCACTTATTAATAATAATAAACTGTTTTAAAATTAACGAACAATAGTTATAAATATAAAATCAAATTATAAAAATCATGGATATGTCATTTATCCATGCATGTCTCTTTAGAAATGCAAATTGTCAATCTTATCACCATATTATTTAGTATATATTTAATATTTGAATAATAATATTAAGTGTTTCTTAAAAGTGTTCATCAACTAATTATTAATAATAACTTGTTTAAAATTAATAAACAATAGTTTTAAATGATAATAACATCAAATTGTAAATTACATAACGCCACCTACAAATAATCTATATTTTAAATGAACATCATTAATAAAATTAGAAAATAATTGCATAAGTAAAACTTTAAATTAATCAATCATAACAATTGTTAAGAATAATATTACATAGAGAATTATGTTTAATTGTATTAATGAGGAAGGTGGGTTGATGTCAATAAATATTTTTGTTAATAATAATTGAGATATTATATATATATATATATATATATATATATATATATATATATATTAAAAATATTATGTCAAAGTTAATATTGATAACATAACCATTATAAACATATATTTTTCAATATTCTAACAATATATTTTCAACCCGCGTCGCGCAACGCGCGGGAATTCGTCTGGTATATATATAATAATACGCAAGTGAGCAGAATCACAACATAGTACTTTAGATGAAAATATCCCACATACTTTTGGTTGTCATTGTAGCGTTGACTATGTTACTTCATAACTAGGGAAGCTTCACCATACTACGCACGGGTCGAGGGTTTTATTTTTTGATTGTTGTATAAACAAAATGCAGTTATATGTTAAGTGCAATTATATGTTAGAACAGATTGTATTTAAGAATAAAAATTACATACGTTTGTAGATAAACAAAAGATGCAAAACACATAGATAATATTAAAAAAAAGAAGTGTGGAACTGGGTAGGCTACTTGAATCGTCAGGAAGCCGAAAAATGACTTTTTGCACAGTGGAAAGAAGTAAAAAAAATGTGATTTATAGATAGGAAAAAAGATTTTGTAAAATCTTATTTCAAGTAATGTGTTATAAAATGCTAATTTTCATGAAGTCAGATGCTATAAGATGTTTTTTAATCCAAAAAATCTGGAAAATTGTTTTTTTTTACAATAAAAAATATAAAAAAAATGTGCTTTAGAGACAAAAAAAAAGTAAAAAAAAGTAAATTAAAATATTGTTTATTATGGTATGCTATTTCCAATGAGAGTAGAATCTTATAAAATGAAGCCTTTTATTCCAAAGAAGTCAAAAAAGATTTTTTTTTTATAAGTAGACAAATTAGAAAATTGATTTGCAATATTATAACGTTTTATAAAAAAATGTTGAATGTTTTCCTTGAGTAATGGATTACAAAATGCTATTTATCCGAAAAGTACGATGCTATGAAATTCTTTTTTCATTATACGGCAGATGAATTTTTTTTATCAAGACATTGTACTTTGAAATCCTGCCAAATTATATCAATAAAAATGCTTAGCATTCAAAATATAAGAAATTGCAACATACTTTCAATACAACATTGTATTAAAGAAATCATTTTTCTGACATTGTACTCGAAAAAAATTAGATTTCTGTACCTTATTATTACAATATGAAAAATAGGAATCATGCAAAATGAAGGGTTTGGAATTCAAGATTCCATGAAATGAAATGAATTAGTTTAAAGGGAAATCTTCCAAAGGAAACAGAATTTGAGATTCTGTTTCATAGCACGTTTGTGTAATATCCCAAAATTCAAGACCGAAAATTTCATTTTTAGTTTAGTAATTCATAAAACAGATTATGGAAAACATCATCAGGATATCATATATCATGAAACTAGTAAGTAATGTGTCTCAAAACCTGTTATAATAATATCAGAGTACAATCCCAAGAACAATTATAATACAAAAACAGTAATTTCATGTGCTACAGTCATGCCGGCTCCTTTCCCCTCGAGGAAGTTGTACTTGAAACCAAAACTGTAAACCGTAAGCATGAAGCTTAGTGAGTTCCCCCATCATGCCACATATCATACAATAACTTACCGCCTAACATATCTAGGTGCTGGCATACCCTTCGGTCTCTTTCAACCTGTAACTGCCTAGCATATCTGGGTGTTGGCCTACCCCTTCGGTATCTTTCAACCGGTAACTGCCTAGCATATATGGGTGCTGGCCTATCCCTTCGGTCTCTTTCAATCAGTAACTAGGGACTATTTCACTCCTACTACTACTACATAAAACCCTAGCATATACATGAATCACATATTGCATAGCATATCTGGGTGCTGACTTACCCCTTCGACATCTTTCAATCGGTAATCAGGGACTATTTCACCCCTACCACTATCATATAAATGCATAGCATATCACAACATACTAGCACATAAGCATAATAGATAGTGGCATACCAGGCAATTATCACACAAACAATCATTAAACAACAAACTCCTACTAGTGGGTCGGCCTTGGTGCCTTAGTTAATGTTGACCCAACTCATCGAGTTCATGCAAAATCTAGAAAACGGGAAAACCCGTCTCAACTCGTCGAGTTGTCCTATCCAACTCGTCGAGTTTGTGCAGTCAATTTCATGTCCAAACGATTTTAAGCTACTCCAAAGCTCCAATTTGTTGATCTAGCCTCTTAGGGTCTTCTTACCATGTAAAGTTGCGAAGTTTACGTGCATGCAAGGTCTTAAGGGCCAAAACTAAGCTAAAGAAGAAGTTTTAGGTAAGGAGAAGGCTATAGCTTGCCAAAGACTAGAACTTTATGACTATAAGGGGCTAGAGGAATCTAGACATGAAGTTACAACTTCAGATCATGCCTAAAACAATAATTAACTCCATTACAAACTAAAAATGACCCTAAAACTTGCATGAACAGATCTAGCTAGAGAGAAGTCAAGGTAACAACTTGTTACCTTCAAGATGATGCTAAGATAAAGTAGAACTCAGATCCTCAAGCTTCTACTTGCTCCAAGCTCCTTAGACTTCAAGCCTTCTTCACAAAATCAACCTTCCAAGCTTCTTAACACAAAAAATGGAGGATAAACGTGATTAGGTTTTTCTGAGCTCAAATGTGACGGTAAGGGAGGCAGAGGGAGGCTAATGACCCTTTAAATAGGGTGCAAACCCATGAAAAATAGGGTTTCATTTTCTAGCTCCTACTCGTCGAGTTTTTCCTCTCAACTTGTCGACTAGAGAATTTCCTACATGTCATGCTGAGGCCAGCAACTCGACGAGTTCCAAGTTAAAATGTCCTTTTTAGATAAAATTCATATACTTGAGAGTCGGGATCTTACAATTCTCCCCCACTTCTCTTAGACTTCGTCCTCGAAGTCTGTTGTATCTAGGAATAGCTGGAGGTAGTGCTCCCTCATCTCGTCCTCCGGATCCCATGTCTACTTTGATTCCTTGTGGTGCTGCTACTGCACTTTCACCAACTCTACTTCCTTGTTCCTCAAAGCCTTCGTCTTCCTATTGAGATTGGCTACCGGCCGCTCGATGTAATTCAAGCTGTCATCCACCTGAATATCCTCTAGAAGCGCCACTGCGTAGTCATCTACTAAGCACTCCCGCAAATGGGAGACATGAAAAGTGCTATAGATATGAGTAAGCTCGGGTAGCAGATCTAGTCGATACGCTACCCAGCCCACCCGGAACCCTGAACGGTCCGAATTATCTGGGCCCATCTTGTGTGACATCCCCATTTTCACGGCCAGAAAAGACTGATTTTGGTTATGCTTTGTTTAAAAACCAGAGTAACATTTTAAATAAAAGTGTTGCGCAATTTGTTCCCAAAATAAAATATGATAAATATTTATCAAAGCATTTCCATAGAAATGTATTTCATTAAAAAACCTCGGGATGTCATATTCGATACAGATCAAAAGCATAAATAGTAAAATATAAGCCTCACTACATTTATTCATATCTACAGGCCTATATCCGTAAGCTCTCATCCCAAACATCGTATCTATGCTTGTGTGCCACTACCTGTAATACAAGAAACTGAGTGCGTCAGGCTTGGGAGCCCGGTGACCACATAGGGTTTTCAACCCACAATAAATAAGTTTAATAATTTCATCAACCAACAATAAACCGATTACCTGTTCCGGTTATCCTCACATTACGTCCCTAAAACACCTATCATAAGGGACCTAGACTAAGGATTAACATCAGGATGGACACTACTACCAAGGGGGTTCCTCAACAATAAATGTCCTAAAGGAAACAATGAGGGGGATGGAATACACGGATGAACACATCTTTCACAAACACCTACAAGTTGCGAGTCTACTAGCGTTCCACTAGACTATCAAGAAGAGTCTGTGGTCGTCATGCATACTCCGCTAGATGACAGAATCAACAACAACAACATCGAGGCATCTCATCATTTTATCACACATCGTCTATTACATATACCCATGTTTCACCCCAACATTTTTGTAGATATAAAATACATATATAGTTTAAATAATTTAAAACATGTATAAAAATCTTTCATCAGCATAGACAACAAGTATTCAGACAATATGCACACATAGCACGTAGTTTATATTAAATACATCATATCTATGTGTAAGATGAAAGTAACTATCCACTCACCTGGTAAGGTGGTTACTTGGTACTCGGACAACACTTCGTTTACTCAAAACAATTTTTCTTGAACAAAACCTAGTATCATTATTGTGGCAACCCGAAACTTATCCCGTTTCCGATACGCGATTACGTTAATAAAAATTCTAATTTTTTAACTTTTCCGTCAAACTCTTTGGTTTATTAAAATAATCTAGTTAAATTTAATTAAATTATTTACGAATCGGAACCAAAAATTGCGCGGAAACCCGAAAATCTGGAAAAAAATCAAACATTTTTGGTCGAAGTGGGTTTACGACCGTAAACCTGTTTACGGTCAATGACGAGTGGACCCCTCACCTCACCCCTATAAATACGATGCCTCCAAATTCATTAGGACGTTTCTGTCCACACTCTCTCCTCCTCTCTCTAAGAATCTCAACCGTAAACTCGCCAAGTCTTCAGAAACCGTAAACTCGCCAAGTCTTCAGAAACCGTAAAGTTGCCAAGTCTTCAGAAACCGTAAACTCGCCAAGTCTTTAGAAACCATAAACTCGCCAAGTCTTCAGGAACTGTAAACACCTTTTTGGTGGTACTTTAGGCTGAAAACCCATTTCTTCGATTCAAGCAAGTCTCGGAAACATTCCTCAACCAAATTCAAGTGTTTTGTGACACTTTATTTATCGAAATCGCTAGATTGTACGATACTGTGAGGCACTACTTCACTACTGTACCCTTAGGTGTACAGGGATAAATCCTATCACTGTATAACCAGAGTCTCCTGGAGGGAGAGCGTGAGATTTGTGAATAGATCTATTCGGGATTCACAATCCCACATCTGGACTGCTAGCTACAGTTAGGCGGGCACGCCTGAGATATACAAATGTCATTTCACTCAACGCTTGAAGAACGTTGGAAAGGTCACTAGTCATACCAAGCATGGTTATACGACTCACATTATGTATAAATCACCTTTAGTTTACCAACCCGGCTTCTTCAACAGTTTTATTTATACCAAATAGAACTAAACACACTAAGCATACTGGCCGAGCCAGGATTTTTCAAAACCGAATCATTTATGCTACGGTTTTACATATTAAATACTTATACTCCACGATTAGCTTTAGCTAGTCACATGAGGTAGTATTTTTCGCATATCACTACGGTTTTTCATAAACGAACATTCATGGTTTTATACGAAATCGATAACGCTACGTTTTTCGCTAAAGAAAATATCGGATTTTCTTGAGACCACACAAACATTTCGGCTCACTCATCAACAAGTTTTCATTACAAATTACTGCTTTTGAACTCACCAGCTTTATGCTGATATTTTTTTCAAACTGCTTGTATTCTCAGGAAATCCGTAGACAGGTACTTGTTGGATTTTCGAGGAACTGAAGCATTAAGAGTTTTTAAGTTTTTTTTTACAATCCAAAACTATTGTATGTAATTCAACCTACGTTTCAAAACAGATGTAAACATTTTTACTTAAGTATTCACTATAATTGTTGTGTTGCTATGATTGTTGTTATTCATTGGTTGTGATGCTATACATGACGTCCTCCGCCCGGAACATTTCCTCCGTTTGTCTTGGGGTGTGACAGATTGGTATCAGAGCCCATGTTTATAGCGAACTAGTATACCGAACCTTACGTGGTATACAACTATAAACACTAAGGGACCTAAGTGCTCTACGCTAAAAGTATACTTTCAAATTATAAGTATTTTTTTAAGAAGTATACGAGCATGCATACATAACATGATTTGTATCACTAGAAGAGCAGAACAAAAGTATTTGGATGCTGGAACGCTGCGGTTAAACCTGGGCAGTTATGTAATCATGTCTAGGGTGAATATAACCTGATCAACTATATTCAGCCGAGACATGATCAACATGTGTTTGGGGGTGACTGTGGTGCTACAGCAGGCCTAAAACTTACCAGAATCATCTCACATAAAATACTATAGGAGTATTTTCGCTAGAGCCAAACTTATTACGCAGATTCACTCTAAGTATTGCTACCTCTCCTTCCTTAAGCGATAACTTACTTGTGTTAGTAACCTTTCTATGATTATCGCTCGGTAGAATACTTTCATCATCAGGATGAGATATATTTTGTTCTTTTATATATATATCTCGGGGACTTACCATCCTCTTCTTCCTGATTGTTTTTAGAACAAGATGCCTCCCCGACCAAGACCCATCAGAAGGAAGAACGACACTCCACCACCACCACCACCTCCTCAGTTCAACCCTATCATGTTCCAGGCAGCAGTTACTGCCGCCGTAACTGCAGCAATGACACAAGTGAACGCTGGTGGAGCTGGAGGTGGAATCGACCCCCAGAGACAAGATGGAAGTCAGGGACAACAGAAAGACTGTTCCTACAAGGATTTCATGACTGCGAAACCCAAGTCCTTTGACGGAAATGGAGGTGTCATCGCCCTGACACGGTGGTTCGAGAAGATCGAATCCATCTTTGAAATTTGCATCTGTTCTGATGCCAACAAGGTGAAGTTCGCCGGCTGCACCTTCACTTACAGAGCCTTGATCTGGTGGAATGGTCGAGTCAAAACCCTAACCCTGCCAGTGGCTAATGCTATGGGTTGGGAAAGACTGATGGAGCTCATGCTCGCAGAGTACTACCGAAGGGGTGAAGTGCAAAAGTTAGAGCACGAACTCTAGAACTTGAAGATGAAGGGTTCCCAAATCTCTTCCTACACTGCTAGATTCTGTGACCTGGCGCTTCTCAATCCGGGAATGGTCACCCCGGAAAGTAAGAAAATCGAGAGGTACATCTGGGGACTGACACAACCCACCAAAGGAAATGTCTTGGCTGTTAGGCCAACTACGTTTGAAAGCGCCAAGGATCTGGCACAGAATCTGATCGATTATGGAATCCATTTGGATGAAGTAAAAACTGTCCCTGGACCCCAAAAGGATATCGGTGGGAAGAAGAAGAAGTCTGGAAATAAGTGAAAGGGCCAGTCTTCGCCGGAGCCCTCCAAGAAACAACAAATAGTAGCAGTTCATGTTGCTACTGCTGCTGCTCCCACAACTGTTCCAACCACCCAATCCCCTATAGGTGGTTATGCTGGAAAACTGCCTTTGTGCATCAAGTGTAACTTCCATCATCACGGGACCTGCCATGAGCTGATATGCAACAATTATGGGAAGAAGGGACACATAGTTCGATACTGCAAGACACCGGCTCAACCAACTAACCAGGCTCCGGGAGCGGGCGCTGGTCAAACTTGTTATGGATGTGGAGAGGCTGGGCACTTCAGGAGAAACTGCTCTAATGCAACGACTGGTGGCGACACATGGAGAGTTATGGTGATGGGTCAGGAAGAAGAAGTTGTTGATCCTGCCGTTGTTACTGGTACGTTCCTTCTTGACAACTCTTATGCATGCATACTCTTCGATTCTGGTGCGGAGAGGAGTTTTGTTAGTCATTCATTCAAACATCTAATCAAGTGTAAATCCTAATCTCTAACCGAAACATTTACCGTCGAGATGGCTAACGAAAAGAAGGAGAGCACTAACGACATATTTATAGGCTGCACTCTTACTCTAGACAATTATTCTTTTCCTATCGATCTTATGCATGTGTCCATCAAGAGCTTCGACATCATTATCGGCATGGACTGGTTAAGCTCCAATCATGCTGATATTCTTTGCTTCGAGAAGGCTGTCCGTCTTAATCTTCCTTCTGGTGAAACCCTTATGATTTATGGTGATAAGCTCAGTTCGAACCTCCGTATCATTTCGTGCATCAAAGCTCAGAAGTATCTACGGAAGGAATGTCATGCATTCCTAGCTCATGTTGTCAATGAAACACGAAAATTTAGAGACCTCGAGAGCATCCCCGTAGTCTACAACTTTCCTGATGTCTTCCTTAAAGATCTCCCAGGAATCCCTCCCCAACATCAAGTTGAGTTTTGTATCGACTTGATCCCCAGAGCTACTCTTGTAGCTAAATCTCCCTACCGTTTCGCGTCAGCAAAAATGCAAGAATTATCCAGTCAGCTCAATGAGCTGATCAACAAAAGATTCATAAGGCCGAGTTCCTCACCCTGGGGAGCTCCGATCTTATTTATGAAAAAGAAGGATGGATCCTTTCGGATGTGCATTGACTACCGAGAGCTGAATAAGCTGACCATCAAGAACCGATATCCTTTACCTAGAATCGACGATCTCTTCGACCAACTTCAGGGAGCCAGTTATTTCTCAAAGATCGATTTAAGATCAGGGTACCATCAGTTGCGAGTTCAGAAGAATGATGTGCCCAAGACAACATTCCGAACTCTCTATGGACACTACGAGTTCGTAGTAATGCCCTTTGGTCTGACTAACGCACTGGCAACATTCATGGACCTAATGAATCGGGTGTGCCGCCCTTTCTTAGACAAGTTCGTGATTGTGTTCATCGATGATATACTTGTCTATTCGCGGAGTGAAGATGATCATAAACAACACTTCCAAAGACACCTACAAGATCAAAGCGATTAAGAACTGGTCTGCACCAAAGACACCTACAAGAAATCCAACAATTCTTGGGTCTCGCGGGCTATTATCGCAGGATCATCCAAAACTTCTCCAGAATCGCTAACCCTTTAACTACCCTGACACAAAAGGGTGTAAACTTCAATTGGGGAGTCAAGCAAGACACTGTGTTTCAAACATTGAAGCATGCCTTGTTTAGTGCACCTATCTTGTCCCTGCCCGAAGGGACGGGAGACTTCGTGGTCTACTGCGATGCACCGAATCAGGGCCTAGGCTGTGTGCTCATGCAACAAGGAAAGGTTATCACCTATGACTCGAGGCAGTTGAAAACACATGAGGTCAATTACACAACTCAAGATTTGGAGTTGGGAGTAGTGGTCTTTGCGTTAAAGATCTGGAGACACTATCTCTATGGAACGAAGTGCACTATCTTCACCGACCATAAGAGCTTACAACACATCTTTAATCAGAAGGAGTCAAACATGAGACAGCGACGATGGGTCGAGCTACTCAGTGATTACGAGTGCGAAATTCGCTACCATCCCGGCAAGGCCAATGTGGTAGCAGACACCCTTAGTCGAAAGGAGTATTCAAGGCGTAAGGTGAAGGCACTAACAATGACCATCCATTCCCACCTGTCCGTGCAGATCAGAGAGGCTCAGCTGGAAGCCTTAAAACCAGAGAGCATGCTAGGTGAAGCCTTGAGAGGAATGGAAAAGAATCTAAGGATCAAGGGAGACGGAGTCTACTATTTCATGAACCGAATATGGACCCCAAAGTTCGGTGGTTACAGAGAGGTTGTCATGAATGAGGCTCACAAGACTAAATACTCCGTTTACCCAGGTTCAGATAAGATGTATCTGGATCTCAAATAACTCTATTGGTGGCCAAACATGAAAGTAGAGATTGCTACCTTCGTGGGCAAGTGCGTGACTTGCGCCAAGGTGAAGGTCGAATATCAGAAGCCCTCAGGTCTACTTCAGCAGCTGGAAATACCTGAGTGGAAGTGGGAGAGGATAACCATGGATTTTATCACCAAGTTACCCAGATCTCCGAGTGGGCACGATGCCATCTGGGTAATTGTCGATTGGTTGATGAAGTCCACCCACTTCCTGCCAATCAAAGAA
This sequence comes from Lactuca saligna, assembly GCF_052625555.1. Lineage (NCBI taxonomy): Eukaryota > Viridiplantae > Streptophyta > Magnoliopsida > Asterales > Asteraceae > Lactuca > Lactuca saligna. Next base: position 91,409,853 of record NC_136417.1, on the reverse strand, counting down.
AGCTTCAAGATGGAGAGACTCACACGGATCTACCTTCAAGAAATAATTCGCCTTCATGGTGTACCTGCATCCATTATCTCCGATCGTGACAACAGGTTTACATCAAGATTCTGGCAGTCCTTGCAAAAGGCTCTGGAAACTAAATTGGATATGAGCACGGCTTATCATCCGAAAACTGATGGACAGAGTAAGAGAACAATTCAGACCTTGGAAGATATGTTGAGAGCCTATGTCATTGAATTCGGCGCGTCATGGGACACTCATCTTCCTTTGGTTGAATTTTCTTACAACAACAGCTACCATAGCAGCATCAACGTTGCGCCGTTTGAAGCCCTCTATGGCCGTAAGTGCAGATCCCCTCTGTGCTGGGCTGAGGTGGGCGACACGCAGCTAGCCAGGGGTCAAATCCCTGACAGTACTCTTACCGGTCCAGAAATCATCCTAGAGACAACTGAGAGGATTGTACAAATCCGGGAACGACTGAAAGCCTCTCGAGATAGACAAAAGAGCTACGCCGATAAGAGACGTAAACCCTTGGAGTTCCAGGTTGGTGACCGTGTCCTTCTGAAGGTCTCACCCTGGAAAGGCATGATACGCTTCGGAAAGCATGGAAAGCTAAACCCAAGGTACATCGGACCATTCGAGATCCTTGCTAGGATCGGTCCCGTATCATACAAACTTTTGCTACCGCAAAACTCAGCAACATTCATCCTGTTTTCCACATATTGAACCTAAAGAAGTGTCTGTCTGATGAGACAATTGTGATTCCTCTCGACGAGATTGAAATCAATGAGAACCTCAACTTCGTGGAAGAACCTGTCGAAATCATGGATCGGGAAGTCAAACGAACAAAACAAAGTCGCATCCCTATAGTGAAGGTTCGTTGGAATGCCAAGCGGGGGCCTGAATTCAAGTGGGAGCGCGAAGATTAGATGAAACAGAAGTATCCGCATCTCTTTCCTAATCCATGATTTGTATTCTAGGTTCGAATTTCAGGACGAAATTCCCTCTAACGGGGGGATGATGTGACAACCCAAAACTTATCCCGTTTCCGTTACGCGATTCCGTTAATAAAAATTCAAATTTGTTAACTTTTCCATCAAACTCTTTGGTTTATTAAAATAATCTAGTTATATTTAATTAAATTATTTATGAATCAGAACCAAAAATCGCGCGGAAACCCGAAAATCTGGAAAAAAAATCAAACATTTCTGGTCGAAGTGGGTTTACGACTGTAAACCTGTTTACGGTCAGTGACGAGTGGACCCCTCACCTCACCCATATAAATACGATGCCTCTAACTTCATTATGACATTTCTGGCGACACTTTCTCCTCCTCTCTCAAAGAATCTCAACCGTAAACTCGCCAAGTCTTCAGAAACCGTAAACTCGCCAAGTCTTCAGAAACCGTAAACACCTTTTTGGTGGTACTTTTGGATGAAAACCCATTTCTTCGATTCAAGCAAGTCTCGGTAACATTCCTCAACCAAATTCAAGTGTTTTCTGACACTTTATTTATCGAAATCGCTAATTTAGATACATATACATATTTATTTGATAACAGGATTTCGTTAAGTGTCGCGTGCAATAACTCAGGAATCTTCTTTTCAGTCAACAACCCTACGCAACAATGGTGAGTTCATACCCCTACATTTTTCTATGTTTTTAAGGTTTTCAGGGGGGGGGGGGGGAGGGGGGAATACAAGCTAAACATAAATGTTTTTCATATAAGCTAAACATAAATGTTTTCAGGAATATACATAAAACTTATGCAAATTTCATACTTTATTTCCCTTTTGTACTATGTTGAGCATAAGGGACGTTTTCACTATAATTGCATCGTTTTTACGGATACGCTATTCACTATGTTATACATGGAAACTATAATCGGTATAGTTTGGGATTTCTCTAAAAACTTATCAAGCATAGAAACTTCTCTACTAAACATATGCACTGGAACAGAAACCGTTTACAGTTTATATCACTTTTTTATGATGATTTTCATAACTGTAACCTAACCCTATACGCGGTATACATTCGGATTCTCACTACGGTAGAACGTTACTGCATTACATGTAAACTAGATTGTACGATACTGTGAGGCGCTACTTCACTACTGTACCCTTAGGTGTATAGGGATAAATCCTACCAATATATAACCAGAGTCTCCTGGAGGGAGAGCGTGAGATTTGTGAATAGATCTATTCGGGACTGACAATCCCACATCTGGACTGCTAGCTACAGTTAGGCGGGCACGCATGAGATGTACAAATGTCATTTCACTCAACGCCTGTAGAACGTTGGAAAGGTCACTAGTCATACCAAGCATGGTTATATGACTCACATTATGTATAAATCACCTTTAGTTTACCAACCTAGCTTCTTCAACAGTTTTATTTATACCAAATAGAACTAAACACACTAAGCATACTGGCCGAGCCAGGGTTTTTCAAAACCGAATCATTTATGCTACGGTTTTACATATTAAATACTTATACTCCATGATTAGCTTTAGCTAGTCACATTAGGTAGTATTTTTCGCATATCACTACGGTTTTTCATAAACGAACATTCATGGTTTTATACGAAATCGATAACGCTACGTTTTTCACTAAAGAAAATATCGGATTTTCTTGAGACCACACAAACATTTCGGCTCACTCATTAACAAGCTTTCATTACAAATTACTGCTTATGAACTCACCAGCTTTATGCTGATATTTTTTTTTCAAACTGCTTGTATTCTCAGGAAATCCGTAGATAGGTACTTGCTGGATTTTCGAGGAACTGAAGCATTAAGAGTTTTTAAGTTTTTTTTTACAATGCAAAACTATTGGATGTAATTCAAACTAAGTTTCAAAATAAATGTAAACGTTTTTACTTAAGTATTCACTGTAATGGTTGTGTTGCTATGATTGCTGTTATTCATTGGTTGTGTTGCTATACATGACGCCCTCCGCCCCGGAACGTTTCTGCCATCGGTTTCGGGGTGTGAATATACATATTTATTTGATAATAGGATTTTGTTAAGTGGCGTGTGCAACAACTCAGGAATCTTCTTTTCAGTCAACAACCCCACGCAACAACGGTGAGTTCATACCCCTATATTTTTCGTATTTTTAAGTTTTTCAGGGGGGGGGGGGGGGGGGGGAATACAAGGTAAACATAAATGTTTTTCTTATAAGCTAACATAAATGTTTTCAGTAATATACATAAAACTTATGAAAATTTCATATTTATTTCCCTTTTGTACTATGTTGAGCATAAGGGACGTTTTCACTAAAATTGCATAGTCTTTGCGGATACGCTATTCACTACGTTATACATGGAAACTATAATCGGTATAATTTGGGATTTCTCTAAAAACTTATCAAGCATAGAAACTTCTTTACTAAACATATGCATTGGAACAGAAACCGTTTACAGTTTATATCACAGTTTTATCATGATTTTCATAACTGTAACTTATCACTATATGTGGTATACATTCGGATTCTCACTACGGTAGAACGCTACTGCATTACATGTAAACTAGATTGTACGATACTGTGAGGCGCTACTTCGTTACTGTACCCTTAGGTGTACAGGGATAAATCCTACCGCTGTATAACCAGAGTCTCCTGGAGGGAGAGCGTGAGATTTGTGAAATAAATCTATTCGAGACTGACAATCCCACATCTGGACTGCTAGCTACAGTTAGGCGGGCACGCCTGAGATGTATAAATGTCATTTCACTCAACGCCTGAAGAACGTTGGAAAGGTCACTAGTCATACTAAGCACGGTTATATGACTCACATTATGTATAAATCACCTTTAGTTTACCAACCTGGCTTCTTCAACAGTTTTATTTATACCAAATAGAACTAAACACACTAAGCATACTGGAAGAGCTAGGGTTTTTCAAAACCGAATCATTTATGCTACGGTTTTACATATTAAATACTTATACTCCATGATTAGCTTTAGCTAGTCACACGTGGTAGCATTTTTTGCATATCACTACGGTTTTACAGAAACGAACATTCATGGTTTTATACGAAATCGATAACGCTATGTTTTTCACTAAAGAAAATATCGGATTTTCTTGTGACCACACAAACATTTCGGCTCACTCATCAACAAGTTTTCATTACAAATTACTGCTTATGAACTCACCAGCTTTATGCTGATATTTTTTTCAAACTGCTTGTATTCTTAGGAAATCCGTAGACAGGTACTTGCTGGATTTTCGAGGAACTGAAGCATTAAGAGTTTTTAAGTTTTTTTACAATGCAAAACTATTGGATGTAATTCAAACTAAGTTTCAAAAAAGATGTAAACGTTTTTACTTAAGTATTCACTGTAATGGTTGTGTTGCTATGATCGCTATTATTCATTGGTTGTGATGCTATACATGACGTCCTCCGCCCCGGAACGTTTCTGCCATCGGTTTCGGGGTGTGAATATACATATTTATTTGATAATAGGATTTTGTTAAGTGGCGTGTGCAACAACTCAGGAATTTTCTTTTCAGTCAACAACCCCACGCAACAACGGTGAGTTCATACCCCTATATTTTCCGTATTTTTAAGTTTTTCAAGGGGGGTGGGGGGGGGGGGGGGGGAATACAAGGTAAACATAAATTTTTTCTTATAAGCTAACATAAATGTTTTCAGGAATATACATAAAACTTATGCAAATTTCATATTTATTTCCCTTTTGTACTATGTTGAGCATAAGGGACGTTTTCACTAAAATTGCATAGTTTTTACGGA